>NC_136059.1:1371458395-1372058395 GCF_964261635.1 Lissotriton helveticus
GAACGGGCACATCGATCCCTCTGCCCTCGTCCGGTCCCCGGGGCCGCCCCACGGCCGATAATTGCATGCCTCTTAAATTACAGGGACTGGGATGCAGCTAGAGAACATCCAAACCTGCAGTATGAGGGCGCCCATTTTTCAATCTACCCTGATTTCACAATGGCGGTGCAGGAGGCCCGGCGCAAACTTCTCCCGGATAAGCAGAAACTCCGCAAGTTCCATATCGAATACGCTCTCCTATACCCCACTCGTCTGACAGTCACCTACCGAGATAAACATCACTTCTTCACAAATGAACAGGTGGACGACTTCCTTTAACTGTTAAAAAGAGCACTCCGACGCGGGACTCCCCAGACCGTCTCTCCCAATCACCATCATTGAGCGCTGACTGAGCTCACTCCACCCTAGTCACAGAAGTTCCATCTAGCGTGAGTAAATTGACTTTGTTGGAGTTTCGCCCTCACTCCCCCCTGTTTGCTACAGTCCCAACTTCCTGGATGGAAGCTCTGAGTGCGCTGCACAACTGTATGCATTGTCACCATGGACTGCTCATGCTGAGCTGGAACACTTTCTGCCTTACGCTCAGTCCACAGATAAGAGATGATGCTGCATGCATGTTAGTTGAATAGTTTTTTTAGTTATATACTATTGCCTTCCCATATTTTCATTTTGGTATGATTAATCTCAGCTGATGTTGTCCTTACATATGTACTGTCCCTTTGTTGCTAGAGGTTGTTTGATCTAAGCAATGTGTGTGCCAAGTACCCTCCCCCCATGTCTAACTACAACGGGGAAGGCTTTCGTCGCCCACTGGCACACCCCCATATGGGATATCCCCCTATCTCACTCTCTTGGATACGGACTCTTCCCTTTTTGCGCTGTTGCAATGTGTTTTCTGTTTTAGGTGCAGGTATTACTGCCGGCACATTTGGGGTTCCGCTGTGGGTGGGGGGAGGAGGGGGGGTTTATGCTATTTGTTTATATTGTTTTTCAACTCGCTGGAATGGCGCAGACATTGTACCACGAAACACAAGGCGCTATGTATTGTACAGACCACTCCCTATCCTTCATAACGTAGTTTACCACGCCATAGCACGCTGAACCCTTACATCTTAATCTAAACTCCTGGAACGTTAGAGGCCTTCATGACCCTACGAAATGCAGGCAAATCCTTTCATATTTGGACAGACATCATGTACATATAGCGGTGCTACAGGAAACCCAGCTTGACCCTTCCCGCTCCCCTACATTTGCTAGTCATTGGGCTATGACACGTTCTTCTCCTCTTACTCCACATACTCCAGGTGGGTGGAAATCCTGGTTAAAAGGAACTCACCCTTCTTCCTTGAAGGCATACAGCAGGATCACACGGGGCGCAGCTGTATACTGTCAGGCAAACTAGGAACTCAGTCGGTAGTGATCGTGTGTAGCTACGGCCCCAACACGGATGATCCAGATTTTTACACTACATTATGGGGGAGCATTCTGCAAATAGGAGCAACACATCCTCTGAGGTGGGGATTTTAACACTGCTTTTGACCCACCGATGGACAGAACTAACCCCCTCCACATACACTACACCAAGAGGCAAACAACCATACAGGGCATACTTAAGACCCATGAGCTCACTGATGACTGGCACCATGTACATCCCAGTGACAGGGAGGGTACCCATTACACTGCTCTACATGCCTCCTGGGCTCAGCTGGATTATTGGGTGGTCTCCCGGGGTGCTGTTTCCTGGGTCAAACAGGCCACTCATCTCGCCAGAACCTATTCTGATCACTCACCAGTGCTCATAACAATCGCCACTCCAGACCTGTGATCCTCCCCCTGTCTATTGAGGCTTGCTCCGGAGACCCTGCTAGACGCGGTGTTCAGAGCGGAGATCGGGGACGAAATCTCCGCCATTTTCCAGACCAATATAGACTCCGAGGCACACTTTAGCTGAAAATATTATGTTGCACGTAAATATGGCGAAGGTGAACACCCAGGCAGCTAGTGCAATCAATCCGACGCCCTAGATTCACCAATTATGTCCTCGAGATTACAGACTCGGACAGAGTACGGCACAGAGATAGCTAAGACATACTGTGCACCTTTACTGATTTCTATGCAGCCCTTTACAACACCTACAGAGACGAATCCCCTGACTTTGCCCCCTTCTTGCAGTATATTACTCTTGGCTGGCTAGATGATACACAACGAGAGTTCCTCGCGGCTCCTTCTGAAAATGATTAAATACATGAAGCAATAATGCAAATGCAGTCCGTCAAGGCCCCAGGCTCCCTGTGGATTTTTATTAAGCATATAATTGCCCAATTACTCCCTGTTCTTAAACTGGTCTTTAACAAAGCTCAGGAGTTCAGCTGCCTACCCCCCTCTATGAGGTTGGCACTGATATCGTCCCTCCTTAAACCGGGTAAAGCCTCAGATCTTTGCGACTCATACAGACCTCTAGCCTTAATTAATGCCGCCACAAACATTCTCGCGAAAATACTAGCTTACCGCCTCAGTCTCCTAATGGATTAACTGGTGCTCCCCGATCAGGCTGGATTCATCCCAGGTCGGGCGACTACACATAAGCTTTGCACGCTCTTCTCCACTCTGCACGGTAGACTCAAAGATACCCCTGGCCGCTATATTCCTCGATGCTACAAAAGCGTTAAACTTGGTGGAATGGGACTACTTTTTGTCATCTTGCAAAACATGGGCTTTCAACGGGGATTTATATCTTGGATCCCCCTGCTTTACACTGACCCCATAGCCAAAGTCCTCATTAATGGCCACTCCTCCTCCCCCATCCCGATTTCCCGCAGAACCCAGCAGGGATGCCGGCTGTCGCCGCTGCTGTTTGCCTTGGCGGTTGAACCTCTTGCCGCTAAGGTCAGACAGTATCACCAAGACAAGGCGCTCCGCTGCCCTCCGGCATATTTTGATTTCTCTGTATGCAGACAAAATCACGCTCTATGTCAGAGAGCCCCAAATAAACCGTAATCCGCTGCTTTGGGAATTTGTGAGATTCGGGGGCCTATCTGGGATCCATATAAACTGGTCCAAATCTCAACTCTTTCCCCTTACTTCCTCAGCCACGATATTCGTCCCGGACTTCCCCGATTGAGTGGTGCCCTGATGAGGTTAAATACCTTGGCATCTGGATCTCCACGAACCACGACGAATTGGCGCAACTTAATTGTGGCCACGCCCTGGATGGGATAAAGGACAGCATCACGCGCTGGATCGCCCTCCCGCTGTCCATTGCAGGTCGCATTTCGTTCATAAAAATGGTCATTCTACCTAAACTTCTTTACTTTTTCATGAACATACCCTATAACCCAGACAGGACCTTTTTCACGATGCTCCGGACAGAACTCATCCGACTCATTTGGGGCGGCTAACAGCCCAGAGTTCAGTGGGACGTTCTCACCCATCCCTACTCACAAGGGGGATTTGACATACCGAATTTCGAACTTTTTACACCTGTGCGCAGGCTGATTATGCACACGTCTGGTTCCCCCCCGATATATATGCCTCCAGTGGCTACAAAGCATTGGCTCTCGGACCCCATACCTTTTAAACGGCGCTATATTCACTGCCATCACTGCACGTGAGGAGGCTCCGTCCCCGATCACCAGTACAGTTAGGGCATGGCAACATATTGCTACAAGAACCCAGGCTCCCATGTTGTACTCACATTTGCTCCCACTATCATATCACCCGAAAATGCCAGTCCTTCAGGAGAGAGTTTTTCAGAAAACTCTAGCCAAACATGGAATTAAGAATTGGGGAGACCTCTACCTCCAAGCGAAATTCCGTACCTCACAGCAACTCTTCTCCGCAAAGCCCCCCTCCCCTATGTACATCTTTTTATACATCCGGTTGCGTCAGGGACTTAAGAAACATCCCCTTCCTTTTCCCCGGGAACCTCCGGGGAGGTTGCAGCGTTTCGCCTGGTATTGGCCAGGGCGCAGCACCCCATCTAGTCTCTTCCCTTTACCATTTGCTGTCTACCACCCTGCGCCCCTTACAGAACACTTCCAGGGATAAATGGTCTGCTGAGCTGGAACTAGCTATTACTGAGGAGCAGTGGACCTATTGCTGCAAGCAAACGGAGCAGAGCACGTCCAGTGTCCGCCTCCGGATTCTTCATTACAAGTACTTACACCGCACATATTACACGCCAGCAAAACCTCATCGCTTTAAGCTACGGGATGATGATAGATGTTGGGCTAAGGGGGCTGACTTCCTTCATTTGGCTTGGGGCTGCACTCCGGTGCAGGAATATTGGCTCCTAGTACTTGAAGCCTTGGAACAGATGACATTGCTACACCTCCCACACACTCCCCTCTTCGCTCTTCTTGGATACACCGAAACTATAGCAGTGACACACAGAAAATTTGTTTCATTCAGCCTCCTCCTCGCCAAACGGCGTGTTGCATACCGTGGGGTCGGGGACGGGCAGCTACATTTAAGGAATGGATCCGGGACATGGTGTTTTGGCAGGAACAAATGTACGCCCTTGCTGAACTGATCCCCCTAACCTCCCGTCCTCGGGACAACTGGGGTCCCCCTCACAACATATCTGCTTACGCATCCTATTGCCAATCCAGATAATACACAGACTGATACCGTGCCACCCACTTGAGACCCTCATACCCATAATAAGATGTTCCAAGACCCAATTATCTTTCCCTCGCCCCCTTTTCTCATGAACTCGCCTTACAACTGAATCCTGCTATTATGTATATTACATGACCTCCATTGTTATTATTGCCTCTAATGTTTATATGCATAGATTATTTGCCCACTGTGCTTTATTGGCCTTCAGACCTATTTCGCCAATTCATTATACTTGTTCCATCTGTACATTTGTAACTGTGCCCTGTCTGTATTCATGTCTGCCGACTTTGTATTTTTTGAACATGTATAAATAAATTATAATTTTTAAAAAAATTAAAAACGAAGCAGCCGTCACTTTCTGGTTAAAACTCTGAATCCCAAAACCGGGCTTGCTATGTGCTTCTCTCCTGAGCTGCCAGCAATATATTCCTTGTACTCATTGTTAACACATCCATTTTCCTGCAACTGTTTGAACCTTGTCTTATTTGCTGCTTTGCCTGAAGGCCTATTTGTTACTGTACACGTTGCACATTCACGAGTCATTGATTCTCATGCCCTGCCTTACAGCTTCTCTGGTCATGTTCCTTGCTCTTTGATGGTGCAAATCCTCTGCCCCCATACTGTTCTCTGATGTGTAGCTACCTTTGATAGAGCATTAATGTGCAGGTTTCTTGTCCATGCTCTTTTGCTCCTGCACATATTGCAGATTCCTTATCCTGTGTTTGTGTTCCAGTCCAATCTGCATATGCCAGCCCTATTTTGTTTTTATTGCCGATTCCTTTCAATGTATTCTAAATTTACTTGTTCCATTTGCTCTCAATCCTGGCTCCATTTATTTATCTGCCTTTTCAGTGTCTACCTTGCTTTTGCAGTTAAGTTGGTCTGTCCACTCTTGCTACATTTTGTAAGGCTTTCCTTATCCCATGGTTGTTTGAATCCAGCCCTACCTTCCCTGAAACTATTTCTAAATTATTACTTTTTTACTGCATTCAGTTCTGCCTTTACTGAGCCCGGTTTCTGTATTCTTGTTGGTTGCTCTACTGTCCTCTCATGCTTGTATTCAAATTCTTAGTCTATACTAACAGAGGTTGACTGTGCATGAGGCACCAAGCGCCTTAACTTACTGAGACTCACTTAGTAGTCTTCTTCCATAATGGGTGCTGGGTGTATCCCAATAGAGTTCATTGCCTTATTGTGATCTTTTTATTTACAGACAGCTAATTTCCCACAGAACTTATAAACATTAGTTTATTGTAGTTTGTCTATTTTTCTTTAACTTTGTACTCTACTATTGTTGATGCTCTGGTTCTTTTCATAAGGCACTGTAACGTACACATGTTTCCTAGAGCATTTTCTTTCAGATCAGTCTGGTGGCTGAGGGGGCTAATGCATCCACTTCAGGGATCTGTGATATAAAAAGTGTTATTTGTTAAGGGAGCTTTCACCCTTGGGTTTCTTGGCACTGAAACAATAGATGTTTAACGTTGCTCAACTCAATGGTATTCATTTTATGAACCTTAGAAAAATAAAAGGGCGAGTGGACCTGCTGAGAATCGAACCTGAAACCATCAGGTCAAACACAGATTCCTGGAGTGGATGTATTAATCCACTTAGCCACCAGACTCTGCTAAACATATTGTTACAGGACTGACTTCTGGCAGGTTCACTCAGGCTTTGATTCATAAGAGGTTGGTAAAAGGAGTACCACTGAGTTGGGTATCATCTGTTATGTCAATAGTGTTAAAAGACAGCCTTCTAGGTGAATGAGTGTGTGACACATACACAAGCTGTTATATTGGTTATTTCTTTGAGTTCAGTTATAAAGCTCTGCAAACTCGTAATGTTCGAGTTGTTTACCACCATTAAATGTTCCGAGTACGTTGTTCATAATACATTTGGTACTAACATTGGTGATAATTTTCTGGCATAATTTAATTGATTGTTTCAATTGTACTAAAAATTTGGAGAGTCACAGCTTTAAACCTTGTTTCACTCTTCTCCTCACTTTCCACCCAAACACATACCTTCACGTATGGAGGAACGAGATCCACTTTTCTCAGAAAATGGACCTGGATCAGCTTGATTACAAGGAGAGGCAGAAGACCGCGACCCAGAGGATCCAGAAGATGTCATGTCTGTAGTAGAAGAAAAATAAATGTTGAATTCTGGCAAATTCAAGCAGAGAGAAGAGTGAAAGACAGATTTAACCCAAAAAAATGGTCTGCCTGAGCAGTCAGTAAAGGGGTGTTTCGAGTGCATGATGAATTACAGCTATCGTTCATGAAGCCGGACACCTGATCTTTAAACTCAACTACCATTTTGGAGCAATCAGTAATTGCATTTAAGCCCCTATTCTATATGGATTAGTTACTTACCTGTAATCCTAGTTCTCTTCCAGGGGTATCCTCATCAAAGTCATAAGCATTAGAATATTCCCGCCCATGCGCGGGACCACGGAAACACTATATTATTATTGCAGCCTAATAAACACTAGAGCTAAAGCATGCTGTAAAAAATTTCCACCATACATGAAAAATATGCATTAGAAACAGGAGAAACAACAAAATTTGTTTAGAAACTGTTTTAATGCTCAGAAAACAGTAGAAATTCTCAGAAATAACTGAAAGCATGGGAAGCTCCCAGGCTGCATTGCAAACACAGTCTAAAAAGACTGAAAAGCTAACCTGTAGCTGCATAGCAATAAACTGACACCGTGCCTTTAAGGCACTCCTGACCCCCAGCTACCCATCATGCCTCAGGGGTGACAGTTAGGTCAGTTGTTCTTTGCGGAGACTGAAACAACCATGGAGACAAAGAAGTTAACAATATCTCCAAATTAAAATAGTCCTTTGTCCGGGGAGGCGGGAGGGTTGCTTATGACTTTGATGAGGATACCCCTGGATTACAGCTAAGTAACTATTCCTTCTCTTCCAGGGGATACTCATCAATAGTCAATAGTCATAAGCATTAGAATAGCGAGCCTCACCTCATCCCCCTGCGGGCAAAGGAGAATACAGAAAAACATGATAAGTAAGCTCAGTAAAAAACAAGATAGGATAGAGCAAAAAACTATCCAGATTCCTCAAGGAGGCTTGGCCTACTTGAGCATCAGCTCTGGAATCAGATTCTAGGCAGTAGTGCCTCGTAAAGGTATGAACTGATTTCCAGGTCGCAGCCTTGCAAACAATCAGGAGGCAGATTCAAATGCCCGTATTGTAGGACCTCAGGAGCCATGCGGTCAAGTTCAGGGAGGGAAGGTTGGGATGGAGAATCCTCCCGCCCATCTTGGTCAGCAGGTCCGGCCTGCAGAGTAACCTCCTGTGTGGAAGTACCGACAGATGAAGAAGGTCCGGGTACCACCACTGCCGTGGCCAGTCTGGAGCTATCAGGATCATGGTCATGCTGGATCGGATTAGCGTGGTCACCACCTTCGGGATCAGGGGCAGAGGAGGAAAGGCGTAGGCAAATGTCCCTGACCAGTCCATCAAAAGCGCATGCCCTCTTGTCCCTGGACGATGGAATCTGGACGCGTAGGTGTGGCATTTTGTGTTTTCGTCGTCTGCGAATAAGTCTATTTCCGGACGACCCCAACGATGGAAAAGGTTTGCCACCACCTCGTCGTGTAGCACCCAGTCTGGCTGATCTTCGAAGTGCCTGCTGAGTGCGTCTGCCTCGACATTTAGCTCTCCTGGAAGGTGCACTGCCACCACCGAGAGTTTCCGGGCGAGAAGCCAGTGCCAGATCGCCTGTGACTCCAGGGAGAGGGGACCTGACAGAGTTCCACCCTGTTTGTTCGGGTAGAACATGGTCGTCGTGTTGTCGGTCTGGACCAGGACTGAATCGGACTCGATTGCAGGCAGGAAAGCTTTCAGAGCCAGATGGACCGCTCGTAGCTCCAGCATATTGATGTGGTAGGACTGCTCCTTTGCCGACCACCTTCCTTGTATCTGAAGGCACCCCATGTGTGCCCCCCAGCCTTGCAGACACGTCCGTCACCACCGGCTGCACAGGAAGTGGCTGGTGAAAAGGAACTGAATATTGTGGAGAAGCACACCTTATATACAGTTTTTCTATTCTAATTTAAGCTTAGAGGCGGTCTAGTTGTTGTGCACAGTGAACCCATGAACTCTAGGATCTGATTGGTTAAAAGCCTTAGTTCACGCAACGTAAAGATGGCGGCATTGTTTGAGGCCACAAACTTTCTGCAGTTGCACGAGTGGAGACGGTAGAGGAGTTCAAACTTATTGAAATTAAGGTACGTGCCGAGCTTAACGGTTTCGGTGATCTGCATAACGGGAGAATAGGCGCACTCAGTTTAGTTATGTTTTTCTTCGTTTCTTATAGAACTGATTAAGCACCACAGCATTCGTCAAGGGTGAGTCCTGTGGCCGTTCATTATCTTGTAAGCATCTTTTTGGTTTGATTGTTTATATTTGCAGTAGGTTCACAGAAACCCTTTGCATTTTAGCATAACGGACAGTGTCACGCTACGTGGAGGGTAAGCGTTGTTGACATTCACTATAATCACGTGGGAAGAGGTGAAGGTTTTAATTTTCATGCACGAAACAGCTGGTCCTCGATCTGCCGGTTCTAAAACTTATGTTTTATTTGTTTAGATCTCAGGCCCCGGAGGAAGAGCCGTGTCTGGCTCGAAATGCATCGGGCATCCACATATAAATGTGACCAACAATGTGTTATGTTTGCTTATCATTTTTATTCTGCTGTAAAGTAAAGTCCACATTTGTAAAGCGCACAATCACCCGTAAGGGTCTCTAGGCGCTGGGGGGCCGTCGGGAAGATTAAGCGAGCTATTGCCCAGAGTCACATGGTGCTGGGCTAACCTGCCTCCGGAGCCGGGGATCGAACCGTGGTCCCCAGATTCCAGCGTCAGTCGCCCTGGCCGCGGCGCCACACCTCTCCCACTGCTGTCAGATGTGTAAATATTTGAATTGATTTGGAACATTGTTTTCGAATGTTTTTGAATTGAACTAAATGTTTTGTAATTTTGCTTAACTAAGTGAAACACCAAGTGAAAATTAAAAACTAAAAAAGTTTGCAACAGTGCACAGTGGTCGGGTGTGATTTCACTCGAGATAGGTATGGTGAAAAGGAACTCCCACCATCAGATTCCGCTGCTGACTCCACCATGAGAGGGAGGATCTCGCCGCCTGGGAGAGAGATATTCGATCTTCCCAGCGACCTGCTGATTGATCCCACTGGTCCTCCAGATTTTGTTGCAAAGGAGGCATCCTCAGCCTGGCGTTGGGAATGAGAAAAATGCAGGACGCCATGGATCCCAGCAGGGAAGCTACCTGCCGGACTGTCGGAATCCGCACTTGGAGCAGAAGCCTGCATCTCTGTCGCATTGAGGACAGTCTCTCCTCCAAAGGATACGCTCTTCCCACACTTGTGTCCAGAACGGAGCCGAGGTAGTGGATGCTCTGAGTGGGATGCTGCACTGACTTCTCCCTGTTGACGTGAAGGCAGAGGCCGTGCAGCTGTTGCAGACAGGCCTGAAAGTCGTGTCTCACCTGCCTCGGGGATGGACCTTTCAGCAGCCCGTCGTCTAGGTATGGATAGACGAAGATACCTTTTTTGTGAAGAAAAGCTGCCACCACCGCCATGCATTTGGTGAAGACTCTCGGTGCTGACTTGAGCCCAAAGGGCAGGACCTTGTATTGATAATGCTTGTGGCCGACCACAAACCGTAGGTACTTGCGATGACGTCTTGCAATGGAAATGTGGACGTACGCATCTTGGAGGTCCACCGAACACATCCAATCTCCTACTTGTAGATGTGGACATATTTGGTGTAGGGCCAACATGCAAAACTACTCCTTGACTATGCACTTGTTCAGAAGTCGAAGGTCCAGGATTGGTCGAAACTTGTCCTCCTGATCTTTTTTGGGGACAAGAAAATATCGGACGTAAACTCCTCTTCCTCTTCTATCGCTTGCTTTTGAAGAAGAGTTTTCACCTCTTTTCGAAGCAGCTGTAACTGATGAGGTCGAGACTTCTTCGGCGGAATGTCCTTTGGACGCGCACGGAAAGGTAGCGCGTATCCATTGTGTAGTATACTCAGCACCCAGCGATCTCGTGATGCTGACCCACTCTGCCAGATGTTGTGAAGCACTTCCTCCCACTAGAGTGGGCAATGGTGGCAGAGGAAGACACTGTTCATGACTTTCCTCCTCCCACCGTGGTAGAGGCTTGTTGTTGGTGACCACCTCT
Organism: Lissotriton helveticus; assembly: GCF_964261635.1. Lineage (NCBI taxonomy): Eukaryota > Metazoa > Chordata > Amphibia > Caudata > Salamandridae > Lissotriton > Lissotriton helveticus. The sequence continues at coordinate 1,371,469,247 of NC_136059.1, forward strand.
ACCTCTGTTGGACTTTCCTCCTCGAAACTGGGTTTTCCCCTGGTTCTTGTTCTGGGCCCATTGAGGGGTTTGAACCCTCTGTTGAGGCCCCTTGCGATGGTTGGATTTGTAGCAGCGATTAAATTCCTTCTTTTTCTCCAACCCGACCGCCTTGACAGGGTCCAACTCGGTTTTCATCCTCGTCATCTCTTCATCTGTGTGTGTGCCGAAGAGAGAAGAGCCAGAGAACGGAAGGTTCAAGATCCTCTGCTGAGCATCTGGTTTAAGACCTGTCAATCTTAACCAGGATGACCTCCTGGCGCATACTCCATGCGCGTAAGAGTGCGCTGATAGCACCGCACCATCCGCCGCTGTGCTTATCGTTTGGTTAGCCACCAAAGAACCCTCCGCAACTATTTTGTCAAAATCCTTTTGGTCTTCCTTTGGGAGCTTGGTTTTAAAACGCTCCAAAGAGTCCCAGAGAGCTCTGTCATAACGGCCAAGCAACGCAGCCCGCTAGAGAGCTTAAGGGATGCAGCAGCAGAAGTGCGGGACCTGCAACCCCACGAGTCCTGAGATCTGCTCTCTTTGTCCGGTGGAACAGACGAAGTAGCTGACACAGCATGTGTCATTTTTGCTGCTGCCACTATGACTAAGTCTGCAGGAGGGTCTGTCCTGACAAAGACCGGATCCGAGGTAGCCGGCTTATACTTCAAGAGGCGAGCCGGCACTGCTTTAATAGATGCTGGAGTTAAGAAAGTGTCCATGACCGGATCAAGGATCCCCGGAACCAAAGGAAGCAATGGCCGAGATGCAGTCTTCTGATGGAGACTCTCGAAAATTACTGTTGTCGTGACTTGTGGGACAGACATCTCTATATTGAGCTTCTGCGCTCCCCTCTGCAGAACCTCATGGTATGTGTTAATGTCATCAATGGGCGAGACCCTGGAAATCGGGCTGTCCGATAGAGTGGGAGAGTAATCTCTCTTAGAGGATCGGGTACAGGAAGTCGAGGAAGTAGATGGTGCTCTCCTACTCCGCCGATGTGCACTGCGTCTTCTTTCCCGCGATCTGACTGCGCGAACTTCACGTCTTGGAGAACGCGATCTAACGTGCCTTCTCTCAGGAGATCTCTCGTGCCTGCGCCTGGGAGAACTCCCTCTGTCCGCTTCGTCCACCAGTCTCTGGAGAGGTGATCCATAAACCGAACTGGCATACTCCTGCATGCGCCTCGTTGCTCCAGTGTCCTGCCAGTGACTTAAGGTCAGCCGCCATCTTGGGGACAACTGAACAGCAGTCGGGCCTCCTTTAGCCTTGAAGGAGACTCGCGGACATGGGCAGCAGCTTCCTGAGAGGCAGACTTTGAAGAAGCCCTCCTGGAAGAATGAGAGGACGAATGGTGCGAGGCTGACTCCGTCACCAGGACCACCGATCCATCCCTAGACCTCATCGAGGCTTGTCTCGACGTCGAGCGTGCTCACGACGTCGAACCTGTACGCACTCCAGACATCGTTCTAGGTTCGTGTCGTCTGCTCGACGGCGAACGCCGCCTCGACAGCGACCGGCGTCGATGAGAAACCGGTGAGTGCTGTCTCAACGTCGAACGGCGATGATAAGCTGACGACGGAGGCGGTCTCTCGACGTCGAGCGCCGCCTGGACGACGGCGGTGCTGCGTCCAATCTCGACGTCGAAGGTCTGCGAGACGGCAGCGGAGGGTTCTTCTCTCCCTCGACACCGAACGTCGTCGAGACAACGCCGGGGACCCTTGTCTCAACGCCGATCGTCGCCGAGTTGACGGCAGCGGAGGGGTTCTCGCTCTCAACGTCGATCGCTGATGGGACTGTAATGATAGAAGTGAGCCTGCCCTCGACGCCGAACGTCCTGCCGACGTCGGGTCTTCGCTCCTCGTCATCGAGATGACGATGGCGGAGGGGTTTTAGTCCACGACGCTGATCGTCGCCGGGTTGACGTCGGCGGAGGGTCCCTGGTCCTAGACGCCGATCGTCGCCGGGTTGACGACGGCGGAGGGCCTCTGGTCCTAGACGCCGATCGTCGCCGGGTTGACGACGGCGGAGGGTCTCTGGTCCTAGACGCCGATCGTCGCCAGGTTGACGACGGCGGAGGGGTCTTGTCCGTCAACGCCGATCGTCGCAGAGTTGACGACTGTGGAAGATCCAGAATCTTCAACGTCCACGACGTACCTTTTCTCAACGGCGAGCCCGCTGTCGAGGGTCTTTTCTTCGATAAATGTCCCACCTCAAGATCTTTTTTCAGCACCGAGCCCGACACGGAGGTAGAAGGGCGCGAGGACTTATCCGTAAGGCGTTCTAGGCCTCTTGGAGCCCTTCTTTACCGGAGAACTTCCTCTAGATGGTTTACCTGCCAGGCCATACAAGCAAATTCTCGCCCTGTCCTTTGAAGTTCTACTGGACAGGGTCTGGCAGAGAGAGCAGGTCTTGGGATCATGATCCTCAGGTAAACAAAGAATACAGACGTCATGTGAGTCTGTTTTGGCCTTTTTACCACAAGAAGGGCAAGAGTCAAAAAGAGATGGCATTTTAGGTGTAAAAAATGCCTAAACCTGTCAAAAATAGACAGCTTCTTACTTCTACGGATGAAAAACGTCGAAGTAAGGAATAAAAGTTGTGAAAAATGAAGAGATTTTCTGACAGAAATCAGAAAAGAGTGGAGCTGTGTTGCCAAGATCCTTCCAGAAGGAGCCGGAAAGAACAACTGACCCAACTGTCACCCCTGAGGCATGATGGGTAGCTGGGGGTCAGGAGTGCCTTAAAGGCACGGTGTCAGTTTATTACTATGCAGCTACAGGTTAGCTTTTCAGTCTTTTTAGACTGTGTGTTTGCAATCCATCCTGGGAGCTTCCCATGCTTTCAGTGATTTTTGAGAATTTCTACTGTTTTCTGAGCATTAAAACAGTTTCTAAACACATTTTGTTGTTGTTTCTCCTGCTTCTAATGCATATTTTTCAAGTATGGTGGAAATTCTTTACAGAATGCTTCAGCTCTAGTGTTTATTAGGCTGCAATTGCTTAAGATATATATATATATATATATTCCAACAAACCCCTTTCTCACGTAGAAAAGAAAGAAATCCGGGCCACTTCGAGTTTGCAAAGCGTACTTTTAATTTACAAACGGCTTGTCTCGACGCGTTTCGCAGGTAAACCTGCTTTCTCACGAGAGCGAGCAAACTGACTGACATGCATTATATAGTCACATGGTATTACCGTCATACCAAAGGTAATAGACAACAGACTTCATGGTTTACATTCGGGCTATGGTAAAAAAATATAGAAATGTCATTCTTGCGTGCACATACATAAAGGCCACACTGAAAATGTAAAGTAACATCAAGTGAAGTTCATCTCATGGAACAAGTGCTCTAAATTCGAGATTGCGCTGCCTGCGCGTAGTCAATAGTCTAAAGTTAAGGTAAACAAGAGACACTATGCATTGAGTGGCCTATTGCGCTAAGGAGTTTGGCATCACTCTCCCCCCACGTGGGGGTACAATACACAACAAACTGTTCAAATAAACGCGGTGATCCCGCTGTACTTCGAGACGACATCGAAGGTCGTGTAACGCCCATGTGGGCTAGTGTTCAACTATTCTCTGCAGTACAGCCCCAGTGGGCAAAGCAGAATGTATAAAAGGCCACATGTCTAATAAGCAATAGGTTCAGGTAATCACGGACATTGTAGTTTCATGTCTTGCCATTCATTCAATCGTGCAGTAACTCATAAGTTCCGACCAAATTCCCATATTGTATTACCACCACGTTCTGTAAAAGTGAAAACAGAAAAATAAGTTTGTGACTGAAGTACGTGCATATAACACTACGTTTGTAAAAACAGAGTTAAAAAACGACATTAGTGCAGTATATCAACATTCTGGTTTCATGGCTAGCCCAAATGCACGGATAATTCCTCGTGTAAGTTGTGGCCCCCTGGCTGCATGGTCCTGTATTTTATTATGAATCTGGATTCCAGGCTTCTCATCTCTTTGATTCTATCCCCTCCTCTTTCCCTATTGGGAACAGTTTACAAGACACAGAATGCGAGTAAATTAGCATTCCCCTTGTGGTGCGTAGCAAAATGCCTGGCAATGGGATATTGTTTATCCCCATGATTGATTGCCCGCATGTGCTCAAGGACTCTTTTTTTGGCAGGATGTTTAGTGCTACCTATATAATATAGGTGGCACGGACATTTCAAAGCATATATCACCTGGTCGGTTTAGCAGGTGACATGTTTAGTGATCTTGAATTTATCTGTATCTTTGGACAGCTGAACTTCCTTAAGGTTTTTACTGTTGCGACAGGCTTTACATCTGCCACAAATGTAAAATCCTTGCACTGGGTTTCTCGGACTGCTTTTATCTGGTAGTAATGTAGGACACAGAAGATCTTTAAGAGATTTAGGTTTCCTAAATGTTATCTGTGGAAATTCATCCAATTCTGGTGCTAAATCCTTGTCTAGTTTCAGCACATTCCAGAATTTATTTAAGGCTTTCCTTACTTCTCTGGTTTGAGGATGGTAGTCTGTAAGGAATCTACTTGTCATGTTAGATTCCAGTTTGCTCTCTGTTTCTCTGGGTTTCAATAGGCTCTCCCTTTCTCTGGTATTTACTTTCTCTAAGGCCTTATTTATACACCTGGAACTGTAACCTCTCTGTTTGAACCGTTCTGTCATAACTAGGGTCTCTCTTGTGTAATCAGCCATACTAGAGCAGTTCCGTTTTTCTCTCAAGAATTCACCCAAAGGAATAGAGTTAATCAGGTTGGCTGGGTGACAACTCTGGGCATGTAGTAGGCGGTTACCTGCCATGTCCTTTCTAAATAGGATTGTTGTCAAAATGTTATTCTTGATTTCCACTTTAAGGTCTAAAAAGTCGATGGTAGAGGGGCTAATGTGACTAGTAAAGGAGAGATTATAGTCATTGCTATTCAGACTCGCAACAAAGTCAGTCGCTTCTTCCTGACTACCGCTCCATATGACAAAAATATCGTCAATATAGCGGAGCCAACGGACCACCTTGCTGCGATATGTTTCAGATTGGTAAACTACTAGCTCCTCCCACCTACCTAGGTAGAGACCGGCAAAGCTTGGGGCAAAACAAGTAACCATCGCAGTCCCCAACAGTTGGTGGTATATACTGCCATCGAAGAGAAAGTAATTATTGGTGAGACATGTTGGCCATCTCCACGATCATTTCAGTGTGGAGTAAGTAAGAAACAGAGCGTGATGGTAGAAAGTAGCTACATGCATCCAGCCCCAATTGGTGCGGGATGCATGTGTACAGACCACAGACATCCAGGGTCATGAGCTGCCAGGTAGGGTCCCAGGTGATGTCGCTGACTTTTTGCAAAAAATCACTCGAGTCCCTGAGGTACGCAGGCAGTTGTTGTACCAGGGGCTGCAGGAAGAAATCCACATATCTAGAGGAGTTCTCCCAGCAGCTACCTCTGGAAGAGACAATAGGTCTCCCAGGGGGTTTGGTCAAGCTTTTGTGCACCTTGGGCAAAAGGTAGAGGGCAGGTATTTTAGGGTATCTGTTGAATAGAAAGGTAAATTCTTCCCGACTAATAAGGCCTCTTTCTTTCCAATCGTTCAATTGTTCTGTATATGTAGTAAGGCTCTTGTTGTAACTCCCTCTATTGCTTATCTCATACTTAGTCTCATCTCTAAGCTGGGACAATCCTTCGTTAATGTACATACTCCGAGGCAACACTACCATATTCCCCCCTTTGTCAGACTTTTTTATCACAATACTCCTATCATTGCTAAGTGTCTTAATGGCTTCAGACTGTATGTTGTTAAGGTTATATTTCACAGCCCTGCTTTGTTTGGACAGTTTATCAAATTCTTTAACCATTGCTCTTTCGAAAATATCAATCGATTCGTTGACAATCTGTGGAAGGAATACAGAAAGCCGTATTCCTTCCAAAGATTGTCAACGAATCGATTGATATTTTCGAAAGAGCAATGGTTAAAGAGTTTGATAAACTGTCCAAACAAAGCAGGGCTGTGAAATATAACCTTAACAACATACAGTCTGAAGCCATTAAGACACTTAGCAATGATAGGAGTATTGTGATAAAAAAGGCTGACAAAGGGGGGAATATGGTAGTGTTGCCTCGGAGTATGTACATTAACGAAGGATTGTCCCAGCTTAGAGATGAGACTAAGTATGAGATAAGCAATAGAGGGAGTTACAACAAGAGCATTACTACATATACAGAACAATTGAACGATTGGAAAGAAAGAGGCCTTATTAGTCGGGAAGAATTTACCTTTCTATTCAACAGATACCCTAAAATACCTGCCCTCTACCTTTTGCCCAAGGTGCACAAAAGCTTGACCAAACCCCCTGGGAGACCTATTGTCTCTTCCAGAGGTAGCTGCTGGGAGAACTTCTCTAGATATGTGGATTTCTTCCTGCAGCCCCTGGTACAACAACTGCCTGCGTACCTCAGGGACTCGAGTGATTTTTTGCAAAAAGTCAGCGACATCACCTGGGACCCTACCCGGCAGCTCATGACCCTGGATGTCTGTGGTCTGTACACATGCATCCCGCACCAATTGGGGATGGATGCATGTAGCTACTTTCTACAATCACGCTCTGTTTCTTACTTACTCCACACTGAAATGATTGTGGAGATGGCCAACATGTGTCTCACCAATAATTACTTTCTCTTCGATGGCAGTATATACCACCAACTGTTGGGGACCGCGATGGGTACTTGTTTTGCCCCAAGCTTTGCCGGCCTCTACCTAGGTAGGTGGGAGGAGCTAGTAGTTTACCAATCTGAAACATATCGCAGCAAGGTGGTCCGTTGGCTCCGCTATATTGACGATATTTTTGTCATATGGAGCGGTAGTCAGGAAGAAGCGACTGACTTTGTTGCGAGTCTGAATAGCAATGACTATAATCTCTCCTTTACTAGTCACATTAGCCCCTCTACCATCGACTTTTTAGACCTTAAAGTGGAAATCAAGAATAACATTTTGACAACCATCCTATTTAGAAAGGACACGGCAGGCAACAGCCTACTACATGCCCAGAGTTGTCACCCAGCCAACCTGATTAACTCTATTCCTTTGGGTGAATTCTTGAGAGCAAAACGGAACTGCTCTAGTATGGCTGATTACACAAGAGAGACCCTAGTTATGACGGAACGGTTCAAACAGAGAGGTTACAGTTCCAGGTGTATAAGTAAGGCCTTAGAGAAAGTAAATACCAGAGAAAGGGAGAGCCTATTGAAACCCAGAGAAACAGAAAGCAAACTGGAATCTAACATGACAAGTAGATTCATTACAGACTACCATCCTCAAACCAGAGAAGTAAGGAAAGCCTTAAATACATTCTGGAATGTGCTGAAACTAGACAAGGATTTAGCACCAGAATTGGCTGAATTTCCACAGATAACATTTAGGAGACCTAAATCTCTTAAAGATCTTCTGTGTCCTACATTACTACCAGATAAAAGCAGTCAGAGAAACCCAGTGCAAGGATTTTACATTTGTGGCAGATGTAAAGCCTGTCGCAACAGTAAAAACCTTAAGGAAGTTCAGCTGTCCAAAGATACAGATAAATTCAAGATCACTAAACATGTCACCTGCTAAACCGACCAGGTGATATATGCTTTGAAATGTCCGTGCCACCTATATTATATAGGTAGCACTAAACATCCTGCCAAAAAAAGAGTCCTTGAGCACATGCGGGCAATCAATCATGGGGATAAACAATATCCCATTGCCAGGCATTTTGCTACGCACCACAAGGGGAATGCTAATTTACTCGCATTCTGTGTCTTGTAAACTGTTCCCAATAGGGAAAGAGGAGGGGATAGAATCAAAGAGATGAGAAGACTGGAATCCAGATTCATAATAAAATACAGGACCATGCAGCCAGGGGGCCACAACTTACACGAGGAATTATCCGTGCATTTGGGCTAGCCATGAAACCAGAATGTTGATATACTGCACTAATGTCGTTTTTTAACTCTGTTTTTACAAACGTAGTGTTATATGCACGTACTTCAGTCACAAACTTATTTTTCTGTTTTCACTTTTACAGAACGTGGTGGTAATACAATATGGGAATTTGGTCGGAACTTATGAGTTACTGCACGATTGAATGAATGGCAAGACATGAAACTACAATGTCCGTGATTACCTGAACCTATTGCTTATTAGACATGTGGCCTTTTATACATTCTGCTTTGCCCACTGGGGCTGTACTGCAGAGAATAGTTGAACACTAGCCCACATGGGCGTTACACGACCTTCGATGTCGTCTCGAAGTACAGCGGGATCACCGCGTTTATTTGAACAGTTTGTTGTGTATTGTACCCCCACGTGGGGGGAGAGTGATGCCAAACTCCTTAGCGCAATAGGCCACTCAATGCATAGTGTCTCTTGTTTACCTTAACTTTAGACTATTGACTACGCGCAGGCAGCGCAATCTCGAATTTAGAGCACTTGTTCCATGAGATGAACTTCACGTGATGTTACTTTACATTTTCAGTGTGGCCTTTATGTATGTGCACGCAAGAATGACATTTCTATATTTTTTGGACCATAGCCCGAATCTAAACCATGAAGTCTGTTGTTTATTACCTTTGGTATGACGCTAATACCATGTGACTATATAATGCATGTCAGTCAGTTTGCTCGCTCTCGTGAGAAAGCAGGTTTACCTGCGAAACGCGTCGAGACAAGCCATTTGTAAATTAAAAGTATGCTTTGCAAACTCGAAGTGGCCCGGATTTCTTTCTTTTCTAAGTGAGAAAGTGGTTTGTTGGAACATTTGGGAGTCGCTACCCCGTCCGAGGCCCGCCACTGAAAGCGGCAGGGATCCGAAGCGAACTTGTTTCTTGGATGGATATATATATATATATATGTATATATGTGGGGCACATATAATATAGTGTTTCCGGGGTTCCGCGCATGGGCAGGAATATTCTAATGCTTATGACTATTGATGAGGATCCCCTGGAAGAGAACCAATGACGCCACCCATATTAGCAATACGCCATACGTTTTCTATTGGGTGCTGTTGGCTCTCATCAATAACCTAAGTATATTCAAAGTCCTCTTCAATGACACTAGAATGGAGGCTCCGAGACATTACCCTTCTTAAAAGGAGATATGAATGTCAGCAGCCCTACATGCCAAGAACAGATGCATACTGGTAAGTAGCATATTCCGTTCGAGGCATGTGGGCTGCTGAATTCATATCTGTGCATAGAATGTACAGCAGTCTCTCCCTTAGCGGTGGCTACCTGTGCCAGCTGCAGCAGTCTGAAAAGAGTTTTTAGAACAGCCTGTCCTACAGCTGCTTGCTGTTTGGAATGTACATCTACACAATAGTGTTTTGTGAAAGTATGTATGGTAGACCATGTGGCTGCTCTACATATTTCCTCTAGAGGAATGTTTCCTAGGAAAGCCATGGATGCCCCCAGTTTGCGTGTAGAATGCGCTCTTGGGGGAACTGTTAAAGTGCGTTTTGCTTTTAGATAACATATTTGGATGCACTTAACTATCCATCTGGCTAACCCAGATTTTGAAATGGGGTTGCCTTTGTGTTGTGGTGAGAAGGAAACAAACAACTGTTTAGTCTTTCGAAAATCCTCAGTTCTATCAATGTAGTATAGAAGTGCTCTCTTGACATCTAGTGTGTGTAGAGCCCTTTCAGGTACTGACTGTGGATTTGTAAAGAACACTGGCAGTTCTATTGTTTGATTGATATGAAAATGGGATACCACTGTGGGCATGAACTTAGGGTTTGTTCTAAGAACTACCCTATTTGCATGTATTTGGATGAATGGCTCTTGAATAGTTAGGGCTTGTAGCTCACTAACTCTTCTAAGTGAAGTAATTGCTACTAGAAATGCCACCTTCCATGTTAAACATTGTAATTCACATGAAAGCAATGGTTCAAATGGTGGTCCCATTAGTCTGTTTAAAACAATGTTTAGTTTCCAGACAGGTGAAGGTGGGTGTTTGGGGGGATTATTCTCTTGAGTCCCTCCATGAATGCCTTAATAGCAGGTACTCTGAATAGCGAAAGATGCTGTCTGTTCTGAAGATAAGCTGCAATGGCAGCTAAGTGTATTCTTATAGATGAGTAAGCTAGATTGCAACGATGTAGGTGCAAAAGATAGCAAATTATATTTTGCGTTGAAGCATCTAGTGGGTTTATGTCATTGTTATTGCAGTAAATGACAAAACGCTTCCACTTTGCAGCGTAACAAGCTATGGTTGTAGGTTTTCTTGCCTCCTTGATAATGTTCATACAGTCAGGAGGTAAGTTTAGGTACTCAAACTCTAAGACTTCAGGAGCCAGATTGCAAGGTTCAGTTGCTGCGGATCTGGGTGCTGTATGTCTTCATGGCTCTGAGTGAGTAGAGTGGGTGTTAGCCGCAGTCTTTGATGAGGCACCACGGAAAGTTCTAGGAACGTTGTGTACCAGGGTTGCCTCGCCCATGTTGGAGCAACCAGGATTAGTGTCAGTGAATGCTGCCGTAGTTTGCGTGCCACTAGCGGTATTAACGGTGCTGGGGGAAAAGCGTACGCAAATCTGCCTGACCAGTTCATCCATATCGCATTGCCCTGCGACTGCGGATGTGGAAACCTGGCGGCAAAGTACTGGAATTTTGCGTTTTCCCTTGTGGCGAACATGTCTATCTCTGGTTGTCCCCACTGTTGGAAGTATGGTTGGAGCACTGTGGGATGAATCTCCCACTCGTGCAGCTGTTGGCTGTGTCTGCTGAGCAGATCCGCTACTTGGTTGTCCTTGCCTGGGAGGTGTTTCGCCATGAGAAAAATGTTTCTTTGGATGGCCCACTTCCACATGCTTTGTGCTAGATGTGATATCTGTGGAGAGTGTGTTCCTCCCTGTTTCTGTATGTAGTACATTGCTGTCATGTTGTCCGTCCGGATCAACACAGCTTTGTTGCATAAATGTACTTTGAACGCTTTCATTGACAGAAAAATTTCCATAATTTCTAGCAAGTTGATGTGCATTTTCTTTTGTTGTGCTGTCCACAGGCCCTGCACTGTGTACTGAAGGACATGGGCTCCCCATCCTATCAGAGATGCGTCCGTCGTCAACACTATTTGTGGTACAGGCTCTTGGAACGGTCGTCTCTTGCAAAGGTTTTGTGGATTCCACCAATGCAGAGAGTTGTATGCACGACTGGTCACCAACACTAGGTCTTTCAATTGTCCTTGAGCCTGGTTCCACTGCCGTGCTAAGCACTCTTGTAGCGGACGCATGTGTAGTCTGGCATGAGGGACTATGAAGATGCACGAAGCCATCATGCCTAATAGTTGCATAAACACTCGGGCAGAGAGCGAGTGTTGGGGCTTGAACTTTTGGATTAGTAGCTGCATACTGTTTATTCTTGCAGCGTTTGGGTATGCTTTTGCTGTCAGAGTATTTATTGTTGCTCCCAGGTACTGCTGTACATGGGATGGCTGAAGGTGAGATTTTTGGTAGTTCAACGTGAAGCCTAGGCTGTGCAGTAGGTGAATCGTTTTTGACATGTGGCTGGCACACTGCTGGGCTGACTTTGCTTGTATTAGCCAGTCGTCCAGGTACGGATAGACGTGAATATGTTGTCTTCTCAGATGTGCAGCCACTGTCGCTAGGCATTTTGTGAACACTCTTGGAGCTGTTACACCAAATGGAAGGACTTTGAATTGGTAATGTTGATTTAGTAGCGTGAACCTGAGATACTTCCTGTGAGCAGGATGTATCGGAATGTGGAAATATGTCTCTTTGAGGTCCAAGGTTGCGAGGAAGTCTCCTTGCTGCAACAGTGGTAACACTTGTTGTAGAGTGAGCATATGAAAATGCTCCGATAAGATGTAATGATTTAGGGGCCTGAGGTCCAATATTGGTCTGAGAGACCCGTCCTTTTTGGGGATGAGGAAGTATAGTGAATATACCCCTGTACCTTGATGTTCTAATGGTACTAGTTCTACGGCCCCTTTTTGCAGCATGCTGATGACTTCTTGCTGCAATAAGTTGAGGTGTTCTACAGACATAGGACGGTGTTTTGGAGGTATGTTGGGTGGTGTGGAGGTTAGTTCTAGGCAATAGCCATCTCGGATAATTTGCCTTACCCACTTGTCTGTAGTGATGTTTTGCCAGACTGGTAGGAATTGTTGTAATCGTCCCCCGACCGGTGTTATATGGTCTGGGGGTAGCACTAAGGAGTCACTGTTTTGTATTGGTAGAGGATCTGGTGGTGGTGTTCCCTCGTCCTCTGCCTTTGATGTTATTGCAGCGGTATCCACCTCTATTGTTTTTATTATAGGTGGTTTGTGTGTTTCCCTTGTAGTTTGTGGTCTGCTGTGATGAGTTGCCTCTTGCAGCCCCCCGGTAATTTGAGCGACAAAAGGAGCCTCTATGTTGTTGTGACTGAAGGGCTCCCATAGAGGGGCGCTAGAGGGCGCACAAGCGGAATGGCTGCTTAGACAAGCGGCTCCCGCTCCTCGGACGTTTATCCTTCATCTATCCTCTACCACAGGCTGCCCACATACACCATTTTTAGATCTGCTGCGGGTACCTGGGAGGAACACTCGAACCAAGACTGGAGTCGCTGCGCCGTCCAGAGCCGGAGTTATCATCATTTTTCTGCCCGCCGGAGATTGCTCTGGTCGCGGCGGACGAGGAAGACCGGCTGCGGTGGAGTACGTGACGCCGGGGATCGCCACGAGGGGGTGGGCCGCAAACTTGGACGGCCGCCCGGAGATGAAGCGGCTGTTGCGCGACTGCCTGAGACGGAGGTGAGAGACCGCTGTGCCCTTCGGTAATTGGGTCCCCCCCCTGCTGCTGCTGACCCACTCGTCAGGCGAGCCGGCTCCAGGACCCGGAGGCGCGCTGGGTCACAGGTCGGCCTTCTGCACGCCCAGAGAGACCCGACGGTGAGAGACTGTGGTGAGAGGAGCCCGGGCCGGAGGGCGATTGCGGCGCTGTGAACCCCCCGCCGTGGGAGAGCTCGCTCTGCACGGCTGGCTCTGCCTCTGGGACACCTGGATCTTGTACCGGGTGCTGGGTAACACTCTACCTTTCCCATTACGGACATACTGAGGTCCATTGGGCACGCGGTGGTGTCCCTCAGACTGCCAGCTCTTGAGTTTCCCCTGCGGGTGTGCTGGGGGGCCGGCATCACCAAGAGTGCCTAACTTGTGCTGAACTTTGCCTCCCTCTGGGGCCCGATACTCGAGATCCTCCGGCTCGCTGCTGGATTGCGGGGCTGCCCCTACGACCTACCATCCCCAGAGAGAGACGCTGGAGCGCCACTGCTGGCTGCGCATTGCCACCTTTCATCGCCGAAGCACCTGGGGGGAGCATGAACGGGGCTGAGCGCCTGCACCTCTCCCACTAGACAACTGCAGACTCACCGCGGGGCCCCCCTGCCTGAAGACGGCTACATTACGCCTCACCTGTGCTGCCATTACATACGCACCGCCTTTGCCCCCGCTCGCTGGACTACTGGACCTAGAGTGCTGACACGACACGCGGTAAGCTGGTGCTACGACCCGCTGCCACCATGGTGCGGCCAGAAAATCGCCAAACGAAGCTCAGTTTTGATGGCGCCAAAAAGGGCGCAAAATCACTCCCAACGGATCCTGGGCCCAGCGCCGCGGCCCCGAAGGCCATCGAGTCCCCTGCTAAGGACATTGACATGCACAGCCTGTTTCAAGAGATGCGGCAGGGGTTTGCCACTGTTGTCGAGAAGGTCGACGGCGTCACTGCTCGATTGGACGCCCTGGTTCATAAGGTAGACCGCCATGAGGAGAGGCTGACGGCTGCGGAGCAACGCATTTCTGACAACTCGGACGCCGCCTCGACTCATACAACGCAACTGGCTAGGATGGACAACCTGCTCCGGGTAATAGCGGCTAAAAACGAGGACTTGGAAGCACGCAGCCGCCGGAACATACGCGTCGTCAATGTACCAGAGTCCACGGATACGGGTAGGATGGAGCTGTATATCGAGAAACTGCTCAAAGGCTCGATCGGAGAGAACGCCTTCTCTCCCCAATTCATCGTGGAAAGAGCACACCGTTCCTTAGCGCCGGTACCCAAGCCCGGATTGCCACCGAGGCCGATTATTGCCAAACTATTGAACTATCGAGACCGTGACACTGCGCAGAGGGCAGCTCGAACCCAACGGACTTTACAATATAATGGCGTCACTTTCTCCATTTACCCGGATTTCACGCCACTGGTGCAGGAGGAAAGGCGTAAATTTCTCCCGGTGAAGAAAAAGCTTCGGGACGCCCAAATCGATTATGCACTCCTCTACCCGGCAAAACTGCGGATAACACACCAAGGCACGCAACGTTTTTTCACCAATCCACAGAAAGCAGAGGATTTTTTTAAATCACTCCGAAGAGCGCGCAGGGAAGATCGCGACGCCGCAGAGGAACGAGAGGACGGACGCATTTCTCCTGCGCCGAGCGGTCACTGACTGCTAACGTCAACTGCATAGACTGCATCTCCTGCATCGTTTGAATTCTCGCTGCCACTCAGAGTGCGGACGCTGGGCTGACTGCACGTCATGGACCTACGCAGACTCAACGCTCCTGTGGTAACGTACCCGAGGACCACTCTCCTCGCCATAGTCTCCATCGAGGGCGGTACAGAACTGGAGCTATGGGCGGAGAAGTGGCTGTGCGAACTCTATGTTATACCCCTACAGGGCATTCCCCTTAAGACTGCTTATGTTTTTGTTGTTGTTACGGAAGTTGGGGAGGGGGGAGGGATGCTGGGTGGGGTACAATGGCTTCTGGCATGATTGGGATGCTGGGGTGGGAGGGGGGGGTTGTTCTATGAAGAGGCAAAGACTACCAATATTGTTGCAATTATTGCTGGGGGTGTTGGCGGGTGGGCGAGAGGAGGGATGTTGGGAGAGGGACAATGGCTATTGGCGTGGTTGGGATGCCGGAATGGGAAGGGGGTTGGGATGCTGGATGAAGAGGCAGTTATCGCTCGGACTACATTTGCAGAATATACACTGGAGCGTGCGCCTGTGTGAATGGGATGGGTCAGGCCTGGACTCGCTGCCCAAGTTGACATTGCTGCTGGTATTGTTGATTTGTCTATGGCTCCTCTAAATGCAAACGCAAAATTAACATGTCTATCATGGAATATCCGGGGCTTGAATAATGCTCAAAAATGTCGTAATGTCATTGCCTACCTGGATAGACATCATGTTCAGGTTGCCATGCTGCAGGAAACCCATCTGCCGCCACGAGATAGGACCACCTTTGCAAGCAGATGGGCTGGGGACCGCATTTTTTCCTCATACTCAAATTATGCGAGGGGAGTTGCTATCCTCATAGCACGTACTGTACCGTTTCAGAAATTTGGGGAGCTGGTTGATGGTGAGGGGCGCTATGCCTTACTGTGGGGTAGAATTGGCCGAGACACATACACGTTTGTGGTGGGGTACGCACCGAATGTGGACACACCTGCTTTTTTCACCACACTGTGGGGCAAGATACTAGCTGCAGGCTCGCGTCATATTATTTGGGGTGGTGATTTCAACCTGGCATTGTTTCCTCCATTGGACAGGGCAGACGAGGTTTGCTCCTATAAACCCAGAGCGCGTGAGGCGGTGGAGGGTATGATCGAGGAGGGGGAGTTGATGGATGCCTGGAGACATTTACATCCATGTAGGAAGGAGGGCACACACTTTACCTCGCACACGGGAACGTGGGCGCGACTGGACTATTTCCTGATCACCAAGGGGTTAGCCACTGAATTGGAAGGGGTGGAACATCTGCCGAGGACATACTCTGATCACAGTCCCATTTTGCTTAGATTTCACACCCCTGGGTGGAATGGCCAGCGGCCCCATTGGAGATTATGCCCTGACATATTGCTGGATACTCTGTTTCGCGCTGAGCTGGGGGAGGAGATAGCCGCCTTTTTCCCCCAGAAATAAGGACTCTGTAGACTCGGTGGAACACATCTGGGAGGCCTTCAAAGTAACCGTCAGGGGTTATTGCATCTCCAAAAGCTATGGGGTTTTGCGCGACATCCTCCGTACCCTTACCAAACTTGAAAAGGAGCTGAAAGCTCTGGAGGTCCGCATGGTAGAAGACACTAGTCTCGACTTATATGCGGCTTTCAGGGAAACATTATCAAAGTATGAGGAGGAGGCTGCCAGGGAATCTAAGTTCCGTGGGAAACATTGGATAGCCCGTAGATATTGTGAGGGAGATCGTCCTGGGAGGGTCCTTGCCACACTTACACGAACTCCACGAGATCGCAATGCCATCTTCGAACTTGCGGACGCCAACGGCGATGTAATCAGAAATGCGGACGAGGTTCTCAGTGCATTCACAACACACTACCGCTCGCTTTACACTACCAGCGCAGGGTTGGACACTTCCTATTCTGACTATTTAGCAGACGTCGCGTTGTGTTGGCTCAGTGATGGGGATAGGGCATTCCTGGGGGCACCTTTCGAACTCTATGAGATCCGAGATGCCATCATGTCCCTCCAGAATGGTAAAGCACCGGGCCTCGAAGGCATTCCCGCCGAGTTCTACAAGACTTACGTCGATATAATGGCGCCTGTCCTTCGCGAGGTTTATATAGAATCATTCAGCGATGGCGTCCTTCCGTGCTCCATGCGGGAGGTGGTAATCACGTCTCTCCTGAAGCCTGGCAAGGACCCATCATCCTGCAATTCTTACCGACCACTTTCTCTCCTCAACTGTGATGTTAAAATACTGGCTAAGGTTCTGGCTACTAGACTATCAACTACTGATGACTCGCATCTTACTACCCGACCAATCGGGATTTGTCGCAGGCCGTTCCACTTCGCATAACCTCCGTACCCTTTTTTCTCTCCTCCGCACTGTTCATCTAGACATACCGATCGCGGCCGTCTTTCTAGATGCTACCAAAGCTTTCGATTCCGTCGAATGGCCATACTTATTTGCCGTTCTGACTGCTATGGGATTCCCGCCCCTGTATATATCATGGGTCCGTCTACTTTATACTGGTCAACTCTCGACTCTCACAACCAATTGATATTACTAGAGGCACGCGTCAGGGCTGTCCACTCTCACCCTTATTGTTGGCTATAGCTGTGGAGCCTCTCGCCTGTCGCATACGTCAGTTACACCGCGACGGGGCGATTCAGTGCCTACAGAGGCAAATAGACGTGTCCCTTTATGCGGACGATATCACATTATATGTTAAACACCCCGAAACACACCTCAATCCCTTACTCAGGGAGTTTCTAGTGTTTGGTGGCCAATCGGGAGTGCATATTAATTGGTCTAAATCGCAAATTTTTCCCTTAACGGATGCGATGGATGACGTCCCCCTTGACTATCCGTTGGAGTGGTGCCGGGCGGATCTCCGATACTTGGGGGTTCGCGTCTCCCGTGATAGGGAGGAGACTCTACGATCCAATTATGGGGTTGCAGTTACCAAACTGACTGCATCTGTGGACAGATGGCTCACCTTACCGCTTTCCATGGCTGGGAGAGCATCCCTCATCAAAATGGTTATCCTCCCCAAATTTCTTTATTTCTTTCTTAACATTCCTTACTTCCCAGGCACTTTTTTCTTTCGGACCCTGAAAGGTGAGCTACGCAGACTGTTTTGGGGCAGCAAGAACCCGCGGCTCAGGTGGTCTACGCTCACCCTCCCCTATGACAAAGGCGGTTTTGATGTCACCGACTTCGAGGAGTACTATTTATGCGCACAGGCGCAATTCGCCTACCACTGGATGGCTCCCACGCCATTCATGCCCCATATAGCGGTGGAAGACTGGATCGTACACCCCATACCGTTGAATGGTCTGCTCCACTGTCCAGAAGCATCCATCACCACTCCAAATACCTCGGTATCATGCACTATGGATGCATGGCGCCGTATCGCTAAGAGATTGGCCTGCCTCCTGCCATATTCACCGAAGCTGCCACTTGCCTATCACCCTGACCTCACCTTACTGAGGGAACAGGGATTCCGCAACCTATGTGTGAAGGTTCATGTCTCGAACTGGGTTGATTTGTTCTCAAATGGCAAGTTCAAATCAGCTGAACTTTTCTTTGCGGCGCACAATTATACCCCTCTAGAGCTTTTCTACTACATCCGTTTACGTGCGGGGATGAGAGATGTTCTTTCTAATTTCCCCGATGAACCGGAAACACTACCCCCACTACATTTCCTGTTATGCTCTCAGGACGGGACTCACCTGGTCTCTGGACTTTACCGTCAACTCAGGACCACGGCCTTGAGGCTGGAATCCAATGCTCGGGCACGCTGGGCCTCTGAACTTGCAATAGACATCACTGATGACCAATGGCTCTATTGCTGTGCGCTCACCTCCCGTATATCTGCCAGTAGCAGATTGAAAATTATACATTACAAATACCTACAGCGACTGTACTATACGCCGGTGCGAAAACATAGATTTGGCTTAGCAGATAACGATCGATGTCTGCGATGCCGAGCAGAACACGCGGACTTTTTACACTTGGCGTGGGAGTGCCCCCAAGTAGCACAATATTGGCAACAGGTGACGGCTGCTCTTGCGGAAATGACGAATGCAGCTGTACCCGTTGACCCCTTGGTGACGCTCCTTGGATATACTCAACTGATTCCTAGCTCTTCCCGGAGATTTGTAGACACTGCGCTCCTATTGGCTAAGAGATGCGTGGCTTGTCGATGGGGTCGGGGTAGGGCACCTAAATTCAAGAACTGGTTAGAGGACTTGACCTACTGTCAGGACCAACATACTACATTTGCAGAATTGCTACCCATCTCCAGTCGACCCAGGGACATATGGGGCCCGCTAGTGTCCTATCTGCTAGCACACACTGATGATGCGGACACGTCGGAGGGCGGCCCGGATGTTCTCTAAGGATCTTCCTTGCGTACCTGACAGGGGCAATTAGTTCTGATCCTATCCCCACATACAGATGTGTCCTGCACCCATCACAACATATTGTTTCAGAGGCGCAGGGCTAGTGTCCTTACATCCTTCTTCCGCACGATGCCTGCTGTTGGGGTCCCCCCCATTCGGAGATTGCTATTTCCCTCACCTGGATGGACCTAACTACTGTCCTTCGCACCTGCCGCATACACATTCCTTATCCTTACCTCGCCACAATGCACAACACCACACATGCAGAGGTCAGTGAACATGCGGGCTCCCTAATGGTTAAACGGGGCTGCGAATGCGGCGACTTGCATGACCATCCCTACCTCAGCTGCCTTACCGACCAGACACCTCTTTTTTTCTTTTCTTTTTTTCTGAAGAAGAATGAATTGCCTCTTGGTTTTTGAAGTTGGGGAGTTCTGTTTGATGTTATGATACTATATGTAAATCTCGAAAACACTGTTCTGCTGCTGCTCTTCCTTCAGGTGCTCCACAACACCAAAGGTGTACAATCTGCCACCGGGCCTCCGGGATGCCGGTTAAAAGGCTGTGTTATGATGGTTGCGCCATGCTGCCGGCCTCCGGGTTGTGGACACGCAAAGCTGTGTACTTCTTTTCAAATGATGCAATAAAGCAGTGTTGAACTAAAAAAAAAAAAAAAGGGCTCCCATAGACTTAGCCGTCTCAGTGTCTTTTTTCATTTTGTCCAGTATTGTATCTACTCCTGGGCCAAATTAGTAGTCAGGATTAACTGGCTGGTTTAACAAAGTGGACTGGACTTCGTTTTTATAACCAGAAATGTGTAGCCACGCATGTCTCCTGATCATAACACTGGTGTTAATAGACCTGGCAGCTGTATCTGCTACATCTAAGGCACATTTAATGGAGGCGTTGGTGATTAGCTTTCCCTCTTGTACTAATTGTTCAGCCTGTTCTTTGTAAGCGTCAGGTAAATGCTGTAGGAGTGTTTCTAAGGTATCATAGTGTGCCCTGTCATACCTAGCTAACAGGGCTTGCGTGTTAGATATTCTCCATATGTTAGCCGCCTGTGCGGCTACCCTTTTCCCTGATGCCTCAAAGATCTTGGATTCTTTGTCGGGAGGTGAAGCTTCCCCAGTTGTTTGAGAGTTTGCACGTTTACGTGCATTCACCACCACTAAAGAATCTAAAGGAAGTTGTCCCTTAATATATGTAGGGTCTAGTGGCACTGGCCTGTATTACCTTTCAATTCTTGGGTTAATGACCCTTGCCCTAGTGGTATCCTTAAATATGTCTCCTGCATGTTTAAGTACCCCTTTTAACATAGGTAGTGTCTTAACAGTTCTTTCTGATGTGGCAACAGTGTCAAAGAGGAAATCCTCCTCCACAGGGTATGCATGCATGTCCACATTGTGATGGCTTGCTGCTCTTTCAATGAATGAATTAAAAGCAGCTATGTCCTCTGTAGGAGAAGGCCTAGCAGGGTATGCAGGTGTATCAGGAATGGGTTGAGAGTCACCGGGATGTACTGGGTCAGCCCATGGTTGAGTGTGACTGTCCTGGTCAGTGTCTACTGGGTAGCTGTATTCCTGATCATATTCCTCATCCACCTCTTCATCTGAGTGTGTGGGTGTATATGAGTATGGGTTAGGCCTAGTTGGCTGAATAGGCTCAAACAGAATAGGTGATGTAGAACAGTCCCTTTTCCTTTTGAGTGGTATAGTGTAAGTCTCTTTCTCAGTCTCTGGTCTGATCTTCCTTTTATAGAGAGTGAGTTTCCCAGAGTTCGGGTCAATGTAAAGTTTTGATTGTTCAACTGATTCAGGGTCTGGATGTAAGACTTCCTGTTCAGCAGTTTTGTGTGTTTTTGCCAATGTCCTTTGCTTGGTTTGTTTCGGTTCGATGCCGCTTTTTGGGTCGACCGCTTTTGTTTTCGAAGAAGGTGGGAGGCCAAACTTAATCGGTCCGATGTTTTTGTGTGGTACTACAGTTTGTTTCGGTAGTGCCTGTTTTTTCGAAGCCGAAGTTTTTTCGACAGTCTTTTTCGTTTCGATTATGGCCTTGTGTCCTTGTGTCGATTTCGGAACCGGTGGCTTCGGATCGACGCCCTTTGATGTTTGTTCGATGCTCTTTTTCGGCTCGATTTTCTTCGCCTCAATCGTTTTCTTTTGCAGAACAATTGATTTGTCGCCTTTTTGTTTAGGGGTAGACAACCTTCTTTGGATCGAGTCCCTTTTTTGTGTTGTCGGCCGTCGACGCCGATGTTTTTGGTTCGATGCCCTTTTGTTTTGGAGTAGATGTAGGGGCGTTGGTTTTCGGCTCGACGACCCTTGTGTTCGACGCCGATGGTTCGACATAGTTTCGCCCGAAGACCGTATTGTCGACGAGTTTCTTCGGTCTCGACTCCGATGGATCGACGTAGTGTGGTCCGAAGACCGTGTAGTCGATCAGTTTCGGTTTCGTTTTGTGTTCCACCACTTTTGGTTTCGATATCACCAATTTCGGAGTTCGTTGATCCGATTGCTCTTTAGCAATATTCTTAGCCGGGCTGTATTGAGGGGCTATAGAATGTCTTTCGAGGTCTTGGCTAAGGCCTTGACCTGACCTGAGCCCGTGGAACCATGGAGGTAAACGTATCGGCCGCTGTAGTCACGGTTGGGCCCGTTTTATCACTGGAGTCGTCCTCTACGGCTCCAATCCCTTGTTCGTCGTCCCCTACCTCGACGATGTCTTCTTCCTCGTCAATGTAGTAGTCAGAGTAATGCTCCGATTCTTGATCCAACTGTTGTTCGTATTCTTCGGCCTCGATAAGATCTTCTTCGTCGCCGAAGATATTTTCTGGCTCTGGCGCTTGTCTCTGCATGGTTAGTCTAGCGGCCCGTCGAGTTCGAAGTGTCTTTTTTTAACGAAATTGGGCACAGGCTAGGCAGTCGGCCTCATTATGTTCTGGAGATAAACACTTGTTACATACAGAGTGTTTATCGATATGTGGGTATTTGGAGTTACAAAGAGGGCATCTTTTGAATGGGCTCCGTTCCATCGACGACTGGTGCGTGGCGCCGAGAAGGCCCGCTGCCCGATTCGACGTCCCAAGTTGGATAAAGTTTGTAAAGAAGCTGTTGGCACCGATTCAAGACAATACCGACGATACCGAAGGCCTTTTGGCCTCTAGAAAGTGTAGTTTCGATTCCGAACTTCGAGTAAAGGAAAGTACATCCGAACCCAATGGCGGAAAAAAAACAATCTGAGGATGGAGAGGATGCCCATGCGCACTGTAGTCCAGGTAAGGAGCCACCTATCTCGTGATACTTCGAAGGCTCTTCCAGGACAACAACGTGCAATCATCCGGACCCAACACTAGGCGGCGATCTATGCACAGATATGAATTCAGCAGCCCACATGCCTCGAGCATAAGCATACTCTTGATATCAGACTATGGCACTGCAGTAAATCCTTCCAAGGAAAGGCAGACTAGCTCGAACACAATTCAAAGAGAAATGTTTCTACATTTCTACATCCAACTTAAAAAGAAAGGTAATCACTGTTAGGTTATCGTCTCCTTACTTACAGTGCTCTAAAATGAGTCTTTTTACACTTCACAAATGCAAGTTTGTGATGCACTTTACAAACGACAAAAGTTTTTTTACCAAAAATGAAAAAATACATATCCATTTAAAGACTTTACTCAGAATAGTTTTCAGAGCTCTAACTACACATAGCAATGCTGATATTAGTTTTCAGCAGGGATGCATACCTGCACTGAAGATCGTTCTCCTTGCACGCAGAATGGGGTAGCTGCCCACCTCCAGCGACTTGGTAAGATCGAGATCATGTAAAATCAGGAGATACCCAGACGAGGTGGAGATCAGCATTTTTGAGCAGTCAGGTGTTAGTCTCATCCGCATGAGGAACCGCGTGTGAAAGAATTTCTTGTGCGGGCATCCATCTTCAGTGCATCTGCAGAAAATTAAATTAAACAGAAGATCATTCTATTAGATCAGCCACTTTGTCACATTAAAAAATTCAGTATCAAATAGACACGAGTTGAAGGAAGGTCCGCTACTCTGTTCTTGTTTAATGTTTGTACTTTGAAGTATGCTTTTAATACCAAACAGGCTAATAATTTACATGCAATTCTCAAGAAGAATCCATACGAAAATACTACTCAGACTGACACGGGATCGAAGTACTAATCAGAGTGCAAGAACAAAGACAGTGCTGGAGACTAAACAGAACCAACAGTATTGCAAAAAGTAGCATAATGTGCAGATGTGGAGTCTCGCAGCCCTACCAAATGGTAGAGAAGGTTTTTTATGCAGTGTTCATGTTTCCGTTCCTAAGTAATGGGACCTAATTCAGTGAGTTCTGAATGCTGAGAGAGCTCCACTGGGATACAGGCTTGTGAGGTGAAGGTCAAATCAGACAACTGCAACAGATAAAGAAGGGAAAATAGGCAGGGAGTAAGGAAGCAGGAAACATGCAGAAAGGTAGAAGACTAGCACAAACGATTGGCAGATGAGGAAGAATTTTATGAGACTTTACTGCCTTCAGAAGATGGTTTTAAAGGAGGGAATAAAAAGGGATGAGCTTAGACAGCAAAATGACCTTCCAACAACATAGCCCCATGCTGGCTTTAGGACAGAGAGGGGGGCTGGGTGGCGCTAGAGAGCCCGGCAGCAAAATGGCCACCATCTGGCAAGGCTCTGCAGGCGGGACAAGAAATCCGTCATTAATGTGACATCTACGGGGCGTGGATAGCACGGGTAGCATGGCGGACCTGCTGTGAGACTGCCCGCCACTAATCCCCATTTATCAGGCATATTTCTCCTTCTTCCATGCATCCGTCACGGTATGCACTTGCGTGGGGCAGGGTGAGCCCCCCTGCATTTGGAAAAGCGATTATTTAGCTGTTTGTTCTGCCATACGAGAACTGGGAGCGGGTGGCGAGTGGTGAACTTCAGCGAGGTGCAGCCCTAGCTCCACGGAGTCGCTGCGCTGCAGCTCGTCTGCCACAAATGTGTGTAGGAGTGGAGGATCTCACCGATTATCCGTCTCCGAGGTGGATTGCAGCTGATGTCGACGTAGCAGTGCTGACCTGCGGGGACTGGAACTTGTGACGTAGTTGCTGGAGGCCCGACTGGAGCTCCGGAAGCGGTTGGTGCCTGGGCCTGCTGCAGTTGTAGGGGACGGGTAGCCTGCTCCGAAAGGGCTACTGAAGAAGAGATGCCCTCGCCTGCCCTGCCTGTCTCCCGGGGGTGCCGGAGTGGCTGTGCTTGCTGAGCCACTTGGTATGGGCCCTGCTGGTTTGCGCCCCGTGGTCTGCTCTTGCTCCGGGCAGGCTGCGGCTGCTATCACAGTAATTGCGGCTGTGCAGGGACCGGTGCTTGGAGTGGAATCCCAGCTGAGCTTGGCCCTGGGACTGTGGGGCTGCCGGGCTGTACTCGGCTACCCTGCACCTGAGTTTGGTGGAGTCCTCCCTCCCTGGGAGAGTGGAGGGGCTGTTAAGTTGCACTGTGATGGGCGGTTGAAGGGGAAAATCACAGCGAGCGACACCATTTATGGCAAAGTGGTGGTGGCGCCATAAGAGGGGCCTGCTCCGGGCGTGGTGTAGACTGGAGTCAGCTAGATCCTGCATTGCCAGCTCACTGGGAGTACATGCAGAACTGCACAATCTGGGAGACAGGGGCGGAGACCTCCATTGTTAGATGGTGCTACGGGCTGGTGGTGTGGCCACACTGGTCCAGTAGTAGCTCCTTAAGGAATCTTTGAAAGGGTTGCTCAGGTGGTGTGGGGGATCTGGCAGCGTCACAGGCAGAGCAACTGGTGCTGGCTTGTCTCGCACTGGGCTGCGAATGTAGTGGCTCAAACCATAAAGAGAACACATACACAGGCCTGCGGACCCCGGGGTCCCGCGGATGGATAAACAGAGCTGTGTTTCGAGACTAAAAGGGTGTACACAGAAACCCCTATGAGGAGTACATCCAGATGAGCCAGGGAGGCAGGTAACCAGCCAGAGCAGCGGTAGGAGAAGAGGGTCTCTACTAGTAACAATTTGCAGGTTCCAGTCTGTTAGAACCCGGGGTCTCTGGTTGGCAGAGGTAAGTACCTTAGACCAAGTAGGGACCCTAGCTTCCAGTCAGGGCGACGGAGTAACCCTCTGAGATAACCCCTGCTCACCCTCTAGGTAGCATGGCGCGAGCAGTCTAGGCTAAACAGAGGCAATGTGGATAACATTTGCACTTAACACAACAATAATCCCCAATCCACCACAAACTGAGACCACACAGGTAAGTATATTTTATAAAAATATATAACTATCTATTTCAGCAAGTAAATCAAGCATGTGCACGATAATCACTTTGTTATAAAAAGGTTGCACTTCTTTCTTAACGGTTGCACTTAATCTTTAGGATGGTTCTCGTAAATAGGAAGTTCTTAGTATCAAAACCAGTCTCAAGTCTCTCGAATCAGGGGTCCAAAAATATTGCCCCGGATTTCTATTCCTTCTGCTCTAAAAACGAGCAAGGTAACCAATGCCAGCGTTGAAATCTTACTTGTGGCTTTTAAGCGCTGCACGCGCGCTGCCTCGCGAGGCCCGGGGGCTCTTCTCTTTCCCCCCGGTTCCCCCTCGCTCCTCCGTGTGCCCCTTGGCGCCCTGCGACTACCAGCACTCACTCTCCTCCGGGCCCGGCCGGTCCCTCCTGCTCCCCCGCCGGCTCTCGATCATTCAACGAGCGGCAGGGAGCGGGCCAGGCCCTCCAGGCTGGGACTGCAGGCCGGGGCGGAAGACACTCGGGGAAATCCCTCGGCGAGGGCAGGTCTCTTCTTCCCGGGTCCGGCGGTGATCGCGCATCGCTTCCCTGGGTCCCTAGGACGGGGACCAATCCGGTCGCGGCGTCTGGGCGAGCCTCTGGTGCACCCGGGAGTCAGCCAATGACAGAGCGGCTCCCGGGACAGTCAGGCAATGACGCTCCGCTCCTTCGGCCAATCACGGCCCACCACAACGGATGACGCTGCGCCGCACGGGCCAATCCCGTCGCGGCGTTAGTGAGGGGGCTCGGCTCCCTCCACCAATGGGAGCGCGGCTCCTTCGTTTCTTTGGCGCTTCAGCTCCTGGACCTCGGAGCAAGTTACGGGGGGGGGTTTCCTGGCCCCGGGCTGCGGTGGTGATTTGGCGGCAAAGGGTTTTCAAGGGCGCTGGTCACGACTAGACCCCCCTCTCGACCTCGCCACCACCTCGGAGCGGATTCCACGAGGGGAGGCTCCCCAAGCCTCCGACCCTCACGGGTAATGTGCCGATGAGCACACCGATCCCCTCCTCACGCTCCGCAGTCAGGCACCACGCGTCCCGGGTCACAACAGCACGATTTTGCAGCTGTTGTCTGGGACAGTTGTAGGAACCATTAGCCCTGGGTTCCCAACAGGAGGCCAGCTCTTCTCAGGCCCTTGGAGATTCAGTTGTAGACACAGCACACAGCAGAGTCTTGGCAGTTTCAAGTAGGCAGGGTCAAAGCACAAGTCCCTTTCTCCTCCTTAGCTTCCAGTTGGACAGTAGAACAGGTCAGCCCTTAGAGCACACAGCAAGGCAGTCTTCCTTTAGTTCTCTAGCTGTCCTCCTTCCAGCAAAGGTTCCTTCTTGCTTGCAGAATTTCAGAATCTAATCTTCTGTAGTCAGGGGTCCTTTCCTTATACCCCTCAATGTCTTTGAAGTCCTTTGAAGTCTTTGTGCATGGAGGCCCTGGGTCCAGTCTAAACCAGTTCTGGGGGTTGCGGAGCACTGAGATGTCTCTGGTTTTCTTCTTCCTGTCAGCTTCAGGGCCAGAGGTGTCAGTTGACCACCAGGAGGGAGCTAGCATGGGGGAGGTGGCCGGCACAGCCCAGTACTTATCAGGCATTCATCCTCCCACCTCCCAGGCAGGCAGATGTGCCCTTTCATCCCCGGGCTGGCTCCGACCCTCTCCTCTGGGGCTGTGCAGCCCCCCCTGTCACATCCAGACCAGGCAGGCATTCCACAAACCCAGGCACACAGAAAGGTTTAGACAAGAGAACAGCCACTTTCTAAAAGTGCTATTCTTCAACACAGGATTTAAAAACACCCTTCACTAAAAGATGTGTCATTAAATTCTGAGTTCAGGGATATCTTTCACTTATGTCCCATCTTGTTCCTATGGAAAGATAGGCTGGTATCACATGGGCCCAGCCTCCTCCATGTTACTCTATGGAGCAAGATAGCCTTACAGCAGTGAGCACACAAAATGGCTGCAGCCCACTACCAGAGCATATCACCTGCACTAGTACATGCTCTACCTTATCCATACACTGCACCCTGCCCAGGGGGGTACCTAGGGCCTTCCATAGGGGTGGCTGATGTGCACAGACAGGGAAGGGTTAGGCCCAGCCAGTGGAGACACTGGCCAGGGGGACAGGGCAGTCCACTGATTGCACACAGGCCCTGCGCTGGCAGGCCCGAGTCCATTTTAAAGCTATTCATGTGGGTGGCGCAATCTGCGCTGCAGGCCCACTAGTAGCATCTGTCATCACCAGCCCTGGCACACACAGTGCACTTTACTAGGGACTTCGTGGTGATACAAATATGCCAATCAGGTATATTCAATCAATATCACAATTTACAGAGGGAGCACTTACACTCTGGCACTGATCAGCAGTGGCAGAGTGTCCAAAGCATCTAAATCAGCAAAAACGAAATCCAGCACAGCATCAAAACACATGAGTCAGAGGCAAAAAGATGGGGGAAGAACCACGCCAAAAGGTGTCAGGTCTAACACAGTCCATCAAGGAGGGGGTATGTCAAAGAGCCAGTTTTGATGTTTCTTGCGAAGATGGAGATCGATGTTATCTGTCTGAAGTGTACAGCCGTTTGAGCTAACTAAACGGTGCAAGGCGCTTGGGTGCGGGGATGGGACTTGGTTGATGTCTGGAGACATCAAAACCCTGTGGGGAGAATATATTCTTTTTTCAGCGCCCCATGCTTTACATGTGCGCCTGGACAGTTTTCTATGTTCACCCTCTTTACTCCCATATGGGAAGGGCTCGGACTACTGGGATCGTACGCATTCCAACCATAATCCGCAATTTGTCACACTGGATTGGGAGGGTGGATCACCTGCCATCCCTACATGGGGATTGCAACTAGCAATGTTATAAGATCCCTTCTTTCTGGAATATATCGGTGAGGCCATTGATGATTATTTTACTCTAAATGCGGGGTCTGCCTGTCCACCATGATTGAGTGGGATGCCATGAAGTCTACTATGCGTGGAACTGGGGGCGGCCTTATTAAGCAGATAGACTCAGAGCTTTTAACACTTGAAAAGCAGTGAATGACATTAGAATTCCAGGTAGTGACAGACACACCGGATCCGGCCCGGCTCTTGGAAATGCGTAGGAAGCATGTGGAGCTTCTTGAACGCCAACGGTGTCTCAATTTCGCTGCACATTCGTCGTTCGTGCATGCCAAGGCCGACAGATCTGGGCCTTTACTGGCTTGGCTGATCAAACAGGATAAAGCCACAGGGCACATCACTGCACTTTGGAAGCCGGAAGGCAACATTAAATACACACAGCACGAAATACATGGTGTACTATACTAGTCGGTCTCTGCCGCATCTGAAGCGACAAGCTCCTTTCTGGATGGTCTTCCATTTCCTACCCTCACTGCTGAACAACGCACGGAGCTGGAGACCCCAATTTCATTAGAGGAAGTGTAGGTTAAAATGCGTGCTCTTCCGACTGGTAGGGTTCCTGGACCAGATGGCTTCCCCCACGTGTTTTATAAAGCATTTGCAGACTTGTTGGGTCCTCACCTCTTAAATGTATATACCGAAGCTTTGGAGGGCGCCCCTCTCCCTGACAGAAGCAACATTGATCACACTCCCGAAACCGGACAGGGACTCCACACTGACAAGCACATACTGACCTTTGGCACTTCTGAATGGGGACTATAAGATTTTGGCAGGGGTCTTGGCAGGCCGGTTGGCGCTCCTCACCCCACATCTGGTTCATCCAGATCAAAATGGTTTTGTTCCAACCTGTAATACCACCATAAACATTTGCAGGCTTTTCAGAGTGATGCGTAGTATGACAGCGAAGTGGCCTGCAGCGGGCTGTAAGGTTTTGGACCTGGAGAAAGCCTTTGACACTGTGGAGTGGCCTTACATGTTTGAGGTATTGCGACGCAGCGGGCTGTAAGGTTTTGGACCTGGAGAAAGCCTTTGACACTGTGGAGTGGCCTTACATGTTTGAGGTATTGCGACGCTTCGGATTTGGGCCATATTTCCTTAGTCTTGTCTAATTATTGTACAGAGCTCCTTCAGTACGCGTCCGTCTTGGAACTTTGTTCCAAGAACACATACTGATAGGATGAGGGACCAGACAGGGGTGCCCCCTTTCTCAATTGATTTTTTCCCTGGTCATGGAGCCTTTAGCTATGGCGTTATTCAGTACAGCTGCACAATGGGGTGTACCGCTGGGCGAAGAGATACATGCTGTGTGTTTATGCAGACGATATCCTGCATATCGTGCATATCAGTATGACTGGGATCCCCCAGTCATACTGAATATACTCAGGCAATTTGTTGTGGTTTCGGGATTGGGTGTGAATTCGGGAAAATCCTGCTTGTTCCCCTTCTCATGCGGATGACCCTTAATTGGTTGTAGATGGCGCACTGCTGGCCTGGCAGCCAATCATGTTCCAATACTTGGGAATTCGGATTTAGCACACCGCCCGGGACCTTCTGGAACGGAACCTTACTAGGACAAGGACAGCTCTACACTCTCAGATAGACTTTAGGAAGACACTCCACCTTTCGGTTGCAGGTCGGGTGACACTGATTAAAATGGTAATGCTGCTCAGACTATTGTACTACTTTATCAACCTCCAGTTATATCTGCCAGCGTCTTTTTTTTTTAAAAACAGATTTTATTTATCTGAACGCACATATGCTGCATAGCTCCGACAACCGGAGGCTGCTGCAAACATCAGAGGAGCAACAATATCATCCGCAGACTTTTACTAGGAACACAAACCCCCCCTCCTCCAGCCCCTCCCCCGTTGCGCTGCCGCCAGTACCTATATACAATAAAATACCTGTAACAAAAACATGCCGAGTCCATCTAGACACTCCACGGAAGTGCCAAAGATCCAGTCGTCAAGGTGACGGGAGGGTCCAAGTCCAGTCCTCGGTAATCTGCCCACCTCTTCCAGATTTTGAAATGTTTACGAGGGCACCCCCTGGCCATAAATATCGGCTGCTCCAGTCCCATACAATAGGCGCACCGGAGACAGTCGGGGGAACCAACCATGCCCGCCCTCCACAAACGCTGATGGGTAAAGTAGATGCGCAAACCCCCCCCCCCCCCTTTCGAGGACCGGTTTCTGGAATTACAGCCGTCTTCAGCCCGGCTTGCTTGAATCCAGTGGTTCAGATGCTCCGTCCATTACCACCCCCTTTTGTACCACCATCTTAAAGATGGCTGACCTGCCATAGATAGACAAGGGCATGCGGGACCAAACCCTCATATCCTCACGCGTGCGATCCCAGACCGGGGTGAGGTTACGATCTCGGGAGACAACCGCCTCCTCCGATAGGTACACCGCCAAATATTTCACCCCGTCTGATGCTAACTGAAGGCCCGACGCCCACGCTCCCACCTGCCGCTGTCCACCGAGTATCCACAACGTTGATTTACCCGGGTTCATATAAAGGCCTGAGGTTTCGCCAAAGATCTGCAAAATGCACAACAAACGCGGCCAGAGCGATCCAAATCAGTGAGGAAAAATAACACATCATCCGCGTATAACGCTATTTTGACCCACAGACCACCAAAAGCCCTGAAGTTGGGCATCTATGCGCACCCACGCCGCGAGGGGCTCCATGGCAAGCGCGAATAAGTAAGGGGAGAGGGGACAGCCCTGACGCGTCCCTCGCCGAACCGAGAAAGAGCGGGAGACCACGCGCCCCACACGCACCGAAGCCGTAAGATCAGTGTATAGCACCTGTATGTAAGCCAGGAAGCGCAGGCCAAGATTGAGGCGTTGCAATAAGGCGAACAGATATGTCCAGCTCAGGGAGTCAAACGCGCGGTCCATGTCTGCCAAAAAAAGGGCTGCCTGTTCCCCCAAACTCCTCCAGGCCGAGATCGCGACATGGGTGCGCCGAATATTACGGCGAGTAGCCCTCTGAGGCATAAAGCCTGCCTGGTCTGGGTGGACCAGATCCGCAATGTGGGGCTTGAGCCTGTTGGCCAAAGCCTTAGCCTGAACCTTGGCCTCCGTATTAAGCAGCCAGATCGGGCGGTAGGAAGCGTGACTCCCCGGAGGTCTACCGGGTTTCGAGAAGACCACCACCTCCGTGTGTCGCCAATCCGGAGGGAGCACACCCAATTCACACGCCTCCTCCACAACCGGGCAGAGGCGCGGACCCAGCTGCACGTAGAACCGCCGGGAAAAACTCACAGGGAAAGCCGTTGGGACCTGGCGCCTTATCGGGATTCAGCTCACCCAAGGCCGTGCCTAATGCGTTGTAGGACGGAGGCCTATCAAGGAGTTCCCGCACCTCGTCCGAGACCACGCGCGGGGGTAAATCATCAATAAATTGCTGAACCATATCAGCCGCCAAGCACTCCTGAGGCACATATAGCGCCTCGTAATACGCGGCAAAGCTCTCAGCTATTGCAGGGTGCTCAAGTAGGAGCATTCCCCCGGGATCTAGGATTTGAGGCAGTGGCTGGGCATGGAAAGTGCCCTGGCAAAGGCGGTGTAGCATCTTGCACGATTTATTCCCCCGCTGGTACACTCGACTACGGGTGGCCAGCCAGGCCTGCCGCGCCTCTTCCATAAAAACTGCGGTATACTGTTGTTGGGCTAAGACTAACTATCGCCTGACGGGCCCACCTCCCAACTCCCGACTCCTACGCTCCAAGGCCTCCAACGTCGCCTCACGCTGCACTAAGTCTCGCCGCCACTCCTTGCGGGCCGCTGCACACCAGGAGATAGACACCCCGCAGGGTGGGTTTTAACGCCTCCCATAGAGTAGTCGGAGAGTCGTTGGAGCCCACATTGGAGGTCAAATAATGATCTAATTCCTTGGTCATGTGCTCCCTGTAATCGTCTTTCAGTAGGTGCCACCCCAACATGCGCCATCGGAACGGCTGTCTAGCCAGGCCTACGCTAAAGGGGTGAGCTACCGGTGAATGGTCAGACAGGGCCCTCTGCAGAATTTCCACCAAAAGAAATCTATGGGCCAACCCCCTTGGAACGAATATGTAGTCCAGTCTGGAAAAGGAGTCATGTACCATGGAGAAGTAGGTGTAGTCCCTACGTAAACCATGTTTGTACCTCCAGACATCCGTCCAGTCCAGGCCTGTAACCAACGTACGCAGTTTGGTAGTGGGTCCTCCCCACCCCCCCTCCCTCACCAGTCACCCTACTCCGCCACCTATCCCTACCCAAATCCATGACATCGTTCCAGTCCCCCCCTATGATAGAGAAAGTGTTGGGCATGGCACCCCAAAGGGACATGAGCTTCTCAACCAACGGCCACTGTAGCGGCAGTGGGGCATACACACAGCCAAGGGTCACTATCACCCCCTATCCTGCCCTGTACAAAAACATACCTGCCCTGTGTGTCTATCCAAAGTTTATCATGTACATAGGATACCCTACGGTGTAGGAGAATGGCAACCCACCTAGATCCCTTGTGAAACCCGAGTGATAGACTTGGGTAAACCCAAACCGTTGGAGACAAAGTGCCTTCGTGCCAAGTAAATGAGTCTCCTGAAGGAGCAGGGCATCCACCCCAGCCCTCTTAGCATATTGGAAGACAGCCCCTCGTTTCACCTTGGCCAGCACCCCGCACATTCCAGCTCAGTATACGCAGAGATCCCAGGCCTACCCGCCCTCCCCATTCAGCCGTGGACATAGGACAATATTACAGTGTAGGCTACCGGTGTCGCGGCGGCTCAGCATGCATAGACCATGGCAAACAAATAGCAGCGAAACATGCGCAAACATTCCCCCATCCCCGAACCCAAACACCAAACCACCCCACCACCCCCCACCCCGTACCTTCTAAACATGGAAGCACCTGTCGCGGCCGAATCGCAGTCTAGTCCCCAACGGGGGAACCAGAACCACCCCCTCCAATGGATCCCCAAGTGACCACCCAGAACAACGGAACTCACTCCCCCCCTCCCACACCCGCCGGGGCAGGCTCCCAGCCCCAGAAAACTGTGCACCTGAGCGTCTATGAGCACCATACATACAGTTCTAGACGAAAGTCCCAGACTTCATGCAACTTCAGATTGCTGCTCCAGTGCCGGGTCCCCACGCAGTGGTTCCGAGCCAGAGCGCGAGCCGCGTCCAGATTTCGACCTCCTGCGATGGCGCTACTGACTCCTGAGACCCCCACGGGCCACACCGCTCGAGGAGGAATCGGATTCTCCACCGTGGGCCACGTTGACTCGAATTTTCACCGTCTCATCCGTCCATTGAAATACCTCCTCCAGGAAGTCAAAGAACAGCGTGCGGAACTTATAGAAAACTCGCAGCCGCGCCGGGTAGAGCAAGGCATACTGGAGCTTGAGGCCACGGAGGCGGGCCTTGGCTGCGAGGAAAGACTGACGCTGCTGCTGCACCAACCGCGTATAGTCCGGGAAGACAAGGATGGTCGCATTGTCATTGGTGAGGGAGGCCGCCAATCTCGCCTGCCGCAGAATGGTGTCTGTCAGAGTAGTTCAGGAATTTGGCGATGATCGGCCGCGGGCGTGTCCCTGTCGGGGGCTTCTGCATAAGAGCCCGATGGGCCCGCTCCACCACAAAGCAGCGAGACAGCGTGTCCGAGGGAAGCCAGCCCTACAGCGTCGTGTTTTTTTTGGCCACTAGAGTGCATGATGGGAGACCTCAAATGGAATAATACGCGTTGCAGAGTGGCTTTATTTAAGCTGTACCTGCTGGTCGCATGCGGAGCATTGGCCTTGCTCATCTTTGAAGACTATTACCTGGCATCCCAGATTCAGTGGATTGCGCAATGGGTATGCAAACAAATGATGGATGGAATGCTCAATAAATCATACATTCACCCCCAGTCAAGAGATCTGGGTAAAATTCATCGTTCTTTTTCTCACCATACCACCCTAGTTTAGACCCAGCGAAATCTGTAGCAGAATTACATCTCACGGATACGGCGGAAGGCACCCTTCCATATACATTGGAGAAGATTTTCCATTTTTCACCCATGCACCAAATCGCATATTCCCCCCCACCCCCCTGGTGCAAGTAGCCCAGAAATATTTCCACTGAGCCCAACGTCTTACGAAGCATGTCATACCCGATGCGCCTAAGCTTCCATTACTAGGGATGCTGAGAAGGGGGGTAGGGTTTGTGTAGTGGATCTTACGGGTTGGTGGGATGCAGACATATGCACATTAGGAGAACTCTATGGGGGGGGGGCATTGCAGCCCTTTTCTTTCCCCGATTGATGAAGAGGGTATTCAGCCTGGGCAGTTCCTTAGACACGCCGCTTGGATGGCGACACTGAGGTAATATTGTGCAAGAACTCCTGACGCATCTTC
Source organism: Lissotriton helveticus (assembly GCF_964261635.1). Classification (NCBI taxonomy): domain Eukaryota; kingdom Metazoa; phylum Chordata; class Amphibia; order Caudata; family Salamandridae; genus Lissotriton; species Lissotriton helveticus. The sequence continues at coordinate 1,371,503,742 of NC_136059.1, forward strand.
TAATACAATACGTACACGTGATGGGCACAGGGCGACATCTTACAAAATGGTTTGTAGAACCAATCTGTGAACACACCTTGACTGACAATACCACTGTGCGGTAAATGGGAGGCAGACTTGGCAAGACCGCACACACCTAAGGAATGGAACATGCTGTTGGAGGGCCCAAAAAATACCCAGAATGCAAGGTTTAAATTAATTAAATTCTATATATAGGGCGTACTTAACCCCAGACAAGCTTAACAGATACTTTAATAGAATGGACGCTTGAGGCCCACGTTGTACATTAGTAAATGCCGACCTCCTGCGTATGCTCTTGTGTCCCCGACTGAGAGAATATTGGCAGGATGTGATTCCGCTACTACACATAAGCACTGACAGGGAGCTACTGCATACTTGGGAGGCTTGTACTGTGGGGATATTTCCCAGAGATAAGAAAAACCGAGTTCTCCTGTAGTTTTGCAGCTTGTAGAATTTTCTGGATTCACTATGCTGTGCATTATTCCGCCATCAAGTGGTTGGGTCCGGAATCGTAGTATTTCTTCTCTTTTTTTTGTTGTTGTTGGTGGGCACCAACATATTACCATTTGGTGCCTTTCTATGACATCGACGGGCTTCCACCGAAAGCTCCCACCTTTGGTAGCCGTCTTCGGATTCTTTCTTTTTTTTCCTCTCTCTCTCTCCTCCTTATAGTTCTCTTCCTTGGTGGAGGAGTGTGGGTTCGCTAATGAATCCAGAAAGTTCTTCAAGCTGCAAAACTACACCAACAGGTAAGAAACTATTCGTTTTGCATCGTGAATCTTTTTTAGATTCATTATGCTGTGCATAGACTTTGTAGCGGTTTGCTAATCTTGTGGTGGCTGGGTGGAAGATTAACTTTGGTTTGTAAATAGATGCTGTAAGACCTTTAGTCCTACTTGTGCTTCTTTGTTCATTTGAATGTCCACACAGTAATGTTTGGTGAATGTGTGTACTGAAGACCATGTTGCAGCCATGCAGGTGTCTTGAATTGGAGTGTTAGCAAGAAAAGCAATAGTTGCTCCTTTCTTTGTTGTTGAGTGTGCCTGTGGTGCCCCTTGTAAAGTTTGTCCCGCTTGCTTGTGGCACAATTGTATGGCTTGTGCTAGCCATCTTGCGATTGTGCTTTTGGTTACTGCTCTTCCAAGAAATCCTTTTGCAAAGGATACAAATAACTGTTTTGTTTTTCTGTATTCTTTAGATCTTTCAACAGAATACACGACTGCTCTTCTTGCGTAAAGTGTGTGCAAAGCCCTTTTTCGCTTTATTCTTTGGAGTTTGAAAGAAACTTGGTATCCGTATGCTTTGATTTATGTGGAATCTTGATACCACCTCAGGGATGAATTGCGGATCTAGCCTCATGACAATGCTGTTACCATGTATCTGGAAGTAGGGTTCCTGTAGTGTTAGTGCCTGTAGTTCGCTAACTCTACTTAGGGATGTTATCGCTACTAAAAATGCCGTTTTTATTGTGAGTATTTTTTTTTTTGCAATGGTTCTGCAGTTTTTATTTTTTTTAAACAATTTTTATTCTTTTCTTTGTTGGTAGCCATGCACGTTGACAAACAACACTACAAACCTTCAGCCATAATTCCAACACACCATTATACATAGTCAGGTTTAATAATGACATTAATATGAGAAGCAATTCGTCTTGTGACTCGTTATAGTTCGCAATATCAATAACCCAGTCCCTTTATCACTCCTCTTCGTCATCTGAGACGGCGTCTTCTTCTTCAGGCAGCATGTCACACAGTTCTCCCCTATATACATTCCACTTAGACCATACTTAATTCCACTTTCGAGGGCAGGCCCTTGCTACATACACTGCCCTTTCGGTTAACATTAGTAAGTCCATATTTCTGCTCCATTGCGCCAGCTTAGGTAGGTCCGCTGCGCCCCATTTTTGCGCAATGTCCCGCTTCGCCACCACAAGGGCCAGTGTAGTCCAGATCAACCCATACCTTGATAAGTCATGTGGATCCCAGATATTTAAAAGACACTTACGCGGTTCCGGTGTTAACGAAACCCCTAGTGCTTGCGAAATTGTGCGTAGTACCTGGTGCCAGTAGGCCGCTACGAATGGGTATTCCCACAGGGTATGAAAAAAGGTACCTTCTGCACCGCAGTTTCTGAGACAATATGGATGTGGTGCTCTCTAAAGTTTATGTAAGGTGGTCCTCGTGTAATATATCCTATGTAGGATTTTTAATTTTATTTTTTGTATAAATCTAGCGGAGATGCCCACTTCCCTTGGGGACGCTAGTGCTTCATTCCATTCCGAGTCGTCTATGGCACCCATCTCTCGCGCAATTTCAGCGTGGGGTCTGTGAGGTTGTTTATTAGCTTTTATAAGTGAGGGAGGTTGCGCTATGTTGCATATAGTCAGTGAGTAGTCTGTCCTCTAATGGGGAGGACTCCGGAATGTCAGTCTCTGCTGTACGTACTTGCAGCAGGGCGTGCCTGATCTGAATGTATCGGTATGTTTCTGTCGGACCCAGTGCATATTGGTGTTGGAGTGGAGTGAAGGGGATTACCGCCCCTTTCTCCCATAAATCTCCCACCGTCGATATCCCTATGTTGTCCCATTGAGTAAACCCTTTACTCTTTCTTAGTTGTCCTAGTGCTTTGGTGTTCCAGAGTGGGGTAAGTTTAGTGATTATGTCCTTCCAACCCAACCTTGCTTGCGCGCTGTGCCATATCCTTATCGTGTGCTTCGCTGGGTTTAATAGTCCTGTCACTTGGCTTCTATTGTATAGCGTTAAAAGCATGCTGTCGGTGCGCAGTTGGGCCCAGTCAGCCCTATAAGCTGGGTCATCCCGGGGTGCGTCGATCCACTGGTTAATTATTTTGAGTTGGGCAGCCCAGTAATATAATTGCAGGTTTGGCAGTGCAATTCCTCCTTCGTACCAGCTTCTATTCAGCTTGGCATGGGCAATACGTGCAGGTCGGCCACACCATAGCAGGTTAGTCACTAACGCCGTTACTTGTTGAAAGTATCGCGGTGTGACCGGGTAGGGTGAGTTTTCTAGGGCATAGAGGAATCTTGGAAGGGCCATCATTTTGTAAAGTGCCGCTCTGCCAAGAAGCGTGAGTGGCAATTGCGCCCAGTGTTTTACATCGGTTCGAAGCCGGTCTAGTGGTGGTTTTAGGTTCCTGTCATAGAAGTCCATCTGATTGTCAGCAGGGGAGGGGAATTCATATCGCCCGACGCCCGAGACATGTTGATTTCTGTCAGGGGCAAGAAGATTTAATGTCTATTTTGTCCGACGGGCAACTAGACATTAAATCAAAGTAAACTGCGATTTCCCTGCTCGGCCCCGCCCCCACAGCTATCATCTCTAGGAGGGGCCGGTAGTGTTCTGTCAGACGCAGCTTTTCTTCCACTACTGGTTGTAGCTTCTGTACGCACGCATCTCTTGTGTATTAGGAGTGCGCACAAGAACAATGGTCTGCCTATGGTTGCTCCACAAGTCTCTGTCATATGATTTACTAATGCCATAGCATGCGTGATGGCACGGGATGCCGAATACAGAACGTAAAATGTATTTGCCTTGTTGGTAGGATTCTAAAAACACGTTTTTGTGTTTTCCTAGCTGCTAATGTCTGCGTGGCTAGTGCTGAAACGTGGACACTTTTGCTATGCAAGCACACGAAGTAGGGGAAAGAGGCGGTAGGAGAATGAAACCGGGATGAGCAAGGAGAGGGGTCTTTAAGAGCGTGGTGTCTGCATTTTTTTGTTTGTTTAGTAATTGCCCAATTATACAAGAATGAACTCCATATCAAAGTTATTTTAACTTGTTTTAGGTTAAAATAAGAACGCAATATAAAATGGGCTGAGGCACGGTAAATACTTTCTTCCATCTGTTTGGTTGTCCGTTTTCTCTCTTTCCTTTGGTGCAGTTGTCCAAACAAATCAAAAGTGTGGTGAATATTGCTCGTGCAGGAGAGTAAGTTTGTATTCAAAATATTTAACTACTGGTGCGCCCTGAAGCAGTCCTGCGTGGGTAGCGCTGGAGAGGCCTATTTCATCTGGCATGCGGGGTCCCGTTTGGCTCAGATTCTCTCCTGTTCTGGCCATGGCGGCACTGCAAGGGTTGGAACAGTCTGTTGAGGCTGTGCTAAAGAGGGCAGTGGAGTTGGATGGTGCTTTAAGATCCAAGAGACCCTGATTGGCCGCCATGACGGGATAGATCTTGTCATTTAGGTGCTGAAAGGTGATCTTGTGTTTGGGAGAGACGCTGCCACATTTTCAGTGTGCTTAGGCATTACAATTTCATATTTTCAGGGTATTTAAATTTGACTTTGTGTTATTTTATGTGTGAAATTTAAGAATTATCCTGCCCCGACCCTTAACATGGCAAAGTATTTTTTTAAGATTTAAGAGTTATGCTTTTGGCTCTTTTAGCGACACACTTAGCCCAGCATTTTGAAGGCCTTTTATTTGAGGTTGTGCTCTTAGCTGACGATTTTTTATTGCGTATGTGTGACAGTTCCGTGGATTCAGTGTACATTCTACTGTCAAATGTTGGACACCTCGAGTGACATTTTATTGTGAGTACCGAATAATGAAGATGTGAAGAAATGCATATCAGAAACTACCCCTTTTGAGCAATGAGAACTGCCTCATAACCCCTGAATTGGACAATCAACATATTTCCGAGTCATGTAGCTTTCCCAACAGTAATACTGTCTCCATTTTTCCCAATGCTCTGTGGACAATGAACCACAAAGCAAGCAGTGAGACCTTTCCCTAAAATCCTACCAAATTAGGTGGAATTTTCTTCCTACGTTTACCCTGGACCCAGATTTTGTTTGATCTTTGATATAAATAAATATTTGGCGCCATGTCCATGATGAGAATGGGCTGTGGAAAGAGTTGTGAATACTCCCAAATGCATTATTTCGTGGGTGTGCATAAACTTCCCAGGGCATACCGACCCTGAAATACCCTCCTGAAACACCCTCTTATCTCACCTCAGAAAACATTTATTCACAAGAAAAGGTAGGTGTAAGTGAATCTTTTTACAAGTGCACATTTACACTTTGAGCCTAACAACCTGAAAAGCTGTTCTATTTGCTAACCAAAGTTGAAATACGCAATGGCAAACTATAGATCCTAAACAGCCAGAGACTAGGGGTGTCCAACATGTTCCAAGGAGGGCCAAACCCATACTAGATTTTCAGATTACATAAAATAAACATATACCAATTTAATCTCATTGGAACTAATTTGAATAGCCAGTTGTCATTTTGTAAGTCTGGCCATGGATTCGGACCTGCCCTCGTGGACCTATGCTGGACATCATTGCCACCTAATCCAAAACTTCCTTGGAACCCTTCCCCTTCTGCAACATACATTTGTATTTCTCATACATTTGTAGAATGTCCTTCATTAGAACAGAAAACGAGTGGCTTCTTTCAGCCTTTTCTGGAAATCCATGGATATGTTTGCGGGCAGTATCTCTGCTCCAGTCAGGGCTAAGTTAAGCACGTGTTATGCAAACCTTTCCTGTTAGGCACTGCCTATCAATAGGAAGTGTTTGGGTTTATCTATAAGAGGTGTGCTTACGTCTGCACTGGGGTATGTCTCTAGGGGTGTGGTCCTGCATGGGGTTGTGTGTCTGTCCATTAAGTGATATAAGTATGAGTGTATGCATCTGCAGTGTAGCTATGTGTCTGCGCAATGGCGTTGTTTGAGTGTGCAGTGGGTGTCTGTCTGTCCCAGGTGTGCGTGTCATTGCAGTTGGGTTGTGTGTATGTGCAGTGAGTATGTCAGTATGGCAAGATGAAAGGGGGAGAACTAATTAGGCTGGAAGGAGGCCAGACGTTTTGTGACAGACAGCACCTCCCCAACTGCACAGCATTTCTCATCCATTTATTTTTTACTGCAACACTGAGGTACTCCACCTTAATTATGAATAAGTATATCGTGCTACCAGAATATTATATATAAAATTTTGAGCGTCAAAACTTGGAGAAGGTAATTGGTAAGCAAAGATTTACTATTCCTAACTCCAGACTCTATATTTTGGTTCTCAATATTTTAACAGCATGATGTTTCTGCAGTAGATATTTCCACATACAACCAACATGGGTGGATGTGCAAATATGCTGCAGCTTGTGATTTGGACCAGTATATCGAAGCTTCCATACCTGAAGTCAGTTATTCAAGATCCTTCCAAGATAATATTGAGGAAGCTTTTCACAACTTCAAAGAATGTCTTGGAGCAGTCACAACTTGGATGGATGCAAATTGTTTAAAACACAATTCTGACAAATCAAAAGATTTGGTTTTGACCAAAATGGCCCCTGCCACCTTCTATCTGGTGGTGGCCTGCCAACCACCTGTCCTAATCATACCACGTCTGCTAGAAATGTGTGCATCATCCTTGACTCCACCCTCTCTTTTATGTCTCAAATTAAACCTATTTCGTCTGCCTGCCTTATGAAGATGAAAATTATAAAGAAGTTTCTTGATCTGGTTTCTGAAGAGACAAGGAAAACAGTTAGTTCACTCTTTAATTTTGTTCCATCTGGACTACTTTAACAGTCTCAACCTTGGTCTTCCTGCATATTTGATACACCAACTTCAGCTAATTCAAAATGCAGTGGCACGACTAATCAGGAGAGTGCTGAGGTGCCATAACAACTCTCCATATTTGAGACATCTGCACTGTCTTCCAGTGGTATAGCGTATCAACTTCAAAACTCTTACATTGGCTTCCAGCACTTATCATGGTGAGGCCCCATGTTCTCTCCTGAATAGACTGTCTTTGTATACTCAAAAGAGGGCACTTAGATCCAACAATAGTCAACTCCTGCGGATTCCAAAATTTCTGAAGTCTCATTGTGGAGGTAACCCCTTTACTGTACGCACTGCAAAAGTGTTGACATTCTTCCTTTTCAGTTACGGTTAATTGACTGTCAGCCTTCAAAAGGCAACTTAAAACTTGGCTATTTGACTCAGTTAAATTTTTTATTACTTTGGCCTTCCTTTACTGTCTGCTAGATCGCTGGGACACTACCTTCATACCAGCTGTGGGTTTTAACAAATGTCATTTGATTGGTTTATTGAAAATCATTTATTGTTTTGTTTCAGTACTTAAGGAGAATATCGCTTTTCTCAGCAATAAAGTCAAGTTTTCCATCAACATTTTTGCAAATCATTGATATCACTGGTCAGTTTTATTAAAACAAAAATCCATTAATGGCTCTTTGTCATCCCACATTATTGATTTGGGAACAGATGGGACAAGTAGATTGTCTTACAGGACATGTAGATTTAAGTTGCATTTTGTCCCATGGACAAGTAGATTATTAAAAAATTTCCACACCCCTGTTGTCAGTGATATATATGCCAAGGTATTTGAAGGAGGTAGTGACTATCTCGAGCGAGTAGTCCCTGTCGAGTGTGGGCGCCGGTCTCTTGAGAACATATAGGACTGATTTCGACCAGTTTAGTGTGTATCCCGACGTCACCCCATATTCGTCGCATAGCGACAGCAGTGCCGGCACACTTCTTTCTGGGTCCGTCAGATATACCAACATATCGTCGGCATATAGCGACACACTGTCTTCCCATCCGTCCTTCCAGCTAATACCTTTCAGAACTGCTGTACTTCTAATCAGTGCCGCCAGCGGCTCCAGCACCAGGGCGAATAGCAGGGGTGAAAGGGGGCATCCCTGTCGGGTTTCCCGCGCCAGTTGGATTGTGCGTGAAATATGACCATTCGCCACCACGTGGGCGACTGGGTTGGCATATAGGAAGCGTACCCAGGCTATGAATTTGGGGCCAAAGCCCATGCGGGTCACGACTGCGAATAGGTGTCCCCATTCCACCATATCGAAAGCCATTCTCCCGTCAAGTGAGAGGATGACGGCCCGCTCAGGTAGTAACGGAGCTCGTGCTAGCACTCCGTGTAAGCGTCGGAGGTTATGGGCAGTACTCTTATATGGCATAAAACCTGATTTGTCAGTGTGGATCAGTAGTGGGAGATGGGTCATTAATCTAGTGGCTAGCAGTTTTGCAAGAATCTTCGCCTCTGCATTGATCAGCGAGATGGGGCGGTATGATGTGCAATCGGTCGGTAGTTCATTAGGCTTAGGTATTGCCACTATCGTCGCCGTTCGCTGATCTTGTGGTAGCTCCGCTTTCGTGAGGCTCTCTGTGTACATAGCCAGCAGCAGTGGGCTACGTGTATCGGACATAAGTTTATACCATTCGATGGGGATCCCATTGGGGCCCATGGCCTTTGCAGATTGTATTGCCCTTATGGCTAGTTGCATTTCATCTACAGTGAGGTCTGCTTCTAATTCTTGGACTGCCTCTTGTGGAAGCGTCCTGGTTTCAATCTGATTAAGGGAGTCTAAAGCTGCGGCCTCTGTGACGACGCGGTTAGGTGTGTCTACCCTTTCAAAGTGGTCTGCCAGTACATTGACTATCTCTTCAGGGTGTGTCTGAGGGTGTCCCTCAGCCGTGTGTAATTGTTGTATGGCTCTATTGCTTCCCCCTCGCCTCTCCAGCCAGGCCAACATATTGCTGGCTTTATCCCCAACATCATATATTTTGTGGGCCGTGGCTGAGATATTATCAAGTACTTGTAAACGGATATGATCTTTATGCCGCTGTTGGTGTATTTGCAGGATATGTGCCGAGTCCGTCGTGGGGTCTGCCATGTGGGCTATATTTGCTGGGTGTAATGCTAATTCTAGCTCTGAGAGTTCCTGCCGCTGCGCCCTTTTGTGCCCTGTGATGGAAGTTATTGCTTGTCCTCGAAGGACGGTGTTATACGCCTCCCAGATTATCGAGGGAGAAGACACTGACCTGTCATTTTCAGCAAAGTAGAGTTTGGTCGCCTTCTTAAGAGCTGTTCTGATTTTGGGAATTTTCAGGAAATTAGGGTAAATAGGGTATATTCTCCTCCTGGTCTTCTCCTGGCTGGAGAGAGTCAGCACTAGTGGCGAGTGGTCTGAGATGCCCCTAGGGAGTATATCTACGATGTCAACTGCGTGCATTCCATTTCCCAACAACAGAAAGTAATCTATACGGGACAGACTGTAGTGCACCGTCAAATGATAGGTATATTGTGTCTCTGTGGGGTGTTTGTGTTGCCATATATCTGTCAGACCCAGTGCCGTTAAGAAACCCTGAAAGCCTGTGGGGTTTGAGGCATGCGTACAGAGTCAGCTATTGAGTTAAAGTCTCCTCCAATAATAATGTCTCCCTCCGGAAGGTCCAGTAGGAACTCTCCCAAAGCCGGTAAGGCCACTGTTTGAAGTGCTGGCGGGATATAGACTGATACCACAGTTAAGGGTCGGCCCTCCCATTGCCGACGGACTGCCGCGAAGAGTCCCTGATCATCTATTTTATGCTGTGAGAGGATGAATGTGGAGTTTTTTTTTTTTTTTTTAATAGGACACCTGTTCCCCTGGAGCCCGATGTGAATTCTGAATGTGCCACCATTTTGTAGCCCCAGCGGTCTTGCCCTCCCTGTGAGATGCGTTTCTTGTAGTAAGACTAGTGCCGGGCTTTGTCGCTTGACAGCCTGCATGACCAGTCCCCTTTTGATTTTCTCTCCTAATCCCTGGACATTCCATGTCAGTATTTTGAGGGGCGGAACCGTGGAACCGTGGATCGCTGCATCAAGCCATCATTGGCTGAGACGTGCGAGGTCTGTGACATAATGGTATGGGTTCGAGTGCGACCAGTTCTTTCTTCCCCAATAGTACAGTATTTGTGTTGTCTCGTAGTGTGACGTGTGGCGCCGTGTTGCCATGTCGTGCTACAGCGTGTGAATTACAAACAATAACAATTAAACTCCCCCCCTCCACCCCCCTCCCTGCTCAACGGACTTACAACCGCCCGCCTCCCCAACTTCGCAGAGTGCATATCCCAACCCCGAACCATGTATTTGCTTGTGGGGGGTAAGGAGTCTCCTGATGGTGGGTGCCCCATCAGCCCTCCTTAGCCTCACCCAGGCGGAGTCCTAGGTCAACGCGCCCTAAATAGCAGATGTCATGTTTCCCAGCCCTGTGAGGTAGTCTATTATGATTCCGGTTGATGGTCGTCCTGGTCTAGCCCCGTCGCCGACAGGTCTGTCACACTATTGCTTCTTGACATTTGCGTTTCCTGTAGGTGTTCATGCCGTTGGTGTATTTGACTCTTGTTGTTGCAGCGGGGTGCTCTCCCCGGCCGCCAGCCCTCCAGCCAGTCCTGTGCAGTTTCAGGTGTGTCGAAGAACCATGTTTTATTATTGTCGACTACTCAATCTTGCCGGGAACAGCATCGAGTAGGGCAGTTCTTTCAGTCTCAGCGCCTTTTTGACTTCTGTAAAAGTCTTACGACGGCAGGCCACTTCCGCCGTGTAGTCCGGGAAAAAAGCTAGTATTGAGTTTTTGATTTTAATCGGCGCAGAGGTCCTTGCTGCTTGCAGTATGGCATCTCTATCTCTGAAGTTGAATAGTCTAGCCACCACTGGTCGGGGTGCTGCACCCGGTTTAGGCACTCCGCCAGGCACTCTATGCGCTCTTTCCACAGAGAAAAAGTTGGACAGGCCTTTGGGTTGCAGCTTAGTTTTGATCAAGTCTTCAACATATAGGTCCATTGCTCGCTTACCTTCGGATTCCGGCACCCCTAAAATTCGTACGTTATTGCGCCTTGAGCGCCCTTACTGATCGTCCAGTTTGTCTTGCAGTTGTTTAATGATTGTTTGCATTCGTTCCATTGCTACTTGCAAATCTGAGGTATCCTGAACCAGAGACTTCGTGACCACTTCCACCTGTGCTACCCGTTCTGTCATCTTGTGAAAGTCTGCCCGTAGTAGACCCACCTCAGCGGATATGGAGCCCACCGTTGTTTGCACACTGGACAAGGTCTTCATGATATCTTCTAGTGTCACTTTTTTGGTTCCGTCTCACTCTGCGCCTTTGCCTGTGGAGTTGCGCCCCTCTTGGTGCGGCGGGTTGTTCTTATCGTAAGCGTACTTATCCAGTTTGACCTGCGCCGCAGTGTTTCTAGGACCTCTGTTCGACAAGACAGGCGGCGCAGTGAGGCCTCCGGGCGCGGACGATGTCGCAATTGTGCATGTATAGTAATATCCGCTATCTGTCACAGCCGCTGTGCTGAGATGGGTTCCGATATGGCTCTGAGTGTGGCGTGGGATCGTAGCTGTGTCGTCGCTGAAAGGATATCTGTGTCAGCGGTTACAAGTATTGTTGTGATGGCAGGAGTTACTCATGCACCATCTCTCCCGTCGCTGGATCTGTGCGGCCCAGTGCAGTGGAGGTGGTTGGTAGGGCCACGTGTAGTGGGTAATCACACAGTCGCTCTGCGTGTGTGCAGTCAGATGCTCTCAGGCCTCGTTCCCCCAACTGCCTTTCGTGCAGTCCCCACCAACTGCAGCTGTAACCGGTGTGTCCCTCGCGCCGTGGCGGCGGGGGGGGGGGCGCAGATGTGGAGCAGCAAAGGTGGTGCCGGGAATGGACCCGCTCCCGATCAAGGTCGGTGATCAACGCCTTCCGGTTGTCGTCACCGCTCTGCCCTCACTTCCGCCCAGGCATGCGACAACTGTAGACCGGTGCTGCCGATGCATGGCCAGGCCGCGCCGGACTCTGTACTGCTCCGACCGTTCAGGGCGTCGGAAACGTTCCGGGATTGCACCGGACGGTGCTGCTCAGGTTCCACTCCTGGATTCAGCCTACAGAGGCTGTTCTGTGATGGATATGTGGCACGGATCAGTGGATGGGGCCGCTTTCACCACGGAGCTCCTCTCTCACACAGCCACCATGTTTGGCTGCTAGCCACGCCCCCCCCTATTGTGAGCATTTTGAGTGTTGCTTTGTGTAGTGGTTTGAAAGGTGCTTTCATCTTTTGTGCTAGAACTATGTTCAGATTCCATGTTGGTGCTGGAACCATGTTTGGTGGTGGAATTCTTATTGCTCCTTCTAGGAACCGTTTGACCACATCTGAGGTGAAGAAACTCTTCCCTATTTCCCTGGTTGTATATGCTACAATTTCTGCTAAGTGTACTTTTGGTGATATAAAACATAATGTACTGTGTAGTAAATGTGTCAGGTATTTTAGCACTGTTCTTTCTTTAGTAATCTTCCTTGAAAGATGCCTTTTAAGACACCACTGTGTATATCTTTTCCATTTTGCTGCATAACATTTTCTTGTTGTTGTTTTCCTAGCTTCTCTTTGGACTGCCATTGTAGTTTCTGGTACTTTGAGATGTGCAAATTCTTAGTCTTCAGGAGCCATGCCGATAGGCCTAAGCTTTCTAGTTCTGGATGAAGCACTTTCCTGTTTTGCATCGTTAGCAAATCTTTTCTCTTTGGTAGTTTGTGCATTGTTCCTTTTGAAATTTCCATTAGTTCCGAGAACCAAGTATGTCTGGCCCACTGTGGTGCGATCAGAATCATTGTCATTTTCCTGATTCTGCATTTGCTGATCACTTTTTTCAGTAATGGTATTGGGGAAAAGCATACGCAAATATCCGTGACCAGTCTACCAGTCTATCCATAGCGCATTCCCTAGGGCAGTGGTTCCCAAACTGTGTGCCTTGGCTCCCTGGGGAGCCTCAAACCTAGCCAGGGGAGCCGCGCACCAAGCACTTTAATGCATTTAATGTTGAAGGGTCTGTTGGCTTCAGTTAAACTAATTAGACTTAAACACAAGATGCAGATGACGTGTAAGTGACATGCCTAAAGCTGTAAAGGTAGTCCTTAATTGATGGCATGTCGAGAGAGATGACCTCCATATTTCACTGGATCCTAACGTTCCAACACTCCCAAAGTAAGCGGATGATGCCCGATTTATTTTGTTAGAATCATTAATAGTTTGGGTTTTTTCCAAATGCATTTTTCACCAATGCAAGTTATCAGGAAAGTACAGTTGTCCTGTCTATTAAACACACTAAGTATTATTTAGTATTGACATTTGTACTTGAACCATAGGTACTTACAGTACACATTTCTTTCAGTACACACACACACACACACACATTTCCGGACAGGCCTGCTCTCTCCTTGAGCACAGGGAAGTAAAACACCATATGCGGCATAATGCCAACATTTGGAAGCAAGAAAGAGGGATGTTTAAAAAAAAAAATCATAATCAGAGGAATTTATTTGGCTTGCATTGCTTTGGAGGCAATTTTAGAGAGGAGACAGTAAAAATAAAGCTGAATGTGGTTTAAAAAATCATGATTCACCCTGCTGAGGCAGAAACACTTTGGCAATGGGACCTACATACATAGGGGTGCTATCTAGCACTGTAAGTGGGATAAAAAAGTGTGAGTGTACTCTAAAAAAGGCATGGGCAAAGAAGTGCAACTAGGAATATTTTATTAGTAATACGAAACACCCTGCGTATGATTATAATAGCTTCCTCAGCTTCATCCCAATTATTGTCAGGGAGAAAAATGCAAGCACTCCCGAGGCCGGGCTTACAACCCCCCCCAACCCTAAAAAAAAGTAACAGTGGGGAGCCACGGGCAATCACCAATCGGTCAAGGGAGCCACAGGTCAAAAAAGTTTGGGAACCACCGCCCTAGTTGCAAGGTCGCCTAGATGCTACTTTTTTTTTTTGCATTGTGGGGTGTTGCAAATAGGTCTATTTGTGGTGTCGCCCATTTTTTGAAAATGCTTTGCACTTATTCAGTTCCCACAGCATCCTGTGGTGCCCACAATCCCCTTGCTTTGAGATTGTTCATGTGTGCTCCCCATCCTATTAGGAATGCATCTGTTGTTATGGTTACTGTTGGAGTTGGTGGTGTGAAAAGTCTCCCTTGTGCTATGTTGGTCTTGTTTCACCATGCCATCTCTTGATAAAGTCTGTTTGTAACAACCACTAGATCCTCCAAACTCCCAGTAGCCTGTGACCATTGTGTTTGGAGCCATTCTTGAAATGGTCTCATGTACAGACGAATGTTGGGAACTAAATGAATGCATGAGGCCATCATTACTAGTAATTTCCCCACTGTCCTCACTGTCAGAGGATGCCCCCTCTGGTATAGAGGAGTCTCCTTTATTAGGGTTGATCTCCTTTTCTCGCTCGGGAAAGCTTTCCCTAACACACTGTTTATCTCTGCGCCTAAGAACACCTTTATGAGTTCTGGTTCTATTGATAACTTTTCCGAATGTATTAAGAAACCCAGCTGATCTAGTGTCTCTATCACTTGTATATGCTGTTTGCATAGGCTGTAAGAGTTAGCTCTTACCAACCAGCCTTCTAAGTCGGGGTAAACATGAATTCCTCGCCTTCTGAGATGTGCCGCTACTGCTGCCAGGCACTTTGTCAACACTCTTGGAGCAGATTTTAGACCGAAAGCAAGTACTTTGCATTGGCAGAGTGGTTTGTTCACGACAAATCTTAACATTCCTTTGTGTTTTTTGTTCATTGGGATGTGCAGATACGCATCCTTCAAGTCTATTGCCGACATGTAATCTCCATTTTGCAATTGAGGTAACACCTCTTGCACTGTATTTATTTTGAATATTTAGGTCTTTATAAACTTGTTTAGAAACCTTGGGTCTAATATTGGTCGTAATGTTCTGTGCACTTTTGGAATTAGGAAGTATGTTGAATATACACCGTTGCTTTTTTCTCTGTGTGGTACGTGCTGTATTGCATGTTTTCCCTGAAGTTCCCGCACCTCTTTGACTAGGTGAGATAATTCTTCTTTCGAATGTGTCCTTTGCTTTGGCCTCCTGTTTGGAGTCTGTTTTGTTAGCTCTATACAGTAACTGTACTGTATTATGTATAAAATCCATTTGTCTGCGGTTATTTCTCTCCATTTTTGCTGGAAAAATCTTAGTTTGCCTCCTACTGGGGTGATATTTTGGAAGAACTGTAACCTGGTTTGCTCTTGTTTTTGTACATGCCTCTTTTTTGTGTGTACTCCCACTGTTGTTGTTTGTGAGTACTTCTTTGTGAGCACAGTCACTTCGTAGAGGTCTGTTGTCCACCTCTTTGTGGCTGACCTCTGCCACGGGGACACATTGACAAACCTGCCTTGCTGTTTGGTTCGCCCGTGGATTCTTGCATCTCCACCAACGACTCGCGGAACCCGCTGCGCGGGTCCCGCTTCGTAGAGGGGCGCTCTCCTTCGTGGGCTGTTAGCTGCTGCTGGGGTAAGACAGGGGCTGAGGGCTGCGAGCAAGAGGGCTGGGACTACATTTCCCAGGAGTCCCAGTAACCCCGCCCGTTCCACCTGGGCTGCTCTCCCTCCCCGCCCCCAACGACCGGGTGATTTAATACCGGCTTGGACTGCACTTCGTGGGACACATTGACAAACCTGCCTTGCTGTTTGGTTCGTCCGTGGATTCTTGCATCTCCACCAACGACTCGCGGAACCCGCTGCGCGGGTCCCGCTTCGTAGAGGGGCGCTCTCCTTCGTGGGCTGTTAGCTGCTGCTGGGGTAAGACAGGGGCTGAGGGCTGCGAGCAAGAGGGCTGGGACTACATTTCCCAGGAGTCCCAGTAACCCCGCCCGTTCCACCTGGGCTGCTCTCCCTCCCCGCCCCCAACGACCGGGTGATTTAATACCGGCTTGGACTGCACTTCGTGGGACACATTGACAAACCTGCCTTGCTGTTTGGTTCGCCCGTGGATTCTTGCATCTCCACCAACGACTCGCGGAACCCGCTGCGCGGGTCCCGCTTCGTAGAGGGGCGATCTCCTTCGTGGGCTGTTAGCTGCTGCTGGGGTAAGACAGGGGCTGAGGGCTGCGAGCAAGAGGGCTGGGACTACATTTCCCAGGAGTCCCAGTAACCCCGCCCGTTCCACCTGGGCTGCTCTCCCTCCCCGCCCCCAACGACCGGGTGATCATCGTAATAGCTATATTTTAACGTGTGAATACCGCTGCGCGGGAGCGCGCGGGAGTTCGCCGGGAGAAGCCCGGGACAAGGGCGGGACCGTCTGTGGCCGTCCGGGGCCAGCAGGGGCCGGGACGGGCCACTTCCCTAACATCGCATTCCAAAGGTGAGCTCCTTATCCGTTTACCAGATCGGGTGTTTGTGCGGCTGTCGGCATGAATATTGACGTTGTAACCCAGGGTGTCGATACCTCCGCCTCCCTTATCACATCCTTTGAGACTTTGATCGACTCAGCCTTTAATGAGATAGTGGAGACCGAGAGGAGGTTCTCCATGGGTCCCTCCACCATTAACACTAAATCGAGTGCCACAAACAGCATAAATGGGAATACACATGTAACCCCTGCAGTTACTGTGGTTAAGCCATCCTATCCCTCTGTAAATGTGCCTATCGTCTCGGATGACGAAAATACTGTCACTTATATTGCTTCAGACTCTCCCTCTTTAACTTCAGTTGTGGCTATCTCAAACACGGTATTGATATCAACACCTCCTGCTATTTCAATGTCTGATGTCATACCTATTACCACCATCGCTTCCCAGGTTGACGTTATCACCCTGGATAGCCCGGAACATAGCAACAAACAGGGAGGGGGGAAACGTAAAAGAGGTACTGTTAAGCAAGGTGCAAATAAAAGGAAACAACCTTTAACTTATAAGAATCAGCCCACCCCACAAAGTCTGTGGAATAAACAAAAAACTACGGGGGCTTCAACTGTTGTTATCACGGAGGATAAAGATTTATCAGATATGGATGGATTTGCTGCAGCTTCCATCGTTCGCTCAAGTGGGAATTTTAACACTGTATGGACCCAAACCACATTAATGGGGGATAATTGTAACCTCTCAAAGTAAAGTAAAGTAAAGTCCACATTTGTAAAGCGCACAATCACCCGTAAGGGTCTCTAGGCGCTGGGGGGCCGTCGGGAAGATTAAGCGAGCTATTGCCCAGAGTCACATGGTGCTGGGCTGACCTGCCGCCGGAGCCGGGGATCGAACCGTGGTCCCCAGATTCCAGCGTCAGTCGCCCTGGCCGCGGCGCCACACCTCTTCCACCGCAAGACAAAATGTGAATCTCATTGAAACTATAGTGGACACTGTTTTTAATCGGTTAGAAAAACAAATGATCGGCCAGTTTAATAATGTTTTTAAAAGACTTGACAGATTGGACAACCTGGTCAAAAACGGAGAAACAAAAAGGAAGGGGTCTGTCATCTTGGATCAAATTAGAGCCGACCGTCTCTTAAAAGAATTGGAATCTGTAAATAACACACTGTCACTGAAAAAGCAGGAAATTACCGCCATTTTGGGTGGGGCTATGAGTGATCCTGGGACTTCAATTCCACCTATTGTCCTACCTCCTACTCAACCACAACCAATTAATGGAGGGTCACAACGGAGTAAGTCTAATCTACCCACTGTATCAACTAAACCTACCCCCACACCTGCTCCAAGAAAAAATATTACTTCTACTACCAGTAACAATAATAATGGTCCAATTCAAACTACAATAGCATCTATACCTGCGGTTGCTAATAATAATGAGGGTAAAAGCCGACAAGGACTAAGCAAATCGTTTAAACACCAAGGGCCGGCTTTACATCTGCCTCCGGATGCATGCCCTTTTGTTCTGGTCCTTGCAGGTATACCGCCATTGAGGGAAGATCAGGGGGAATCATGGGTGCAATTGCGTAACAAATGCATAGACTGGCTGACCAAGCATAAGGGCGTAGGATATGACATATCCAGAGAGATTCTATCGGTACGCAGGGTGTCGTGGGTCGGGCCCTTGACCAAAGACAAGGAAGGCGACTGCATAGTCCTTAATTTTCAAAACCCAGGGACTGTGAGAAACCTCCTTAATAGGCATAGTAACTGTTCTGCCATTTCTACTGTTGTTACTATGCTACCTTTGAGTCACTTTTACAGACAAATGATAATACAACCGCGGCCCCCCCCCATGCAACCTCAATTTTATCCAAGACAGTTTCAAGCACCGCCTATGTTTTGCCAGCAACCGCCCATGCAATTCCAAACTGCTCCATTTCAATTTAAGATGTTTAACAGATATGCACCCTTGTCGGACCTGGATATGCAAGATTGACCCTCTTCGACTAATCTTGCTGTATTACCTTCGACACCTCACTTAGAACCCCAGGCTGCTCCCCAAGTCTTGACGCTAGCTATGTCACGAACTGTTCCAAGTAAAAAACCTCAGACTCAGGAACAATCGTCCACGGTCCCTGAATTATCTCTTGTCAGTTGGAACATAGCTGGCTTGAAATCCAAGCTGAAAATTGGGGAATGGTTAAATTGGGTTGATTGCAACTGTGATATACTGATGTTACAAGAAACTTGGTGTTTAACGGACCCAATAAAGGAGGGATTTCGCTGTTATAACTTAAAGGCTTCACCTTCTCATATGGGTCGGCCTAGTGGGGGCTTATCCATTTGGTCCAAAATAAAATCCGGGGTGCAAACTAAACTGATCCCCACACCGGCCAATTGTTTTATGGCTATGATGTACACTAACAGAGTGAAATTGTGTATTATTAATTTTTATAATAACCATTTTTTTACTCGTTCCAATGTTAATTTTATTTTGTTGTTTGCATTTATCGATGATATTATGGAAGGTCATAAGTATGGGCCCTTTGATGGCATTTGTATCGGAGGGGACTTCAATGCCCATATGTATCGCGGGAGGCCGCCCTGTAAAAACGGGGAAGAGCTGAAAAACTTCTTAGCATCCCGCGACCTAGTAAACTCAATAGAAATAGCAGGTTCTATTGAAAATAGCCCAACAACACCTACCTTCATAGGTCATGGTTGTGCTTCCACGATAGACTACATTTTTACTTGCCCCAAATTAAGTGATATAACTTTAAAAGCGGAAGTTATCTGTTCCACTTATAGCGACCATTATCCGCTTAGAATATATTTACATATTCCACAAAATTTGAAGGTTGCAGGGAAGCTAGAGTCTGGTCCACATAATTTGGTATTGTCCACTGACAGATTAAGATTAATTTGGAAAGGGGTGGACAATAAAGATATTCTCGCAAGAGTAATCAAAAAACACCCTGAGATTGTAGAGATATGTCTGTCACATACGAGTTCTGGTAGAAATGTGGTTGATGCCTTTGGCAACCTATGTGGGGCCATTAAAAAAGAATCCTCCAAACCATTTAGGCAGAACACAGCACATGGTCCCCGTTGGTTTGATCTGTCATGCTCTAAGGCCAATAGGGACCTGAGGGCTGCTTTGAAAACTAACCCTAGGGACATGGTAACTGTGAGAGAACTAAGATCAAAATACAAAACTGCCCTATACATTAGATCTGAGGCTTTAGTGATCAATTATTGGGAATCTCTCACGCGCACTGCCAAATTAAAGGATACCACAGGTTTCTGGAGAGAGGTCAAGTCCTTAAGATCTTTTGGCTCCAACATTAACCCAATAAATTGTAACATAACTGGTGAGGCGTGGGTAGAACATTTTTCCCAAATTTACGCTACATCTGTAACTCCATCGGATATTGTCTCACTACCCAATAATACCGAACCTCTGACCTTCACATTAATGGAGGTCGAGGATGCTATAATAGATAGCGCTAGCAATAAAGCCCCTGGCCCTGACGGTCTTTCTATTGACCAAATTAAATCAGAAATTAATTTCTGGGCCCCCCTGTTATGTAACTTATTTAATAATTTGTGTGATAGATCAATCCCCGAATCCTGGGCGAACAGTGTCATCGTTCCGATATTTAAAAAAGGTGACAGGTCGGATCCCGCCTGTTACCGCCCGATCTCACTGATTGACAATACGCTAAAGGTTCTGGGAAGGGTGATTTTTAAACGGATAAGGAACTGGGCAGAGGAAAATAATGTTCTCCATTGTAGTCAATTGGGCTTTAGAAGCCAATTAGGCACTGTCGAACAATGCCTACATTTAAACTTAATTATGGCCAAATATATCATTGTTAAAAAATCCCCTCTTTATTTAGGCTTTATGGATTTGAGTTCCGCGTTTGATTTTGTTAATCGTTCTAGGTTGTGGTCACTTTTGCTCGATTATGGTTTGGATGACTCACTGGTGTATTTTCTTTCTGACCTGCATCGGGACTTAAAAGCCAGAGTACGAATTAATAATGATGGTGATCTGTCCAATGATGTTTTTATTAGCAGAGGAGTTAGACAGGGCTGCGTACTCGCCCCACTGCTTTTTATTTTATACATTAATGGATTGAGTAGCACTTTATGTAGGATTTGTAAGGATGTCCCAATTATAAATGGCTCCCCCATTACTACCTTACTTTATGCGGACGACGCAGTACTAATGGGGCGTACCCCGAATGCTTTACGCATTTTGATCTCTGGGTTTGTAACCTTTATGTCAGATCTTGGTTTAAATACCAATATTAAAAAATCTTTCATCATGAATTGCGGTCCAAAAAAGTACAATATTACTTCAATTAAATCTGGTAATAATATTCTACAATGTACAAATAGTTTCCCTTATTTAGGGCTGTTGTTCTCCAATTCAGGCTCATGGCAGCCACATGCTGCGCATGCTAGGAATAAAATTAGCAAGTCAATTAATTCAATTTTGTCTCTCCGACAACCCAAATTGGCTGATGTCGTTACACCCCTGCTTAACATTTACCGCACTCAATGCCAGCCAACGGGGACTTACGGTGCAGAAGTGTGGGGTTACTGTAACAGTAAGGCTCTCCAGTTGGAGGAAAACAGATTCTGTAGAAGGGTGTTGGGGGGAGTCCTCAGCGCCCCTACATTTATTTGTCATAATGAACTGGGGCTGCCTTATATTGCTGATTTTATTAGATCTAGGCCTGCTCTTTTTTGGATTAAATTATGGTTAAATCCAGCAGCATCCCTAACGCGCAGTATAATATCCGACTGCTTGTTAAGTGATAGATCACAGTATATTCCCTGGTTAACTGCAGTTAAGAATAGTTTGGAAAGTGTGGGGCATGGTTCTTTATTTAGCTCCCCTAGTTCTATTGTACCTGCCCACAAGAATAACATTAAACAGGCATTGCTTGTCCTCTATAAAGAGGAACGCATGAGTTCAGAATCTATCAAACCTGCTGTTATCAGATATCTGAGCATTATAGACCCAGGCGGTGATAGCCTGGTTAATTTTTACAGATACTTATCACTACCTTTGGGAAAGTGGAACCGGAGTCTCCTGTTTAGGTTTCGGGATGGAAGCATAGTTAATTTGCTTAGCTTCCCCCTTGGCTATAACATTGGACTCGAAGAGCGGGATTGCCCATGTCCTCATGGTGGAAAACAAAGTCTGTTGCATTATCTTTTTTTCTGTGGCTATTACAAACTGTATACTTGCAAATATTTAATTCCGATTCTTCGCAAATATAACATCAGAGATCATAATCTGGCATTAAAATTTTTTCAAATGTTACATTTTGATGATGTTATACATACTTTAAGCTGTTTTATAAAAGCTTGTGTGAGATCGAGGGCAAGTATGGAACATGGATAATGGACAATAGTTTTATGTAATCTGGCGCATTTTTTGCATTTTATTCTATGCATTTTATTAATTCACTGGAAATTGAACATAGACTTAATTGCATATGTGTTTTGCTATAAATGATTGTTTTTAGAAGTTTGTGATTAAGTACCCCAGTGACTAATGTTTTCCCTATTATGTACTTGCACTTTATATTGGTACTTCGCACTTTATGACATATATGCTGCTTAAAATCTGTATTTTATAACAATTTTTTAAATATATGTCTTAACTTGTTTTAATCGTATTCATTCTGTATTTACTTTTATGGATGTATTCAAAATCCGAATAAAGATCATTTGAATTGGATGCTCTTCCTTGGTATTGCCAACTTTGTTGCTGTCCCTGTTGAGTTCCCTGGTTTCCTACTTGTTATGTTTGTTGGTAACCTTGATGTGAGGTAGCAGGTTGGTGTGTACCTCTGCCCGCTGGCCTCCTAGATGGTGTCCCTCCTATGCATGCCTCTGAACTGTAGAGCCCCCATGGATCTTGCAGTATTGTCCTTTTTTAGTTGATTTAGCTTTTCATCAACACACATTTCCAAACAATTGTTCCCCATTGAATGGTGAGTTAATGATGTTGATTCTAAGCCAAGCGTTCCTTCTTTCTGTGATGCCAATCATCATTTGCCTGCTAGATGTCTCAGCAGCATCGAGGGCTGACTTTAAACATGTATTTGCAATGTTTTTATCCTCTTCTACCAGGTGGCTAGCTTTTTTGGGAATTGTTCAGGTAGATTTTGTAACAGTTCTCCTACCGCCTCCCAATGTTGGTAAGCATGTCTGCTCAACAATGCATTTGAATTAGCTATGCGCCATTGATTAGCTGCGCTTCTTTCCACCTTTCTTCCTACTAGGTCCATCATTTTGCTTTCCTTGTCTGGAGGTGGTCCCGCTGTAGTTAGTACATTTGCTCTTTTCCTTGCTGTTGAGGCAATGAGTCAGCTGGCACTGATCCCCTGATGTATATAGGGTCTTTAGAGGAGTGTTTATACTTCTTTTCTGCCCTTGGTGTTATAGCCTTGCATGTAGCAGGCTCTTTGAATGCCTCTTTCTCCATGTCCAATACACTTGGCAGCATTGGTAGAATTTAATTTCTAGATTGTGTAGGCATAAATGTCTCTAATAAAAATCATTGTGGTTATTCTTCCTCTAGCCAAACCCCATACAGCTTTTCCAACCACTTGAATGTACATGCCAATGTCATCTGGTGGCGATGGCCTCGAAGGATATGATTCTACAGCCTCCTCAGGTGATTCGGCATCGAGATCTTGCCATTGGAGGACTTGATTCTCCAAGATAGCCGATTCTGCATACGTTTGTTCGTCTTCCTCTACGTCTTCCCTGGAGAATTATGAATCCTCCTCTTCTTCTTCGATCGGTTTGGAGGTTTTCGGTGGAACTTGTTCTTCGAAAACCTGTTCGCCTTCTGTATACTTTGTTTTCGGCTGTATCTTGAATTGCTTCAAGCTTTCATCACAGTCTTTCTTCCGTTGAAGGATATTAGCCATTTCTGCTTCCAGCCTCTTTCTCTTTTTCTCAATCTCAGCCGCGTGCGTTTCGGCGTTGAGATTTTCGGCTTTCCGCTTTTTAGCTGTCTATGCCGATCAGATTGTCGATGCTTGTTTGGGCCTCTCTTTTTTCGACGCCAAGGAGTCCTTTTCTAGACTGTCTTTCGGCGTCTTTGTTCTTTCAAGGACTTTTGCCGTTCCGGAGTCCTTTTCCAAGGATCCTACGGTCTGTTTTTGTTTGGATGTAGCTGCGGTCGCCAAATGCTTCGACGAGGATTCCTTTGGAGGTCTAGAGTCTGTTGTTCGAGACTCTTCTGTTTTTTTAAAGGTCGACGACTCTCTTACCTCCTTCGAAGTCTTCTTCTCGACTTCCACGACCTAAACATCTGTCCTAGTCGCCTTCTGGTCCTTCGGGATGTTATCTTCCTCCTTACTGGAGAAACCCAGGTCTTGCAGCGATGGTGGTGGTCCTTGGCCCTGCATGTTGTAGTGGCTTGTCGCTGCCTTTCTCTCTCTCAACGTCTTTGAGGTGAAGACAGAGCAGGTGTTAGTAGGCGCTCTGATGGTCCAGTGGCAGGCACAGGTTGCAGACCGGGTGCTGATCCTTTTGAGCGTATTTGTGGTGGAAGTTCTTACAAACCTTGAACGGAGTCTTGTCCATTACTGCACACAGGGAGCCCCCCTCCGATCGCCACATTCTCCGATCGACGCCGAAAACGTATTTTTCCTCCTTTCGTTGAACTTTGGTCGTCTTTGATTGAAAGTTGAAAGTGTAAGACACCGTCCTACCGATTTTCTTTTGTTTTTCTTTGATTCTTCTCTCTAATCTCGGGAGCTCCTCTGTATCAATCCAGAACCAATGGCGGAAAAAATTAATCTGAAGATGGCTACCAAAGGCGGGAGCTTCCGGAGGAAGCCTGTTGACGTCACAGAAAGGCAACAAATGGTACTACGTCGACACCCACCAACAACAAAAAAAGAAATACTACAATTCCGGACCCACGGAATAATGCACAGCATAGTAATTCCAGAAAAGATTCACGCTGCTAAACTTCCCACTTCCTAGATCTGGGGCTGTCTGTGGCCAAGAGGCTTGTCACACAGCGATGGAAGGCTGTAGACCCCCACACCACCAATTAAAGCTTGGACACACAATCAGTGTTGAATTGGGCCAAAGCAGAAGCGGTTTCCCTATTAAAAGAGGATACATTTGGGTTGCGTAAAAATCCCATTTCGTCCGCTTGGAGTACAATTTTGACGGCACTCCACGTGGCAATAGCTCCGGAGGCCCTCTCGGACAATCCGGATGATGTGTGAATGCAGGATGCGTACATACTGTAATATGCCGGTCTATTGGAATACTCAGAAATATTTGCCACTAAGTATTGATTACTGGTCTATAGAGCTGTAGTTTACAACTCATATGGGTCCATTGTGATCTGCCATGTAGACATACTTATGGTAGTTTCGAATGTTTATTATATTGATGTGTAGCTCTCGCCCTCCCTCCCTCCTTTTATTTTCCTTCTCTTTCTTTGTATTGGTGTATTGTTCTTCAACTGACGGTTATTTTATACAATAGTATGATCGACAACCCTGGCCACCCATAGTCATTGAGAGAAATGTAAGTGGAATGCAATTGTTTACAGCACAGGATATGTAATTCTGTTATTTCCTCAATATGTGAAAGGCATTAATGAAGATGATCTAGCCTCCCTATATTGGGCTTAATTTATTGCATGTTACTTTTATGGCCATTTTGGCCGATGTATGTTTATTTTTAAATTTATTGGCTGTATATGACCTAATTTGTTGTAAATGCACACTGGTTACGGCCATGTGGCAAGCGATTGATATATTTACATTACAAATAAGATCGAACAAAAAAAATGTATCAGACATCTACTGCCGACATCAACACCAGAAATGCAGCAAGGAAGGAGTGGGGGTAGATCCAAGACACATGGAGACCCGAACGGCGACTGCTGAGCCACTTTCTGGCGGGGAGCGGCCTGGAGGTACAGAGGAGTTAGAGCGGCCCGCCCAAAGCCGGGGCTGCAACGGCACTAATAACCAGCCTTGGAGTCAGCAGAGTGCTCATGCTGTGGGGGAGCCTCGACGTGAGCCTCATGGAAGAACTGAGCGCTGGGACCTCAGCACTGTGCTGAGGCCTGGGGAGAGGCAGTGCCGGGAAGAGAAGGAGTGTGAGCGGCTGGGCCCTGCTGTGGGCAGTGAGATATGGGACAGCCAGCCAGGTCGACCGCTGACCGCCACGGACAGCAGAGTGAGGTAAAAAAGCTGCAGGAGACTGCTGCATGAAGGGCGCCGCAGCCCCCGGGCGGTACAGAATGACCAAGAGAATTGAGGGCCCGTGAAGGCACTCGGCCGCCCAGAGACGACACAGCTGATGTGAGCAGAGGCGCACGGTGAGGAGAACTGGCTGCCGCATGGGAAACGGCCATTACAACGAAGCCTTTACAACAAAATC
The DNA here is from genome assembly GCF_964261635.1 of Lissotriton helveticus. Lineage (NCBI taxonomy): Eukaryota > Metazoa > Chordata > Amphibia > Caudata > Salamandridae > Lissotriton > Lissotriton helveticus. Next base: position 1,371,529,192 of record NC_136059.1, read on the forward strand.
GTTAACCACGCATGCAGTACAACGCATGCGTGGTTAACACGAAAGCCTTTACCACGCATACCTTTACTACGAGGTTTGTAGTAAAGGTATATGTGGTAAAGGTAAAAAGAAAAAAAAGGGGGGCTTGGGGGGGCCTCCCCCCCAAAAAAGAAACTCACCAGAAGTCACGTTGGGTATCAGCGTCGTTTAAGAGAAAACGAAAAATAAACTTCCGCTTTCTCTTAACGACGTATGACGTCACCACGCTAGTAATTGTGGTAAATGTAATGCGTGGTAAACGAATTCCGTTGTAACGCATGCGTGGTAAAGGCATGCGTTGCAACGGAATTCGTTGTAACGTCATATATTCCTGCCTCATATGGGGGCTGGCGGGACCGCCGTGATTGAAGAGGGAAGCTCGTCCCGGCTGCTGGCGCTTTGGGGACGGGGTACCGAGACCGCCGCTGGCAGCGGTGAAGTTCTGCCCTATTAGTTACTTACACCCATAAATTAAACGAGACCCCCCCCCCAAAAAAAACGCAAAGTGGCAACCGGGGAGCAAATCGGTTCCAAGAACAGTGCACGCACTAGGGTCCGAGTAGGCCCACAATAGAGAACCTGTGAGGACTGACCCCTGCTAAGTTGGGTGACGGTTGGCCCCCCCGCCGTGGATACGTGAGGAGGCCTTGCGAACTGTACCAATTGTACTACACCAGAAGCCGAGAAGGACCCAAACTTGGTAACTGGACAGCTTCCTGGGCCGAGACTACCGGGAGGCTGTTTGGCGGACTCACCAGCGCTCTACACCCATTGGCGGGGCTGACATCACCTGTTCCCATGGGGGTTGGTAACCACTGCATGGGGAAAGCTGACACCAGATGGGCGAAACTAATTTTCAAGCAATGCAATATCATCCTATCCCGATTTCACCCTAGCGGTGCAGGCAGCCAGAAGGGAATTCTTGCCAGTCAAACACTCTTTACAGACACTGACTGTTAAATATTCCCTACTATACCTGGCAAAAATTGCACATATTCCACGCTGGGAAAAAGGCATACTTCACAGACACGAAGAGTGCAGCCCAAGTAGGTAAGAGACCTTTGTCTTTCGAAGCAGATGCCAAGGCCTTGACAGAGATGCCGAGGAAGGGGGCCGTGTCAGTGACAATGACAGACTAAGAATAGTATCACAGGCCCTGGGGGCGCAGCTGCTACCAGCCTCTCTACTATAACAGGAGGCAACTTGCAGAATAGAGACCTCCCCCCCTCATCTTCTCTACTCATTAGGTAAACATGTCAATGCCGCTCTACTGGCAAAGAGGTGCTCTCACGTCTTTGCAGGAACTAGTCCAGCCACCCGGCTACCACCGGCTGAGACACGCCGGGCACTCTGCGACCCTCCTCGGTGATGATTCCCAATTTCCACCAGACTATTATCTTGGTGGGTATGGAGGGGCATTGGGAGATACTATTCAGCCCGATTGGGGGGCTGGAGTGGGAGGACGTTATTGAGGTTGTATTTTGCACGCGTTATCTATCTTTTTCTTCCCTTGCTTCATTCCCCGCCGGATGACGCTCCACCCGCTACTCTGCATGAATGAATGTCCAGATGCATGTACGAATGGGATGACGAGATTAACATGTATCACATGGATTGTCCGGGGTTTGAACAATAAGCTTAAGGCGAAAATAGTTGCTGCATACTTAGACCGTCACGGGACAGACAAATGCTTCCTGCAGGAAAGTCACCTCATAGAACACACGTGCAAACGCCTGCTGACGGGTTGGATAGGGGAAAGGCATGTTGCATGTTATTCAAACTATGCACGAGGGTTGCCCATACTTATAAGGTAGGGGCTACACTGGCGAACGCAGAAGGCAATTTGCGATCTGCAAGGAAGATACAGAATGATTGCGGGCTTACTAGGGGGGCACCCAACCAAACTGATCTCAATATACGGCCCAATACCGATGACCCAGATTACTTCGCCGAGGTTTGGAGACTGGCAGACTCCATTGGTCCGGGCGCGATAATATGGGGGGGAAGACTACAATGTAGTGCTTAACCCGGACAAGGACAGATCGGCAGATTCCCGCTGGCTCCACCCTAGAGCGGCAGCACAACTGCAGTCCATCATGGCCGATAACAGTCTAGAGGACACCTGGTGATGCAGGAACCCAGGCGGGGAGCCCTCAGCAGACCCTCTTGGTTGCGGATTGATTATGGTTGACCTCCAGAGATGCTACAGCCTCGGTTGTTGAAGTGTCTCATCAGCCCCGGACTCTTATCACTCCTCAAGCTGATCACCCGATGAGGGCATTCGGCTGGTGTCTCCAGCCCGGAGCCCTGCGCGACCAGATGTTAAGGGAAATCATCAGACGGGCAATAACAGAGTATTTTGCACTTAACAAGGGCATCGTCAACTCACCTTCGAACCTATGGGAAGCGTTCAAAACCATCATACGAGGAGACTGCATCGCCAAGCAGGCTGGCGTACTGCGCTCGATTCGGGGGAGAACTCAAGCAAGTGGAAAGTGAAAAACAAGCTTTGGAACTCTACTTTTTTTTATACCAAAAGGGTGGTCTCACGGAGTCAAATCAGGGGAAAATAAGCAAGTGTGAGGAGGCAGCCACCCTTAAACCCACTTCCTCAGACGGGAGACTAGAGCCTGAAAGTATGGCGAGGGAGACTGGGCGGGTAGGACTCTGTCAGGACTCCTCAGAAAGCTGTGGGCTAGCGACTACATCAGAGTTACGTACCTCCGGAGACGCACTTGGTGGTGGGACGCCCTCCCCTGAAGTAGGGGAATTTTTTGATTCTATACAATTGCTACGGCTGGAGGGCGGACATAGAGCCTACCTGGATGAGCCGTTCACGGAGTAGGAAGTGGTCAGAATCATTCAGGCTCTGCCAGGCAACAAGACTCTGGTCCTCCACAGTCTATCAGCTGCCTTCTACAAGGAATATGCAACGCTGTTAGCCCTACACCTCATAAATATGTATGAGGAATCTCTGGAAGGTAGGTCGCTCCTCCAGTCGCTGCGGGAGGCCCTCAATCACAATCTTGAAACTAGATAAAGACCATTAGATATGTGACTCATACAGGCCGCTATCCATGATCATCCTTGACAATAAGAAACTTGCCAAGTTCATAGGAGCTCGGCTTCTTCCACTGCTGTCTCCGGTACTGCGGCCAGAACAATGCGGCTTCATTCCGGGCAGGTCTACCATGCACAGGACTACCGCACACAATTTGGCACGCTCTTCCCCACAATGCAGGAGGTGGACCCACATTGCAACCTGCTGCTCCCCCTTCCACTTAACGCCAACATCAGGTAAAGATTACGTTACAACATGATCTCACGGGCAACAGCCCAGAGCCTCCAGGGAAACCCTCACACTACCCTTTGAGCAGGGTGGCTTTGCCGCGCCAGACTTTGACCTATGCTACTGATGCGCACATGTGCAATTTGGATTCCACTGGGTGTACCCAAAACAGTTCATGGCACACACTGCACCTGAACATGATCAGGAAACACCATACCCGTTACACACGGTCCTAAACAGGGGCACAATCTAAGCCTTGCACAGAGATAGACACAGTGGGATGTGTGGTGTGGGCATGGCAAGAGCTGCCCCGCAGAACGTAGCTGGAGGCACTGTTCGCACCCTCTGTCCCTCTGCCCAGACATCCAGCGCTGCCCTTCCTAATGGAAGCGGGCTCCTGTGCACAGTTACTGAAGCTTAATGCAATGAGTGACGCGTTCCTGGTAGGGACCTTCATAGAACTCCCTCAGGTGCGGAGGGTGAAGAGCCGACGTTCCTAGAAAAAATGACCCACTACCAACAGCGAGTGGCACTGCACACGTACTTGGCTCCCATCCCAGCTGCGCCACCCACCTTCCATGTGCTTGAGCGTTTTTTAAAAGACCATTTCCCAAGCAAGATGATTACAAGATTATACACGACATGCAGCCCACAGCGCCCGTCTGCACTCCTAGGGCCAATAGGGAGTGAGAATCCTCGTTAGGTACATCAATCACGCCGGAACATAGGACCTTCTGCTGCACACAGGCAAGAGCCCGGTCCTCAAATTACTGGCTCCGCCTCATACACTTTAAATTCTTATATACTGTATAGATCACTTGAATGGCTCTACAGAATCGGTCTGATCGATGAGGTGTGCACCAGATCACCAGACGCAACCTTCCTGCACCTTGTCTGGGAACGTCCTAGCCTCCACCGATATTAGGCAACTGTTTGAGGCTATTGATGCAATATGTGAACTAAGAATAGATCGCTCCCCTTGACCACGCCACTCTGATACATGCAACCCCTGCCGGCGGGCTGTAGAAAATTGGCAGCCATGTTCCTGTTGCTTGCTAAAAGACGCCGGGCCCCGCATCGAGAGGAGTTGCCGAGCGTTCTGCCAGGAACAGCGGTCAGCTTATTGCGACCTTATGCCCACCAATACCCGACCTAAACCATATGGGAACCATTACTCGCATATTTGCGATTACGTGCAGTGGATGCGGTACCCTCGTATCCCTATTCCCGTGGGTGACAAAGCATAGGATGGAGCGTATAGCCCAGACATGTCTTTGACCGCGCATTCACGCTCATCTAACACCTCCCGAGAAGGCCAGTCCCCCCCTCTCCTAATAGCGCTCTCCTTCTCCCCCTCCCACCCTGTTCCTCCCTATTCGTTCTCCAGGTTGTAGTCTGTTTATGGTTGTCTAGGACACATCTGATATTTTGCACACTGCCATATACTTGTACTGTGATCTCTTAACAAAAGACAGACTAATCAACACTGCCTATCTTTAAATGTAATCCTGGGCCGCCACTTTTAGGTGCCTAGCAAAATCTCAGTGAGCAGGTTTGCTTGTTCATCCAGATGCATTCATGGAAACGTTTAATTAACAGAATTAAAAATAAAACAGTGTACAGGAAAGGGAGCTTTGAACATCACCCTCCGCTCCAAATAATAGTAATCATGGGGACTATAAAGCACATATAATGTGACCTGACCTTATATTGTAAAAATCGCCTAGCACTTGCGCAGAGATTGGACAGTGAAGTCAGTGAAAATAGTGTCACAAACGTCAATACACAATCCAACAAGCTTTGGCAAAGCCAATAGGTCTCATCTATCTGAGAGCTATTGGCTTTGCCAAGGTCTTGTAGCCATTTTGTACAACAGCGTGGCTAAAAGGTGGTGGAGAGTGGCGTAGAGTAAAGAGACGTAGAGCAGCATCGTTTGGTGTGTTGTAGAGTGGCATAGTGTAGTACAGTTGAGGGTGTAAGTAACTAAAGTGTCAGAGACAGCAGACAGGGTAAAAGAAGCATAAATAAGACACCATCTGCAGGTGTTAACAGTAGGAAAGGACGTAGCACATCCAGAAATAATACTGAAACGCTTATAAAAAAAGCAATAGTGTGTTGCAAAAAGATAAGGAATAACATAGATGAGGTAGAACACATACTTGGTCCATGCTCCAAGGAGGAGCTAGCACAAGAAAGAAAGGGAAGCCTACAGGTGCTAAGCAATGGAAAGATTGCAAACAGTGACAATAAAAACTAATGGCATGCTGTTGGCAGGTTTTAAGCCCACTGAATAGTAAACAATATGTCTCGCAGCACAGAGCAAGCGCTGTGTAGGTGAGACCTGAAAACTAGATCCCATGTAAAGGGAGAAGGCAAAAGACACATATTCTGGCCACAATGTAGACATGTGTGATTAACTGAGATGCTAGACTGGTCAGTTTTATGTGTAAGACAAGTTAAATGGCAAACTGATTGTTTAAATTGAGGTTCTTTCGGTGCCACAGCCTGGCTGGCTCCTGTAAAACATTCACTGTCCCCCCATCTTTAAACTACTCTTGCCAGCCGACATCAAAGGCTCTGTATATTTGGGAGAATTTCACAACTTATTCAAGCTACTTAAGTAAATTCTAGGAGGCTTTTCCAATGATTAATGGATTCTAAATTCCTATTCTGCTCACTAATTAGCCAAGTCGAAGTGAACTTTTGAGGAAGCAAACCATAACAGAGTAATGTTATTCAATTGAGAACCCTAGTATGAGCCTTTCCCTGGCAAACAAATAAAACAAGCATTGGCAAAGCCAATAGGTCTCACCTATGGGAGATCTATTGCCTATGCAAAGGTTGTTTTAGACATTTATACGGCAGCGTGACCTCTGCAGGTCCTCACACAGAAGATAATGGGTTAAAATGGGGTTGGGGAACTGTTTACATTCTATAGCAGCAGACACGAGGGAAGCAGGCTTTTCAAAAATGCATCAAAACAGCTTCTCATGATGTATGTAATTATACTTGTATAAAAATACGAGGGCTGAATTGGTGACATTGAAGTTGTGATCTCTCTTGTGTTCCACTGTTCTTTGTGTTTGATGCTAGTCCTTCTATTCAGTTTTAATTAATCTTCTGTGAAACACTAAGGAGGATTTCCTGCAAGGAGCACTCAAAGTCGATGGCATTGGTTAGGGAACGAATGCTTTGAATGCAGGGATGACTGCGTGAAATGAAGGTCTCAGGTTCAAGTCGAAGGAGCTGCCTAAGCATCTCGTCCTATCAGTGGGTTACGTAACAAGTTTTAAATCAAGGTGGCGTACTGTACTCCAAAAAGAATCCCCTTTCAACTGTCCTCCACAGTAAGCAGCAGGTGATGGGTCCTTGTTTAGTTTCAATACTACACTTGCAGCCCACATTTGCAAGTAGCACATAGAAAGGCAGAGTACATCCCACCAGTTTTAATAGTTACTGTTAGACGGACCGGGAGGGTCGGCCGAGGATAAGGGGAGAGGTCTCCGGGGAGAACCGTCTCCCGTGAATCGTACAGACAAGTAACTTCCCCCCCACAGACGGACACCACACAAGGATAAAGTTCAACGATACTTTATAGGCAATTCTTCAAGTACGGTAGAATGGTACAAGGAGGTCTGGACTCAGGGGTCCCCTCTATTCTGGTCTCTGTTTGGGAAAAGGGTAGCGGGACAGTCTTGTTACCAAAAAGATGGAAATAGCTCTCAATCCTCGAGCTCGGTGGTGTAGATGAACGGGCCGCGGCGGAGCCAGCAGGTCCCGAGAGGGATGAAGGAAGACGACGGTCCGCGGCAGAGCCAGCAGGTCCCGATGAAGGTGGTGGTTACAAACGGTCCGCGGCCACGCCAGCAGGTCCCGACGACGATGAAGGATAGGGTGGTTCCCAAAGCCGCGGCAGCGCCAGCAGGCAAGACGAGGGTGCACAAGACAGAGCTACGGCAGCGCCAGTAGTCCGTCAAGGATGAGTTCTTCTTTGCGTCTCTCGACTCCAAGATACAACTCCCGTCCTGCTCTGGAGCTGCCCCAGTTATAGGGCTGGAGTGCTTTGATGTCCGGACCCTCGCACTTGGAGGTCGGGAGGTCCGGGATGTGGGGGTCCAGACACCCAGCAGGGGGGTGGAGCCAGCGCCCGGGGAGGCGATGGGCGAGCGGCACTTGGCGGGGGAGAGCCATCGACACCTCTTGCTCCCATTGACTGACCAAGTAGCCCGCTCACCTCCTGGGTGGATGTTGGTGCCGGAATGTCTGAGGCCTGGCCAGGCCCAGGGTTGAGGTCGATCGGGGGGCCAGGCGGCCTCGTGGTGGAGTGTCCAAGATGGCGCCCAGGATGGGCGCGCAGGCCGGTAGTGGGTCGGCCTACGCGGTCAACAGGTTCGAGTGTAGGGGTCCCTGCGGGGACGGTGGACGTGCAATGGTGGTGTGTGGTACTTGCGTGGCTGGGCTCGGGCCTGGTTGGGCCGGGGGAGAGCGGCCCTTCATGTGGCCTGTCCAACATGCGTCCCCCCCAGCTGAAGGCGGGGAGAGTTACCCATCCTCTTGGGGACTCTTCTCGTCGAGGCGGAAGAACCGGGACAGGCCATCTGCGTTGGCGTGATCTGGCCCAGGCCGGTGTTCAACTGTGAAGTCCATCCCTTGTAGGGAGATGGACCAGCGTAGTAACTTCGGGTTTTCCCCCCGCATCTGCATCAGCCACTGCAGGGGTCGGTGGTCGGTCTGTACCCGAAAGTGTGTGCCAAAGAGGTAGGGCCGGAGCTTCTTGAGGGCCCATACCACCGCGAAGGCCTCCCTCTCTATGGTGCTCCAGCGTTGTTCCCGTGGTAGGAGTCGCCGGCTGATGAAGGCCACCGGTTGATCACGGCCTTCGGTGTTCACTTGAGACAGGACTGCCCCAATGCCATGGTCGGAGGCATCCGTCTGGACGATGAACTCCCGGCTGTAGTCGGGGGCCTGGAGCACAGGGGCGGAGCACATGGCGGCTTTCAATTGTTCAAATGCAGCTTGACACTCTGGGGTCCAGTTGACTTTCTGGGGCTGATTTTTTGACGTGAGTTCTGTGAGGGGCCTCACGATAGTACCATAGTCTTTCACGAACCTTCGGTAATAGCCCGTGAGGCCCAGGAAGGCTCGTACCTCGGTCTGGGTGATGGGGGGCTGCCAGGACTGGATGGCGGCAATTTTTAGCTGCAGAGGGGCCACCAGGCCGCTTCCCACCTGGTGCCCGAGGTAGGTTACAGACCCTTGCCCAATTTGACACTTGCTGGCCTTGATCGTGAGGCCAGCTCGCTGAAGGGCTTGCAGCACTGCTCGGAGGTGGTGGAGGTGCTCGGACCAATGGTTGCTGTATACAGCGATGTCGTCTAGGTAGGCGGCGCTGAATCCTTCGAGCCCCGCCAGGACCTGATTGACGAGCCGTTGGAATGTTGCTGGGGCATTCTTCATGCCGAAGGGCATGACTGTGAAATGGTAATGGCCATCCGGAGTGGAAAAGGCAGAACGTTCTTGTGCCCGGGGGGTGAGGCCGATTTGCCAGTAGCCTGCCGTCAGGTCGAAGATACTGAGGTAGCGGGCAGCTCCCATGCGGTCGATTAGTTCATCTGCCCGGGGGATGGGATGTGCGTCTGTCCTGGTGACCGCATTCAAGCCCCGGTAGTCGACGCAGAACCGGAGTTCTGGTGTGGTGCCGGGGGCAGCTGCTTTGGGGACCAGTACTACAGGGCTGGCCCAGGGGCTGTCTGAGGGCTCGATGACCCCGAGCGTGAGCATTTTGGCTACTTCTTCCTGGATGCAGGCCCGTACCCGATCTGGCACGCGGTAGGCCCGGTGGCGGATAGGGGGGCTGTCCCCCGTGTCCACATCGTGCGTACACCAGGAAGTGACACCTGGGGTGAGGGAGAACAGGCTGGCGAATTGTGACAGGAGAACTCGGCACTCCTGGCGTTGCTCTCGGGTGAGGGCCTCTGAGAGTCGGACCCCATCTACGGAGCCGTCTTTCTCCCGAGTTCGTAGAAGGTCAGGGAGGGGCTCGGAGTCCTCTTCAGCCCCATTGTCTGTGGCCATCAGGAGGCTGAGTTCTGTCCGTACAAAGTGCGGTTTCAGTCTGTTAGCGTGGAGGACCCGGAGGGGGTTCCGGGAAGATTCCAAGTCGATGAGATAGGTAGCCGGACCCTTGCGCTCGACCACTTTGAAGGGCCCTGTCCACTTGTCTTGTAGGGCGCAGGGTTCGGTGGGGGACATCACCCATACCTGTTGCCCAGGTTCAAATTCGATGGAGGAGGCATTCCGGTCATACCACCTTTTCATGTCCTCTTGACTGGCCTCTAGGTTGGCTTTTGCTAGTTCTCGGAATCGCCGGGTCTGGTTGCGGAGGGTTAGGAGGTAGCGGAAAACATCTGGTGGGTTCTTTAGAGGGGGCATCTCCCAGCCTTCCTTGACTAGGCTGAGCGGTCCCCGCACGGGGTGTCCATATAGCAGTTCAAATGGGCTGAAGCCCAGGGACTTCTGGGGAACCTCTCGATAGGCGAAGAGGAGGCACGGCAGCAGCACATCCCACTGGCGACGGAGGGGCTCTTCCAACCCCCCGATCATCCCTTTGAGCGTGCGGTTGAACCGCTCAACGAGTCCGTTTCCTTGAGGGTGATAGGGGGTCGTGAACCGGTAGGTAACCCCGCACTGTTGCCAGAGAGACTTCATATATTTCGAAATAAAGTTCGTGCCTCTGTCACTGACGACCTCCCGGGGGAAGCCCACCCGGGAGAAGATCCCCATCAGAGCCCGGCCGACTACCGGGGCTGTCACAGTCCGCAGGGGAACAGCCTCCGGGTAGCGGGTGGCGTGGTCCACTAGCACCAGGATGAATCGATGGCCTTGTTTTGTGCGCGGGTCCAGGGGCCCTACGATATCGATTCCGACCCTCTCGAACGGGGTGGTGACCACGGGAAAAGGTTGCAGGGGGGCTTTCAGTTTGCGGCCGCTCTTTCCACTGGCTTGGCACGTGGGGCAAGATCGGCAATGCTGGTGTACATTGTCCCTCATTTTGGGCCAGAAGAAGTGGGTCACCAGGCGGCTATAGGTTTTGTCTTGACCCAGGTGTCCTGCCAGGGGGACATCGTGGGCCAGGTTTAGCAGAAAGTCTCTAAAACGGAGGGGTACCACTAGGACTCGGCTGGCCCCCAGCTCCGCGATTCTTTGCTCACTGTACAGCAGATCATTGTCCCAGTAGACCCAGTGAGTTCCGGAGGTATCCCCTGCGCTTTGGGCTAGCGCTTGCTGGCGGAGTCCCTCGAGGGAGGGACAGGTCTTTTGTTCTTGGCGAAATTGTTCTTGCGTGGGCCCCCCCTCTTGAGGCCACTGGTCGGGGTTAGCGAGGTCTGGAGGTTGAGCTGGTTCGGGGGGGACGTCACGGTCGGTGGTTTCGGCGGGGGCGACCGGAGGCGGTGGCGCCGGCCATTCGGGTTCCTCTGGGCGGGGGTTGGCACGGGCGGTCATGGACCGGGTGGTGACGCACGCCCAGTCCGGGACGCCCAACATCCCCAGGTGCTCTTTTCGTTCGACTGCTGCCCATGGAGAGCTTTCCAGGTCATTACCCAGGAGGCAGTCTACGGGGGCATCATCTCGGACCGTCACCTTCAACATGCCGGAGACCCCTCCCCATTCGAAGGGGACGCAGGCCATCCGACACAGACTTTCTGAGTTATCGGCTGAACGTACCGGGCAGAGAATGTTTGGTAAGTATTGTTCGGGGGTCACCAGGTGACAGCGGACGGCTGTTACACTGGCCCCAGTGTCACGAAGGGCTTCAGCCCGGCGTCCATTGATGCCCACCCATTGGCTGTACTTCTGGGTATTAGCGGGTAGGGGACCCGCGGGACCATGTCTCTCCCCCCTAGGCAGGCGAGAGCCATGGCGGCTGGCTCCCATTCTTGGTGTTCCTGTTCATATTCTTCTTGTTCCTCTGAGATCTGTTCCTCCCCCAGAGCAGCAGCGGCTACTTGGCGGGGTCTTGGGCTCTGGTACTGGGGGCAGTTTGGGTCGTTTGCATAGTGTCCGACTCGTTGGCATCGATGGCAGGTACCATTGGCTCGATATCCCGGTCGCGCTGGGGTGCTGCCCCGGTTGGCCGGGGGGGTGGTGCTGGTAGTGGGGGTGACCGGAGCGTTGCTTCTTCCGCGTCCTTGGCCTCCTCCTCCTCGGGGACGGTGCTGACCATTGTTGTTCCGGTTCTGTTCGTAGGACCCATTTCGACCCACTCTGGTGATCTCCCACCGGTCAGCTTCGGCTGCGAGCTGCCGGGGATCCGTTAACTTGCTGTCGAGGAGGTGCTGGCGAAGTTCAATGAAGCAATTGTTCGACAGATGCTCCCATACCATAAGATTGAACAGTTGTTCGTAGGTTGTGACCTTGCTTCCTTTGATCCAGCCCTCGAAGGCTCGGCTAAAGTAATTGACATAGTCCACCCAAGTTGTACCCGGGATGCGGGTGCAGTCTCGGAACCTCTGACGGTACATCTCGGGTGTGAGGCCATAGCGGGTGAGGAGTGCAGCTTTCATATGGTCATAGGAGGTCATCTGGTGGTCCGGGAGTTGCAGCAGGGCGTCGCGGCCCTCATTGAGGAATCTCCCCCACAGACCGGCCCCCCAATCGCTTCTATCGATCCGGTGTGCAGTCATAGCGATTTCATAGGCCTTAAACCATTGCTGGATGTCGTCCTCTCGGAAGTATTCTCGAACGACATCCTTGGGGATGTGTACCTTCTTCTCTGTTGCCCCTGGAGTGTGGGGTTGCTCGGACACCCCTGCTTCTTTATTCTGTTTGCGTAGGTCGATTTCAGCTAGTTTCCGCTCATGTTCATATGCCAGTTTCTTTTCCTCGAGCTCCCTTTGTCTCTGTTTCTCCTCTCTTTCTTCTCGGAGACGCAGGTGCTCTAAGTTGATTTTCTGTTCGGCCAACTTCAGTTCAACGTCCATTTTGAGCCGGGCCATTTCCAGCTCGTGTAGTCGGGTTCTTTCTCGTTCCTGGATCTCGTCTGGCGAGAGACCCGTTCTTCGCTCTTCAGGGGCCATGGGGGTTTGTGCTGCGATGTTTTGATCGGGGGTTCCGGCAGCCCCGGTTTCTGCCCAAGATTCTAGGGCCTGCTTAAAGTCATCTTTGGTATTTAGTCCGGTGGTAGCGATACCTAATTCGATACAGAACTGTTTAAGTTCACGATGGCTGTACTCATCCAATTTCTCCATCTGGAATTTCTCCGTTGATCCGCTGTCTTTAGTTGACATCGTGATTCGCCGTGGGGTGAGCTACTCTCTGTACGGTTTATGCGGTGATTCGGATCGCGCCGCTGGCCACCAATGTTAGACGGACCGGGAGGGTCGGCCGAGGATAAGGGGAGAGGTCTCCGGGGAGAACCGTCTCCCGTGAATCGTACAGACAAGTAACTTCCCCCCCACAGACGGACACCACACAAGGATAAAGTTCAACGATACTTTATAGGCAATTCTTCAAGTACGGTAGAATGGTACAAGGAGGTCTGGACTCAGGGGTCCCCTCTATTCTGGTCTCTGTTTGGGAAAAGGGTAGCGGGACAGTCTTGTTACCAAAAAGATGGAAATAGCTCTCAATCCTCGAGCTCGGTGGTGTAGATGAACGGGCCGCGGCGGAGCCAGCAGGTCCCGAGAGGGATGAAGGAAGACGACGGTCCGCGGCAGAGCCAGCAGGTCCCGATGAAGGTGGTGGTTACAAACGGTCCGCGGCCACGCCAGCAGGTCCCGACGACGATGAAGGATAGGGTGGTTCCCAAAGCCGCGGCAGCGCCAGCAGGCAAGACGAGGGTGCACAAGACAGAGCTACGGCAGCGCCAGTAGTCCGTCAAGGATGAGTTCTTCTTTGCGTCTCTCGACTCCAAGATACAACTCCCGTCCTGCTCTGGAGCTGCCCCAGTTATAGGGCTGGAGTGCTTTGATGTCCGGACCCTCGCACTTGGAGGTCGGGAGGTCCGGGATGTGGGGGTCCAGACACCCAGCAGGGGGGTGGAGCCAGCGCCCGGGGAGGCGATGGGCGAGCGGCACTTGGCGGGGGAGAGCCATCGACACCTCTTGCTCCCATTGACTGACCAAGTAGCCCGCTCACCTCCTGGGTGGATGTTGGTGCCGGAATGTCTGAGGCCTGGCCAGGCCCAGGGTTGAGGTCGATCGGGGGGCCAGGCGGCCTCGTGGTGGAGTGTCCAAGATGGCGCCCAGGATGGGCGCGCAGGCCGGTAGTGGGTCGGCCTACGCGGTCAACAGGTTCGAGTGTAGGGGTCCCTGCGGGGACGGTGGACGTGCAATGGTGGTGTGTGGTACTTGCGTGGCTGGGCTCGGGCCTGGTTGGGCCGGGGGAGAGCGGCCCTTCATGTGGCCTGTCCAACAGTTACAATGTTCAGAAGGCAAGGGTATAAATATACCACCGGTGTATGGAATTATTGAGGTCCGTTATTATACGGAACACATTCCGCAGTATTGATTTTTCGGCGTATTGTTTTTTCGACGCCATGCCAGAAGGGCATCCCCGACCTCGCCCCCCTGACCTGGTCTCTACAGCTATTTTGTGAACATCTCTCCTCTACATGCTCTGCTTCACCTCCCACCCCCAGCTAAAAACTCCTGTCTTCAAAAAGAGAACACTAAGACCTCCGTCTTTCATAACAAATAGACCCTTCATTATGTTTTTTTAAACATAATATTGCATGGAATCAATAAAAAAAAAACAGTTGCGTGTGCAGCGCACTGAGTGGATCTGCACCAGTCCGAGGTGTAGCACCCATAGAGCATGAACTACAAGGTGGTGTAGAGAAGCATGACTCTGGAACTAAGGATCTGTTCCACGTGTACCTTCCCCTCCTCGTTAAAGTGAGGTTAACACTATGAAAGACAATTCATAATCCCTGGGTTTGCACGATTCAAATAATTAAACATAGATCCATGAATAAACAAGTCCTAAATATAATGTGCTGAAGGGTTTCTATTCTTTAGCATCAACTTTAACCAAATCAAACCTGCCTTTTTTTATCTGCAGCTTTTGCACAGCGATAGTGTTTTACAGGTTAAAGAATTTCTAAAATTAACCGTCAAATTAAGGAATTGCTTAGATCACTTATGTTGTACTTACCTTCTGCACTTTACCATGTATCTGGATCAATTAATTGGCAATGGGCTATGTGTAATATGATTTTTTTTTGTGTGCGACTATGAATTATTGTAATAGTATGAATAATGTTTTTAATGATATTGCATATGTGTGTGCTTTTATGGTGTGAAATATAACCGAATAAAGTCTCTATTGAATATTGAATTGAAACATAGATCCATAAATAAACAAGTCCTAAACATAATGTGCTGAAGGGTTTCTATTCTTTAGCATCAACTGAAGCTTTTTGCCTCCTGTCTCGTGCCTACCAAAATGGCACTTTTGCCAACCAGTGGGATATCAATCGCTTGCCACTTAACTGCATGGCAGAGAACTGCAAAAACAACTGCCCAGAAATATTTAAAAAAAAAAAAAAAAAAAAAAAGAATCGATCTTGGGTGGCATAACATGCTCTATTCACTCAAATTCAAATTTGAAATGTGAAAATTACAGAAATTGCAATTACAAATGTTAAGTTTTGAGCTGAATTTTGCAAAACTCTTAATTCATGTTTTGCCGGAGGGATTTTAGGTGAACTCCAGACTCTGGAGACTAGGACAAGATAAGAGGAGACGGAATTAACGTTAATAGAATATACATAGTTTAATCATTGACTTCAGCAGCGGTGCGTCCATTGGGGCGTGGGGCGTAGCCCCACCAGCCACCATGGACCCGCATCGCGGCCGCCGGCCAATCTTCTAGCATTGCAACAGATCAGCCGCCGCCGGGAATTGCACAGGGGGGGTGGCCTGCTGCAGCTTGAGTGACAGTCCACACTCAGGCTGCAGCAGACCGTCCGCTGGGGAACTTACAGTGCGCATGCTTGGGAAAGTTGGCAACTTTCTCAAGCATGCGCACTGTAAGTTCCCCAGCGGGACCCAGGGGTGCTTGTTTGCTGCCACAGCCCGGGTTTCCAAAGGGCGACAGGGCGAGCAGCAAATGTGCCTCCCTAGCCAATCCTGGCGCTGCTCCAGCGCCAGGACTGGCTGAGGACAGAGGGCGGGGTTTCCGCTCCAGTGAAGGCGCCAAGGTCCCAGAACTTAGAAGATGCAGGCGGCGCTGATCGGCGGTCAGGTAAGTTTTCCCTTCTTTATTCTAATTCCCCGGTCCCCCCTCCCACCCTCCGCAATTGGAGGAGAGGCAAAGACAAGAGCTGCGGTGCCAGGGACCGACCATGATTCCACGCGGGCTCATGTTTGCAGGAGGCTGGGAGGGAGGCGCATTGCTGGAGCTCGCAGTATGGCTTGATTTGATGAAGAAAGAGCTGTGGCTTCCCATCTTTAAACCTCGGGCTGTCTCTTCTCCGGGTTTAAAGGCGGGGAACTCCAGTCACGTCGGCCGGTGCAAGAGGCGCCTTATTTTATTTAAGAGCGATGATGCAAGATGTAGGCTGCTTCCAGCATCCCTCGCTCAAGTGAAACGCAGAGGGGGCACTTGTCTGTTGAAGTCAGACTCCAGAGATCAGGGCAGTGAAATGAACTACCCTGGCTTTCTTTGCACGCTCTCGGTGTCACTGCGGCGGGCGCAGGAGAATATCAGGGGTGCGGGAAGGACATGTCTGGGCTGTGAATGGAGGGCACACGGGAGACCGAGCCTCTTCTGCCATTTAAAGCATACAAGGCCCAGGGAAGGGGCGACCTCGGTCCTGAATTTCTACACTCACCGTCCTGAATTTGCACCTATGCCAGTTAGTCACCCTAGTTACAGGGGCAATCCAACTCCAGCAAACAAAGCGCATATAAACTATTGCAAGAATGGCAATCTATTTAAAATACCAGTTTGTGTACACTGCAGACAATGATATGTCATCCAAACAGCAAGGAGTACACTGCTATCGTGCTTTTAAAGCAGCCTGCATCGCTGGCTTTTCACTGCAATATTGCGGTAAACTTTATCGCAGGACCCCTTTCGGTGCAATCAACACACCATATTACAGTAGATTCTCGTCTCGTAAATACAATTTTAAAAAACACAACTACAAAAAAAATCCCACGTGTTCCCTGCCGACCACATACTACAATATTCTCTCTAAAACCTTGGTGAAGTAGCCCGAGTCCTTTCCTTTATCCACCGACTCAGTTTACATATGCTACGCTGACAACTATTTACTTGCAAAGCTTAAAGGTCTCTCGCCAAATACCAAAATACTGCCTTTTCTGCGTTGTTGGTAAAGGGAGCGGTGGAGTGTATTGCCTCACATCTGTCTTGCAGACACCATGTCATTGGACAATGTACTTTGTGACAAAAGGCAGAAGCCAGGGTTTCGCGTTGTATTATGCTGTTTAATCTTCAGACTCCGACAAAAACAACAGCATAAAGCTCGAGCCCATGTTTCCCAAACTCAGTTTAGCAGTTTGCAATCTGCGCCTACAGGATGATTCCAAACAATTCTACATCTTTCTTACGTGTAAAGTAACGCACAAGCACTAGAAAAAGATCGATGTGCTTGTCTCCATGCAAACTAGGATGAACTTATGGCGGACTCATATACCTGCATTTATGTTTGTCTGTTGTATAATTCCATCATTTCATAACAGATGTTAATTTGTAAATGTTGCTGAAATAGTCTGCATGCAAGGCTCATTTTATAAAATATTGTGGACGGGCAATTAACTGTTGTAAAATATTGCAGAGGCTGCGTGCTCTAAGTTGCTCAAGCCTCTAGCATTAAGTTACAATGAAGAATAACTACTTTGCAAGGGCAAAGGAGGCATCAATGTCCAGTTAGCCACGTGTGCTACTACATGTATACATATTTTCACTGTATGGAGCTATAGTCTGTACATAAATATGTATACATGTAGCACACGACACAATGTGAAACGGAGACTCAAGAAAAAGCACTAAGTGTTGTTCGAGTCTTAGCCTCGCTCTCTGTTGATTAAGATAATTTAAAGGCTTACTGACAAAATGTGTTTGAGCTGGCAGCATCTTTATTTCACATTTTTCATAACAATTTGGAAGGAATGTAGACGTCACTGGAATTCAATTGTAATCTCTCGAAGCTCGAACAATGTTTCTTCAGTGCCTGGACTGTGTGTATGTGACAGGACTGCACCATCTTCTGCGCATGATAAAAGAGCTCTGCATATGGCACGCGAACAGCATAAATATTGAAGGCTGCAGTCTGGGAAAGCTAGATTTCATTGTATGAAAGCTTGTGAAGGTGTTTGGCATTTGTCCAAACCGGTGAACCCTTGATTGTCACGACCCAATACTCTGTAAATTGCTGGTTTTATTGTTGGGAAGTCAAATTCTGAGCTGGATGTGTTCCTCCCTGGTGATTGCAGCCTGCTGAAGTGTATAGAGTGAAAATAAAGGGAAAGGCGAAAGCTGGTCTGAAGTGACGTTCACATTCGGAGTAATTAAGTTGCTTTTTATGAGCTTTTAAGCCTTTTAATTGCTAATTGGTGATCTGACAGTCAAAGTGTTTATTTACAGCTGCCAAGACTTCAGATTGCTTACTTGTGACAGTTCCAGAGTTTCGGTGTACTTATGTCCACTTGTACAAGTGGCTCACTCCAGAAACTGTTGAATGTTTTTAATGCAGTAAGGTATGGGGCAGGTCTGATCTACCAAGTCAGACCCAGACCAGTCCCCACAGTTGCTCCGGATTAAGGGACATTGTTATGTCATCTCAGGCGCGATGTAAAGACTCCCAGTGAGCTGAGGACTCTTTTGGCTCAAGAACCAACTAGCTGGAGACCCTTGTGGTTGTTTAAAGATTTAAAATCAGCCTGTAACTTAGTCTTGAGCTGGGTGGGTGACCTCGATTACAAAGTGGCTGTGCCAGATGTCCCATTATGACTCCTTTTGCCTGTCTCCCCTTCAGGCGCACAGGGCATAAAACTGGGGGGTGCTCAACCCTGCCAAAAGACTGAGAGGTGACCCTAAGAGCACAGCTGCCATCCTATCAGGGGTGGGATGCTTTGGTGTGCTGGTCTGGTTTTCTGGGTGCATTGGCTCAAGTTTTTTCCCATGTAATTGATTGGGTGTCTTGGTAAGTTGCTTTTATGTGAATGTCTGACTTATGACTGCACATTCCTTTCAGTTTACTTTTTGAGTCACTGTCTAGTTTGCTGGAAGTATTGCTTTCATTTTTCTTTCATTAAACTGTTTGACTTGCTTGGTGCTTTTATGTTGGTGCCTGCATGCTGAGGTGTACTCTTCTTCAGTTTAAATGTATGTGACTGGCCTGTTGACTAGCACCCTGCTTTCAAAGTGAAGGTTCACAGGTTCACACTTGCTTTAGTTTACTTTTGTATGGTTGACTGCATGCACTGTTTTGCTGGATGCATTGCTTTAAGTTACTACTTGATGCTTTGCTTTCAGTTTGCTTTCAAGTAATTGCCTCTCATTTTCCCAATGCTTTGTGAAGGCTGTTTCCCAACTGCTGTGCAACTTCTTCTACTCTTAGAGCTGAGATTTTCATGAAAGTCCTATAGTCTGAATTCAGCACCTGAGCGTAATAGGACGTAATGTATGAAGCTCTGTGGTTATACTGAATAAGCTGCTACCTATGTTATGCCATCTATTAATGTAATAACTGCACTTTCACAATTGCTTTATTAACCTTCCTGCTTTCTCAAATTTGCTTGAAAATGCACGATTTTTCTTCTTTTTTTCCAAACTTTTCTTGGGGGGGGGGGTAATCCCCCCAAGCCCCCCTTTTGGGGTTCGGGCTCGCTCGCTCGCTATGGTGCTGTATGCACATCACTTTGCCCCCCACCACTTTGAAATGTCACCCACCGCCCCTGATTGACTTGTGCATCATTCGTACAGTACTTCACCATGATTTGATCATCTGCCTGTACATCCAGCACTGCAGCGGGTGCATTAAACCACTGAGATGTTTTTTTACAGATTGACCACTGCACTAACAAGTGCTCTCGTCAGAAAGCGCTTACACCAGCCCATTTCTCCTGCTAGCGCTGCCTAAAACAGAACCAACTACTACCCATGAAAGTGGGGAGAGCATGTGGCATAATGGTCAGAGCTGCAGACTTCAGGGCAGGATAACCAGGTTTGAGTCTCAGTGTGGGCTCAATATCCTGTGATTCAGGACAAATCACTTAATATCCCCGTAAATGAATGTGTCCTTAACTGGAGTCCTACCCGCCCAGGCTCATGAAATGCGAGTGTCAATGTTGATGTGCCAATGCTGAGCACCGAAAACCACAGGCTCAAATAAAGCACTGTGTTAGTGGGTTTCAGTCCTGCACCGACCGGATACACGCACTAAACCACTGTACTAGTTTCCCAGCTAGAAACAATGAACAGTGCTGTAAAGAGAATGAGCTTTGAGTTTTTAAACATGCATTGATAAAGCCAATAGGTATCAGTTACACGAGAGCTATTGGCTTTGCCAATGCCTTTTAGCCATGTTGTAGAGCAGCATGGCTAAAATTCAAGTTATCAAAAAACTGCTATGATGCAGTCAGCACTGACGCTGCGTTATAGCATTTTTTATTTCCCGGTGTTAGGGCGGGGGAGGCGAAATCTATGGGCAAGCAGGAGTGGAGGAGTGGGGGGGTCTAGGTGTGTTGGCCATCAACATGGAGAAGTGATGGGTGAAAGGGGAAAACAGCAACATGTACAAAAAAATAGTCAACATGGAGAAGTGATGGGTGAAAGGGGAAAACAGCAACATGTACAAAAAAATAGTATGTCATTCAAATAATACTTCAATCAAAGCGCAATCAGTGAACCAACAGCAATTAAATGTAATTAGGGTCTCTGGTTTTAAGTTTAAACCTATAATAACTGCTAAAACCCCACCGAAAGGAAACTAGCCATCACCAGTGTAAACATATAAACACTGAAAAAACACCTTTGCAACAACAATGTAAGTGTCATTCAAAAAAAGGAAAAGATGAGCGAAAGAGTGATTTTTATTTCTGCCTGAAGGGGCCAATGCAATGTAACTTTGTAATACAAGGTAGCATCAAGAATGACTGATAACATTGTTCTGATTGAGTTTTGTTGTTTAAGGATGTCTTTATTGAACATACCAAAACTTTTTCCTACCTGGGGGTGCTTCTTGATGGCTCGGGCTCGTGGAGACCTGCAATTAAGGGCAGGACCCTACTGTTTAAACGCTCAATTGTGGCCCTAATGAACTTTGCCAAAAAATTAGGAAAAAGACCACCAGAGATTCTCTTAAAAATATATATAGCCAAACGCAGAAGTATAGCACTTTACGGGGCGGGTATCTGGGGCTTTCAAAATGTAGCGTCTATTCAAATTGCAGAAAATTGTTTTTTAAGATATCTTTTAGAGCTCCCTCAGGGCACTTCAGTTTTTAATTGTCATGCAGAATTAGGTATGGAGTTCATTTCAGATCTAATAAAATTACAACCAATCTTACTCTGGCAGAGAGTATGGTCTGCAGACGCGTTGGTCCTTAACCGGGAAATCATCAAGGACGCAATGGCTTTGGACAAATCAAGACATATTCCATGGTTAGAGTATGTCAGAAAAACGTTAACTGATCTGCATAGACCTGAACTCTACAATAACCCTGAACTAACCTGCATGATATCAAGAAAGGAATTACATTTTTTTATGTATGAACCACTTTGAACTGCTTAGATCATCGGGCGAAATAACTAAAATATCAGTGATACAACACCAAATGACCATGGCCTGTTATGCGATCCAACCCTATTTACGTCACTGCATAAAGGGTTTTGATCGATTTATTCTGACCAGGTTCAGATTCGAAATATTCCATCGCCTGGTAACATTTCCAGCTAAAAATGACTGGTCGAGGAATCTAGAGCTTTGCCCGTGTGATAACCTATCATTACAATCCACATTCCACGTGGTTTTATTTTGTAACTACTATGAGCATGAACGTAGAAGGTAGATCAAGCAGTATCTAAAGCAGGGTTTCTGGCGGCTATGCCGGCCAGCATACTTATTTTTACAGCAAATGGAAAATGAAAATTGTATTACGATTATGTCGGGTTTTTTAAAAAGTATCCTGAGGAAACGGAATTTTATAACTTGTTAGGTGCACTAAGGAAAGGTTTCAGCCTGTAAATTGTAAGAATTTAATCCTATTTTAATGTCTTTTGTGATACCTGTATGAAATGATTTATTCGTAATTGTTGCTTTTATGATTTTATGTTTCTGCTAAAATTCTGATTCGGATTCTGGTTTAAGGATGTCACTAAAACATGGTCTCTTCTTCCTTCTGCTTTTTGCAGTTTGTGGTCTTTGGTCTAAAGATGCAGTGTTTAGAATCATGGGTCTTATTTAGTTATTTTATAACTATAGAGAATCGGGAAATAAAATCCTATTTGATATTTTGGCTACATTTGATTTCACTGATAGGTAAAAGGGCTGGTTTCATAAGAATCTTTCCTAATATGTGCCATCACATTTACCCACAGACAAAGAAGGGGTGAAATCCCTTGATACATCAGCTCCTTTTCTAGTGAGTCAGTATTGATTGTAAGTGAATTGCCAAACGCCCCAGGCTTTAAACATTCATCTGAGATAGTGATGAAAACATGACACCAGACGTTTGGTAAACATGAAACGCAGGGTCACTTGGAATGAAGCTGAAAAAAAAAAAGTTCCTACCACGCTCAATAAAGATTGATGTGACATTGTTTGTATTTGCAGTAATTCAGCTACGTAGATGAAAAAGATGTATGATGGGCTGTCAAAATCGATACCCGAGAAGAAGTACTTGCCTGTAAGAGATCCTCGTCACTTGCTAGATGATATGCTGAAAGCATCTTTACAATCTTCAGAGTTAATGAAGAATGCTATTGACTTTGTATTCCATTCTGATGCAGTAAAATATATTTGGACCTCGTATACCCTGTGTACACGCATATCTAGACACATGCACTATCAGTGCAGAAAGCAAACCATAATTAAAATTAAATAAAAAAATTCCTTAAACACCGGAAAAACACTTTCTGTTTTTAATGGCGCGAAAATGTGTAACCAGTTTTTTTTAAGGTATCGAAAAAACTGAAAAAAACCCACCAGAATTTACCAAAAATAGAAACTGAAAACAGGACAGCCTAAATGTATGCTTGGTTCCTGCACGACAGAAAGGAAAGGAACTGATGCATGGCCTCTGCAGGCCCTTTAGAATGCAGTAAAGCAGAGTGAGAGACTCCAGCAAATGGGTAAGTAAAGGATGGGTTGCCAGCCCTATATTGTATACAACAGAGTCTCGCTAGAGAGAACGCATATTCATGCACTGTTAGAGGCTTGGCCCTAAAAAGAAACAATGCTAAACTATTTCCAACAACTGTTGAAGTTGCTAGTTTTGAACACTCCATTCATGTGGAGGCCAGACATCGACCAGCCCTAAACCACGTCAAGTAGGTTGTACGGCATAAACAATTAAATTTCCGCTCTGCTGGTTTAAAATTGATTTGCACAGAAACTATGATTGGACTTTCTCTATCGGACAAGGAACTTAACATCCAAGGAATTGCAAAATTAAAGTACTCATGAAGAGAAAACAAGCAATATGAAAGATGGAAATAAAAAGTAACTCATTCTTTTCAGAGTGAAGAATAGGAAAACGTGGCAGAATTCAAAGACATAAGTGCCCCAAATTCGCTGGCACAAAACACGTCACAAGGACAGCAGTGAAAAAGAGCCAACAAAAAAAAGCAGTGACATGCCTCTGAAAACAAACATCTTTGCCCTCACCTGGCTCATCTGAATCCCCCATAGCTTAGCTCCAGCAGGCTACTGCCAAGTTGTTTGTAGGGATGAGGAGGGTGTATTGATTGATGTGTGGTGGCAGGGGGTGAGAGGTATGTGGGAGAATAAGAAAGGGAGCTGATAGGGTGTTTAAAACACCAATCATGGTACTTTAAAAACGATTAGGAGCGCTTTAAACTCAATCACTGGAGCCAATATAGAGGTCATTGCTGTTTACAGGACCCCAATGCAGAGTGGTTCATGAAGACTGGCACCCTGTGCTCAGCTCGCCCATTCCAAACTCTGGCCCTTTGGACAGGTTTCAAGGTGGTTCCTTGTATTTTAAGGAAGAAAGCACCGGGCCCCCAAGAAGAGGAGGGGCGCAGCAGAAACATACTTATTATCCAAGCTCCACATTTTAAGGGTCCTATGCTCCATGCTGCAACAATTATTTACAAATTTTATAACAACTACCATATTTATTATTGACGAGGCTGCTATTGACGAGGCTGGTGCCTTTGGTGCTAATAGCACCAAAGGCACCAGATTCCGGATCTGCTATGTACTCACTTTCCTTGCAGAGTGCATGTAAAAATTAGAAACAGGACCTTATTTTATGATGGGCATGCTTCAGTTTGTTGACTTCGACCACTCAAAAACTTCTGACATGTCTATCAGACCTAAAAATGGTATTGCAATATGATGTAGAGATGCCGGACTTTGCCAAGGTTTTGCATCCTAGTGTAGCAGTTCTCTTCTGCTCTACAACTTCTCTGTGGATTGAAATATAATTTTCAAGTCAGATTATTAATTTGATTCAAAGTAGAATAAGGCCTCGAATTCCAGAGGCCTGCTATGTACACAGGCCCAGGCTTTGGCATGGGTGAATGGGCGACTAGCAAGGGCACCCTGCACAATGTGGTGTCACCGTCTTGTCAAGTAAATGTGCAAAGTTTTGGCAGTGGTGTCTCTATCCTGTCAGAAATCAATGTATAAACCAGATACTTTGTGCAAAAGTGCCCCTATGCATAGGACCACCCCTTCCTCAGACAGTGACCCAGCGAAACTAAATTTGGCATCCCTTCTGATCCTCCTCTCCCATCCATTACCCACTGGATCCCCCCCATTGGTGTTGAGGATGGTGGGAGGGGGAGGGGGGAGGGTTGGGCTCACAGATCTTGTCCAGCAAAATATCTTGGAGCAGTGACCGGCTTGTGAAGACACATTTGGCCCTTGATCTCGGACCTGAATCCCCTATTCAGTTGCTAAACTGGAACAGAGTCCATGGGAGGGGACAAGGGTGAAGGAAAGGGGAGTGGAGATAAAAGGCATCAGAGGGAGGGTAAGGGATGTAAAGAAAACACTATTTTATAGACAGCCAGGCACAGGTAATGAACAGAACCGGCATCCTGAAAGAAAGCATTATACAATGAAGCTTGCAAGGTCAGCTATGGGTGCGCCCCTCTAAATCTAGGCGCCCTGGGCAAAGGCCCAGCTTGTTGTTGCCATAGGCCCTGCTAGTGACAAAGCACATCTTAAAATTTGTCTCCGGACATCTACACCTGCTCATTCAAAAACACTTACCATCCTAATTTGCTAGGGAGGGTAACATCTGCTCAGACCTGTGAATGTAGCCCAGTCACTTAAGGAGTCTGTTGCATATCTCTCTTACTGTTTACAGAGCCAGCCAGTGCTACGCCATTTGCTCTGCATTTCCGGAAAGTGATGAGATCCGCTCAGCTGATATGAAGCTGAAGCAGTGACACATCCACAGCACCATAAAGAAGGCACTCTAGGAAATGCCTCAGTCTTGTTAGTTGTGGAAGAGAAGCTGCCTGCATTTTCTTTATAGCAAATTTGATTGAGCTTATATAATTGCCATAATATGGCAGCAAATGCAGTGAAAAGGGAGTGAAACAAAAAAGGAAAAAAAAAGCGAGCAGTGAAATTAAGACAATGTACGAGTATCACAGTGTTTATATGGACAGTCTCTGGTGCATTCTCTAAGGCACAAGTATATAATAATATTCCCACCACCTCCCTTAGATCTTGTGGGGACATCCCCTCGCGGTGTGTGTGGGTTCCTCCAACTACGCACACCTGTCCATCACCTTTCTCCATTCAGCCTGTGAGGGGACATAGACCGCTCATTAGTTTTATGCATGGTGCGTTCACCCACGGGGCCCACCCACGTCCTCAATGATCCCTGTAGAGCGAAAAAGGGGGAGCAGTCGACTGGCCAGTCAATGATTTGGAAAAGTGTCAAAAAGATCCTATCCGAATGCTGGGAAATACCAGGGAACTTCCAGACAATGTTAAGGAGTCCACAGTCTTTAATGGTGCACCTGGGACATGTATTAAAAAGCGCACCCAGATGTGACTACAGACCAGGTAATGCCCCCCTAGTCTCAGGAGAGCAGCTGCCTTTTTTACATACTTTGGCATGTGGGAGCCCCGTCTCCACATCAGAGACAGTTCAGGAAAGGGAGAGCGAGAGAGGAGAAAAGACAGACTGGGACAGAAAATTCTTCTTGCGTTCAACGTCGGGTTGAACAAAAGCAGCCTGCAGACACTGGCTGTTCTGCTGGAAGGATGACAGCCTGGCATTTAACGAACAGCGCGGGGACTGGCACAGAGATACACAGCCGTACACCCTTTTAATCTCTTATTTAAATCTACCCGCGGTCAGTGGGGACTCGAATAGCCAGTGAAAGTACGATAAGGTTGAATAGTTTACACAGCATAAAATAAAAATCCAGATTTCTGGGTAGAAAGTCATATTTTGTATGAAAGTGTTTGCCTTCATAGGCAAGGAGGGAGACATGGTGAGGGGTGAACAAGCTGGCTCCGTGGAGCCGACGTGGGGGGGAGGGGGGACTGAAAGCACGTGCTGCTAGCCTCCGGGGAAAGGAGATGTGCACGTCCGTACGCGTGCACATCTGTCCGCGCGTGCCACCTCCTGTCTCCTTTGCAGCACCAAAGCGGCAGCAATAGAGTCACGCTAGCAAAGCAGTGCATGCGCTGCGTTCGTGAGCGAGACCTAAAAACAGCAATAAAAGAAAAAAACTTGCTTTATAATCAATGAATGCACATTACGGATCATGTTTGTTGCATGTTCCAATGATAAATACATAAAAAGGAAAAGGATTCTTCATGAACAAACACAAACTCCTTCCTACCTGTTAGTATCCCAGATAATTACGTTTCCATCAAATCCTGATGTTACCAACAGCCTTGTATTTGTATCATATTCAATATTTTTCACCCAGCTTGTGTGGCCATGCAAAGTACACACTTTTGTGTTTAATTTCCGCAGATCCCAAAGTGCAATCGTAGTGTCATCAGAACAGGTTGCAAACAGTCTGTTGTCAAGAAACCTAAAAAATTTACAATTTCAAAATTAATGTACAGGCAAAATAGAGCATACATAAACATGAAGAACACATTCTCTGATCAGAATTCCTCCTAAAGTTAGAAGATCAACTACTGTGACACTGCAAGCTGATTCAAATTATCAAACATTTGGCTTGGAATATTACTAGAAAGTATTTTTTTTTTCAGAATTCAGATAAAAGTTACTTTTTTTATACTCTAAAACCAAGTATCCAACAGTGACAGCTGCAATAAAAAATCAAGATACAACCAAAGATCGTACTAAAAGAATATGCTAACGTCAGCACTGGTCGGCAGGTGGAAGTGGGACAACTTTACTCCCTTTATGTTGTTATCAGCTGGGTTATAGATCTAGGTCATTGTAGCTAAACCTGTACATATTTAACTTAAGGATCACAGGCACAAGATGAGATTTTAATTTTAAGTTTCTCAGTAAACCTTCAAAGAAGTGTCCATGCCAAATATTCATTTTAAAATACAATATACATACCCCACATAATATTAGAGTGTGTAGGCTTTTGAACAATCCCTAAAGCCACTGGTTGGTGGCATTTTTAGGTCTGGGTTTTAGCAGTGCAAATCGCAAATAAGGAGGCTGTAGGAATCGCAATTTATTTTGCAATTTCTACATGAATCCCGATTTGCAAGTCCTTAATAGCGATTCCTTAATAATCACTATTGAGGACTCGCAAATCAGGACATTGATGAATCTGGGGGTTAGAGAGGTACACATATGCACGGGATCACTACCAGGTGGGGACGCATGAGACTTGCCACGACTAGTTGAGCACCAAGTACCGGGAACACTGCTACTGCTGCAAACATCCCACACTGAGTCACCATCTTTATTATAAAATAATTCATTAGGCCCCTTCAAAAGAATAAAGTGCCACACCATGCTAGATAACACAATAAAAAAAGCCTTTTTATCCTAGCATTGTTGCCCAGCGAACGGCACATTGATAACACTGGGTCGTCCAGCAACTAGCCCTGACCAGGGAACGCTACCGGTTTTGCAGGCCACCATGCTTGCTGTCAAAAGTGCAGACTTATTGATATCTATTCTGCACTCCCTTAAGTGTCGCCAAAGGGCTCTGCATATCCGATCTACATTTTCTCACCCAATAGTTCCCTTCTGATCATTATTGAGAGTCCCGTGGCAGAGATGTTTTAAGGCATGGGCAAACTAGGCTCTGGCCTAGGGCACCCACCTTTCTAGGGGCCCCATCATTAAGCTTTGAGGACATCGGCATAACGTAACAAGCAATTGCAATGCAATAGGTTTCGGATTTGCAAGAGTTTAAGCTATTAGCATTGTAAAGGACAATGCCTTTTATTTATGTTTTAAAACAAAAAAAATAAACAATGCCAATTTCTCAAACTCATGTAAATGCAAGACCTATTGCTTTGCAAAAGCTTGTTATTACAGCTAGCACTCATATTTGGAATTCCACCTTATTTATCATGTTATCATATGCAAATTTTCTGTTAACACCCATGTTTTCCGAATAGCCCGCGGACCAAGAAGCCTTGCAAAAGGCATGCAGCACTGTACAAATAGGAGATTTACTTGAATATATTTAAGATAAAAGGCAAAGATCAAGGAAGGACTTGCCCATGTAGAGATCTCAGCATTTCGATGTGTTCCAGTGGCTTCAACAAAGAGGGGAACTGGTCTAACTTTACGTCACATTGGAAAGTAGTATTGTGCAGCAGTCCTCTCACGACATTTAGAATGGGCAATAGGTCTCGCCTATGCAAGAGCTATTGGCTTTGCCAATTTGTTTTAGCCATATTGTACACCAGTGTGGCTGCTGTTCAGCACGGCTAAATGTTAGTGGCATTGAGGAGGGTGGCGTGCAGAGGCATAGAATGGAACGATAAAGAGTGGAGTAGAGTGACATGGAGTGCCATGTATAGGAGTGGCAGAATGGAGTCACATACAGTGGTGTAGCATAGAGTGGACTGGTGTAGAGTGCATGGGCGTAGAGTCTTGTATAGTGGCATAGAGTAAATCAGCATAGAATTGCATAGGCAGAGTGCAGTTGTGAAGAGTGCAGCAGGCAGTAAAGTGCCTCAGAGTGCATTGGCATAGAATGCAGTAGTGTTAAGTAGGGTGATGTTGAGTAGTGCAGAGTAGAGTGCAGTGGCATCGAGTAGAGTGGTGCAGAGTGCAGTAGAGTAGATGGTTTCAGAGTGGAGTAGTGCAGTGACAGAGTGCAATGGCGTAAATAGGTGTAGAGTGCAGTGGTGCAGAGCAGATTAGAGTGGTGTATAGTGTATTGGCATTGAGTGCAAAGGCGTAAAGTGGAGTTCTGCAGAGTAGAGTGCATTGGCATAGTGTATTGGCATTAAGTGCAGTGTTGCTGAGTGGAGTTGTGCCGAGTAGAGTGCAGTGGCCTAGATTGGAGTAGTGTAGAGTGCAGTGGCGAAGAATGCAGTGGTGTAGGGTAGAGTGCATTGGCATAGAGTAGAGTGGTGCAGAGTAGAGACACTTGGACTGGAGCGGTGCGGAGTAGAGTGCAATAGCGTGGACTGGTGTGGAGTAGAGAGATGCAGCATGGTGTTGCGTAGAGTCGAGTATGCATGGTATTGTAGCACACTGTCATTACAGACAACACATTTTAAACTGAAATGGCGATTACATTTGCACAGACATACAGTTTTACTAATAAAACTGTACAGCACAGACAATAATGTGTAGAAATGGCATCACAGTATATTGATTTGTTTTGATCATATTAAAGTATGTTTCTAACACACTGCAGAATTAACAAAAAATGTGCTTCATTTGTGCTTTCCATAGTCTGATATAT
Source organism: Lissotriton helveticus (assembly GCF_964261635.1). Taxonomy (NCBI): domain Eukaryota; kingdom Metazoa; phylum Chordata; class Amphibia; order Caudata; family Salamandridae; genus Lissotriton; species Lissotriton helveticus. Next base: position 1,371,558,559 of record NC_136059.1, read on the forward strand.
TCTGAAATATTTAAATATTTGCAGTTAATTTAAATGTTGTTGTATGGTAGAAAGAACCATTCCTACCCCCAGTATCCAGCAAGATTGTCACAAAAATGCTCTTACTTCAGAGAAAGAAAAGTAAACACCAAACTCCCTCAGAAGACAGAGCCTGGAATTTGACCTCTGTCTTTCAATGCACTGCAAATTTGACCAGATCAGAACAAGATTTACAGGCCCGTTTACAGAAGGGAGCACTTGTGGAAGAATACAAGGAGAGGTAGTATGAAAAGGCCTTACTCCTTGGTAGAGACCACCTCACAGCCTAAAACAAATACAGCTAGCAACAGAAACCAGAAAATGTGAGTTACAAACCACAAAGCCAATGGTAAGCAATGTGTGGAATGCATTCCCAGGGAAGCTTTCCCCAAGATATCTTTAACAAACCAGATTGACCATAAAAAAGAATGGGAGTGCAGGGAATGATTTATGCCATTGGCTTACATGTGCAAAACAACATATATTTGTTTGCAACTCACAAAAATAAATTGTGTACAGTTAAATATACTGAAGAATTTGCCCAATAATATATATCTTTGTGCACAACCCAGGGTGCATTTATTTTTGCACTATGCATTAGGGGGTGTTTACTAATGTGAAACTGTATAAATACATATAAACAATCACAAACAGACAAAAAGATTATTTAGAAACAAATTAACATATAATCACAAAAAAACATACATATTATGAGGTCATTACTTGCCTGTCCCAACCACAATTTTTGAAAATATAAGTGGTGTTTATGAATGCACTTCAAAAGTCCATAATCCACCTGTAGGTAGCAAGGGAAAGGAAAAAGTAGAGTCTCTTTGCAACAAATTACACACTTCCCCCAACGTGAACATTTCTGAAAGTTCATCCTTTGCTGGCTCCTACAAAGAAATAGGTTGTTGCATTTCAGCCTCTATAGAATTGCAGGCCTCATCGGGACTGGCGGTTGACAAGTGACCAAATGCTAAAAAACCAAATATACTGCATCAAACAATTACTATCATCCTCTCTCACACTCCAACTTAACCGCATGCGCGCTGCGGCTATTTTCGCGCTGCACGGCTTTTTGCAAAAAGCTGCGTTACATGACGAGCTTAGCTCGTCATCAGCGTGCGAGCGGCGCAACTGATGCGCCGAAGTGGTTAAAAGAAGACAAACGTAAGAAGCGTGAAGCTATTAGTTTCTTAAAGGAATCGGTGCCATCTTCAAGCACTAAAGTAGCACCTTACACCATGCGCCAACAAGTTTAATACACATTCATAGTGCTGCACACTGCATTATTGTACTGTTTAGTGCACATCTGTGTTTTCTGATCAATTACAACTGGTCCTCGCAAGGATATATATTCCTTGTCACATGCTACACAGGTAATAAGTACCATCTTTATGCACTCCAGAAACACCTTGCATCTTGTCAACAGATCTCGCATAAAGCCATAGGTTTGCACATTACAATATACTGTTTTAGTGCACACCCGTGTCTCCGGTAAATGACAACTGTCCCACAAAGGGTTACATGCCACATAAAAACAAGTACATTTAATAAATTGGGAGTATAAAAAGGGCAGAAGTCTTCTCTTCCTACCATTTTTGTTACTCATTTAACATTTCAAATAGGTGCAATCAATCTCCTTCTGTATGTGGTGCTTGCCCAGTAACCTACAACAAGCATTGGCATAGCCAATAGGTCTCGCCTTTGGGACCTTATGTGTTTAGCCAGAACTTTTGGCTATGTTTTTTTAAAAAACATTTTTATTGGCATTTCTAGTTTACAATAACAAAATGTGTTAGGATACATTCACTTGGATTGCATGTTTCGCATCTCACATCGTGGTACAGTGCTATCCATAAATTAGCTTGTTCGATAGATATCTTGTCGACATTAGGATCTGAGGCTAAGTGGTTGCCATTTAGAACCAGGGTACAAAAACTGGGGAAACGTTCATGGAATTTCTGGGTACAAACATCAGATGAGGTGTCAGGGCGTTATGTATCTCACTAATCGGTACATCTGTGTGCTATTAGAGATGAGCGGGGAAAAACGGTCGGTCCAGCTCCAACATCTGGCTGTCTAGTGTGGCCTGATGCGTGGTGTCACTAACAATCAACATTACGAGTGCGCTGCTGGGAGAGTTCTGGTATGTGCATTTGCGATCTGAACTTGTGATTGTGGGTCCTTCGGTGTATGCTTGCCGCCATCTGGGTCATCAACGGGTGGTGACTGCTTGAAGCGGTGCAGTAATAGGGCCCACTCCATTGAGATGGGGTGCTTGCGTATCCCTTTCACCTCCTCCTCTCGTAATGTTTCTTCCTCTGCCACAGCCCACTTGTGTATTGCTCCCACCCATGCCGCGAGCAGAGGGCCTGTGGGGGATCGCCAGTGCAAGCCTATACTCCGTTTAGCTAGTAAAACGGCCAGTGAGACAAATCTAATGTGCACTTTGTGTTGTTTCTGTTTCCGGAAAATACCTAGTGCCCTGGCTTCCCATGTGTTCAAGTGTGTGAGCCCTGTGAGAACGCCAAGTGAGTCGTGAACATTTTGCCAATATGATCGTATTGTGGGGCAGCTCCAGAGAAAGAAAAGTAAACACCAAGCTCCCTCAGAAGACGGAGCCTGGAATTTGACCTCTGTCTTTGAATGCACTGCAAATATGACAAGATCAGAACAAGATTTACAGGCCCGTTTACAGAAAAGGAGCACTTCTGGAAGAATACAAGGAGAGGTAGTATGAAAAGGCCTTACTCCTTGGTAGAGACCACCTCACAGCCTAAAACAAATACAGCTAGCAACAGAAACCAGAAAATGTGAGTTACAAACCACAAAGCCAATGGTAAGCAATGGGTGGAATGCATTCCCAGGGAAGCTTTCCCCAAGATATCTTTAACAAACCAGATTGACCATAAAAAAGAATGGGAGTGCAGGGAATGATTTATGCCATTGGCTTACATGTGCAAAACAACATATATTTGTTTGCAACTCACAAAAATAAATTGTGTAAAGTTAAATATACTGAAGTATTTGCCCAATAATATATATCTTTGTGCACAACCCAGGGTGCATATATTTTTGCATTATGCATTAGGGGGTGTTTACTAATGTGAAACTGTAAAAATACAAATAATCAATCACAAACAGACAAAAAGAATGTGGTGTGTAATTTTGTGGCACTGAGTGGTACTTGGAGTGTATGTTGCATTGAGTGCAGTGTAATTATGTAGCATATAAGTATGTAGCACTGTGGTATTATGTGGAGTGTATTAATGTTGCATTGAGTAGATTGTAATTATGTAGCATGTAATTGTGTGGCACGGAGTGGTATTGTGTGGAGCGTATGTTGCATTCAGTAGAGTAATTATGTGGCGTGTAATTATGTAATACTAAGTGCTATTATTTGGAGTGTATATTGCATTGAGTGCAGTGTAATTATGTAGCATATAATTAGGTGGCACTGAGGGGTATTGTGTGGAGTGAATGTTGCGGTCAGTAGAGTGTAATTATGTGGTGTGTAATTATGTGGCACTGAGTTGTATTTGGAGTGATTGTTGCATTGAGTTATGTGCAAATTCTTTACACACTGCCTCTAAGACAAGCCTCACGGCTCGTACCAAGCTACCAGGGGTGAGTAGGGGTTATTTTAGGAGTGTAACTCTCTTATCCTGACTAGAGTGGTGGTTTCTGCCCGACTTTGGCACATGCCCTAGCCGACCCCAAAAATCCCATTTCTAACAAAAAAAATATTTGCCCCATTTCTAACAAAAAAATATTTGCATGCATTAAGTGCTGTACATCATTGATTTTGCTTGTGATACGGGTGCCGCTCGTAGCTGTTTGAAGAACTCGTGACTTTGCTTCTCTTTCCCTGCTTGCCGTGCCCTGAAGCAAAAGGGTGAAATTATCTTCCTGGAAGTGAGTGAGGCTGTTTCAACAGGGGCCGGGACTGCGAGACCCAGGGTTCCGCGCAGGATCACCGAAGCGCACCTGGAGTCTCTTCCCGTCCCCTGCTCCTCCTATAAAGACACACCCCTGACGCTAAGCGGGACGCGTGCGGGACGCCGGACGAAGTCCGGACAAAGGGCGGACAGTCTTAGACAGTCCGAGACAGGCTGAGACTGGACTGGGCACGTTATACTGTCCATATCGATAACGAGTCACCTGGCTGCAGTAAGACATTGTGTTTTTGGATATACATAAATTGTAACTCACTACTATAGCACTTTTGATATATATTGTTAAACCTACTTGCACGATAAAACCCAAGCGTTGCTACTAATATTACTGAGGATGCCAAAAAAGACTCCAGTCGTTGCGGCAAATACCATGGATAATTATATGGTACATGTAGTATCTAAGATTAACAATGAAAGGAGACAGTCACTAGGTTTAAGTCAATCCCCCAATCTTTCCCCCCCCCGAGCCCACCTCCAAACTCTCCATGGGTAGATATACCATCTCAGGATGTGGGAAATGAAGTCCCAGATATAGAGACATATGATAGTGGGACTCTTAACCACAGTGTACTTAGAGAATCCGACCAAGATTCAACCCACGAGAATGATACTGAGTCCCAGATAGAACATACACCTGCACAGGAGGGTACACAGATGAACACTGTAGATGAAGACCCTCCTGTTCACGTACCGGTTACACGTGCGTTTAGAAAATGTAGAAAACCACAAATACATCGCGGTGGGTCTCATCCAGGGAGAAAGAGGGTTGCATCGCCACCGAAAATCAGGGATAAAAATAGGGGGCAAGGAGATGAAACAGGGAAACAATATATGGACGAAGAGTTTTTAACTAAGATAGCTGACATGATCGACTATAAGTTTAAGGCACTCATTAAACCAATAGTGGCTAAATTAGACAAGCTCTCTGCTGATGTAAAGAAACTAGGTGCGGTCCAGTTAAAGACAGCGGAAGAGGTGACAAACATATCAACTTCAGTCACAAATTTAACTAATGGCACTAAAGAGTTTATTGCAAGAGGAATAGAGGGAGGTGCAAATGAATCACATACCAACCCCATCGGACAGGCACCAGCAATAGAGTATAATCAATCAATGATAAGAGAAGATCAGTCTCCAAAACCATCTGTATCGACCACAATAAGTACAGAAAAAGATTCACTACAATTCTTAGAAGATGCGTCACCTCTTGTGTTGGTACTGGCAAATGTCCCCCCTTTGGCTAATGACCAATTAGAATCCCCCACAGCATTGACAAGTAAGGCCCTGCATTGGCTGTCTGGTAATATGCAGATGGCACCTTCGGGGAAACAACAGCTAGCAGGAGACCTTAAGTCATCCAGAAGGGTACCTTGGATAGGGAAAAATCCAAAAAAGTTTAAAGGTGACTGTATAGTTCTAAACTTTGCAAACTCAGCTGTATTACCAAATATTCTATCAAACATTCTCCCTCCTCAGCGCAGGAGAGGTACCATTGTTCCACTCACCCTAGAATTTTTTGGTAAAAAACAGCGAAGTATGATTTACCCAAAGATAACCCATAACTATACCAGGCCAGTGTGGACTGGAAGAATAAATGGCTGGGGCTCAGGTACACCAGATAATAATTGGGGGCAAACTTTAGATAGATGGGAAGGACCTCAACAGATACACCGACAAGAACATCAATACCCTATCCATTTCAACAACCAGTATAACATCCCCATTTCCAACAGGTTTGATGCCCTCTATGGTCAGGGAGGGTTGGAAGGGGTGGAATGACTATTCGATATACCCTTTTTTCCTAGCCATAGTGATCGTATACAACAAGATGTAGGACTAGGTAATGAGGACCATATATCTGCGTCGTATGGATCAAATACTGAGATGATAGTTCCATCGGCCCAGATAAGTGGACCCAAAAGCTTATTAAATGTACAAAACCTAATTCCTATCCAAGCTGACATAATACATAATTCTGTGGAAGCACAGGCAGGCAGTTGTATAGGCACAATGTTCCCTATTCCAGCTGTAGAGGAAATTGTAGATAAAACTCTGTGTTCTTCATTAACATGTAATGAAAGTTTAATATCTTGGAATATAGCCAGACTCTTTAATAAATCAAGTGATATTGGTTGGCTGTCTCTTGTCAAGGAACATGCAATAATATGTCTCCAAGAAACATGGTTGCTGGATAAAAATGTACATATTGAGGGCTATCAAAGCTTCTTCACTCCTGCAGAACCCTCAGTTAGTGGAAGAGCAAAAGGGAGGCTGGCAATATACGTCAACCTGGCTCTTAAATGTCTTAAAGTTGAACATCACACAGGAAACAGAAATATTCAGGTTTTAGAGTTAAAGAGGGGAAAAACTAAGCTCACACTGATTAACTTTTATAATGCAGTGAATCAGACTGGCGATTGTAATATACAGACTATGTGAATTCTTAAGGGATAATGCTGGACATTTGCCCCGCCAAATACTAATTGCAGGCGATTTTAATACACATCCATGTGGGAATCCTGGAGAGACCGCTATTGGCCAACTGGGTTGTAATAGTCTGGAAGGTTTCCACTTTGATCATTCGCGGCGTGGAACAGAACTTAACACGCTAATGAATGAAAACAACTTAATCACAGCAATGTCTACAGTGGCGGATCAAACTCTTTTTCCTACTCCCACATTTAAAGGCCATGCAACAGGATCATACATAGACCACATTCTACTGTCTGTTGACCTCGCTAATGTTGTTCTGGACTTCTGCATTCAAATGAGCATTTATAGCGATCATAACCCTATATGTATTAAAATGGGTGGGAACATCTTTGAACAACGAAAAACATGTGTGGATCGTGGATCCATAAAATGTATAAATGGAAAGCGTCGCTAAAAATGGTCACTGGTGAACTGTGAAAACCTGTATGCTTCTATTAATAACGTATGTAGTCCTGAACTCTCAGTATGTATATCATCTGCATCAGTACCGCAACAAATCCTAGAATCCTTTGAGGATATTGCCTTAAAAGTAGGGTCATTGTTAACGGTGTCAGTCAAAGGGAATGCAAATAGTAACCCAAAGTGGTTTGATAAAGTTTGCTCCAAGGCTAGTCGTGAGCTTAAGATAGCATTGAAAACAAAACCTAGAGATCCGGCGCTTATCAAGGTCCTGCGTGCTAGGTATAAAAAGACCCTCGATAATCGCAGGAGAGAGGTTAAGAAAAGTGTCTGGGAGTCTTTGCTAGATCCTGAAACATTGAGAAATAGCTCTAAGTTTTGGGATATTATAAATAAACCTTTATTTGATCACCCAAGAAATCCTACTGTGGGTACAAATATCCCAGAGGAAGAGTGGGTTAATCATTTTAGCTCTATTTTTAAAAATAATGAGCTGCAGGCTGAAAACATTCCGGTTAAATTTAAAGAAAACCTGTTGCTCTTCTCAATAAACGAGGTTGTAAAGGGAATTAAAGGGCTGACAAGCAACAAGGCCCCAGGACCGGATGGTCTTCCACCGGACCTTTTTAAATCCTGTACATCACTATGGGCACCAGTTCTTACAGCCGTAATTAATGCGACTGTGGCTTGTGGTTGCCCTAAGTCATGGGGGGTATCTACCATCGTGCCCGTGTTCAAAAAAGGAGACCGTAATAGCACCCTCTGCTATAGACCAATATCTTTAATCAACTCTGTTGCTAAAGTAGTGGGGGGAGTAATTTTAAATAGACTGGTCACATGGTCAGACGAAAATAATGTAATATCCCCAATCCAATACGGATTTAGACCCGGCCATTCTACGATTACCCAATGCTTAAATTTATACCTAATTATAGGGAAGTACACCAAGGCCCGACAAGGAACAATTCACATGGCGTTCATGGATCTTTCTTCGGCTTTCGACTGTGTGAGCCGTAGAAAGCTCTGGGACGCCATGGCGAAAATGGGCGTGGAGCAGAATTTAATTAACCTGTTAGAAGATTTGCACTCTGATACGAGAGCAAACGTTAGGTATACACAAGATTTGAAAGTGACAAAAGACTTTGGAGTGTACCGGGGAGTCCGACAAGGATGCATTCTGGCTCCATTCCTTTTTAATCTATATATAAACGAATTGGAGGAGCACCTTTTAAGTACAAATGCAGACTATCCTTATATTGGACGAAAGGGACTGCCGGTTCTGCTATATGCGGATGACGCAGTCCTTTTATCCAGAACTGCTAATGGTCTTCAAATTTTACTAAACTCTTTTTTCACCTTTATGAACTCCAGAGATTGGAGTATAAACAACTCTAAATCCTTCGTAATGAAGGTTGGCCAGGGCAATAAAAAGCCAAATCGTTTAAACGTTAATGGAGTACCAATTCCTGTAACAAGTACATTTTCCTATCTAGGAGTCCTGTTTGATCATCAATTAAACTGGGGACCTGTAATACAAAAAAAAAGGGAGAGGTAATCAGGACAAATGCGGCAATACTGGATTTCTCAAGAAAAATGGGCAATAGCCCAGTTGCTGCATTACTCCAACTTTACCAGGCCAAGAGTGTTACTATCGCATGTTATGGCAGTGAGATATGGGGATACGCCCCACTAGGAGCCCTAGAGATAGTTGAAAACAATTTCCTCAAGCAGCTACTAAGAGTTCCTAGGGGAACAGCAAATTTTCCTGTACATGAAGAGCTGGGCATCTAATTTCTATGCGATAAATTGGCAGTAAACCCTCTAGTATGCTGGCTAAACTGCTGGTTAAATGATGACATACCTCTCACTCAGCTCATACTGAGAGAAGCGTTAACATGGGAAAATAGGCTGAAGGTTCCCTGGATAAAGTATCTGAGTAACTGCTTTAATGTTATAGGGCGACCCGAACTCTTCTTAACACCAAACTCCATTACGAAACTGGATGTTATTTATGTGAAGAAGGCTTTTATTTCTTCCAGACTCATAGCCAGGGAGTCTGGTGAAATGAGGAAAAGTAGTGTACGAAATTATGCGCTAATAAAAACAACTTTGCTTACGGAACCGTACCTATTATGGCCAATGTCAAGTTATGACCGTTTTTTGTTGACAAGGTTCCGGCTGGATTTATTTCATCTACTTTTGGCTGTGCCCAAGGGATCTCACCGTGGACAAGTGTTGCCGGATTGCGGCTGCAACGAAAAGTCTCCGCAAGACCTGGCACACTTTTTATTTTTTTGTCCCTTTTATAATATACCAAGGAGGCTATATTTAAAACCTTGCCTTAAAAAACTGAATTTTTTGCAATTCAGACCGGCACTTTATTATCTCCAGCTGCTAAGTTGTGACTGTACCCTGTTTGTATGTAGTTTTTTTAAACTGGCAATTACATTTAGGAAAAGTATGGAAGGATAGTAGTACCGATAATCGAAAGGATAGTCTTTTTATGCTCTTAGAATATTTCTACTTAAGAAACCGAACGTTTTAACATGCCTGTAACTTTCTTTGTTATGTCATTTTAACTACTTCATATGTAATTATGTGCTAATATGTGTATTGTGTGTAATGCTTTTATGGTTGTTATTTTAAACAACCGAATAAAGTTCCCTTGACTTGACTTGACTTGTGATAACTTAATAAAAAATCCTTTCTGGAGAAGAAAAACAAAGTTTTGCTGTAGCAGGTTCTTTAAGCCAGCAATTTGAACCTGAGCTATTTAACAACAATTTCAACATGTAGCACGCACTTTTTTGCAGTACAAGGTGCATTAACGACAGCGGATTATATACAGATCTTTGCAGTAAATGTGTTAACACACTGTGCTATCCTACATGGACTGTAGCTACTGGAGTACCCTGTTTGGCTACGTTGCTGGGTTGGGGGGGGGGGGACACTGAGCTATCACATGGGTTCTGTCCATCACATCCTCCTCCGCTCTTGGTACCCAAGGAGGACTGCCACATAGCACACGTAATCTTGCTCAGTACTGGCAAAAAGATGTAAAGCCATAACTTGGATGTCACATGTGGCCCGACAAAATGTTAACTGATTCAAGAACTCGGAATGGGAGTATGGCGGATTAAGACCTCAGAAAGCCGAAAGAAAGGATGAGGGGGTCTGAATATCTGGGACAAGGCCCTGAACTCACTATACTAGCCTACAGACTACAGACAGGTTCCCACCATGATTATGCATATTGGCCACAACAATGCTATTAATGTATGAAGGACGGAAGGATAGGATAGTAGAATACCCAGCGCTAAAGGCCACTATGGATGACGTATACATGATTCACTATTCATGATGATTCATATGAAAGGTTTAGTCGATGCTATTAAAAGAGGATAACGTCTCTGTATCAAGTTCTTGCGGGTTTGTTACCATTACTGTTTGCTCTTTGTTAAAGAGGAAACAGCTACCTCAATTTTTATCTATCTCCGTCACTGCTATGAAGGAAGTGTTGAAATACAGAGCTCCTCGGGTTCGTTTCAGAGACTCAAAGCTTTTTATCGTTTTGGCGCAAAATAGTTTTTAGACTGAATTATAGTGCATTCATTGGTAACGTTGATTTGGATATCTAATTAGCCACCCCCCCTGATAACATGTGTCAAAAAATACATTTGACATTTGGCTTTGGCCACAAAAAGTAATACAGGGAGGAATTATGAGTAATCTAATCGTTTTTTAGGTCCTACCTATGCAGCGTGCATGCGCTGCTTAGGAGGAGACCTTTAGTAATCGCTTCAGTTTTTGGCCCAAAAACGTTAAAGTGTTGCATTGATTTCAATGGCAACGCATGCACGTTTGGCGATTCCCTTGCGGGAGCGAGCTTTGAAACCATCTGTTTGTAATTAACAGAGGGTTCCTGCTCGCTCCGGTAAGGGAAACAGGCGCAGGCCCCCTCCTCTCTCCCCCCCCCTGCTGCCTCCTCCTCTTTCAGCGCGAGGCGCGCACGCTTGTTCTGCCTGGTTCTCTACTTCTTTTCTACCTGCCCCCACCTCTCTCCTTTCAGCTCCCTACCGTAGTGCCTACTCCTCTATATTTATCATTAACATATATCCACCTCTGCTGTTTCTTCCCCTGCTCCCTTAGCTATATGCCTCCTGCCCCACCCGCTCATCCAGCCTTTTTTCCTGGCTCTCCGTTGCCTGTTTACCTTCCCTATGCTGGCTGCTTCCCTATATAGCTGCTTGCATCTCTTTTCCTTGTCTGCTGCTGTAGCCCTGAGTTGTCTGCCCCTCCAGCTCCGCGTTAGGTGTTACGCCACCTCCGTGCAGCCTGCGTTACCCCAGCTCTCAGCTGCCTGCTCCCCGTTCTTCCAGCTTCTATTGTTGCTGGGCTGCCTTCCTCCCCTGCTCTACCCTTCTCCTGCTCCTGGCTCGCAGAGGGGGATGGAATGACACTGGATGGGGCTGGGCCAGCCAGGCGAAGCTCCACCCGCTGCTTCTCACCTCCCAGCCGCCCAGCTCCAGTGTCCCATCCCAGCGTGCATTGCGGAGAAAAGAGTGCGCGCCGCCTTTCCCTTATTCTTGCTGCTCCTCTTCCTCCTACCGTGGGGCGCTCTGGGCTCCAGCTCCCGTCTCGCCGTCTCTTCCCTAAATTCCCGAGCTACGCGTAGGGATGTCGCCTCATTGTTTTTCGTAGGCCGTGAATTTTTGTGTTGTGCCACCTCACACTGGGCCCTTGTATCCCAGTCACTGCGAATAACGGGAGGGGGCGAGTTCCAGCCAGTGCCACCCCCCATCCGAGCTGACCTCTGTAATAGCTGTAAGCGTTATGCCACCCCTACAGTCGTCCCAGATTTTTTAGCCATTACTCGCTGCATGCTGGAACTTGTAGTCCAAACTGGTTGATGGGTAACGCATGAAGACAACTTGAGGCAAGCTGTGTATGTTATATAGTTAATGCTTTTAGTTTTGGAGCAGAGTTAATGGATAGGGGGAAAAAAAAAATCACTGGAGCTCGAGTTAAGTTCTAAATAGTTATTTAAGTTTCACAGCAACAATCCATATGCACAAAAGTCTCATCCGCAACCGTTAACCGCCCACAGGCTCAAGTTAGAACGTTCTAACGTGTGTGGCACCTCCAGGGAAATGAGAAGGGAAAGACAGATACAACTCATCTCCCTCCATCCAACAAATAAGCATTGTCATAGCCAATAGGTCTCGCCTTTGGGACCTTATAAGTGTTTAGTTATCCAGCACAATATCCTTGGTGCAACAACATCAAGTGTTGCATGGCTAAACACTTATAAGGTCCCGAAGGCGAGACCTATTGGCTATGCCAATGCTTGTTGTTTACGTACTCTGCTCTGCTACATGTGTCATTTGCATTAAAGCTGTGCTGTTAACTTATGCGCAAATATTTCTTGTGTTTCTTTTTTTTGTTGCTATAAATGTTCTATTTATCTAAAATACGAAAGAAGTGTAAACAAGAAATGAATGAAAATGTGGGTTTCATATCAATACAGGAAGGCTTGGAAAAGTGGGCCATTAATCCAATCAATCAAGATGTTTTAATACACCGATGTTATGCTACACCCATATGTACACAGCAAATGCCCTTGTACTATAGCGTCCCACAACTGTGGACAACGAGGGTCGAGTCAACCTACGAGGATATTTTGAAGGGACTGTGTTCAATTTGGTTTAGAAACTGGACAGCGAGCTATTGGTGTACAATTTTGGAGTCAGATTGATGGGTGTATTTGGAGAGCTTTACCAGTTGATTAAGAATGTTTTAGGTTGGCAGCATGCTTACAGGAAAGAGATGACGTGTGTAGGCACCTACCACACTCACTCTACAATCCGTTTATTAATGAATGTGACACTAACATACCCAATGTATTTGCCGTACCAGTAGCAGCAGTGAGTCTTTTCAAGTGAATGTACAGAGCAAAAGTACTTTTATGACTCACACCGAGATAATGTTACTGGGATTCCTGCACTTCCCTGTTGTGCTCTTCGTCACCTTGCTGCTGTGCTGCCCGGAGATCCCGGGGTAAACCTCGCGCCTCAGCCAATCCTTTGCCATCCTCGCGGACTGCCGGGGCACTACATCCCCCCAGAAGGCAGTGCGGTCTCGCGAGAAGAGCCGCGAGAGGACCAGCGCCACCACTTAAAAACAGCAGGGAGCCCCCACGGCACAGGACGCGCGCGGGCTTGCCCGGGCCAAGGACGGGCCCGTCCTGCACCCATCAGAAGCCGGAAGAGGCTGGGCCAGGCTCACCCTTTTGGTTTCGTTCCGGAGAATACTGCGATACGGCCAAGAGCAGTTAGTAAGACTTTTTATTGTTCGTGCTATTCGCCCTGTCGTATTGAGAACTATACACCCTTGAGATTGACTTTGAATCTGGACTGTGTGTTATTTAGTTGCATACATTTATACACCCTTTTGTGGATCTGGTTGCTAGCTTAAGGGTGGGCGGGCCAATAATAACTTTAAGCCGAGATAGTGTGTTTTTTTTGGAAATGGGTAAAAGAAAAATGATTAGCCCCAATCGAAGTGCAGGGAAAAAAACTCCAGCAGATTCTCAACAATCTCTATTGAGTTTCCTCACCGGAGCCATGGGGGCACTAAATAAGCAGATTTTAACAGTAAAAGAATCCCTTGAGGCAAGTACCTCACAGTCTATTACAGAATTAGATCAACTAGACAATGGGGGTCTATTGAAACAACCCACAGTTCCAAAAAGTGTAACTAAAGGCTGTATCCAATACGGCTTAGAGGAGATCTCAATAAGCGACTCCGACTCACTAACGCAACCACCCCAGAAAAAACATAAGAACCCTGCACCAGTAGAGAGTGTAGATGCAGGTAAAATGACTTCTAAGAGGGGGAAAAACACTGTAGAAGCCATTGCTCAAATAACTCCGAAGCAGCGCAACCAAGTAAATAAAAGGACCAGGCTGCGGAGGGGTCCATGTCAGAATATAATCGAGACTCGCAGTAAACCTGAACCGCTTAGTGGAGATATTAAGAATCTAACTACTTTAGTGGAAAGGCTGGACCTCTATCTCGGAGTCAACCTAGACCAAATAAAGGGCAGACTGACCCTATTGAAGATTTTATTTCTAGTAATAGGACTCAGGGAACAAGGGTAATACTATACAGATCAGACAACCAAGAACCTCGGAAAGGGGATGCCTCAAAACTAAGGACAAGGACCCCTCTGTGATGCCTGTGTCATCTTTAAAAGCTATTGTAAACCACCCAGCAAGGACTCTTTCTCCTCAGACTAAGACACACAACCTACCAGATAATAGTGCTACTGGTGACAGGAATAATGATGGAGATAGGGAAATAGGTCATTTTTCTCGTCCACCTCCTCGCCAGAATTCCCACTATCCAATATCAACCCCTATAGACCAAAACTGGGATAATCCCGGAACAGATCCACTTCTACACCTTCCACCAGATGCAATACCATAGGTAAATGTCCTGGCAAACGCACCAAAAAAGGGCCTCTCAGAAGTCGAATTCTGGGAATCGCTCAGAAACAAATCACTCCACTGGCTTGGCCAGAGGACTGGTCTAACTGAACATCTGTTTCATGAGTTTAAGATGGTGAGAAGGGTTCAGGGGGTAGGAAATTCTGGGAAATCACTACCGGGAGACTGTATAGTTCTTACATTCAGATCTCCCATGCTGGTCAAGAAAATTCTCTGGGGGAGGGGAAGAAATGTTATGATACCGGGTGGAATCAACATACTCACGCTTGGTTTCTTCTATACCCCAACTAGTAGGTATCAAACTAGAAACGTTCTCCCAATTCAAGCACCTTTTTGTGAATTTCCAACTTCTAATAGATTCAACCCGCTTTTGGGCCAGGAAGCAATAGATTGACTGAATAATTCTAATCCCAGTTGCTCAGGGCCATGGGTAGTTTTATCCCGTCCATACAAACATCATAATGACTGCCCATCTACCATTAGTCCATCCTCGTGTGCAGAGAATCCCATTAGTAAATCCCACACTTATAGTTTAACTCACCAGCTCATACGAACAAATATAGGTTTAGCATCACAGGGGGACAATTTCTCAAAAGGAAAGGGGGCCAATAAAACGTCCTCAAGGTAAGGGCCCGTCAAGCGAAGCCACGTGAGCTCAAAACATTCTGGGCAACTCACATTTAAGATAGTTTTTTGGAACATTGCGGGTTTGCACTCTAAAATGGTCAATGACATCTGGCTTGGATTTGTTGGAAATTTTAACGTTCTTTGCCCGCAAGAGACATGAGCTAAATCAGTTATACATATTTAAGGCTACAAAACTTACTTCTCCCAAGCAATTCACTCAAACTCTGGGAGAGCTAGGGGGGGCCTGACAATATTCATCTCAAATCTCCATTCAAGCTGGAATCAAACTACCAAATAGTAATTCTAGATCTTAAACGTGATATCTACGTATTGGTGAATTTGTACAATAATCTAGGTCAGGCTGAATTAATATCAACTCTAAAGGACATCTCGAGTTCATTGCAGCAACTAAAAAACAAATATACTAAAAATGTCCTAATAACATGGGGGGGGCGATTTTAACCTTACCCTACGTAAGCATAACAACAACTTAACCCCTTGGACGCTCAAGACGAGCTCAGCTCGTCATGGAGTGCCCATTGACTTCAATGGAAATTACATTGAAAGTCTAGGCACAGGCTTAGCATCCAAGTGGTTAAATTGCGGCCTTCAGGACGAGATTAACTCCTTAATTCACTTTCCCCACACTCCAACAGGGGATTGTTTAAATGAAATGCTATTTGTCCTAGAGTTAGGTTTGGCCAATGAATTAGTGGTCCCTCCAGTTCCACTTACTTATACCTTTAATGCAAGGGGAGCACACAGTATTATAGATTTTATCTTTATTGCCAGAAATGTCGCGTCCCGCATTCTGGATTTTATAACTCACAAAAATGCCACTAGCGACCATTATCCAAATAGCATAACAGTATCCTTCCCGCATAAGCCAGACAAGCGAAACCTGGAGAGATTATACGGGCAAAGAACACTAATCCTGGATAGCCAAAATGGGTACTCCCTCAAGTGGGATAAAATTGAGCCCGCTGTGATTACTACAGAGGTTGTGAATAATTTATTAAGATCAATTAACAAGTGTCTAGAAATTGCCACTCCTTATATGGAGATTTTAGATAGTTTCTTGGTCATAACTAGTGCAGTAAAAGCAGCGCTGTCCAGGAACGTAAAGGATAGAAAGGGAAAAACTAAAGGATGGTTTAATAAAACTTGCACAAAAGCCTATTCAAACTTAAAAGCTGCCCTTCATAAGACAGAACGAGATAAGCAAGAAGTTGCCCATTTCAGAAGGGAATACAACCAGGCTATTAAAGCAAGAAAAAGTGAATTAAAAAACAAACTATGGGAACAACTACATAAAAGTTGTATCACGAGGGACAACATTGCCTTCTGGAAAACCATCAAGTCTCCCTTTCTTACAGAAGCTAGAGATAACTCCAAAATAGACATAGCAATTGATGAGGCTGCATAGGTTCAACACTTTGCACAGATATTTGGCTCGTCGCCACAGGATCAAGTTGCTCATAACGATAAGTATAAGATAAGCTCAAATCCTGGGAATTCTGTTTTCCCCATAGCACTTGAAATTACCCATTTAAGAAGTTGAGCTAGCTCTGTTAGCGAGTAAAGGGGGAAAGGCGCCCGGTCCCGACGGGGTCCCAGTTGATTTATTTAAATATAACTTGGAACTGTGGACCCCAATACTGACCAGAGTCCTTGAAGCCTCTTGTGCTGTGGGGCTTATAGAATCCTGGTCGGATTCAATTACAGTCCCGATTTTTAAAAAGGGAGATCGTCAGTGCTCATCCTGCTACCGGCCAATATCCTTGCTAGATTCGTTGGGCAAAGTAGCAGGCTGTATTATTCTTGAGCGTCAGTGGGCAGAAGATAACAAGAAGCTTTCAGACCTCCAATTCGGGTTTAGAGAAGGACTAGGCACCACGGAGCAAGCTCTCAATTTGACACTAATGATGGGTAAATATGCCAACACAAAGGGTGAGAACCTGTACTTGGTTTACGTCGACCTAACAGCAGCCTTTGACTGCGTGAGTCACTCTAATTTGTGGTCCATATTACTGGACATGCGGGTAGACATCATCTTGGTCAATTTTCTACGGGAATTGTATTCCAACGCAACGGCCAGGGTGAGTTACGGGCTATCGGTAGAATTAACGGCGTCATTCGGGGTGGAGAGGGGGGTAAGGCAGGGCTGTGTCCTGGCGCCCTTTCTGTTCACGCTCTACACAAATGGTTTGGAGCATGCAATGTTGGAGGGATGCCAGGACCTACCCCTCATAGAAAAACATCCAATACCGGCCCTACTCTACGCCGATGACGCTGTGATCATTGCCCGAATCCCCTCTAGGACTCCAGTGTGCTATCAAGAGGTACCATAGTTTTATGGGCAACTTAAACCTTAGAACTAATATAAAAAAGACCTTCGTAATGTCCATTGGCCCTGGAAACAAGAAAACCATGGGCATTTTTATTGAAAATAAGAAACTTGAGACCACAAAGACATACCCCGTTCTAGGTATTTTAATGGATAATAAATGCTCGTGGAGGCAAGCAATCGAGGTGAGGAAATAGCTTTTTATGAGGGCAACAAGTGCACAAGCGAATTTTGCACAAAGGTTAGGGAAAAGACCACCCACTGAACTGATTAAAATTTATCAGGCAAAATGTAGAAGTGTTGCAATCTATGGTGCAGGGGTGTGGGGATACGGTAAAGTGGATGTACTTCAAAAAGTAGAGAACAGGGGGCGTGGCTAGCGGCCAACATGGCGACAGCTTAGAGTGAGAGCTCCTGAAGGCACTGCGGCCTAATTACTAATCCGACGCACTTATCCGCTACACCACCCACCCGAAGCGGCAGTGATCGGGTCCGGGATCGGAGCGGCACCACCGGGTCAAATTCTGGCTGAAACCGGGGACCGGAACCCGCCGAACCACGCACTGGCGCGTTGGGGCCTGTAACTAAGAAGGAAGCAACGGCCTCGAATGCTCCGCCAGCCCCGGCGGAAGTGAGACCGGGCCGGCCTGAAGAGGGAGGCACTTCCCGGCGCTCCACTGGGAGCGCTCAACCGCCCAAAACGTACACCGGAGCAGCGAAGGCGCCCTATGAGAAGCGGCCGACGACGATATTCCCCACTACGCCTGCCGGTGTCTGTGTGCGGCGGCGAGTAAGGAAGAAGCGGACTCGGAGACGGAGGAGAGGCGGAGCGGCCACGGAGTACTGAGAGACGGTGAGCCCCCCCCCCCCCCCCCCCTGAGAGTACGCGATCAACCCGAGCCATCCGGGGCTCAAGTCTGGCAGCCACGACAGGAGAAACACACCCCACTTACCCCCCGGGACAGCGCGTCTGAGCGCACCAGCGAGAGGCCGACTGCGAGGAAGGAGAGTGCCCCCGGGGGACAGAGGAAAACAGCATCACAACGCATACAAACGCGGAAGTAACCGGTAGCACCCGACAACATGGAACAATAGTGGCTGTCCTGACCCACTCATAGTAACACGATCACAACAGCCAAAGTACGAGACACCCTGCCAAGACCTCGACCACACCATTAATAACACCACCATAAGGGGCACGTTGAGGGACCTGATTGCAACCGATAAGGTACTATACCTGGCAACGTGGCGACCGACTGGACCCTAACCGAGAGACCTAACGTGAGTCCATCCTGCCTAAGATGCAACCAACGACTGACAGCGACATAGTGCCTTGACCACTAGAAGTAGAGGATTGAAGCGCCGCAGTCATTACGACCGCTACAGCAGCCTTCCAGACGGCGACAGCGCACGGGTACGCAAGTACTAGCCGGAGGCATCCTGCGCTAGGGTCGGTGAGACGATAGTGTGGGGGTGAGAGGGACATCTGCCCAGGCAAGCATAATATCAGGGTGTACACCCACCAACAGTCCCCTGACCTACGCGCCGGGGACAGAAATAATCGTCCACCGCAGTCCACGGTACAGCGAGGGACAGCCCCAGTCTCCACAAGTCGCGACGCCATGGCGGGCAAAGGTGCCAGGAGTGGGGCCACACAGGCCAAACTGGATAAATTTGAATACAGCCAACACGGACAATCACAAAACAATGGACGCAACTCCACGGGTGCTACCCCGGCAACGGAAGGGACCACAAAAATAACGCTTGAGGACATTATGAAAACCCTTACTGAAGTCAAAACAACAGTGGGCTCCATCTTCTCTGAAGTCACGCTACTACGTGCGGACTTCCAAAAAATGACTGAAAGAATATCCCAAGTGGAGGTGGTCACAAAATCTCTGGTGGAAGACACGTCCGAACTACAAATAGCCATGGAACGCATGGAAAAAGTCACCAAACTCCTGCAGGATAAGTTGGACGACCAAGAAGGGTGTTCTCGAAGGAATAATGTGCGCATCCTTGGCCTTCCGGAAACGGAGGGGAAGGGGGCTATGGACCTCTATGTCGAAGACCTCATCAAGACCAAACTGCAACCCAAAGGACTATCCCACTTCTTTTCAGTGGAAAGAGCACACAGGGTTCCGGGCGGAGTGCCTAAGCAAGGAGCAACACCGAGGCCTGTGCTGGCAAGACTCTTCAATTTTAGAGACAGGGATGCAATCCTACAAGCAGCGAGGGTCTCCCCACCTGTTAAGATTCAGAACGCAACCTTATCCTTCTTCCCGGATTACACGGCAGAGGTGGCCAGACGCCGCAAATCATTCGCGGAGGTAAAAAAAACACTACGTGACAGGGAGTTGCCATACTCCATGCTATTTCCCGCCAAACTGCGGATAGTAGCTGACGGAAAGGCGTGGTTCTTCGACACACCAGAAGCGGCCAACGACTGGCTAGAGGGTTGGAGGCAGGTGGGGCAACGTCACCATCCACGCAAGGATCGGACTAATCACCGCAACGGCACGCAAATGGACAGCCAGGCCAACCATCCGTCTCGTCAAGATGGCACGGCGGCAACGGAGTCCGTCTCGACACAAGATCCGCTGGACTCTGGACGAACAGCACAGATCTGAAGATTGACTACATATGAGAAGACCTGAGGGTGCCGCAATGGACCTTGGACTTGGGGCAGCTGAGTAAGGTGGGCGCAGTTAGTGCCTGCAGGGGACTCACCAACCCCACAATCAAGTAAGATAGTTGGGGAAGGACTAAAGCACTCTGCGATGTTGGGGAAACGGGCGGGATTTTGTCCGTGGAGCAGGGGAGCAGGGAGGGGGGATGGGGATACAGTTTTATTGTTCACGTTTTTGTTTAGGGTCATCACTCACTTCACACGTAAAAAAAAATTAAAAAATAAAAATAAAAAAGTAAAGAACAGTTTTCTGAGATTTCTCCTTGCTGTTCCACGAAGTTCCTCAACTTATGGTTGCCATCTGGAACTTGGTTTGCCGTGCGTCATTGATACAGTTAAGTTACAACCAATCCTTTTATGACACAGTCTTTGGTCATCCACTAAAACTACTTTTAATCAAGAACTTATCCAGGATTGTCTTTCTCTTGAAAATGGCAAGAAGATCAGATGGCTCAATTATATCAAAAATGTTTTGACCAACCTGGGACTTGCTCGATACTACCATTCCCCCACAACAATCTCAGAGATATCTCAAAAAGGCCTTAAAAACTCCATTTAATTCATCTGGAACAACTGCGGTTGGCCACCGAGGTACATAAATCTTCAGTTCAACACATGTTAACCATCCAAACTACACTGACTATCCAGCCATATCTTACATTTAATTTAAGTAGCTATGAAAGGTTTCTCCTAACACGATTTAGGTTGGACATATTTCATCGCCTATTGACCTTTCCAAAAGTAAATGATTGGTCAAAACAATTACTACCTTGTCCATGCGATTAAGTTTCTACGCAAACAATTCATTTGGTCCTATTTTGCAAATCTTACAAAAGAGCCTAGGAAGCGATGGCTGATTACGATTTTAAAAATAAGGGGCCTTTGTAGATGTCGTCCAGCCTATCTCGTCCTGCAATTTTTGGAAGAACCAAGTGTTGCGAAAACCATTATACAATTCTTGAAGTTTTGTGTAAGGCATAGGTCTAACTTAGAGTAGACTATGAATTGCATAGATCAAATAAGAACAAGGCCATCTCTTACTAGTAGGCATCCACAGGTAACCTTAGATTGTCTATTTATATTCGATTTTGCACTCTAGCACTTTAATCGCCGGTTTGTTTGCCAACGTTTTAATATTTGAATTTTAAATGATGGATTTTAATTACTAATTTTATCTAATGTGTTTGAATGTACTTTTATGGTTCTTCTAAATCATGAAAACCGAATAAAGGACTTTTTGATTTGATTTTAATTTGACTCACACCGAATGCTCTTTCTGCTGCAAGATGACCCTTATATTGCATCCTTTTTAAATGTTACATATTTGTAAAACTATAGAGCAAAACGCTCTGTTACAATGAACATAGGTGCTGTAGTCTGATCGGATCCCAGCCATGGAGCATAAGTGAGCGTTTGCCCAAGGATATAGCAAAAGAAAATTGTTTTATCTAAATTAATAGTACTTCATACATTGTCTCCCAAGAACAGTCAAAGATTGAACTATAAACACAAAAACACCTAGCCATTGGCGCTGTGATGTATTCAGATTACCATACTGAAATGACAATATAAAAGCTCTGCATTTTATTCAGATACAAATATCCTTAATTAACTATTTAAATCAAAAGATGCACCAAATCACGATATGAATTAATTACAATATATGGTACATAAAGCAAAGATTACCTATTGTTTGCAGGTCTGCAGCGAAAGTGAAAGCGCCGTGTTTGCAGCAAAAGTGCACGAGGGCCAGCACGAGCGCCATCTGTTTCCAATTAACGAGAACAGGAGACGCGGGCGCGATATTTGGAAACAGATGACACTGATGCTCGCTCCCGAGCAACCTAGGCCAGGGAACAAACAAGGCGGGACATGCACCCGCCTTGGACCAATTGCGTGCTATCTTTTTTAAAAAGACGCATGCACAGGCCACTTACGGGTTAATTAAAAAAAAGCACAATCGTGTGTTCAAAGTTCAAAAGCCCTTACTAAATGCCTTGCAGAGCAGCATAAGCACGCTAGCACCGGCGAGACCAAAAAACAAAAGTACAATTTGAAGCCTAAAATATTTTATATGCTCACCTTTCACCCATGCCTGTGTCTCTATGTGTCCTGTTCTTACCCGTAACGTTTCTCATGTCGCCAGGGCACACTGGATCAAAACACCTGGTTTTGGGGGTGTGGCTTGGGAGGATATGCTTTTCCTGCTCTCGGACTCAGAGGCCCATTTGAACCGCCATCGACTGCTCAAGGACATCGAGCTGACATCCTATAGCCCTTGCAACTCCTGGTAGCCTTGTCTCCTTAATAACCATAAGCTCAACAAGAGGGCATAGCCTGGGGGGGACGCAGCCTTGCTGATCGCAGTCGGGGATTGATATGATGTGCTAGAGGCAGCCTCCTTAGACGAAGCAACTGTTGGCTGAGCGAGGCAGACTTCTTCACGCTCAACATTTCTGTGTAGCTGGCACATTGCATGGGACTATTGCCACACTTTAAGGGGTGTGGGTTTGCTCTGGACTCCACCTTGGTTGATTCGGTAAGGGGCCCTCTTGTGAACCGGAGTGGCGCCTTGAACTGGGGTGGACCATGTCTTGAACAGATCTGACACGCCGCAGACCTCTCTGAGGGGGAGTGCAAGAAGCGGCCTCTTCTGCCTATCAATCACTGGCCTTGGGACAGCGGGAACTGCATTGGAGGTCACTAGTGGAGCCATGTACGCTGCACAACACTCTTCAGCGCAGACATTGATAGTAACGGTCCTCTCAGCTGAAGCCTGAACCGGGGTACTTGGTTGCACACGTCACCCCACTATGCCACGATCTAAAGCAGCAAAAGACAATGCGTGATGTCTATCTGGAGTAAGACCTCACAAGTAGACAAGGCGGTACCGGAGAGATGTCTCCGAAATAGGAGAAAGAGTAGACTATCTCAAGTGGACAGTCAATACTAGGTCGGAAGATCAGGAGAATCTATGGCGGCGGGTAACAACCTTGGAAGAGCAGAATATCGACTTACAAACCAAGCAGGAAGATTTAGAAAATAGAAGCTGCCGCAACAACATCTGCATTCAGGGGGTGCCTAAGGTTGTGAAGGGCAGCGATATCATGTCCTTCACAGTGGAACTTCTGCAGGCGATCTGTGGGGATGATAATGCTTGTCTGCCGGCTCTCAATAGGGCCCATCAGGTGAACACCGCCAATGGTTCCTGATATCCTGACCAGGGTACACTTTTTCACAGAGAAAGAAGTGATTATGAGTGCACCTATTTGCTCTTCTCTTCCAATGGGAAGGCAAGCGCCACTAACTACGGTCCCTAATGGAGGTGAAAAACCTGCTAGGACTCCCAGATTACTCTCAGAAAGGGGGTACCTCTCCGTCTCGGTACCCCCCATGGCAGGATTTCAAGCCCAAATGGACCACGGTTCCACCGCGACGGCCTGCCAAACAGCAAGCAGAGACATCCTCACAAGAAACCAAGTGCGACATTATTCAACAACTCCATAGCCTTAGCGGGGGTACCTCCCCTGCTTGCTCAACTGCAGGTTCCCTTTAAACACAAATACCACCCAGCACGGACCTGCGGTCAACGTGAATTAACTGATATTGCCTGCCTCTTTTCCTCTCCTACTACAAGCGGGGATGGGCCTCAGGCCCAGGAGGGCCCTAGCATTTCCTGAACTCCTGCATTTCAGTGCTTCCTTGATGACCGCCCCCCATCGACTTTCTCTTCGGGAGGGTGACTTCTCTAGCGGGTTTGGAGCACTTAGGTGCCAACCTCCGCAAGATGAAGAAGTTACTGTTGGATCCTGTTGTCCTACTTTGACATTTTTTTCTTACAGGGTGCATCTGCTTGGCAGCGGGACTGGTGGAGGGTGGGGCCCTGCTTCCTGACTGCTAGCCATCTCACCCCAAGCGATCCTGTTGCGCCCTTGGTTGTACCTCAGTTACTGCCATCTCTGGGGGGAAGCCGGGTGGAGTGGTGTCCCCCCTCAGTGTGCATGTGGTGCCGCTATACTCCTCTGCTACCTTACACATTGAATATTTTATGCACACACCCCAACTCTACACCTACTCTGGCAAACTTTAAGCTGATATCTCTGAATGTGCTGGGATTGAACTCCCCCAAACAAACGTAAACCAATCTGGCGCTATGTACTGCAACATGATCCGGATGTCCTCCAGCTCCAGGAGTCCCACTTGACAGAGGCTGACCGCCATCGTTTTATACATTCGAAATACCCTACACAACACTGGGCCTACAAGACTACCAAAATGCTGGAAGTGGATATCATTTGCAAGGGAAGTTTTTATACCGCTTTGGTTAGAGATGTCCGCGATAAGGAGGGTCATTATTTGCTGCTGCACATTCTCTGGGGACAGCGCAAACTAAACAATACTTAATCTATACGCCTCAAATACTTTGCAGAATGCCTATATTAGGCGTATGCAGCAAGAGAGTTTATAGGTGGTGGATGGTGACATCATAGTATGAGGGGACTTTAACTTAGTGTGGTACCCCACCCTAGACCAGGGCGGAACTACCTTCCAGAAAACAGAGGCCTTTCATGCCTATTATTAACAGTTGTATTTCCAGGAAGATCACTTCCCCATGCTGCTTCACCCCTAATTAGCATAGAGTGAGTATGATCCCTTACACCTGCGACATGCTGCCCCTTAGATGTACCGATTACTGCGGTCTGGGTCCTTCCTTTGGGTAAAACGCCCGGGCCTGACAGACTCCCTGTCCTCTTCTATCGGCTCTTTCTGCCCCACTTTCAGGACCATCTACTGTGACTCTTCAATGCCTTAACACATGACATAGCACTTATACCTACAACGGCAGCTGCCGAAATACCTCTCACACTCAAAGTGGGTAAGGACCCAGCCCTGTGCTCCTCTTATCGCCCCATAGCCCTACTCAATCCGGATTCTAAACTCTTTACCAAAATATTAGCTGCTCGATTGGAACCATACCTACTTAGCCTCATTAGCCTGGATCACGTGGGCTCCATTCGCCATCGGCAGGGGGTGGACAATGTTTGCAGCACTGCGCACTTGGTGGAAAATTCGCATTGATTCCATATCCCGGCATGCCTTCTATAAATTGATGGGGAGAAGGCCTTTGACAGGGTAAACTGGACTTACCTCCAGGTAGTGCTGAATAAAAAGGGGTTGGAACAGGGCTTAATCTCCAAGATAATGGCCTCTTACGTGTCGCCAGTAGCCTGCGTTAACAGGCAAACCACGAGACCTACACTTCTTCATCGGGGTATGCGACAGGGGTGCCCGCTATCACCTCTACTTTTCACCCTGTCGGTTAAACCTCCTGCTATCAAAATTCACGATACGAACACTGTAGAAGGTATACCTTTTGATGGCCAAACACATAAAAAGCTTGTTTGCGGATGATCTCCTCCTCACACAACTGGAGATATCTCTGCCCAGTGTTGTGGAGTGCTTGCAGGCCTTCGAAGCGGTCTCTGTCTTTAACGATTAATATGACCAAGTCATCCGTGCTTAATCTAACTATACCGGACTGACATGTAATTACCTTTCCCCTTCCAATGGTCTTTAGATCCCATCAACTACTTAGGCCTTAATATCACCCTCACACTTACCTCCAGGCCTCGAGCCAAGTGGCTGACCCTACGTTGCTCCATCCTGGCAAATTTTTAGAGGTGGAAACCACTTCATATCTCCTGGCTGGGGCGTATAAACGTCATAAAAATGAATGTAACTCCATGGATCCTTTACTTATTTCAGACATTGGCAACGTCGATCCCAAAGGGCGATATCCTACGTCTACAAAGGGACATTAGCACCTTTATATGGAATGGGAAACAACCCTGAGTAGTCCATTCATTGCTGATTTTGCCGTGAGATAGGGGTGGCCTAGCATACCCCAATCTTCTAGTGTATTAGGCGGCCTACCTGCCGTATGTTTCTGAAAGTGTCATGCAGGAAAGCGAGAAGAACTGGTTCCACATGAACTGAGCAGTAGCGTGTAGGTGTCTGGGGAACTTTCTTGGCTGCCCAAGCATGTCCGACCGTGCAGTGCATATGTTGCCACACGTACCAGGATGGTATTGGATTTGTGACAGGGCAGCCCTGAAGAGACTGACTACTTTCCCTTCCCCTCATACCCCCAGTGCCTGCAACCCAGCCTTTCCCCCAGGACTATCGCCTCATTCCTTTTACAGCTGGAACGAGGGGATTGACGGATGCTCAAGGACCTCTTTACTGGAGGTGTCTTGAAGTCATTTGAAAAATGTAGGGCAGAATTCAAACTCCCAGCCACCACGCGACTCCAGTATCATCATTGAGCGCTACACCCCTCGGTCTGCCCGGCGACTACCCCGCCCCCAAACCTTATTTGAGGAGCTATTATGAACCCGTGATGGTACGTGAGGACTAATATCCAACATGTACCAGGTGCTGCAACATTTCATCCCAATTCGCACCCATACATATCAATCCACTTGGCATACAGGAGGAAATAACACCTAAACAGTGGAAGGCACCATAGCGGGACATACTCAGAACCTATCGCACTCTCTCTTCCTGAGACCGCATTTAAATTGATGTGCCAATGATATACACCAGCCCGCCTGTCTACCATTTATTTTGATGTTTCCCCCCTATGTTGGCACTGCGGAGAGGGTGAGGGAAACTTTTGTCACATTTGGTGGTCCAGTAGAGCGATTGCTACATACTGGAAGGAGATACTAGGCCATATTAAAGACATCGAAGGCTATCCTCTGCCCCTCTCATATCCTGTAATTATCCTGGGTATTCGAACCTCCACCCTAGCCGCAATGGAGCATGCAGACTTGACGCTCATCAGTTACCTACTCTTGGCAGCGCGACAACTCATAGGACTTGTGTGGAGGCAGGCAGCCCCTCCCTTCGTTACACAATGGTTCACAGGAGTGTGGCATCTCTTGGAAATGGAGCGGATATCTCATAACACTGAAAAAAAGTTCTGTGGAAGCCTCAAATCCCCTATCTTATGCGCATTGAGTTTACCTGCTGTAGCCCCCAAAACTTTGGACACTTCAGCTCTTTGATTGAGGGTAACTTTAATGCCTTCCCCCCACTGTAGGGAACTCCGCAAGATCAATGGTGCCCTCTTCCTCCACCTGCTGAAGGGTACTGGTGCCCTCGCATTATCCCACCCTTTAACAGCTCAAGACCTGTACTTGTTATGTCAGTTTTTTGTTTTTAAGTTCTTTTACAGTTCTATTTTGAACTTAACGTACCATACCACAAGAGGTCACCAGAAGATTCCTATGTATTTGCTATAGCAATACTACTATGTGTCTTTCATTTAGACCATAAACATTGCTGTTTCAAGGTTTACCCAAACCTCCCTCTTGTCTGCAAATCCTCTTGTTGACAAGGTCATGTACAGGTCTTAAAACCACCTAGTTTGCCCTGCAAGTGTGGCACATAAAGTTAGCGCATTAGAGTAAATAGAGCTATAAATAGTCCATTTAGGAAGCAAGCGTACTTTACAATATGTACTCACTCGCACATTGGGGCTCAGTGCATGCATCTTGCTCCGTGTTGCTAAACAGGCACAAATGGCTCACGACAACTAAACCACACTTCCGTCGGCCTAACAGGTGCCACCATTGCATCTGCCTTTTAAAAGCCAACTGCAGGTCTGTAGGATCTGATACAAGTAATAGCAATGAGGCAGGCAAGCGGCAGCCATCTTAAAATGAATGTTGATGCGTGGCTTATGTGGTGCATTCAAATAATGCTCTTTTGAGCAAGAACTTATAGGTTATACCTGAGACGCAGTGTACTTAAGAATTAAAAATCAAAGGATCATTAAATAATAGAAAACAATGGTGTATTGAAAGCCCGACTTGATAGGCTTGAGCCCTTTTGCATCATGGGAGCAAGTTCTTCATATGCCTGCCATCTTTTAATGCTCCAATTTGGTTTGTGCTGTTTTTGTAGTGTATGAAATCCCTTTTCAAAGTATTATTAGCAGCAACAATCTACACCTAAATGCTAATATGTGGCTTTTGTTATAAAAACACACCGTACTATTTTATTCAGAAGCTTGTCCCGAATCTTCTGTAACCCAGTGTAACCACTATTACGCGTTTTTCATGATGTAGTAGCAAAAAGAATTGTGACTGGAATTTGAAACAAGAAATTTATGTACCGATATGTATAGATCTATATGTAGACTCGCAGGTGTATAAATGACAAAACCGAACCCGATATACCATGGCATGGCGGTCTATAGAAATGTTTGCACTCGACTACAAGATGGCTGGGAATGACACAAAGGTACAAGATTGCAGAATGTCATTCAAGAGCAGCTTAGTGCTTTTATGGCTATAAAATAACCACCCATATTTCATCAGCATCATTTAAATATATTGATGCAGTTTTAAAATTCTCTATTAATCGTGCTTCCTTTATATTCGGAACAGTAGGGGTGTGTTCTTGTCTTTTGCCTTGTTGTGCTACAAATATCACTGACCATTCCAACTCATTTTCTGTATGATTCAATGATGTGTAATG
The DNA here is from genome assembly GCF_964261635.1 of Lissotriton helveticus. NCBI lineage: Eukaryota > Metazoa > Chordata > Amphibia > Caudata > Salamandridae > Lissotriton > Lissotriton helveticus. The sequence goes on from NC_136059.1 coordinate 1,371,587,149, forward strand.
TTGCACCAATAGAGCCCTGGCGGGAAGGGCATCTGATTCTGCAACTGTGTTGAAAAATGCGAGATTTCACCAGTTGGATGGTTTGCCCAATGTGAGCTTTTTTTGCATGGGATAGTTAGACAATATACAACGTTTTTGGAATTGCAATTAGAGAATGTAGATTGTGTAACTTTTATGCCATTCAGTGTTAAACTTTTTGAGTGAACTTGCAAGGCATATAACGTTGACATCTAAAATGTCAGGTAATGGGAGGGAGCCCTAACAACTGAGGCAGATCATCGGGTATTGCTCTGACTAACCAATCTTTCAGGTTTTTCCCCCTTTTAAATTAAACTAAGGGTTTAGAGATCCCAAATTGTAACAATATTCTCCAAATACTAAGGATGATGTTCTTCACCTTATTGGCCTTGGGGTTAAATGTCAGGACGCACGTTAGAGGACGTGTCATTCATTTATCTTGGTATTAACAGGCTCACTCACGGAGTAAACCATGCCCTTTTCATGGCAGTTTTGACAAGAGCCTTAGGATAACCTCTGTCAATCAAATTCTTACTCAGAATGTCTGCATTTGTGAAGTAGGGTCTTTCAGGGTGCAATTTCTCTGAACACGGAGAAATTGTCTATTGGCCAATTTTCCTTACGTGATCTGGGGTGGCCACTTGTAAACTGTAGCAATGTGTTGTGGTTTGTTGGTTTGGTGCACAGATTAACAATTAATTTTCCTTTACTGTTTAACACTTTGACATCCCAAAAAATGTATTGTTATCTTGCCTTGCATAATTGTGAATTTGAGGTCTTCTGCACAATTATTTAACCATTCATGCAAATCCTGTAAAGATTCTAATTTGCCATCCCCCATCATGAACACATCATCGATGCGGCCATACCAGCAAGAAATTGTCTTTCTTTGAGGATATATGGATCTTTGGGAAATCAATCCCTTCACTCAAGCAAACAGGTGCACCACCTCTGGGGCAAAGCTGCACCCCATGGCAACGCCTTTTACTAGCAGAAACAGTTCATCTTTGAAGGTGAATACATTATTCTTCAAACATTTAGTTGCCATTTCTGTCAAAAATTCTGTGAGTACTTGTTGTGTCCTAGAATTAAGGACCTCTGTTATGACTGCCAATGCATAATCACGTGAGACGTCCGTATAAAGAGAATCAATGTCAAATGTGGTAAGAATTTGTGTGTTGCTATTAAATTCTTAAACTTCGATTTTATTAATGAAGCTCATCAAGTCTCTTATATAAGCCAGAGTCAAAACTACTAAAGGTTTGAGAAACAAAATCCACATATTGGGCTAGAGGTTTTAACAACATCAGACTTTTGTTTTCTTTTGTGAATATATATACATTACAGGTATGCAGGGATCTTTCTGATCATTCTTTGGTGCATATCCACCTTTCCTGAAGGGCTTGTTGAGTTATTTGGCTTATTTTGTGACTAAGACCTTTAATATGGGCAGTAGCAAGCTTGCAACAGTGTCTTATGTCCTCTAATTGTCCAACTACTTCTTTGTCATATTTTTCTGTGTTCAGAATTACCATTTCTCCTCCCTTGTCTGATTTAATTATACATTTTGGATACGTTGACTGTTGTTTCAAACATTCTCTTCCCTTGACTTTATTAGAACACACTGATCATTCAACGCTCCCATCTGATTTAAAATGACATTTTCAAAAGCAATAACTTGAGAAGGCATATCTGCAGTAGACGGACAGAATGTTGATTAGCTTCTAAATCCTGTCAGATTGTGTTCAGTTTGTCTTTCAGGATCCCCAAAATGTATTTTCAGGCGGACCTTGCGCAAGAATCCAAGTACTTTTTTTGGTATCTATTGGGACATGTACAGCTAAAGGTACAAATGATAACCCCTTACTCAGTACTTGTGTTTCAAGGAACGATAGTTGGCGATCAGACAAGTTATACATGGACACTTCCATTTGAGTACTACTGTTATCTGATGTTATACCATTAGTACACTCCTTCTGGTTCTTGTTTCTTCATTCCCATGTGCTCGACTTCTTCCTCCTCCCCTGCCTTGCGTGTTGTCTCTCGCCAAAAAAGACTGATTATTTGGATGAGGAAAATTCGAACCTGGAGCATCTACTGAACTATGACTAGAATCAGACTGTCGGAGAGGGTAATAAAGCTTGTACTGGATCTGCCTGGGTATTGCTGGTTGGTCTGATCGTTATTCTTATAGTAATCCTTTTTGAGGTAAGGGTACTTTTTTTCGTTACTGACATTTTGTATGTCTCTACCCACTTTTGTGGTTTTCTGGTTTCTGATAAAAGTTGTAAACTCTCAAATAACTTATTCCACCTCGTCCAGTATCGTTTACTGTCTGCTATAGTTGAATCCTCAACGATTTTTTTTTCCCCAAGAGCCTCAATTTTCTTAAGCTCCTCTTCGCTAACCTTAAACCTGTTTCAATAGATAAAGCTAGCCAATCATGTGAACATTTTATTTCTACACCGCTGAATAGGAATAGGTCATGTTTATCTTGCTATAAATCACAGGAACATTTTTGATAGGAAGCCCTAATGGGATTAAAAAAAAATTCAGGTGCTCCAAAAGTACCTGTGCATTTAGTTGTGTACGTATATGCTTTTTTTAAAGTTGTTTGAGCCTCTCAATTTTGTGTAGGTTAGAAGAGGGTACTGCTGCCCTATCTCAACAAAGTAAAGAATGGTGCTCTAGTAATTTGCTTATTTGATCAAGAGTATAACTGGCCATATACAGTTCTGACAACTTCCTAAAGACCACACAAAGGTTGAACAAAGATATATGGTTATTATTTGCGGACCTAAGCAATACCAAACCAAATCCAAAAACAAGATAACCCACACACCTGACGATGTGCAAGGAAACTGTTCAAAAACAAGGGGGTGCCCTTCTATCTACTGCTGCTCCTGGGCTGCGCTGTCTGATAAGCTTCGACCTAAAAATGCACAAAAGTGTTACGATACATCCAGAAAGGTGTACGTTACAACTGTATAGCAATCATCTAAAGACATTGTTTTAGCAAAGTAGTCCTAGATATCGTTTTTTGTTTTGAACCAATTTGTATTGACTTTTGTTTCAACACCACATAAGCAAGTTACAAGCATACGGATCTGTGCAACATATCCACATTTAGTAATCCAACCATGATCTCTACTCATATATGACAATATATCTAGTCCGACAGGATTAACTGGTCCAATATACAAACAAGTAAGCAACAGTAACTTTAGGTCATAGCATGTGCATTTTCAAACATTTAAAAGCAATACATTGAGTAATCCACCTGCCTGTACTAATACTCCTGCACATTGGGATAGTGCTATGTACGTGCTGGATGACGTCACCCGATGCTGTACTCTCAGAATCGGTTAGTTCAGGTGCAAGACGCTTGCGAGTTCTACACCCGAACACTAGGGAATTCTCCTACTAAACAGAGTTATATGCATTACACACCAGAACGGATCTGGTTTCCTCCACGCGAGAGGCACTTACTAGGGTGTCACATGCAGGGTACCTCTAAAGCACCCTCTTAGATCACTGTCGCTTACAGTTACAACTGACCTGGGAGAGAAAAAAAAACAAGATCCCAAAGGGTCATATGCCCTTGGAGGCGTTCCGTGATTCTACGCTCTGTTCCGCTCTCTCAAAGAACATCACTTCCTGTTTGCGAGATAATACCAGGGTTAAATAGGTCGCAACCATATGATTAAAGTGGTCTACAGCTCTAAGTCAGTCCTTTGTAAAGAACTTAACATCTTCGAGACAGATATTCGCCGATATGAAAAAGTGTCCCCACAGACCAATCGGTTGCAGCCCCACTGGCTCAGGCCAGCTTAACGTACAAAAGCCACACTAGAAAAGTTGAAGCCCTTGATCATAGAGAACACCTGGCTAGGCGGCATGCCATGGGCGACAAGGCTGGTAAATTGCTATTGTGGGTCCTACGCTCAGATTCACCTAGGAACCCAATCACGGTTATTCTGGATTGGACAGGGCATATTATTAACACGCAGGATGGGATTAATACTGCTTTTTATTATTATTATGCATACTTGTATAAAGCGCCACAGAGAGAGGATCTAACTGCAACACTGTCCTTCATAGAGGGTGTTGCCCTCCCCCATATTCAACCTTCGCAACGGGAGCTGGAATCTCCCATGACTGAATCAGAGATAGCAGACGCCATTAGGCAGATGGCGCGGGGCAAGAATCCTGGTACGGATGGTTACAGCTCACATTTGGTCCCCTGATTGGATACAGGGGCTACAGGCGTTTCGTGATGTTCTCAGATTCCTCAGGCTCCAACAGCGCTGGGAGCGAGGATAAGCAACCAGGAACCAGCTCTGGTTACAAACATCAGGACAACTGGTACCAGCCACCTCAAGGGCCAGTCTTTTTAGAAGACGCCCAATGGAGACCACTCAGAGGGAGAGGGTACATTTGGAACCAAGGGTCACAGATGGGCCAGCAACAACGAGGGCAGAATTGGGAAGGAGGCAGACCCAGGGTCAGAAACAGGTTTGATTCCCCCCCGGAGAACCATAGGGAAATTCCGACCAGACGGCATGTGTACCGATGGTGAACAGATTACAGGGCCCAATCATCAACATGTCTACCTATGAGCTTACAGAGGATGAACAAAAGGTTCTAAGCAAAGGACTGTCCTTTGTACCAACCTCCCACCTGAATCAGTTCAACATAAAGACTGAACTACATAGTTTTTTCCGGAAAGTCAGACTGAGATACTAGTTCAAACACTCCCAGCCATCACCACCAACATCCCACACAAGCCATCAACATTCATGCCACCTACAGACTTGATGTCCCATAAAATACTCACCTATGAGAGCGTTGTCCTCAGGGATGTACTGAAGATATGTTCTAAGAAACAGTATGTCAAACTTAACATCACTAAAGAGGAGTGGGAGGCATTGAGTTCCCTAAAGCGAAATAAGTTGATTGTGATTGAGCCAGCTGACAAAGGCGGAGCCAATGTAGTCCAGAGCACAACAAGACGGAATTCTATACACAATTGAGGGATGGTGTGAGCTACACATGCTTGAACACGGATCCTACTAAGGTAAAAAGCAAACTGATTTTGAAGATCACGGAGGAAGGAACAAACTGGGTTTCTTGTCTGACCTAGAGTTAAATTATTTGAACCAGAAGTAACCACGCTTACCCACAATTTATACCCTGCCTAAGGCTCATAAAAACATGGAACACCCACCGGGACGCCCCATATTCTCAGGGTGTGGTTCATTGCTGGAGCCACTATGTAAGTTTGTGGATTTTTTCCTAAAACCATTGGCAGAGTCGACCAGATCATATCCACTGGACATGGTCATTAATTTGGTTTACAATATGCCTTTTAACCCCACAGGTCAATTATTGGTCACTGTGGACATTGTCTCTCTATACACCAGCATTCCACAACTGCCAGCCCTTAAAGTAATAGGCAGTGCACTGGACAAGAAATCTTTACCTGCCCTGATCCCGATGGAATTCATCATTAGGTTTCGCCTCGCCGAAAGCTGCGCAAGCAGACTTTCACGCAAGGCGAAAACTTTTGAGAAGAGTATGTGGCTTGGTCACCGCCTCTCACTTCCATTGGCTAGCTCCATAAATGGAGGCTAGCCATTGGAAGTGAGATCTGTCCGTCACGGTCCGAGGCGATTCGTGGCCGTTCCGGCGATCTTTTTCTCATCCTGCCCCTTTTCGCACGTCATGCGGCTGTGGACGTGTGTATTTTTTTTTTTTCAGCATGTTTTGGCCATTTTGGACGTGTCTTTGGAAGGGGTGGGCTGCGCACGGAGGCTGCTGGCCGATGTGAAACCCTAGGACATTGTGATGTGCGAGCCCGAATCTCATGGTGAACCGTAAAAGAATATTTTTTCTAAGAAATAGAGTGGGGTTCTGACTGTGTTATGAGTGTGTGTGTGTTGGGGGGAGGAGGGTTGATTTATATTCGTGGTGGCGCGGGGGAGTCGGAGACGAGTCCCGCACGGGCGGCTCCCGCTGCCTCCCGCAGACTCGTCCATCAGCTGCGCGAGGAGAGAGGCTGCCAGCCCCGCTCCCTCCCGGTGCCGTCCGCCCTCCGCCCTGCCCAGCCGGACTACGGTGACCGCAGCACAACTCCAGGCGCCCCCCCATGTCTGCCCCGAAGCAGCCCAGCCGAGCCATGGACCTGAAGGAGGGCGACATGGTGGAGAGGGGCAACTCTGCCAGTGGGGAGGTGGTGCAGGTGCGCGAGAAGAAGGGGCCCTGCGGGCGGCCATCCCCTACATGCCGTTCCCCGTGGCGGTCGTCTGCCTCTTCCTCAACACCTTTGTGCCGGGACTGGGGACGTTTGTGTCTGCATTCACCATACTCTGTGGCGCCCGGACGGATCTCCCGGACAGACATGTGCTGTGTGTTCTGGTTGAACATCGCCGCCGCCCTCATCCAGTGCCTAACGGCCATCGTCATGGTGGGCTGGATCATGAGTATATTTTGGGGAATGGACATGGTCATCCTTGCCATTTCGCAAGGATACAAGGAGCAAGGGATCTCCCAGCAATTATAATAATGGTGTCTTCGAGGAGGGAGACACACAGCAGCTCATTGCGCAGTGGCCATATTGGATGAGGGAATTTTTTGTGCATCTCTTTTTTACAAGTGGACAGAATATAGAGGGGGGAGGAGCAGATGGCGAGCTGTGTCATCCACGATAGAGACGTTCTACATTTCCAGATGAAAGAGAATGTATCAGGATCGAAGGGCCAAAGAAGTCTCGCTCTTCTACAGTGACTGAAGATGACACGATGCACGCCTGGCAGTGCCACCTTGTCCTTGATTTATTCGTATCCCCCCTGTTTCGTCGCAGCTGAGATTTAAGGCTTGTTTAATTCAGGAGGGGCCTGTCCTTTGCTGGCCCGCGTGTGTTTGAAGCGCACGGCATTAGCATTTAAAGACGGCAGTGCACTCGGCAGCGTTTCCCTCAATTAACCCTTCCCTGAAGCCTGGGGCTAATCGCTTTACAATGACAAATATAAATCAACACGGTCTTTTATCAGAGAAGTGCGTAGGGAGCACGGCTACGTCACAGATCCCATCCCAAAAAAGGCAATCCGAGATTACCATGGTTCCACCGCAGTGTCCTTCCCCACGAGGTGAATGAGAGTAGGTGTGCGCCTCAGAGCTGTGTGTGTGTGAGTGTGTATGCTCGATGCGTGTACGCGGTATCTCCTACCTGTAAGGTGGCGTCTGCGGGTGAGAGAAAATTAAGAGTAATAAAAGTGCTCCTCCGTGGGTATATTTAAGTGCGCGCGAATGCACATCTGTGTGTGAGCGGTAGCTCCTTCCCCGTAAGGTGTGCGTATTTGCACGTGTAAGGAAGTTGCCAACAATGGATGCCTTTTCTCGTGAGGGTAGTGAGGGTAATGAGGGTAGGCATGCATGAGTAGTTGAGCAGTCTGTAACATTTCTTACATGATGTGCTTTTTATTCACAATTTTTGGAAAAGCCAAAAAACGTATGTATTCTATAACGAACGCATGCTTCATATTTGTATATTTTTTAGTATCACAGTCTAATTAGAGACATAGGAGTGGCATATGTAGGGCTGGTCCCTACATGGTCCTGAAGAAATGCTAGGGGTAGCATGAAATATGTCGACCATTCACTGAACCAATCCCCATTATAGGTTGGTTATTAGTGATATCACCCCATTTTTAATATACCTGACTAGGAGCAAAATAAAATATATTGAGGCCCACTAATCACAGTATTCTTAATTCACCCACACCCACTCCACCACCCTTGCACAACACATAGTCTCTCACATTAAAGTGCTCCTGCGTAGTCCGTGAGTCGTAGCACGTCCCTTTTCGTAGAGAACTGGGAGGGCCCCAATGATGAAGCATGTCACTGTGGGGAAACCCCGGTGAGTGAGGGGACACTAGAAAGAATTTTTTCTTTCTTGGTAGGTACCACTGACCACACAGGTCAGTTACCACAACATGAGCTAGGTCTATGAACCCAGTAACTTGGATTCTTGGTTGTATACATTTCTTACATCTACATGAGAATGTGTTTGGGTGTATATGAGAGCAGTTAGAGCCCTTCAGTGTGAGGTGTGTGCGTGCGTGTGTGTGAGCAGTGTATGTACTTCCTAATGAGAGTTGTGTGTCATTGTGAGAGTGAAATGTGAGCATCTGGTTTTAGTACTTGAAGTTTTGTGCATGTTTGAGTGAAAGAGAGACCACCTTGTATTCATTCTAGTGAGATGTGTGTGTGGTGTGTGCGTGCAGTTTGTGTACTTCCTAATCAGAGTTGTGTGTCTTCGTATATGAGAGTGAAATGTGAGCAGTTGGTAGTACTTAAAGTGGTATGTGTGCCTGTGTGAAAGAGAGACCAGCCTGTATTCTTTCTAGCAACATGTGATTTTCGGACTGTGTGGGCGTGTGCATGAGCAGTTTGTTTACTTCCTAATGAGGGCTGTGTGCCTGTGTCTGTATCTGTGTGGGAGTGACATGTGAGCAGTTCTGTTAGTACTTGTGAGGTGTATGTGTTCTTGTACATTTGTGTATCGTCAGTCTTCGCCCTTCACAGTGAGCTTTGCTTGCGTGTTTGTGTGCAAGATTGAGGATTTACGCATAACACAACACTGCACCTGCAAGGCGCCCTGTGAGTGAAGGGGTGGGGGCCATGGCGCGGGGGTGGGGGCGTTCTGGGGAGGGAAGCAGACAGATTGTCTCAGTCGCAGATATTTCGCTCAGACCAGTGTATTTCTCTCTGCAGAAGTGACATGGATTTAATTTCACGGTTGGACAAGTACGAAGGGGCTGCGTGGGAGGACGATCGAGATGGGGGGGGCAGTGTGCGTGGGTGGATCGGCCTCTCCTCAGGAGAGCTGTGTAGGGGAATCGCGCAGTGCGGCGGGCGAGACAACGCCAACTTCCAGAACTCACTCCACCACACTTTCCTCTCAACTTTTTGCTTGCGTTGGGGCTCTGTGCGCGTTGGGGCTCTGTGCGCGTTGGGGCTCTGTGCGCGTTGGGGCTCTGTCTGTGTGGCTAGCTTTTTTTTGTAGGTGGCTCTATGTGTGGGTGGCTTTGTGTGTGTGTGGGTGGCTGTGTGTGTGTGTGTGTGTGTGTGTGTGTGTGTGTGTGTGTGTGTGGCTCTCTGTGTATGCGTGTGGGTGCAAATGCAATAGGTCTCGCATTTGCGAGAGATTAATCTATTGGCATTGTAAATGACAATGCCATTTATTTATCAGTTTTTAAAACCAACACATAAAAAAATTGTCATTTACAATGCCGATAGCTCTAACTTTTACAAAGGCGAAACCATTGCATTGTAAATGCTTGTTAAACTTTTATAAGTAGCTATGATGAGGAACTTCTTCTACTTCCAGGGCGAATACTACCTACAAACTAAGGGTGTCGCCATGGGTGCCAAGCTTCACTGCGGACCTAGTGATCATGTATATGGACAATTTTGAGGATACATTAGTTTACAATCGAAATAATCCCTACATGGACCACATAACCCTGTGGAAACGTTACATAGATGACGTTTTGCTCATCTGGACTGGGAGTCGTACAGATTTGCAGACATTCCTTCAGTGGCTCAATGAAAGATCAAGTGACATCAAGTTCACAATACACTGGGACTCCAAGACCATTGATTTTCTGGACATCACAATCAAGTCTGAGAATAATTCACTGTACACCACTCTTTTCAGAAAACCAACAGAGAGGAACACCCGACTTCAATATAGCAGCTATCACCCCAGAGGTCTGCAAGACAACCTGCCTTTTAGCCAATTCCTCAGAATCTGTCGAAATTGTTCACACAAAGAAGACTACTTTACAGAATCAGATGGCCTTCTGAAACGACTTGTGGAGCGGGGATACCCAAGAAGATTGTTGAAACGAGCCAGAAAAAGAGCATGGTTCAACCCAAGGAAGACACTCCCGACACCCAAGCCACGTGCTATTGATCCCATGAACAGGTTAATATGTGTCACCACATACTGCATCCGCAACAATGAAATCAAATGGATTATAAACAACCATTGGAAGTTAGTCTCTGATGACTTAGAATTAACAGATCCTCCGACACATTCGTTCAAGAAGGGCAAGAGCATACGGAATCATGTGGTCCGTTTGCTCCTGAAAACTCCGCCACAGCTTCTGTGGCATTTACCTGAAATTGTGGGCCACCTTAAATTCGGCCACTGCAAGGCATGTAGGTCACTATTGAGACCAGGCAGATTAACTATAAGCAGCGCACAGTGGATTTTAAAAAAAAACACCAATTGCAACACTGCTGACTTAATTTATGTCATCATTCGCCCATGCAATCAGATGTACATAGGGCAGGCATGCCAAAAAGTGAAGGCTTGCATCCTACAACATTGTAGTAGGGTCAGATGTGGGACTGTGGGGGCATCACTTGTGGAACATTTATAAACACTAGGCCACAAACCAGAAAGCATTAAATGGGTGGTCCTTGAGAAAGTTACACTTGGCATCAGGGGTGGTGATATTAACTCAGGCTTTAACATTCGCAAATGTAAATTGATGCATTCCATGAACACTGTTCGTGATGGTTTAAATGAATTGGATGCCACCAATTCACAGTTATCTTGTTTAAACAATGAATGAACGGTTTTATTATAATATATGTATATGGTTATATGTATCTGAATTTCCAACTTTTTTACAAACTTGCTGCATATGTTAATATACGTCTGACAGGACACGGGTTCTCACTTACTACCAACCTGTCACTACCATTCATAGGAATCTTCAATGTTATACCCTACACGGTCCTTCTGCTTAATTATAAAAATTATGTTTAACTTTGACTTAATTACTGAGACATTGTTGTACCATTAGTCACCTAGTTGATTTATGTACCCATCGAGAATTGTATATCTGTTTTCAAAATGGTGATTTACAACTTCTGATTAAGCACGCACTTTGCAGTGTTTCAATATGCATTGCCTTTTCCCAAGAAGGCACTGACCCGGACAGGTCTGGCACGTTGCGCCCTTACCTTTATTAACTCCAACAACACATGCCGAACCAGCAGTTAAATGGCCCTTATTTTATCGTGTTGTTCCATCAAGAATAGTAGCATTGAATTCATTGTCTGGGCATACCCTGCCAACTTAGGGCGAACAAAGCAAACACAAGGAGATGATGGACGGAGTGCTGAAACTTTTCAAACACTCACCTCCAGTCACAGATCTGGGTTTAATTCATCATCATTCTTTAGCTCACTTTGCCACCCCAGTTCAGACACAGCTATATGCTAATCAGTCTGACCCTGTGCCTCATGGGAACAGTCTAGCCCAAACTGCCAAGCCACATCTTCCCTGGACCGGAAACAAGCATCCTGGAACCAGTTTCGGGCTAACAGCCCTCTTCAGTCAGGCTAGCTTGAGTCCAGTGGCAAAGTGAGCAAGGGACCCACATCTGGGCATACCCTGCCAACTTAGGGCGAACGAAGCAAACACAAGGAGATGATGAAGGGAGTGCTGAAACTTTTCAAACATTTGTCACCACGAGTGGGACAGGTATGCCCAGACGTGGGTCCAGTGCTCTCCATGCCACTGGAGTCAAGCTATCCTGGCTGATGAGGGCTGAAAGCCTGAAACCGGTCCTAAGATGCTTGTTTCCAGTCCAGGGAGGACCTGGCCTGGCTGTTCGGGCTGGACTGATCCCATTGGGCTCAGGGTCAAGACTGATTTGCGTATGGCTGGGTCCAAACTGGAATGGCATGGTGAGCAAAAAAACGATGGATTTAGGCCCAGATCTCTGTACTGGGGTGAATGTATGACATTGTTCTGCATTCTGTCCATCAATTGTTCTTTTTGCATTCGTCACCCCGAGTGGGAAGGATATACCCAGACGTGGGTCCTGTGCTCTCCATGCCACTGGAGTCAAGCTATCCTGGCTGATCAGGGCTGAAAGCCTGAAACCGGTCCTAGGATGCTTGTTTCCAGTCCATGGAGAACCTGACCTGGCAGTTCGGGCTGGAATGTTCCCATTGGGCGCAGGGTCAAGACTGATTTGCATATGGCTGGATCCACACTGGAATTGCATGGTGAGCAATAAAACTATGGATTTAGGTCTAGATCTTTGTCCTGGGGTGAATGTATGACATTGTTCTGCATTCTGTCCATCAATTGTTCTTAACCCCTTCCATGCTCATGACGAGCTCAGCTCGTCATGCAGTGCACTGCTCGTGTGCTGATGACGAGCTGAGCTTGTCATGAACAATGGGAAATCTGGAGTAACAGCGCTCAGGGGGAATTGCCTTAGCTCCAATGTGGTTAAAATAACCCATACCCAACAAGGGGGTTGAAACATCGGCGGTCTTTCTTGTTTTGTCACGTACAGACAACAGAAACTGATTTCCTGTGTCACGAGGATACTATGTTTCTTGCATAATTTGTCTTCATGTGGCTGGATAGGTCTATCAGTCTGTGATGTACATATTGGACATCACCTTTCCTTTTCTACAATCTTCACAAGCTCACGCGCTTTTTGAGCACCTTCTTTCCATTCTTGGAAAACCTTTTGTTTTATAGAAATGTACAGATAATTGTGCTGTCATCTAAATATGAATACAAGCATATTTTGAATATATATAAATCGTATTGATTTATCAAGGTGATAATTTGATTTAATGGTAAAACAAATTTCCAGTGTGACCATTATTTTTGTACTGTATCTTACACGGGTCCGGTGGATGTTCGGGTTCCCCCATTGTTCTGTAACCCCCCCACGTACTAGCACGGAGTCATATGCTATGGGAGAGCTGCCCCCTTCCCTTCAGGAAGCAGTGCTGGTGGTTTTGTCCAAACAGGACAGGGACCCATTACTTTTGGGGGATCGCCCACTATCACTTCTAAATTCAGACTATAAAATACTCAGAAGGGTGCTGGCCAATAGATTGACCTCAGTAGTGCAAAGCGTTGTGCATCACGATCAGAACAGGTTCGAACCTGGTAGGAACACTTTGCTAAATCTGCGTGGATTACTTATGTTAATGGATTGGGCGCGCAAGACTGGTAACCATCCTTGGGTCGCCTCTCTTGACCTAGAAAAGGCTTTTGATACCCTGGGATGTTGCTATCTGAGGTTGGTGCTCACTAAGTCTGGGATCGTGCCCAAATTCCTCAAATGGATTTCAATACAGTATAGCTCACTGGTGGCACAGGTGAAAACAGATTCCACCATTTCTGACCCCTACACCACAGAACGAGGAACCTGACAAGGCAGCCCTCTTTCCCAAATTTTCTTTGCACTGGCGATGGCTCCACTTGCATGCACGCTCAGGCAGCAGGCTGAGAGTTTGGGGATAAGAGCAAATATCCACTGGTACATAATATTCATGTATGCAGATGATGCACTGGTACATCTGTGGAACGATACTCCCAGATCTTATGGCATTACTAAACCGATTTGGTCTCGCATCAGGCTTAAAGGTAAACTGGGACAAGTCCCATTTATTTCCGATTACACTGCAATCTTCCGACCAAAGTATGACACTCCCAGTTACATCGTTTACATGGTCCTGTGACTTCTTTAAGTATCTGGGAGTCCCAGTAGATCACTCCCCAAAAGACTTATTAGATGGCAATTTGGGCAGGGCAGTGGCCAGGGCCAGGTCCTCTATCATTCTGGACCCAGCTAGCGCTTTCCCATATGGGCCGCATAGCCATTTAGAAGATGCTGGTGTTACCCAGATTGCTCTATTTTTTTTGCTCTACCCATTCGAATCCCCCAAACGTTTTTTCAAGACCTTAGGATGTTCCTGGCTACCCTAATATGGGGTACCGGTAGAAAGTGGGTCTCTCTCACAATGTTATACGCTACCATAGCAGAGGGAGCCCTGGAGCCCCGCACTACGATTACTATGCGGCCGCGCAATTGCAATGACCAATGCACTGGTTGGCTGGACATAACGTAACTGAATAGGGATACTGGCCAGTTAGTGCAACAGTAGGGAAAGTGTTGGATAGTGTAGGGGGTAAAAATGACTATTCCAACTCCAGTGAGTGCAACAGTAGGGAAAATGTTGAATAGTGTGGGGGAAAAATTACTATTCCCACTCCAGCGAGTGCAAAAGTAGGAAAAGTGTTGAATAATGTAGGGGTAAAAATTACTATTCCCATCCACCCCAAAACCCATACCCACTCTAAAACTTAATCTCCATTACTTACCTTACAATGCGTTGTAGTGGCATGCGTTGTAGTGGCATGCGGTGTAAAGGAAGTTGCGATGTAACAGCTGCGTTGTGAAAGCAGTGCGATGTAATAACTGCGTTGTAATGGATGTTTCCCTCCTTAAGGTTGCTGCATCCACCCATCATCTCCACCCCCATACATAAATACTGACAGCATTTAACATCCTGTAGGGGGCACCGTTTAACTCTTATTATGGTGTATGTTGTAAGCAATGTTTTTTATTTATTTAAATTTGGGCTCAAACGGAGAATTCTTGCTTTAATGTCTTTACGCAGCTACACAGCTTGTGTGGCACCACATAAGGTATAAGTTTCGCACACCAAGAAAGTCCTGTTACAGGTTACGTAAAGATGGCACTGAGAAATGCGTATTATGTTGGTAATGTACATTGCCACATTGTATATGTCCATCATTTATTGTATGGTTGTTCAATCAATAATAAATAAATATTAAAGCATAAATAAAAGGTCAGGCAGTCTGTTTGCACACAAATGGGTCATGGGTGCTCGATCAGGAAAGGAGAATGGGCAAAAAATGGAAGTCACACAAGGATTGGTATTAAAGGGAAGAACAAGTTTGTGACAGGAGCGCATAAGTCCCATGTGATGCTTGAAGAGCACATTCAGAACAATAGGTTTTCTTTTCCTTCTGGGAGAAGATGTGGCTTTAAGTTTCAGGTCTCTGCGCACAGTCAACGCCCTGCGATTCTGGGCGAACTCACCAAAGCTCCCTGTGCCTAACAAAACAAGTAACATGGCGGGAGGGTGAGGGACAGGAGCAGCAGGCACAAGGTCGAGTGGAAGGGTCATGCTACGACATGGGAGAAGGTGGGAGGGATAAATGCTGCATTAAAATGCAAGCAGCTAAGGGCGTCTAAGCTGAACACAAAAACAGTAACCCGAGTAGGAAACCAAGAAAAAAAAATGGTCTTTCAAACGAACAGATAAACAACCAAAGAGTAAAGATACAGTACTTGGTCCCTGCTACATGGGAGGAAATGAAAGACAAAAAGGAGGATGAAAAGGAAGGATTCACCACTAGCAAGCAATCATTTTGTAAGGACAATCCAAGTAAAGAATTCAAAAGCAATGTATGGGATGTAAGCCCACAAATTGTATACCACAGGTCTCAGATGCTCGATCTAAAAAAAAGGGCAAAAAAGAAGAAGAAAAAAAGGAACATCAAAAAACCATTACAACTGAACTCTCTCAAAGCTTTCTATCACCAGATGCGCTCAAAGCTACCATGTTTCCCATACAACTACACCAAGGCAATGCCCTCTGGTTGACACTGCCGTTCTCTACCATTGGTAACGTAATAGGAAGCTAAACATTAACACTCAGAAGGATTCATTAACATCGGAGAGCTGTTTCCCTGCAAGCAGTTGTTCGAGCCAGAGAGAGAGAGGCAGTGCTAACAGCCTGGCCAAGGCTTCAGCATGTTGTAAAGATGCCCTCACTGCAATAATTTGCAGATGGCATCTAAGGGAGGAAGCTAATCGCTCAAAAAACTGCTGTGTTTACAGTTGGATGCCGGGGGGGGGCAGGGGGGGGGGTGCTTCAACTAAAAGAAATAAGTACCTCTGAAAATGCAAACGATGGAAGAGCACAAGTACTTCAGCCATGCTTCAGGGGAGGGGGACAATGGGGAAGCGAAGCCAGCACTAGTGGACTAAAGAGAAGCAAGGATATAAGAGTGATGAAGCCAACCAACGGCAAGCAATGGGCAGGCTCGAAGTCCACTGTGAGAACAACATGTCTTGCAAGTGATGCCTAAAATGGCCCACTCCCTTCGTTAGGACCTAAATCCGAAGATGCAATGGCATTGCCAATGCTTACTTACAGTATTGTACAACATACCGTGTATGGGTAGACTCTCCTTCAAGCTGTGGCATTTTTGTGGAAGGTTACTTTGCTCTAACATTATTTTTCCTCAGTGTTGTACTAACTTCTCCCCTGCCCCAATCAAAGCTCACGTACCAAAATTAATTTTTAAAAAAAGATTCAGTTTGCTGTATGTATTCATGTAGTAACTAAAGAGAAGAACTTTACCAGTTTCAAAAACATTTGTGATACACTAAAATGCTAAAATTATAAAATAATGTGAATAATAAGCTAAAAAATAACATAATCATTAACTTTATGTAAGTTGTCATCTTGTCTCATCTAGAAATAATGTAATTTCAATCAAACCAAACCATGCAACAATTTTCTCCTTTGCCATACTTACGATTGCCAGCCAGTGTGCTTTTTTATTTTTTTAGAAAATTAGGTTATAATTAACACCATTCAGAATAGTTTTATGTTTTTATTCCAACATCCCACAACAGTTCCTGTACTACTGTGCCTACTTCCAATACTTTCAAGTTTCGCCCCTTTAATATGTGCGACCCCAAGCAATACGTTTTGGTATTTGATCACCCCTTTTCCAAACCGTCTTTGTTTGGGACATTTCCAAATAGTGTTGAGGGAATTTCATGCCTGTCCACAAACTAATGTACAGTTCAGTATTAAGTTTACCCATTTTCTTAAAGTCTTGTAAAAGTGTGGTACACCCCATGCAAAGTTTTAACCAGCACCGATCTCAAGGCCACTCTGATAGCCACTTCCCATTGGTACAGCAGGACATCACTTCAATCTGTCTCATCTGTTCTTTCAGGACCGCCCAGAGAGATTTCAGAACCGTCACAGTGTTTTAGTACATTACTTATCAGGATTTTTTTTCTTTCCTGAGGAGTGCCGCCAATAAGACCAAGTTAAGGAGGGTACCATCCTCAATCGGAAAATTCTTAGGAATACAAGCTTGCAATAAATGTCTAAATAGCAAATATCGAAAAATCCCGACAGCAAATAGTCCTCCTGCATTTATCTGAAGGACTGCAGTTGTCTGAACCCTGTACACTTTTCAAGGGGAAGAGTCCCATTGTGCAATACAATTTAAACCTTTTTAGCTTCTCTAAAGAGGGGTAAATTCAACCGAAGTACCCTACTAATTAAATTTCTTTGCAGCTAGCCTTCATGCCCTCATCGTTGATGCAGACTGATTTGGTAAACTTCTATGCCTTGAACTATCATACAGGGCCACTTTGTAACCTTAGATTCCCACAGCGTATCTATCAACTCCAACTGATGGAATGCTCTCATCATTGTTCCTGTTGCAAAATCGACTATGATGAACCTGCTCTAATGGGCTGGACATATCGTTTATGGAGAGAAAGCACATGAGGGACAGTTTGGCACACGTCTTTCTGTCACAAACTTCAACCATTCAAGGATTCAATGGAAGAAACATTTGAAGTCAGCCAGCTAGAAGAGTAAACGTTTCCTCGCCCTGCTGTCCAGTCTTTAGCCTATTACAGAGAATAATGAAGAAAGACTAGCTATTCAATCATCGCTGCATTTAGTACAATATGACCTTACAAAAATCCAGAGTCCTATTTTCTGGCCTGCCTTGAAAGTGAAGAAGTGGATTAGGTGTAGCAACTAACAAAACCAGGTCTTTAGATCAGTCCATGCCACACAAAAGAAAGAAAAAAGTAAGGTATGGAAACCTCAATAAGCTCTTTAGTTTGCCTCCCTGATGCCTTATATCAACGGTTCTGTGAAAACTCAGCCGTATAATATTAGCCACTTTTAATTCCGTACTTCCAAGAGGGAATTCTAGCAAAATTTGTTTCAGTATTATTACAAACAAAACTGCAATGCAAAAAGTAAGTTGGGCCTTGCAAATGGTGCTGCTGGCACGTTAATAAGGAAAGGTAACTTCTCTACAATCCAGCTCATTAGGTTTCAAATGGATCAAAGGTGTTTTTAGTGCCATATTTGCCAACGACATTCTTTGCGAACCCTAATACCACCCTGCCAGCATTGATGGAAGAATTAAACACTTTCTCTCAGGCGTCAGGCTTTAAAATCAACTTCAACAAGTCTTGGGCATGGAGGTTGCCTATCCTCAAAACCGTCTAGAGGACCCTGTTGGGGGCGGCAGCTTCCAATGGAAACTGAAGGCCATTACGTACTTGGGGAATCATTTGCCTTCTAAGTCAAAAGATATATTCTCCTCTAACATACCCCCTCTTCTTACAACCCTCTTCAAGGATTTATATTGGTGAGGGAAACAAGAGATTTCACGGTTTGGGAGACTCAATAGCCTGAGAGTGAACTTTATGCCTCTCTTGTTCTATGTTTCTCAGACTCTTCCACTGACCCGTTCCCCGCCTCCATGTAGACAAATTCGTGCAAAGATGTTGGATTTTGGATCTTTTTGGATCTTCAAAATGTGAGCGGTAAAGGCATATCGTGGCTCCAACGATCCCTCTTACAGTTGACTCTCCCCTAAAACAAAATATGCCATTATATCACAATGGGAAAGGGAATTAGCTACAGAGATCCCAGACTATACTTGGGGGCTATCTGACAATACACTGCCAAATCGATATGTATCTGCTACAAAGAAAACACATACAAACTATTGACTCAATGGTATCTTACACCAGTTTGATTGGCCAAGATGGTTGGGGGTTCGGCCCTGTGTTGGAAGTGGTGTACGGAGAGAAGCAAAAATGTAATACTCTTGATGATCTTGCCCGGTGAGTGAGGCACTCTGGGTTGAGATTCAGAGTACATTGCAAACCATCACTAACATTCACCTTCCATTGAAACCACTCACAATTCTATTGGGAGACCCGGGGTTGATAGGATCTTTCCCACGACAACCCCGCAGGGCCGTCTCATTTCTAATCTGCTTCTCGTAGCCCACCTGTGCATGGCACAGATGTTTGGGCAGCCACTACCTCCTTCACTAAACTTACGGTGGGGGAAGGCTTGGTCCATATATGCTATGGAGGAATTGACCACTATTCTTTGAGATCGAGTGACCATGTTCAATGCTACTTGGTGTTCTTTCACAACCCACGTGATGCATCTACATAGGACAGGGGATCTACTTGTGACAATATCCAAGACATTGCATGCATCTGATTCATATTATGTCCTCATCCACATCTGAGGAAGATTTCGTTGAAATGTAATTTTCAAGTAATGTCTGGGGGGGCGATCTGTGGTTTTGGTTCTTTTTTCCCCCTTGAATATGGATTTATGATATTGGCAAATCTGTCGTTTCTGCACGTGATCCTTTACTCATCATGAAATCGTACGGTGTGTCACGTTTGTTTCTTTAAAACAGCAAAATATCATTTTTACAAAACGTTTTTCCACAGTGTAGAGGAACATAGTTGAATTAAACTACTCTTACCTGATGTTGTTTACACAGTCTTCATGGGCTTCAGAAAGAGTTTTAATGTGCTTTGAAGATAAGGGATCAAAAAGCAGTACTTCGGTCTGTTCACAGGCAACTGTCAGCACAGATCTAATAGATGCACAAGAGACGAGAAAGAAACATGTAACATTTCTACTGAAAAAAATCAATGCACATAAGAGACTCTCATATTGGCCTGTTTATATTCATAACTAAATGAATCCCCACAATTCATGCCACACAATTCACATAATTTCAAGATATGGTAATTCACCCCTTATTTTGTAAATACTTCAAAACAATATTTTCTGAAAATGATAATTCTACATCTTATTTGGAAAGCTCACGAGTCACGTTAGTGTTTGAAGGTGAAATACATTTTTTATATTAATGCAATTTCAAGTCAATGCAATTTAGTTTTAACAAATTTCGCAAAAATGTGTTGTTTTTTTTGTTGGGCCTAGTCTTCTTCATTCAAGCAATGTCATTTACCGATCGAGATTAGTTTGAACGTTTCTTTAAATAAGTTTCATTCATACTCTCGCTCATGTAACAATATGTTCACATAATCCTAAAATTATGTTAACTTGCACTGCAATCAAACAGGTAAAACAAATCAACATTTTTGGAAACAAAACAGACTCCTACATAGTCAGCTGATGCCTTGTGTGCCTCTGAAATGCTGGCCGGAATGTGCAGTTCATGAATTACCTTTCCTCTGAAAAAATAGATACCATTGTATAGTTTGATCTCCAAGAGATCGGACCTAAAACCTCTCGGCTCACGATTCCGAATCGAACGCAAGACTCGTATCTGTAGGGTATTCAGCTAGATTCTCATTGATAAAGGACCTTCTCGTATACCTTCACACCGAAGGAGCTTCGATGAGCCATACAACTGAGGAACACTAGTAAACACCCAAACATAATAAAAATGATTATACCAGCACTTGTAAAGTGCACAGCTTCCTCAGGCGAGGTGTACCAGCGCGGAGGGCCGTCGGTAAGAATAAGCAAGCGATTGCCCAGAGGTAGAAGGTGCTGGGTTAACCTGCTGCCGGCGATCGAACCATGAGCCCCAGTGTTCCGGAGTCAGCCGCCCTGGCCGCTGCACCACACCTCTTCCACATCTGAGAGGCTAGGAAAAAGACCATGTCAAACGACACATGGCAGACATTTCCATATATGAAGGAACACTTGATAAGAGCAGCACATACCAGTGTGATAATTAAAGGTACAGCCATTTTGTTTTACCCATTCAGGCAAAATCTATTAAGTCCCTGTGTGGAAAATGGACACTACTCTCTTGTCTATTCAGCACCTTTCCTGCCTCGAAGGGGGGCATTTGCAAGCCTGCATTGCATTCTGCTAAGAAACCTGAGAATAACTTATGCTTTCCACGCAGTTTCATGCTGAAGTATACAAAAAAGCGGCAGCTGGAATTCTTGAAATAATCTCAGCCACCGGTAATTATTTGGGACCAGATCACAGTCCATTGTTATTTTGCAAAAAATATACCCCAGTTTGGACCAGGGCATATGCAACGCAATCTTGACCCATCTCCAACAAATCAAGGTGTATCCCACCCATTCGGACCACCATCACAAAGCCAAATTATAATGGAAACCTATAGTGCCAGGAGTCAACAATATCACAATTATGGCTCCTCGGGTGCGAGGGTCTTTTTTAAAGCTACTCAGGTGAGAGTACCCCATGCAGGGCACTTCCTCAGTGAGTTGCACTGTGTACTGCCTCTTAGACACACTGGTAATTGTCCATTAGCTGCAAGCAATGTTCCCTCTAATTTTTTTCTTCTGTGTAGGGACGTGTAAGGTCTTTCTGCAATGCAGCCAAGGCTATGTACTCCAAAAAAATCAACCATGCATGCAATAGTTACCTAGGGTTCCAGTTTAGGCAAAAAAGGAAGGAGCTCACATGTTTGAATGCGCCAGATACAATCCTTTAGAAGATCCAACATGAAAGGATAGAGCAACAGGTGCAGTGACACCAGGGCCTAGAGACCCGAGGAGCCACTGACGGCTGATTATTTCTGCATTTCACCATTGAAACAGCGACCAAGAGACCTAGTCTCTTCCTTGCACCAGCGTCCATGCCATACTGGCTACGTCACTGGAATTGTGAATCAGTGCAAATTCCTCAGGCAGCGACAAAATTAACAATAATGCTAACAATCTGAGAAATTTAACTGTTGCCTCAATGTAAGTTTGAAAAAAAAGAGCTGGTTTGAAAAAAGCAAATTGCATGCCCAGTCTCTCCTGTGCTTCTTAAGGAATGTGGAAATTATGCAGATCGAATAGATATCCATTTAGTGGCTCTTAGGAAAAAGTGAAACCAGAAAACTTGGGACTAATACCGGCTTTCTCTCTCAACTAAACTGTGTGACCTTAGGCGAATATTTTATTTCAGCAATCTTCTATCTTTTTCCATTATTGCATATGAAAGTACCTTTGAATGTGTGAGTTTAGAATATGAGGCATACAAACTTATTGGGTTTCACTTATTAGACTATAATGTTGCTTTATCTATCAGAACGTTGGCCACATACAGTGTGCTCATTACAATGTAATTGCCTCTTAGTTCAAACATTTTTGCCTTGGCCAGTGCAGGAATGGTTCTAAATTCATATTTTAAAAAAATCTCACTTTTAATATGTACCTCTAGGTGTAGCAATTACATCCACAAAGGTTTTGCATGTTAGTTAAAAGAGCTTTTTTGAATTTTACCAGACTCTCATAAGTAGGTAATGTTTGTTGCATGATTTACATGATGTGCATTCCAACACTCAGCTTAGAAAACATGCCACGACAACCGAGCCTATGCACGGATGCAGACACAGTAAGCAGGTTGATCTATCTTTTTTTATTATCACCCCCAGGAGTGGAACGGGTGGCCCAAGAACAGCGGGCACCATCCCTGCAGGAGCACCAACCGGCCAATGCCCAGATAACCGACTTTAAACAAAACATCGCCAACCCTTAGGAAGAGACGTAGAACATTCTCTGAGGCGATGACGAGCGTCATGCCCTTGAATGTTGAACAACGAAAATTAGTGCAGGGCCATAAAAAATACATTCTTCAAAGGTGTACCACTACCTCCAAAACAAATGCAGCAAGTGATATGTGCGGGAACTCTCTGCATCCCGACACACTGCCCTTGAACGAAAAGTTAACTTCTACTCCTCCACATCTCTTGCTGTAAGTGACATTTTTTCTGCGTCGCTTGCTTTTAAAAGCAGCAGTTGCAAATAGTTCCTCTTGTGATGTGTGTGGTTTCTCTCACAATGTGTGAAGTGTGCAGGCTTTCGAATAGTTACTGCATGCTCAGTGAAGTTGGGCTGCAAGTGTGTAACCTAGGGTTCCCACCCTACCTAGCCCGCTATCTCACATATCTATATAAGCATCCTCTCGTGTCAAAATACAGTTGCATCTTCAATAAAAACAGACCAACACCTTTTCTTGTGGGAAAACTGTTGCAGGTTAATTCGCATTCTGTTATGCATATATACACAGGTAGGGTTAGCTTACGGGTGTTCATTGGAGTGCAGCGCCGTTAAGGACTAACTGCTGATACCCCTCCTGAAACAATCTCCACCGGGCATTAAGCTGCCATCTCATTATTTCCGGTGCTGTATATTACATATTGGGGCTGCGGCCCAATGCTTTATGTGTTTGCTGCACCTGTGCCACCACAGAGCGATGTAAGACCAACCCCAGCTGTCACGATACCAATTGTCCCTTCCTGGATGAAGAGGTCGCAGTTGTGTTCTTCTCATGGCCCCTTGTGGCCTGAGGACCTCATTTTTTTGTGGCCTCATCGCCCTCTGATAGGGTATTAATTTCCTTTTTACGCAGGCTCTAGTTCTACCCACACGTGAGGTACCATTTTTATCAGAAGATGTGTGGGAGCATAGAATAGTAGATAATTTGTTATTACTAACTGGATTTCGCTGCATTTGCACCTTCCAAATGTAAGCCAAAGTGTAAGAAAGAAGGAATTTGAAAAATACCCTCACAATTATATGCTGGGTCAGGTACCCACAAATTCAGAGATGTACAAAAAAACACTTCCCAAACTCCATTTCTTGTGCCCATTTGAAAAATATTTAGGTTTCCTCAATACACATTTTTCACTCTACATATTTCACCATATGAACTGGTCTATACTCGGTACACAATGAAATACCATTTACGGCGCAGCTCAGTTGTTGTCTCTGGGTACCTTGGGTTCTTAGAGAACCTACAAACCTCACATTTCCCCACATCCAGAAGGATCTAGCGGATGAAATGGTATATTGCTTTTGTAACACAAAGTAACAGATGAAAATGCTGTCACAAATGGTCCTTTTTTTCCTACTTATTTTCGATATTTCTTTGTATCAACAATTTGTTTCTTTGGGAAAACCTTATAGGATCTACACATATGACCCTATGCTGAATTCGTCATTTTGTCTATTTATCAGAAATCTATGCTGGGAAGATAGAGACTTTAGCACAGCAAACTGATCATCGATTCAATTTTCAGGGGGAGTTGGGACAGACTTCTCTCTGGAGCACTTAATCATTATTTTTTTCCCAAAGTGTAGCTATATTTTACCTATTTTCTAGGTTCCCTACAGGACAATAGAGAAACCCTGGGTACCATTAGAATCCCCAGGCTGGTTTAACAAAAGGACACAAATTGGGTGTGGATAACTTATGTGGACAAAAAGTTATAAAAGGTTATGGCCAAACTACCCCAGTTAGCCAAAAAAAGGGCTCAGCCCTGAGGCGGAAAGGCCCAACAGTTAATGTGCTAAAGACATATAGACTTTGCTAACGCTAACAACGCATGCATTTACAAAATGGCGCAGCCACGTAAACCTGCCTATTTGTTTCTTCAATTTACCTATCCGGGATGAATCCGCAGATTGAAACAAGCATTTGCAATTCAATAGGTCTCGCAATAACGAGAGTTTGAGCTATAGGCACTGTAAATGACAACGCCTTTTTTTATGATTTGGTTTTTAAAACATAAATAAAAGGCATTGCCATTTACAATGCCAATAGCTTAAACTCGCGTAAATGCAAGACCTATTGCATGATGAAGTGCCTGTGTGTGTGTGTGAACAGTGCTTGTGTGTGCACAGTGTCTGTGTGCAGTGCTGGTGTGTATATGCATTGCTTCCTTGTGTTTACTGGCAGTGTGTGTGCCCAGTGCCTGTGTGTGCGCGCAGTGCCGGTGTGTGCGCGCAGTGCCGGTGTGTGCGCGCAGTGCCGGTGTGTGCGCGCAGTGCCGGTGTGTGCGCGCAGTGCCGGTGTGTGCGCGCAGTGCCGGTGTGTGCGCGCAGTGCCGGTGTGTGCGCGCAGTGCCGGTGTGTGCGCGCAGTGCCGGTGTGTGCGCGCAGTGCCGGTGTGTGCGCGCAGTGCCGGTGTGTGCGTGCAGTGCCGGTGTGTGCGCGCAGTGACGGTGTGTGCGCGCAGTGACGGTGTGTGTGCGCAGTGCCGGTGTGTGTGCGCAGTGCCGGTGTGTGTGCGCAGTGCCGGTGTGTGCGCACAGTGGCTGTGTGTGTGCGCACAGTGGCTGTGTGTGTGCGCACAGTGGCTGTGTGTGTGCGCACAGTGGCTGTGTGTGTGCGCACAGTGGCTGTGTGTGTGCGCACAGTGGCTGTGTGTGTGCGAACAGTGGCTGTGTGTGCGAACAGTGGCTGTGTGTGCGAACAGTTGCTGTGTGTGCGAACAGTTGCTGTGTGTGCGAACAGTTGCTGTGTGTGCGAACAGTTGCTGTGTGTGCGAACAGTGGCTGTGTGTGCGAACAGTGGCTGTGTGTGTGTGTGTGTGGGAACATTGCTTGTGTGTGTGCAGTGCCGGTGTGTGTGCGCAGTGCCTGTGTCTGTGAACAATGCCTGTGTGCGCGCAGTGCCGTTGTGTGCGCGCAGTGCCGTTGTGTGCGCGCAGTGCCGTTGTGTGCGCGCAGTGCCGTTGTGTGCGCGCAGTGCCGTTGTGTGTGCGCAGTGCCGTTGTGTGTATGCAGTGCCTGTGTGTGCGCAGTGCACTGTGTGCACTGCACTGTGTGCACTGTGAGTGAGGGCTGTGTGCAAGTGTTTCCCCGCAAGAATGTAACTCGCTGCAAACTCTTAGAAAATAACGTTCCCTTGCATGTCAAAACACAGAAATATCATCGCGCAATAGAACATGTTGCTGGAGGCTGGTCATTCACTGTTACCCAACTTTCACTGGGGGAAGCAGCTGGAATGGTAAAACTAGGGTGACCAACCGTCCGTAAATTTCACGGACAGTCCGTAATTTCGGCCGTCTGTCCGTTGTCCGTGAAGACTTCTTTAACGGACGCCGTTGGTCCGTAATTTTAACAGCTGTTACGTGACAGCGAATCGTGTGCCTTTCTAATGCCAGCCGTTTGTTGTGGAGGCCAAACAAAGCTATTTAGGATTGGCTTAAAGCCATCAGCCAATCCTAGAGCTCGCAGGTACATTGCAGGAGTGCTCTCATTAGCCCTGATTCAGGGCCAATGACAACAGCTTTAGGGTACCTAGCCCCCGTACTTCTGAAACGAGCAGAGCAGGTTTTAAGCCTTTCCCTTTTTTAAATTTTTCGTGACCCTTACTCGACCCCTGACCTGTAGACGCAGTAAATCGTGTTCAGGCCTCAAGGCGCATTTATCTAGATTGGAAGCTGGGGAACTGAATTGTTAATGTCAGAATCCGAGCCGAATGCATTTTTGGAGGTTTCCTGCAGTTCTGGCTATTCTTCAAGAGATCCTCATGGCACGAGGCTTTAAACAGATTAAACAACACATAAAATATGGTCTCTATGCGGTGGTGTAACATGAGAGCACTGGGCCCCAGTGCAAGCAATGATAATGTCACCCCGCGGTCTGTCTGCACTGTAAAAGGCATCAGTAATTGATGTGCAATGGACCCGGTATCGATGCTCTTTCTCCACCATCGATAGCTACTGCCCTGTATCATTGTCATCTTAATATTTTTCGGTGCCCTGTGCATGACATGTTTAGGGGCCACCTGTTCGGAACATTTGTGAATTTTATTAACCATTTTCTGAAAACTGAAGATTACCCAAAGCACAAAAATATTAAACTATGTTAAAGTTTGAAAAACTGAATCATGCAGAAACAGCTGATAATCCTTAAAACTACACAGGAGAGGGGGGTACGTTGAGATAAATAGACATAAATAATATATAAATAGATCTTCCTGGGGGAGGGGCAAGGGGGGGCTTTATAGCTTTGGTCCATGTAAGTTGCACACTTTGCCCTTGCCTTAAAACGTCTCTTTTCTGCATTTGTTTGCAAATGCAAACTTATTTTAAACAATGGGGCGTAGATTTCGTGTAACCGTGTACTACAAAAACAGGACAAAAACGTTATACGTGGTTGCTGCAAAGACTCTCTAATAACTGTCAAACCCTAAACTATGTGTATTAGTGGCGCCCAGGAGGACAATCTTTGTTGGTGCCCCTTCAATGACCTTCTTTATGTATTCCCTGACTACCACCCACCATGGTGCCCCTCATCTCTCCTTAGCCCCTCTCTCACATGTATTTAATTTATAGCTAGTCGTCATGTATATACACTATACAACGAATGGCCAACAGAAGGCCGAGCCGCGCTTAGGCACCAAGGCTTGGGATATTTCCCTGCTTTACAAGGTCTTCGGAAGCACTACTATGGCGGTTGCGTTGCTACTACCTCACTGCATACATAGAGAAGTCTGCTGTGCAACTGGCACCCATACCTTTGCCTCAGGACTCCTTATGGCTCCCCACCTCGACTTAAACCGGTCAAGAACGAGGTAAGCATCTGCGGCGGACCTCGGCGTGTACTGAGGGTGGCCAGCAGCCTGTGCCTAGTTGCAACTTTAGGAGTCCCTCAGTCCATTGTGACCGATTAAGGGGTCGTGTTTATTGCCCGCAAGTTACTGAACTCAACCTGCCTGCTCAATTTCTGCGTTCATTGATATCCGTAGAAGAAATTCTCCATTTTAGATTGAGGGTGAGGGGTATGTCCGTCCCATGGCCTATCCTAGAACTTGCCTTAGGAACTACAACAAGGGTGAAATTCTTGATCGGCCTCTTCCGTATGCAACTATGCAGATAAAGACTCGGCTCATAATTAATATGAAAAGGTGGACGAGTGAGTGAGGGAAGGGATAGGTGGATGGCTGGATGGATTAGTGAAAGGGTGAATGGATGAATGAAAGGGTGAATGGATGGATAATGAGCGAAAGGATGGATGGATGAGTGAAAGGGTGGATGATGGGCGAGTGAATGGGTGGATAGATGAGTGAAAAGATGGATGAGTGATAGAGTCAATGGATGGATTCATGAGTGGATGAGTAGAAGGATGGATGGATGGAAGGAAGGATGGCTAAGTGAAAGGGTCAATGGAGAGAAAAAGGGAGGATGGATGACTGAAAAGGGGAATGAGTGGAAGGATAAGTGATTGGGTGGATAGATGAGTAAGTGACATGATGGCTGGAGGGTTTGAAAGGGTTAATGGATGAGTGTACGGATGGATAGGGTGAAAGGATGGATGGATGAGTGAAAGTGTGGATGGAGGTTTGGATGGAAGGAAGGATACATGATGGATAGGTTTACAAATGGATGAATATGTTTGGATATAGATGGGATTACTTATATACTATAGTGCGACCTCCTTTGATGTGTCTGTAAAATGTACCTTTTGTTCCGAAGTTTTGTCCTGAATTTTGACCTCCTGTCCTGAATTTTGTCCTGAATTTTGACGCTTTGTCCTGAATTTTTACACTCACCGTCCTGAATTTTCACCCATGCCAGTTGGTCACCCTAGGTAAAACCCATAATCTGCGTTTTTTTTAAGCAAAGAAAGGCTGTTTGTGGAGTTGTCCTGTGGTGTCTCTCGGTGGTTAAACCTTTCTGGCCCTGTGTACAGTACGTGTGCATTGGGTAAAAACAATGAAAGAGGTGATTAGAAGCAGCGCTGCATGATGAGGAAAGGCAGGCTTTCATTAGCGCTCGCAGCAAAATCGTGCTGCTGCTGAAAGCTAATGTACCAAAATGGTTGAATTGCATTTTGAAAAGAGGGGGAGAAGAGGTGAGCTGAGGCAATGGAGGGGTCAATGTGAGAGGAGGGTCTCATGAGTGGCAGTACTACCTCTCGGAGAGGATGGAGGAGCAAAAAATATTTTTTAGCAGGCAGCTCTGCAGAGAGCCTGCTGCTCTTCTCTCGATTTTCCTTGTTTTTTTCTGCTGAAAGAAACCCTATTTAGCAAACGCCTGGTGTCAAAACAGCAGGGAGCGCACTATTGGGGGGGAGCGCGGGGGGGGGGGTTAATGACGGATTTTGCAAGCGACAGTGCGGCAGTAACCCCAGCACTTGTGTGGAGTGCTCTCAGACAAAGAGAAGCACTCCTAAACAAACGTATTTAATGTGTGCTTACATTTAAAGCGGGCCGAGGAATATGACTGCAGTTTTGTATTTGAAGCATTGTTGTAACATTTACGTATTGTTACATCAATCCCGATGCATTTCTATCATAGTGTGACGGGGTGGGTTCCCGTGGGCCCCGTGGAGGGGGTCAGACCACCGAATGGTGGTCCGGCCCCGTGTTTTCACCTACCTCCATTTCTTCTCCCCTGCCTCAGGAACCGGAAGCAGAAACGGACTGGCAAGCCGGAGACCCTGAATACTGGTGGCCGACCGCAGACGCGGAAGACGCCTGTACCTTTAAGGAACAGGACTCGAGAAGCGAAGCCCCGCCCCCTGAGAATGACGAGTCGAGGTCAAAAGGGACCCGGAACCAGGAAGCGTCGGACGGCGTTTCCCGAGCAGCGAGCCCAGGAGAGGAGAAGCGAGCGAGCTGTCGTCGCCAGGAAGAAGAGGACCCCAGCCCGAGGAGAACAGAAGTGCCGGAGAAGCCAGGAGGCCCACGGTTCTGCGACCCGCCCCGCCACGGGAGGAACGTGGCTACAGCAGGTACGGGGGCGTATGGCAGGGTGGATGGGAAGTCAAGTCCCTTCATTTAAAGAGTGAAGCACTTCATAGTAAACCAGAACCTCCAACCCCTTCCCTAGCACGAGCACTACCCTACACCCACGAGTGTGCTAGAATCACCTACCACTGGTTTCCCTCACTCCCGGTCCCTGCTAGTAGGGTGATATATCCGGTACTGATACACGTCTGTCTTCTTTCCTTCCATACGGAGCCCGAGTGGGAAGACGCGGGGAACCGAAGCGAGAGCCACCCTGGACCCTCCTCGCCATCCTGCTTATGACCCTGCAGCGTTCGCCAGAGAACGGATCACCAGTAGAAGCAGAAAAACCTATACGCAAATAAAACCTTCTTTAAGAACCTTATTCAGAGTTTCTGCCTCTCCTTCCGTTAAAGAGCAGGCTAACACCGAGGAGAGCGTGCTACCCCTCGTGTCCCCGGACACCCCGGGACAACTGGTGTCAGAAGTGGGATTGGAAGAACAGTCCGTCTGTACCCCCGAGATGGATGCCCTAATACAGCACATGATCAAAGGACAGGAGAAACTGGAGTGGGCGGTGGAACGGCAATTATCTTCGGCTCAGGCCGACCGGGAGCTGTTTAAGGCCACTTTCACCGCCCAAATAGAAAGCCTGAAGAATGTGCCAGCTCCAATTGCTACCCCCCTAGGGGACATACGTGGGCATAACCCTCACCCATCAGGCATAGCGCTACAGAAGTACCTACCTGGAGAAGATCCCGACGCCTTCTTGATGAATTTCGAGAGAGCCGCCCGAGCCTTAGGCTGGCCCAAAGAAAAGTGGCCCTTCTTCCTGGCCCCTTTACTAACAGGAGAGGCGCAATCCGCCTACCAAGCAGCCAACCCCTTGGGCAACACTCCCTATGCCACCATCAAGGGGGTAATCCTGGAACATTTAGGCCTGGACCAAGAAGCCTATAGAGTCCGGTTCAGGAAGGAGAGAGGCACCCCTGGCGAGAATCCTAAAACCTTGTTCTTCAGACTCAAAATGATGGCCGACAAGTGGCTGACCCCTGACTCTTGCTCCAAAGAAGAGGTACTCCAGAAAGTCTATTTAGAACAGTTCATGGACGCCCTCCCCTACGCCTCTCAAAGATGGCTAAGAGAACATTCCGGGCTAGGAATAGAGCAGGCCATTGAGATGGCGGCAAACTTTGCGAGAGCCCAACCGAAGGCCCTCCCCTGGGACAACGAGAAGACCGCTAAACATCCCCTACCCGTTAAACCGGACAGAAAGCCCAAACCCCTCATGGAACAGCCACGCCTCAGACCCCCTGGAATGGTTTCCCCCATGGGGCGAGGACCACAATGCTACGAGTGTGGGGATTGGGGACACATCGCCCAGGTGTGTCCTCGAAAACGACCCACAGAGGAACCCATGGAGGTTGGGTATCTGCCCCGGACGGTCCTGTACTCCGCCGAAATGGGTGCATCCTTTTATGTAAGTATGGGGATGAATGGCTATCAGGTTAGGGTACTCCTCGACTCAGGCTGTCGGCAGTCAGTAGTACAGGAACGCTATGTTCTCCCTACCCAGTACGTACCATCGTCCCTAGTTCACAAGATGCGTCCATGGGGACGTGAAGGCATACCGCTGGCCTCTATCACTCTGAAGCACAAGACTAGAGGGCCCTGTACCGTTCGAGTGGGGGTAGTGAAAACCCTGCCTGAAGACGTCATTTTGGGGATCGATAATCCCGAATTCCTTTCCCTGTTTAGGGATGTACTTATGAAGCCCCCTCCGAACCACCACAGCCCCCATCCAGCCTATATCACACCGGAACCCTGGGTGACGGACCAGAGCTTCAGGTTCGCACAAACCGAGGACCGAACCCTGTTCAACGCCTGGGAAACTGCCCACGCCCAACAGGGAGACCAAACCCGGGTTTACCCGGGGTTTCAAATCAAGAACGGGCTCCTCTACCGGGTGGCACAGGAGAACCACCCGCCCCAACTGGTGGTACCAAAGACCTTTAGAGAACAGGTTCTTTTTTACGCGCATACACATCTCACTGCAGGTCACGCAGGTAAGGAGAAAACCACGGATGTCATATTGATAAGTTTCTTCTTGCCGGGCATCTACAAAGAGGTCCAGGAGTACTGTGCCCGGTGTGAAGTCTGCCAACGAAGGAAC
Organism: Lissotriton helveticus; assembly: GCF_964261635.1. Lineage (NCBI taxonomy): Eukaryota > Metazoa > Chordata > Amphibia > Caudata > Salamandridae > Lissotriton > Lissotriton helveticus. Next base: position 1,371,618,823 of record NC_136059.1, read on the forward strand.
ACGCACCGACCGAGTGCGGCCCCCTTGCATCCCTTGCCTATCGTCGGTGTCCCGTTTGAACGCGTGGGGATGGATTTGATAGGCCCCTTGCCGAGAACAGCCAAAGGACACGTGTATGCGTTGGTGTTGGTGGACTACGCCACCCGGTTTATCGAGGCGTTTCCTTTGAGGGCCCCCCACCACCGCTGCCATCTCAGATCGTTTCGTGGAGCTGTTCGCAAGAGTGGGTTTCCCTAAAGAGGTGTTGACGGATCAAGGAACACCGTTTACGTCCAGACTGATGAAGGAAATCTGCAAGACCTTGAACATCAAACACCTGAGGACCTCTGTCTACCATCCCCAGACCGACGGTTTGGTCGAGAGGTACAACCAGTCCCTGAAGGCGGTGCTCAAGAAGATGCTGACGTCCGAAGGACCCGAATGGGACCGACTGTTGCCCTTGGCCCTATACGTCTTGAGGGCGCAAAAACAAAGTAGCCTGGGGTGCTCTTCCTTTGAGCTTTTATACGGACGCTTACCCCTTTCTCTGTTAGACATCACAAAAGACCTGTGGGAAAACGAGGAGATAAATGACCAGAAAACCGTATTGGACTATACGAAACAGTTGAAAGGGAAACTCGGTAAATTGCGGAACCTGGCCTCCTCCAGTCTGGAAGGGAAACAGGCTGCCCAGAAGAAAAGGTATGACCAAGGGAAGCGACTGAGGCGCCTCTCCGTAGGGAAGTGGGCCCTGGTGCTACTCCCTTCCGTGGGAGGGAAAAACAAGAATGAATGGCAGGGGCCATATCAAGTTGTGGATACCATCGGGGACACCACCTACAGGCTGCGCTTGTCGGCGCAAGACCCAAAGTTACCACATCAACCTCTTGAAGGAATGGTTGGGCCCCCCCCCCCCCTCGAAGCGTAAACAGCGCCTCTCCTCGAACAGGAGCCCCTTCCACTGTAGGAAAACTCGTGGTGAATCCCGACCTGACCCCTACGGAGGAGGCGGCCCTGTACGGACTCCTACAACCGTATGCCCACATTTTCTCCGATCTACCCGGACACACCAGTATCGTGGAACACCACATCAACACCCCGAGGTTAAGGTGATAAAACAGAGGCCCTACCGGATCCCAGCGGCTCGGCGAGCAGCAGTAAAAAAAGGAGGTCAGGGAGATGTTAGATCTGGGGGTAATCAGGCCCTCGAACAGCGAATGGTCGTCCCCGATTGTTATGATCCCGAAACCGGACGGGTCCAAGAGGTTTTGTATGGACTTCCGTGCTCTGAATGCGATTTCCTCCTTTGATACGTACCAGATTCCCCGGGTGGACGAACTGATAGAAAAGATCGGCGATGCCAGGTACATCACAACCCTCGACCTCACGAAGGAATATTGGCAGGTGCCCCTTCGTGAGGAAGACAGAAAGAAAACCGCCTTCGTGACAGACGAAGGCCTCTACGAGTTCACCGTCCTCCCCTTCGGTCTCCATGGGGCGCCGGCCACCTTCCAGCGCCTCATGAACCACGTACTACAGCCTTTTCTCTCCTTTAGTTCGGCCTATCTGGACGACATCGTCGTGTTCAGCAGGAGTTGGGACGAACACCTACGACACATACAAACCATTCTGAACGCGCTACGCAAGGCAGGCCTGCATATCAACGCCAAAAAGTCACGGGCAGCGTTTTCAAAAGTGAACTACCTGGGGTACGTACTGGGGGAGGGACACATAGCCCCCCAGACAGAGAAGGTGAAGGCCATTACCGCAGTTCCCTTTCCCTCCACCAAAAAGGAACTAAGGGCCTTTTTAGGCCTCATCGGTTACTTTAGGCGGTTTATACCCTGCTTTGCTGAAGTAGCCTCTCCCTTGACGGACCTGTTGAGGAAAGACGTGAAGCTGAGGGAACTACAACAGCCCTCCCGGGGTGCCCTCGCGGCCTTCTCCCACCTGAAGGCCCCTGTTTTGGCGTCCCCCGACTTCTCCAAACCTTTTGTACTAGCCACGGACGCTTCCAATGTAGGGGTGGGGGCGGTCCTCTCCCAAACCGACCGGGATGGCGTGGAACACCCCCTATTATTCATCAGTCGGAAATCGTTTCCAAGGGAGGCGAGGTATTCCACCATAGAACGGGAGGGGTTGGCCATCAAGTGGGCAGTGGAGAAACTAAGATATTACTTGGAGGGACAGCCATTCATACTCCATACCGATCATGCCCCATTGAGGTGGATGCACCAGAACAGCGGGCACAATCCCCGAGTGCTCCGGTGGTTCCTTTCCCTTCAACCCTATTCCTTTACAGTGGTGCATAAAAAAGGGATGGACAATGGGAATGCGGACTTCCTGTCCCAGGTGTTTCCTCTCCCCGATCGGGAGAGTCCAGGGGTGGAGGAGTGTGACGGGGTGGGTTCCCGTGGGCCCCGTGGAGGGGGTCAGACCACCGAATGGTGGTCCGGCCCCGTGTTTTCACCTACCTCCGTTTCTTCTCCCCTGCCTCAGGAACCGGAAGCAGAAGCGGACTGGCAAGCCGGAGACCCTGAATACTGGTGGCCGACCGCGGACGCGGAAGACGCCTGTACCTTTAAGGAACAGGACTCGAGAAGCAAAGCCCCACCCCCTGAGAATGACGAGTCGAGGTCAAAAGGGACCCGGAACCAGGAAGCGTCGGACGGCGTTTCCCGAGCAGCGAGCCCAGGAGAGGAGAAGCGAGCGAGCTGTCGTCGCCAGGAAGAAGAGGACCCCAGCCCGAGGAGAACAGAAGTGCCGGAGAAGCCAGGAGGCCCACGGTTCTGCGACCCGCCCCGCCACGGTCCCACGGGAGGAACGTGGCTACAGCAGGTACGGGGGCGTATGGCAGGGTGGATGGGAAGTCAAGTCCCTTCATTTAAAGAGTGAAGCACTTCATAGTAAACCAGAACCTCCAACCCCTTCCCTAGCACGAGCACTACCCTACACCCACGAGTGTGCTAGAATCACCTACCACTGGTTTCCCTCACTCCCGATCCCTGCTAGTAGGGTGATATATCCGGTACTGATACATGTCTGTCTTCTTTCCTTTCATACGGAGCCCGAGTGGGAAGACGCGGGGAACCGAAGCGAGAGCCACCCTGGACCCTCCTCGCCATCCTGCTTATGACCCTGCAGCGTTCGCCAGAGAACGGATCACCAGTTGAAGCAGAAAAACCTATACGCAAATAAAACCTTCTTTAAGAACCTTATTCAGGGTTTCTGCCTCTCCTTCCATTAAAGAGCAGGCTAACACCGAGGAGGGCGTGCTACCCCTCGTGTCCCCGGACACCCCGGGACACATAGCAAGTTATCTTGGAGACACCAAGGGTAGGAAAACAAGAGCGGCCGGGAAACTGAAAGTACGGCCGGACAGCCATGAATAATTAGGGGAGGAGAAGCCGCAGAGCGCACGCTGGGAGAAGCCCTTTGATGTGGTGTCACGGCCTGGCGGCAGTGAAAAAATGCAATTAGGAGGGAGGGAGGGAGGCTGATGCCCTTGATGCGCGTGCTTGTTTGGTCACGTGATTCACGTGAACTCGAAGAAAACCGCACCGAAAAAGCCATAGTTTGACGAGTATTTTGACCACTAGAATTCTCTCCTTTTCCATTCCTGCGGAATAGGAAAAGGCAAGACCTAAAAAGGTTGATTTTCTTTTTAACTGGAAAGCAAGTTGGCGGGCGGAGCTTGCCACAGCACAAGATGGCCGTGTGAGAGAAGAGCTCTGCGTGCCCACGAATTATCCTTACTTTCTGTACTCCTACCTGCCTAAGAAGCCGAGATTCCTACCGAGCTTGGTCGGGGCTTCCCTCCGATGCCACTTGAGCTGCCGCAGCTACTACATGAAGGGGTGCACTCGTCGGGGCCCTCTGGCGCTCCAAACTACTACAGCCCGAGGCCGTGTGGGCATGCGGGCACGCCCGAGAGCCTAATTATCAGTCTGCAGCCGGGCACGTGTCCCCTTTTTCCCCCAGAGCTGTGACATTCGGTGCATGCCCCACGGGCATTGCCTGCTGAGCTGCAGGGGTCTCTCCGGAGGCTGGTCCGCTACCCAGGCGGCACCACCCCCTCCCTTGCGGCCTGCGCTTTGGAGGAGTCCACCCTGGGTTAAGTGACGATCGCACTGAAGTGATGCTGGTGGCAGTGCACGGCGTCCGCTTGAGATCGCGGTCCCCCTCCCGGATCCAAGGAAGAGGGGCAGAGTCGACGGTCCCTGGGAATTGCACCTGTGCTGCATGGCGAGCCGGCCCGTCACTTGTGCTGACCTGCGGCGCAGACCGCACTAACTGCTCCTTCCTGGTGGTGTGGCATCCCTTCGCCCTCCCTCTGAGACGGGCCGGCCAGCTTACAACACCAGCGGGGGCCTTTTCCTGACAGCAGCGAGCACGGAGCCAGCCTCTGAGTCTGGCCTGGAGCTGCGGTCCTGGAAATTGCTGCAGGCCCCACTTAAGGTGTATGTCGACCTGGGGCCCTGCGACCTCCCTCTGGCCTTGATTCTTGTGAAGTTGCTACCCCTGCTGGGGTGTGGCACTCTTCTACCCAGTGGCAGGTGAGATGGGGACCCTGGTGGACTAAGGGACTTACGCGCAGAGGCACATCGCCCGTATAAACCACGTGGGACCCCGGTGGTGCTTCGAAGGGGAAGTCCCCGGGCCTGCGCGCCTGTCTGGGCATATATCGCTGCGCTGGGAGTTGTCCTACACCCTTATTCAATGCTGCCAAATTGCACACCTTCCTGACTCCTGCAGGTCCAGAATATCCTCCACGCTAGTCACAGCACTCCGTTGGCGCTTCCTGCATTACACGCTCAGCCTGTGCAGGCCCCTGGCTAGAGGTCGCTCTCATTGTCTGAAGGCACCTTCTCTGTGATACGTGGCCGGGAGATAGGCTCGCCCCTCTTCAACTCCTACCTGCAGGGCCAAGATAACTACGCGGCGATGGGGCCCTTGGGCTGGTGTGTTGGCGTGGTGCGGCCTGCACTGGCATAACCCTGGTGTTCTGCTATCATTAAAGAACAATACGCGGCACTGTGACTGGCAGGTCCCCCGGCATCCTTGGTAGTCCTCCGGATTAGACTGGGACGCCCAGAGAGCCAGTATCATGGGGAAAGTAGACTAGACCCAAACGAAATTGCTTTCCAACTCCAAAAGAACTAGGACCAGAGACACAGGGGAAGCCCGCTCTGCAGACGATCGTGCGGACGCGCCAGAGGAAGACGCTGGGGAGGTAAAACAGATGTTTGCAGTTGTCCAGAAGAGTTTGTTAATGATAGATGGAAAGATCGATTTGTTGGTCTTCCGTATGGACATGTCAGAGCGCCTCGATAAACACTTGGAGCGGATAGACATGACAGAGCGCAGGGTCACAGAGGTGGAGAAGTCTCAGTCAGAAACAGACTCGACCCAGAAACAAATGGCCAAGGCACTCACGGCACTACTGGACAAAGCGGAGGACCTAGAAGACCGATCTTGGAGGAGCAACATTTGCATCACTGGCCTTCCGGAGTACACACCGATTGGTAACGCAGAACTCTTCATAGAAAAACGCCATGTTACTCTACTGGGCCGCTACACCTTTGTGGAAAAGTAAATTTTGTCATGTTCTGTGTCCCTACGTGTCATCCATCATATGTTATGTGTGCATGACCAATATGCATATGTTATTCCCCATGTCCGATTAATGACGCAATTACAGTTGTGTCCACCTCTAGTATGCCAGTTTCCAGTCCTCGTGGATACTACGAATATCAGGCCTATGTAAAGCTACGTTGCCACGTTTCTCAGTGTGCACGTTATTCTATTACAAAGTCCCCGTTTCCAGGCCTCAACAGGGCCCGGACATCAGATTCAGCTCCTGTCTCCTGAAGCCTCGCTGAGGAGCGATGCAGCCCCCACCTGTATCCTCGACCTTTCACTTACTTCCTGCCTCGCAGTGCCCGGTGCAGCTTGGCTCTGCCTCCGAGTCTGCCAAAAGTATGTTATAGTTCCAGTTATCAGTTCAGTCCTCCTTCTCTGCATTCCTAAGCTACTGAACTGCATCAATAGTTTCCGTCATTGTCTAGCCTATTCGGCTCCATGTTAGAGAATACTGTATTTTAATGGTCATTTAATACTCTTCATCACGCACTACATGTAGAATAAATGCATGCTCTAGTCTTAGAGTCAATTAGCTTTTCCCCTCATGACTTCTAGTTTATATCAACATGTTCCCTAAACATTAGATACCAGATAGGGTTTAGGTACATGTCGCTCCGACCCTCCAGACTTTAGTCTCTGCTCCTAGCACAGAGTTCATAGCCCCCAGCTTCTCCTCGTAACACGTCATTGCCAGTTTGCGCGCACCACCAGGTTAGAGGTCCCGGCTCCTTAGGTAGCCCCTCCAATGTTTCCGCCCATTTCATGGCATATTCTGTTACGTCTGCACCACATGTCTATGTATACGCCCAGTTACACCTACTTTTACCCTTATCTTTCGCGACTGCTACGCGTCACGCCTTCTGCTCCACCCACTGCTACGCCTACTGCAATGTAATGCTATGTGTTTGCGCTATGTATATATGCTCGTGTATTGTTATCAAAAGTTAGCGCGCTCATCCCAGACCCAGCCCCAGCAGCTGCTGGGCCCTGTCATCCTATTCCTATGCAGGTTGTCCTGTTCCTGTCCTTATGCTGTATTAAACCTGCAAAACTCCTACTACCTCGAATCTTGACTCTTATTTATTGAGCTATCTGTTATGATATATGTCTAGTCAAAAATAGGGTATTATTTATTTATTTACCACATAATGGCGCCCGAATAGGGACTTGCCCTTTCCCCACGCGTCGGTGAAGCCACGCCGACCCCCTGACCCTCTGCAGCCGTGACGGAACCATACCGGCCACGTGCAGATATTTCTGCTTCAAGTATCCCTCAGGCCCACGGAGGAGACGGAGGAGGCGGTCCAGCATCCAAACGAGACGGTGGAGGAACGCGGCGAGTCCCGACCAGAGCCCAAGCCAAGAGTCCAAGGTCCGAGGTATCCGGAGGCCCACCCGTAACCGAAGTCCGGTATGTTCCGTACTGTTTCAGCAGTGCATCCAGTAACTCTAGTCTGTTCCGTTCTCGAGAAATTCTTGTGTTTCTGTTCTCAGTATTCCAGGTAATATTTCTGTCCGAACTGTAATGTTATGATGTTGTTCAATGTATTACCAATGTCGTGGTATGCCTGAATTGTTTTCCCAATTGTTATTGTTCCTCGTCTATTGTATTGTGTTCCGATTCAAGTTTACAATGTCTCTCTTTTCGAGATTACGTCAGTTAAAAACTAGAAAGGGTTTGTTAGAAGAAGCAGTTCCTGTTCCGCCTAGGGACAGTCCAGGTCACTTTATGTATCAGAAACATGGCATAAGCGCCATATTGTATCTAGATTTATGGGTAGATTATACCAAACAGTTAGAAGAAAAGTATAGATGGCCCGTATCGGGTACATGGGATGCCGAATGCATCATGCGAGTAGAAGAAGCATTATGGAAAAAGAAAGCCAGACAGTCACAGAAAGATGCCATCGAGTTATGGCGCAAAGAAGCTCATAAAAGAACCGAAAAAGAAATCAGAAAGTCAGAACTAAGTAGAGAATCCCAAGAACGAGCCCAAGAAAGAGAATTAATCGAGATAGGTGAACGAGTTAGAACTGAGCAATCAGACAGACAGAGGCATGCCCTTAATAAGGGTATGTATCCTCTTCTTGCTGAGGGCTTGCCAAAAGCGACCCCAGAGGCATCCAGTAATTTCCCGCCACCATTAGTTCCGACCAAGCTACGTCACAAACCGACCGCAGCTGATATTTTTATTTCGTCCTATCTGGACGACACAGTCCCCGAATATGCAAATCCTGTTCACGCTCCGCCAGTCCCTGTAAATCAGGTAATTCCTGCTCCTCCAGACACCGGGGTGCCCTTAACAGCCCCCCCGGGTCAGCCCGCTATACAAGTCCAGCCCACGTTACAATTACCGACCCTGCCAGGACGAAAAGCATCAGTTGATGATTCTAGTTTAGGGGCCGCAGGGGGAGGTCTTCCTCAAACCCCGCCGCCATACAAGCGTCTATCAGCACTCGAATTACATGCTCAAGCATCACAGCGTACTCCTAAAAGTAATAAGTCTGTTGCAGAAATCAGGCAAACCCTTGGCGAATGTGTCTATGACCCAGTTCCAGGCGAATTTAATATGGTTTTATATTCCGTACGCATAAGGAGGGTGACCGAGTATCTAGTCACCTTGCCGAATATGAAAGAAGATCTAGACAGAATATATCGTTTCATCCGTACAGGGGATGATCCAGAAAGTATTAGTAATGCCATGTCTCAAAGGAAAGCCGAGATTCAGCGCATGATATTAAAGTTCCTAATTAACTGTCTAATAAGAGAACAAGATTACCCGTCTAAAGATCCGGAAGAAATGAAAACTCTAACAAAGTGGAGTGATAATATAGCCGAAGGAAAGCACAATACCATTGGTGCCATGGAAAGTATGTACAAGAAAATCCGTAGAGAGATAATAAAGATACACGAACAGCGTAAAGCAGCACAAGTAAGCGAGAAAGAAAGTATCTCTGATACTGAAGAGGTAGAGGACGAGAATACCGCCAGAATAGCGTATGTAGGAAAATCTAGATTTCCAGATCGCCATTTACGCCTAGAACACAAGTCTACTTTCCATCATCCAGCACCAGAACAAGGTTCCCTAGAACAAGTATTTCAAGCTACCGATCACATTCTGAAATCACGAATCGGTTACAGTGAGTTAAGTACTATGCATGAACAGGAATTAGTGCGATCAGCAGTCCGATGGATTACTGATTCTACCACTTTTCCAGACGAAATAGTGGCACAAATGTTTCTGAAATTGCCCCCAGCCGAGCAGCGACTGGTGGGTATGTATATGATTCAGCACCTCATTACTCTGTATGAGGGTCAACACTCTGATCCAGGTCCGTTACATGATATCCTGAACGAGTTACTCCAGTATAGATGGAGAGGTCTAGGTACCGATTTAATTAGTGTCATTCTAGAACAGCGTCATAAATATAGAACATTCTTGAACCCGCATTTTGCTCATGTCTCACCCCCAGAAAGTAAATCATTCTACATAGACAGACAGAATCCGTTACGAGAAGTCCACCCAGTTAAAGGAACGGGTGGCGAAATGCAACGAGTGTTTGTTTACACCCCGATCACAAAGATGGAACTCCTCGAGATGAAGAAATTAATTCCCTGTCATGACAAAGACCCAGCAGGGTTCCATAGAGAATTAAAAGACATGCTCCGTATGGGAGAATACACTTACCCAGATATCATTAAAATGTTAAAGGTCCTGTTGCCCGCAGGGGTGTATGAAAAGCTAAAGGAAAAAGAATGGGAGGTGGGAGAGAAAAAGATCGATTGGGCAGTTCTAGAAGCTGAAGACAAGGCACGAGTACCAGGTACTGGTCTTGGAGAGAAATGTAAAGAATTACCAGAATTATTAATTCAAGTTTTACCCAGATTATTAACAACGAGAAAAGAAGACTGGGATGCAATCTCAGCCTGTAAACAGAAACAAGATGAAGATATTAGTGATTTTTATTCTAGATTTGAAAAATGTTTCAGTATCAACAGTGGTCTCAAGACAAGTAGTGAGTCATATCCTCACCTTTTTGTTACCAAATTAGTCGAGAATTCAAGTCCACCAATTAAAAACCGAGTTCTGAAAGTCGAAAGCACCTGGCAAGCTAATACTCCGTCCCAGATGCTCCAGATGCTCCAGTATCACCAGAATAGAATCAGGGAAGAGCAAGAACACGAAAGAAAACGTATGAAAGACACGAAAATGAAAGTACTAGTTGCACAATCTGTTCCTCAAGACAGTCAGAAGAGGGGTCCGAATCAAGCCAGTCATCCGGCAGCTCCCGTTAAAGGGAACTGCAATTATTGTAAACAGCCAGGTCATTTTATAAATGAGTGTGCAGTTCTGAAACACAACATAGCTACTGGTAAGACTAAAGAAAGACCACGTCCGCCTAGACAAGAACAAGTTTCACAGACTCCTCAGTCACAGAATACATCACAGACAGTTACAGCACCGCAGCCTATTGCTGCAACACAGCACGTTACATCGCAGATGTACCAGTATGCACAGTCTGAGTATCCAGAGTACCAGCCATATTCATGAAACAGCCTAGAGAGGGAGGTAGGCTTGCCTCTCATCGAGATACCTGTAGATCAAGAAGGTCCCTATGTTCACAGTCAAGTGTTAGGGAAAGACAGAAAGTTTTTGATTGATACAGGGGCAAGTAGGACCACAATTAGTCATGCCGAAGTTCCAGGGGCTCCGCTCTCAGGCTCAAGAAATGTTTCCCTTGGATTTTCAGGAAAGCCGATCGTTAATGAGATTTCAAAGCCAGTCACTCTAGAAGTAGGTCCATTGTCCCGCACTACTGATCTGTTACTTACTAAGTCATGTCCAGAAAACCTATTAGGCATTAAAACACTGAAAGAGTTAGGTGCAGTTATATGTTGTTCCCCAGAGGGAATACGTCTGTTCCTACGTGACTTTAAGGGTCACTATGTATTACGAGATTTTGATTCCAGACTGTCCAATGTTCCGCAGCATTTATGGGCGCAAGGTCCAACTGATGTAGGTTATATGCAAATCACACCCCATCGTGTGACTCTCAAACCAGGTGTAGTGTTACCACGAATCAGACAGTACAGATTGCCACCTGAGGCTGTAGCAGCCTTATCCAAAATTATAGACGAGCTCATGGCTCAAGGAGTAGTTGTAGAAACTGACTCCAATGTATGCAACTCTCCGATCATTCCAGTCATGAAACGTACTGATCCAAATGCACCCCCAGTATATCGATTAGTGATTGACCTACGAGAACTTAACAAATGTATTATTCCTCAGTACCCAGTTGTCCCAGACATCTCTTCCCTATTAACAGCCATTGATTCCGAAGCCACGTTCTTCACTGTCATAGACCTCAAGAACGCATTTTTTAGTGTTCCTATTCATCCAGACAGCCAGTTTCTTTTCGGATTCTGTTTAAATGGAAGGAGCTATATGTTCACACGCGCTCCTCAAGGTTTCACAGAAAGTCCTAGTATTTACAGTCAAGCACTCAAGAGACAACTAGACAATATTCACATGCCAACTGACACTGCCCTGCTCCAGTATGTCGATGATCTACTGATCACAGCCCGTTCTGAACGTGACTGCGAGCGAGCGTCACTGACGGTTCTGTATTTCCTAGCCGAGATGGGGCACAAGGTGTCACCTTCGAAGCTTCAATTCTGTGTCCAGCAAGTGGTATACTTAGGACACTTGCTGTCCAAGAGGGGTAGGCAGTTGACACCAGACCGTATCCAGTTGATAGCGAGTCTTCCCCAGCCCAGAACCCAGAAGGAGGTGCGTGCCTTTATCGGCCTCACTTCTTACTGCAGACAATGGATTCCTCAGTATGCATTTCTAGCCAAGCCACTGATACAGTTAACGACACAGGAGGCAGCCGCATCGACTGTTCTCCCTTGGACATCTGAACATACACTTAGTTTCAACGAGTTAAAGAAAGCCCTATGCCAAGCTCCAGTTCTAGCTACACCGAACTACAGTAAGCCTTTTACACTTTTCGTTACTGAACGCGAAGGTACAGCATTATCTGTTCTTACACAAGATCAAGCAGGACAACACAAGCCCTGTGCTTATTTTTCGAGCACACTAGATCAAGTCGCCCAGGCTTTGCCTGCGTGCCTCAAGTCAGTTGCAGCCACAGCCCTAGCTATCAGACAAAGTGATTCCATAGTTTTAGGACACTCTTTGACAGTACAAGTCCCACACTCCGTGGAGGTTCTTTTAAACCGAACACAAACTCAGCACTTGACAATTGCACGTTTAACAGGTTATGAATTGACACTGTTCCAGCCCCACATAGAAATTAGACGCTGCAACATCCTGAATCCTGCTACACTGTTACCATCAGCTAGTTCAAATTCTGCCACACACGACTGTGTGGAAGCAGTCAACATTACGACAAAGCCAAGACAGGACCTGACAGACATTCCGTTACCAGATCCTGACCTGACACTTTATGTGGATGGTTCATGTATGAGAACTAGTACAGGAGAACTAGTCGCCGCGTATGCAGTAACTACTGACACCGAAGTTATTGAAACACACCGTATTGACACTCTGTCCGCTCAAGCAGCAGAGCTAGTTGCTCTGACACAAGCCTGCATACACGCCAAGAACCTGAAAGTTAATGTTTACACAGATTCACGTTACGCATTTGGAGTTGTACACGACTTCGGAGTGCTCTGGCAGGAGAGAGGTTTCATGACTTCTCATGGAACCAAGATTCAGCATGGTCTCCTTATTCAAGCCCTGTTAGATGCCATACATTTACCGACATCCATCGCTATCATGAAGTGCAAAGCACATACGAAAGTTACTGACATTATTTCTCAAGGTAACGATCTAGCAGATCGCACAGCCAAGCTTACAGCACAGACTCTAGACATTCCAGTTAACCTGACACACACCCCAGATCCGATTACATATATGACAGTTAAGGACCCTACTGAAGATGTCATAGATATCCAGTTACATGCTACTCCTGAAGAAATCAAGAAATGGTCCGAACAAGGAGGGGTCCAGACAGATCAAGGATGGTTAACGAAGGGTAGAGCCACATGGTTTCTCCCCGACTCTATGGTTCAAGTCATTATTAATACCGCACATAGTCCAGCACATTTAGGAGAAAAAGCTATGTTAGACAGTATCCAGAACATTTGGTTCAACAAGCATTTACGAGCTGCAGCCAAGCAGAAAGTCCGTACCTGTATGATATGTTGTCAGTTTAATCCAGGTAAAAGTGTCCCGGTGGAACAAGGTGGTTTCCAGCCTCCTGACCACCCTTTTGAAGTCCTCCAGATGGATTATATTCAGATGGAGCGATGTCGAGGTTTCAAGTATGTCCTTGTAGTTGTATGCGCTTTGTCCAGGTGGACAGAAGCATATCCAGTCCCAGATTACACAGCCGCGACCACTGCCAAGCAGTTGGTTCGTGAGTTTTTCCCTCGATATGGACTCCCTAGAGTCGTATATTCTGATAACGGTCAGCCATTCTCATCTGAGTTGATGAAGCACGTTTCCCTGTTGTTAGGGTACCAGTGGAAGTTCCATTGTGTACGCCATCCTGAAGCAGCCGGTCTAGTCGAGAGACATAATCAGACTCTGAAAATTCGAATTGCCAAAGTATGCAAAGATAAGGGTGTGGACTGGCTAGTAGCTCTGCCAGTCGCTTTGTTTTATATGCGCATGGTCGCACATTCCAGATCAGGTCTGTCCCCGTATGAGGTCGTATTCGGCCGCCCCCCTAACATGTGGGGTACTCCTAGACCCCGAAGTATTACTGATGTTTCATGTAATATGCTGACAGATTACCTAGCTTCCTTGATGTCTGCCCTCAACTCATGTCGTTCACAGGTTGCCGCCGCATTTCCAGACAATACCGAGGTGGCACCGCACGAAATCGTTCCAGGTTCGATGGTGCTCGTCCGGAACTTCGACAGATCAAGTCCGCTGGAGCCTCGTTGGAAAGAGCCCCGACAGGTCCTCCTCACCACCCGTACAGCCGTGAAATTGGAAGGACGCCGCGGCTGGGTACACCTTTCGCACGTCAAGAAATTCTACGGATTAAAACCGGTCTCTAAAAACATTTTCCAGGATATCAAGACTTGTCAAAACATTGTTCCTAAGGACTGTCCCGCAAAAGACATTGATACAACCCCTCCCTTGGTAGAGAAAACTCCGCAGCAGGAGTATAAGCAAAAACTCCGGTCTAGTAAAATAAGTCAGTCAGTTTGATTGTATAAGTCCTCCCCTAGGTGAAACGGTTAGACTGTTTCTGACATGTATAAAATAGACCCCCATAGTGAGAGAGTCAGTCAAAACTCAATTCAATGTATCGTTTTTCTGAGTTTTATATTATTCATCAGCATAATGATTTCCTGCACCAGTTACGCATTTTTCCTGTATTTTCCAGTTTCTCATGTAAATAAGTCTGCTAATGCTACAGTAGAGCACACGTTTAGTGATCTGCCTCCTCACGAATATTCATACCGCCTCGCTATGCGTAATAACTCATTTATCCGCATGTTACATTACTCACACCAGACCAGCAATGCCACTAATTGTTGGGTGTGTGGTCGACTCCCCCCTTTCCAGACACCGAAGGGAGTTCTGCCACTTTTTCCTTATCCATTCTCACATAATGGTTCGTGTGGAGCATGGTCCACGTTAACGTCATCCTTAACAGATATGTCTTTTCTTAACAGTACATGTTTCCCAGACAAGCAAGGTTTCCCCCACCGAACAGGTTTAGATCTAGAAAATGAAGTGTATAATTTAGGTAACTATTCGTCGAATTTTATGGTCCTGAATGTTCAGTCTGATACTACTCCAGACTCACCTGCTATTTCAGTACTACCAGTCAAAGGCGAATTATGTGTCCGAAATAAGGGTTCCGTACACGTAGGACATAGTGATTGTACTACTATTGTCAAGTATAGTGACAGCGGGAAATCTATTTTTAAAGCTTCACGTCATTCTTATTTTGTTTGTGGTCAAACTGCATATGTTCGTCTGCCCCTCGATTGGGAGGGAACCTGTTACATTGCCTTCCTACTGCCACCTGTTTTCCTAGCCCCACCCGACTACCATAGGAATTCCTTCCTAGTACATACTAGACACAAGAGAAACCTCCCGATTGTCGACTATACTGAAACTGCTGCAGAGCAATTCATTGATATTGATAAAGGTGTGTTCCCTTATTTAGGTACAGTTGTAAACAGTAAGCTAATCCGTAGGTTAACAAGAACCCTTGAAGCAGTAGTAGATGAGACTGCCTCCGCTCTAGGTAACTTAACCGAAGAGCAATCCTTTATGAGAATTGTTGTGCTCCAGAATCGTCTCGTCCTTGACGTCATACTGGCCGATAGGGGCGGGGCCTGTAGAGTCCTCGGATCTAGTTGCTGCATTTTCATTCCAAATAACGCGCCGTCTGTTTATTCAGCTATAACCAGACTTCATAAAATTGCCCATCTATTACACCAAAATCCAGGCACCTGGACATGGTCCGGTTGGTTCTGGAATATAATTTCCGCCTGGGGATGGAAAGTCCTGTCCTTTCTAGGTATTGCAGTAGCGATCATATTCAGCTGCTGCCTCTGTATACAATGTGGCCCTGCGATTTGCGGCATGTGTGCTACCTCTTGTGTTCCTAGTCCCAAGCCTCGTTCTAAATCCCGTTCCAAGACAATTCGAGATGAACAAATGGTACTGTATGAAATGATAGATGGTATCATGAATATTGATGTTTCCTGATGGAAACGTAGTGACAAGGAGGGAATGTGGAAAAGTAAATTTTGTCATGTTCTGTGTCCCTACGTGTCATCCATCATATGTTATGTGTGCATGACCAATATGCATATGTTATTCCCCATGTCCGATTAATGACGCAATTACAGTTGTGTCCACCTCTAGTATGCCAGTTTCCAGTCCTCGTGGATACTACGAATATCAGGCCTATGTAAAGCTACGTTGCCACGTTTCTCAGTGTGCACGTTATTCTATTACAAAGTCCCCGTTTCCAGGCCTCAACAGGGCCCGGACATCAGATTCAGCTCCTGTCTCCTGAAGCCTCGCTGAGGAGCGATGCAGCCCCCACCTGTATCCTCGACCTTTCACTTACTTCCTGCCTCGCAGTGTCCGGTGCAGCTTGGCTCTGCCTCTGAGTCTGCCAAAAGTATGTTATAGTTCCAGTTATCAGTTCAGTCCTCCTTCTCTGCATTCCTAAGCTACTGAACTGCATCAATAGTTTCCGTCATTGTCTAGCCTATTCGGCTCCATGTTAGAGAATACTGTATTTTAATGGTCATTTAATAATCTTCATCACGCACTACATGTAGAATAAATGCATGCTCTAGTCTTAGAGTCAATTAGCTTTTCCCCTCATGACTTCTAGTTTATATCAACATGTTCCCTAAACATTAGATACCAGATAGGGTTTAGGTACATGTCGCTCCGACCCTCCAGACTTTAGTCTCTGCTCCTAGCACAGAGTTCATAGCCCCCAGCTTCTCCTCGTAACACGTCATTGCCAGTTTGCGCGCACCACCAGGTTAGAGGTCCCGGCTCCTTAGGTAGCCCCTCCAATGTTTCCGCCCATTTCATGGCATATTCTGTTACGTCTGCACCACATGTCTATGTATACGCCCAGTTACACCTACTTTTACCCTTATCTTTCGCGACTGCTACGCGTCACGCCTTCTGCTCCACCCACTGCTACGCCTACTGCAATGTAATGCTATGTGTTTGCGCTATGTATATATGCTCGTGTATTGTTATCAAAAGTTAGCGCGCTCATCCCAGCCCCAGCCCCAGCAGCTGCTGGGCCCTGTCATCCTATTCCTATGCAGGTTGTCCTGTTCCTGTCCTTATGCTGTATTAAACCTGCAAAACTCCTACTACCTCGAATCTTGACTCTTATTTATTGAGCTATCTGTTATGATATATGTCTAGTCAAAAATAGGGTATTATTTATTTATTTACCACACCTTCTCCGACATCTTTGTGGTGGAGCGAGCCCACCGGTCACTTGGGCCGCGTCCTCCCCCTGGCGTCCCGCCGCGTCCGATGATAGCTAAATTGCTCAACTACCGCGCCAGAGACTCTGCCCTTCGACGCGCCAGAGAACTGGGAAAACTCCAATACGAGGGCTCCTCCAGCTCCTTTTACCCAGACTTTACAATGAAAGTCCAGGAAGACAAGCGTCAATTTACCTCTCTCAAGCGGCGACTCCGTGACCAAAACATTGGGTACGCAATGCTCTAACCGCTCAGTCACATTCGACTAATCGACCCGCATCTTTTCGGACCCTAAAAAACGCAGCAAAAGACACTAAAGAACTTCTCAAAAAAGCACCGCGAGATAATGCAACGTAAGAGCTCGACGAGGCATCTGGGAGAACAGCTGATGGCGATCCGGACGAGTAGGAGCAACATGCCTGTGAACTTTTTGAAGGCCTGACATTATCCGTACTACTTGTCTTGGCTGCTGGGACCCAGGACTGACTGAGTCCAGAGACAAAAAATAACAGCGTCCCATGCTCCTCCGGCCTCCTCACAGGCCTCAGCATAAAGAAGACTCAAAATCAGGACTCTCGCAAGTATTGTAATTGTTTATTCTCACTGATTTACAGGGAGTGCTCTCTTGGTTTCATAAAGTTTTCACTATTCTTGACTGCATGCCTATACGAACTGCCTGTTTGGTTGCAGTTGGTCCGATGCCATACACTTGTAGTTCCGAGGTGACAATGGCAATCTGGTTTGTTCCAAATCTACATATTGATTTATAGTTGCATAGATTAAGGCCAATGGCTACTAGAGGTGCTCTGGTAACATCTGTCCCGTGTGTTACACACTGTATGACTCGTTCCCTTTTTTGGTTTCTAAGGGGAAGGGGTGGGGGGTTATTAACTGTGCTCAGTTTGGGATTGCATGGTGTTGGAGGTGGGGAGGGATGTTGATCTGGGGTTTATTTTCATAGGTTTGTTTTACTTTGGTGGCAATGAACGGACAGTACGCAGAACACGTGTTAGTGGACATGCACGGAGGTACAGTGGCTACATACTAATCAGTGGAAGGGTGCCCTAATATCCCTGCTGCACACCAGACTCTCCACACCCGGAAACTGTAGAGGATAAGGTAGGGTCATTGACTTGGAATCTTAGAGGCCTCATTGAGCAACGCAAAATCTGGAAGGTAATGGCATATTTAGCGAGACACAACATCGACATAGCGTTGCTGCAGGAAAAGCATCTCCCTACAGCTAACTTACCATTTACTTGTGGACGGATTCGTGGCATATTCCACGCTGCAGGATTCCCTTCATACGCCCTTGGGGTGCTTACCTGGGTTAATCCTAGAGCTCGCTTTCCCTAGTAGAGTTACACACAGACCTGGATATCAGATACACTATATCTAAATGCACAGGGAAAGGCATAGAATGTATTTTAATAAATGTCTAAGGCCCCAACTACGATTTCCCCCAATTTTATCAAGACTTGCTGGCTAGGGCGCACCATTTACCTGATCTGCCCCAGATATGGGGGGGGCACTTTAACTGCGTGTTAAATCCTGATATAGACTGTTCGGGGGGGCCCCTTACGACGCCTATCACAGGCGGCCAAAAATGATTACAGATATGTTAACTGAGCTGGAGCTGTTGGATGTCTAGCGCTCTCGTTCAAACGGGACGGGAGGGTTTACAAATTATTCTGCCCCTCACAACCTGCACACCAGGATAGACTATTGGTTCCTGGCTAATTCACTTGGGCACACGGTTCGAGGCTACGAGGTGCTCCCACACTCATACTCTGATCATTCACCAATACTTCTCACCCTGGCATCTCCTGCTAAACACCCTCCACTTGGAGATTCCCCCCATACACTCTAGTAGATGAAGTTTTTAAAGCAGACCTCCTGGAGGCCATAGACCCCTTCTTCACCACTAATATTGGCTCAGTCCCGCAATTCACTTCTATTTGGGAGACCTTCAAGGTCTATATCCGTGGCATAGCCATCTCTAAACACTCTAGGGTATTGAAATCTATTTGGGGGCATTAGCCCTAATGGAGCAGAAATTTGCAGAGTTGGAGTGTGCAGTGCTGGTCACCCACAATGCACAATCTCTAGAGACACTTAAAGACTACTCTCGAAAATATCACTTAGAAGCAGTCAGAGAGGTAAAGTTAATGGGCAAATATGCAATAGCCAGAAGATCTGGAGAGAGAGTGCCCTGGCGCTTCGTTGACAGCCCTCATGAGAGGGCGACGGACGAATACTGTCTTCATTGAGCTTACTCTGGACACCGGTGAAAAGTCTAAAGATCCTGACATTATTGCGGAACAATTTAGGATGTATTATGCCAACCTATACCGCTCTCGGTCCCATAACTTACAGCCAACATTTTATCCTTCCTAGAATACATAAAGTTACCCTGATTGTCTAATGATCATAGAGAGTAACTAATGAGACCGCTAGAGGCATGGGAGATCCACGAGGCGCTAGGTTCAATGCACTCCAATAGCACCCAGGCCAAGACAGGCACACTGTAGCGTTCTATAAGGAGTTTAAGGAAAAGCTTTCCCCTCACCTGTCACTATTCGAGGAGATGGGTGAAAGTTGCTCTATGCCCCCCACGATGTGCGCAGCCCTCCTGGTGGCCATTCTGAAATCTAGAAAATCCCCTCAAGACTGTGCCTCGTTATCGGCCCTAGTCTCTTAAATGTAGACACTAAAATTTTCTCTAAAATACCTGCAAATCGTCTAGCTCCACTCCTACCAACCCTAGTGGGCCCGGTGCAGGCGGGATTCATCCCAGGACACACATTAACACACAATCTACGTACCGTATTTGGGGCCATCCAACATACCAAACCAGACACCAAAGTAGCCGCAGTCTTCCTAGACGCGGAAAAAGCTTTTGATTCCATTGAATGGAATTTCATGTTACTGGTGCTCGAACGTATGGGGCTGGGTAACATTCTTACAATTAGTGAAAACCCTACAGCCTGGGTCAGTGTGGGCAATATAGTCACTGCTCCCCTGGAGATTTCTAGAGGTACTCGCCAGGGGTGCCAACTATCCCCACTCATCTATGCCCAAGTGGCAGAGCCGCTGGCCTGTGCTCTTAGAGAACACCATGGACATAGAGGTATTTGCATCCCTGCATAAAATCCTATCATTTCCTCCTACACTGACGATAGGCTTCTATATATTCGAGATCCTGTCACCAACCTTTCCCCAGTACTATGTGAGGTGGTAAAATTCGGGGAATTTCGGGCCTAAAAATTTACTCCATCATTTGTCCATTACTCCGGCAATGCTCCCAGTGGATCTGGATTTCCCATTGACTTGGAAGATGGTGGTGCTACCCAGATTTATTTTCCTATTTATTAATATTCGATTGTCCTACCTGCACACTTCTTCAAACACCTCAAGAGCTGCTGAGTAAACTGGCTTCAGCTGGAAAACAGCCACGTACCAGATGGGAGGTACTCACTCTCCCATATTTGAAGGGTGGGTTGGGGGCTCCAGACCTGGACCTCTATTAAAGAGCTGCCCAATTAGTGGCTACACCAGCAGGTCCCCCTCCCTCACCTCCATATAGAAATGGTAGCATTGGCACCCGCCCACCTATTGACTGCAAAGATTCACCCCCGCGAGACGCCACACGGGGACACCAGACTCAATTAACGCAACTACACACGACTGGCAGAACCTTATGAACCGCCAAGCATTTCTATCCTGTATTCCCCCCTTATGCCTATAGCATGGTGTGCATGGCTCCCTGCCCTTACTACAGCTGAAATAGTCAGAGCTATGCAAACCTTAGACATATAACACAATCAGAAAATTTAAATAAAAATAAAAAAAAGAGAATTCTTTAAAGACGGGACAGGGTGCGACTGGGAGGAGCTGACAGTGAACAATCCCGTAGTAACCCCCTTAACACTATTCCACTACTTTAGGGCTAGCAGTGCGTTGCGCGAACTGCTAGGAGAAGAATTGTTGGAACCACCAGAGGTTATACCTCTCACCACAATGTTACGCACTGCATCCCCAAGTAAAATGGTTTCACACATTTACACTAAAACACAAGATCTGCGCTGTAACCAATATGTAAAGGCCAGATTGGAATGGCAACGGGACTTGGAGCTCACACTAGACGACGACACATGGAAATGTTGTTGTGAAGCTACGAAACGTATTTCACTCAATGGCAGACACCGCCTCATACAATTTAAGTTTCTTAACAGAATTTACCACACTCCTGTCCGGTTATACAGATTTGGACTGCGCGACACTGATTGGTGTAAGAGGTGTGGGGAGGGGGGGGGGGCTTTCTACACTTGGCATGGTTACGCCCTTCCGTTGCCAACTTCTGGACACAGATATTTTCTAAACTAAGTGAGATTGTTGGAGAAACAGATTCCGGACCCACTTCTGGCCATATTGGGTTACTCCAAAAGTCTCAGGAAAGATATCAGGCGTCTGATTGATATGGGCCCCTTGATAGCCAAGCGAGTGGTGTAATGCATTGGGCGCGTGGCACTCCTCTCTCCCTAACAAAATGGTCCAGGGATATGCTTTTCTGCAACACGCAAACAGAATTGTATAGCGCACTACATCCACCTAGAAGTCACCCTAAAAACCTCTGGAGTCTATAGAACACCTACATAGAATGCCAAAAATGAGACCATTGCGTACTGTTCCACCTAAATGCACACAATTGTATAGAGGCCAAATGTATCATTCCCTTCCATAGGCTAATGTCCTCCAATAAAGCTGTCAGTAAAATTATGATCTGTCCTTCCATGTATATTCTCACTGCTTCTTTTCGGTTAGTTAAATTTTATTTAGTATCCTTTTATATTGAATTATTTGTTTTGTAATTTTTTTTATTATGTCTTATTATTGATTGATTGTAATTTGCTCCTTTGTCACTGATTTTCTTTCTGGTTTGATTATAAAAGTTAATAAAGAGAACAATAAAAAATAAAAAAAATACTGGAAAGCGAGTTGAGGGAGTTGAAGCAATTCGGATTGCAAGGAGAAGCACTCGAGTGGGACAGGGGAAAACAGAGCAGTGGAGTGCAAAGAAGCAGAGGGGTGAAAGAGCAATATGGCCAAAGCAGCATACAGGCAAGAAAGTAATGGGGAGCACGGAGGTGACACCAATGGGTGCACAGAAGTATCCTGTGCTTGAGCACAACATAGTCAGGAGGTGAGACAAGCCTACAGGGGAGACAGCTGGAAAACACAAGCACCCTCATAGAGTGCTTCACAATTTTTCATTCAAAAGTTACAGAAAAGCAGACACTTGAAGAATAGAAGGAGCCAATCAGAAAGGTGGTTAACAGGCTACGCTGAAAGGTAGGGACAACTACATACTGGATGGGGAAAAACAAATAAACGCAATGAATAGAGAGCATGCAAACGTGAGTGAGAAAACATAAGGCCAATGATGAGCAATAAGGCTGAATGCAATTCTAGGTAAGCTTTCAGGATGTCCCAAAATATTTTGACAACCTGCACTGTTTGGTAGGCTTAGACCTAAAAAGGCTGACATGGTTGTCTACTGAAGTTAAACAGCTGCAGATGTGCACATCTGTATATAATTCTCATATTTACATGTGACTGTATTAATATCTAGAAAACAATTTACTTACCTTTGTTAATGCTTTTTCTGATAGAGACTCTAGATTCCTTACCTTCAAATAAACACCAAAGCAATATCTTACAAGAGGTGGGTCTGCGAACCTGCTTAAACCAAAATAATTCTGGTGGACCGAACGGGCAAAATGTCCGTCTCGACCGACCGCGCTGTCCAGGAAGTAGTATTTCGTGAACGTTTGGAACACGTAGCAGCCCAACAGGCGTCCAGGACAGGCACTCTGTGTACTAACATCAGTAGCAGTGGCCTTAGCTCATGTTGAATGAGCCTGTAAGCCTTTGGGGGACTGCTTCTCAGCTAGTGCATAGCAGATTTTAATGCAGAGCATAAACTATTGTGAGATGGTCCGTTTCTGCACACACTTGCCTTTTATCATTCCAGTGAACCCAATGAACAGCTGATCGCGCACCTGGTGTTCTTTGGTGCAAACGATGTAAAAAGATTAGACTCTACGAGTCCAAACTATGGAGACTCTCCTCTTTGGAAGTATGAGGGGGAGCAAAAAATTTCAGCAGTGTGATGTTTCAGCCAACATGGAAAGAGGTCACCACCTTTGGCAGAAAGGAGGCACAACTCAGAAGAAACAGTTAGTCTGCGTAGAAGCTGGTGTAAAGGCGGGTAACAGAAAGAGCTTGAAGCTCGCTCACCCTCCAGGCTGATATAATTGCTACTTAGTAGACAGAGCATCAGAAGTCTCCAAGGACAGTGGTACACACAGTGTTGACGGCTTAGCTTGTCTGCCTGGCATTCAAAGATACCACCAGTAGTTGCACAATCAAGAAAATATCTGGTGTTCCAGCCATGTCCAGAGGTGCATGGCCTCCTGCCTCAGGGTCCACAACTAGACTCTGCCCTGCTTGTTGCTGTACCACTTTGTGGTGAGGTTGTCTGCAAAGAGCTGGTTCGGCCTTCCTTTGATGGATAATTAAAAGGCTTAAAAACGCCAAATGGATGGCCCTCAGCTCCAGAAGGCCGATGTGGAGCCATGCATCTCCTGGAGACCAGACCCCCTAGATCACAACCTCTCCCAGATGGCCATAACATCCCAGAAGTGATGCATCGGTCACCGGCGTCAACTCTGGGTGTCTAAGAGAGCGAGAGGGTCTGGCCCAATCAGTGACCACTGCTGGACCAAGTCGGAGAGATTACCCTGATGCTATGCCCACTGGGACTTCTGATCTCACAGAAGAACTTGCATGTGCTACCTGGCATACTGAACTATCAGGATGCACGAGGCCATCAGAACGGCAGCTTCGGAATCAGTCTCACTGAGACCCAGGACTGAGGCTAAAACATTGGTATCATAGCCTGAAGATCATGGAATCTGTTCTGGAGAGTACACAAAGAACTGCACCATGTTCAGATGACGGGGAGCATCTGAAAAGGAATCAGGTGTGACTTCAGCACATTGACAGCGAACCCAACAAATAAAGGTTTGCTGTAGTCGGGTCAAAACTGCCAATGGCAAGCCCACATTCAACAGCCAGTCTTTGAGGTGGGGAGACTGACTGCAGGCTCTCGGGGGTTGGTACCGAGTGAGTAAAGCTAGGCCTCCAGGTGTGGAGCAGTGGAAACAGGCAATCATCCTGTGCAGGGCTTGGCCCAGGCTCCCAGGAGGATGTTTGTGAGGGCTTAACGTAAGGATATTATGGGCTCCACAGAGGATTGCCTCGGTTGAAGCACCTCTGTCAAGACGTTGGTCTTGACTGTCGCGGAGGGAAGCTGCAGGTCAAGGACTTCCACCACACTCCTCACCGCCATGTCAAAGAATGTGACTTCCTCCATAGCAGGCTCCCGAAGCAAGACCAGGCCAGTGTATGGAGATGTGTCGAGTATGCTGGCATCTCACAGCTCTTCATACCAGTTGTCCACATGGTAGCACTGGCCAGATCATCGGTTGCGTCAGGGAACTAACAGGGAAGTAAGTTAACAGAAGAACACCAGCTGAAGGGATTTAAAGTCAACGTCTGATCTCACAAAAGTAATGAAACGTGACCTTTAAGTGACAGACAGGACTAATCCAAAGCACATTGCATCATAAGTACTACAGGCACTTCTAAAGACACCTCATTTGCAAACTAATAAAATTACAAGGACCTCATAGAATAGGGGGTGGTGCTAAGAGTGGGTCAAAAGTGTGTGCTAGGCCGGGGCGTGGCTAGCAGCCAACGATGGCGGCAGCTTAGAAGGCGAGCTCCGCGGTTGAAGCGGCCTCCTTGACAATCCGACTATTAATCCGGCACACAACCATCACCTGCGGGAAGGCACTGACGCCCAGGACCGGGCAGCACAAACGGAGACCGGCGGAACGTGAATCCGACGGCGGGAAGTGCAGTTCGGAGCGCAGCCCACTCAGGCCACTAAGACAGACTGGAGCCGGGGAACGGCTTGGGGCGGTGAGCGGACAGGAAGTGCTGCAAGCAGGGCGAGACACCACCGGAAGCGCCCGCTCGTAGACGAGCTTCGGACAACAGAGGGGTCGGCGAGACGGAGTCACCACCGGACTAGAGATACCCGAGAGCAGAGGGCCGGTAGTCGCAGGCTGGGACTCGGCACACATCGGGAGCTCGCCCGAACAGCAAACAGAGGCGGATAACCCTGCAAACTCCAGGGCCAGGGCCGCCATCTTGGGCGCCGAGCACGGAGAGACCCGGGGACTTGGAAAGTATAGAGGCCGTGTCAGCCTGCGCGAGACCCAGCCACCGAAAAAGGACAAAGAGAGCCTTCCCGCAGACCGCGAACTACCCGGTAGAGAAGGGTGCTGAGCACGGGACACCTGTCGGGCGGCGGTGGCGCGACTACAGACGGTGGCGCGCCGGCGCTTCCCCCGACCCAGCCACTAACTTGAGGGCGCCGTCTCCCGGACCCGGACCCGACATCCCGGAGCCCCGCATTCCGTTGGGTGCAGAGGTGTGCAGAGGTGTACAGCGGTGCTGCAGACTCCGGCGCGAGAGTGCACACACCCCTACTCTTCGGCTCCTCATAGGACGAGGTGTGTTACCGAGGCGCTGCACACAAAATTGCAGAGGCGGACTTGTGGATGCCTCACTGCTGTGACCGAGGGGACACCAGCTTAGATATTGTGAGTACCGCCCGCCATTGATGGTCAGCAGGGAAAGCGACGGGGCCGACACCCAGGGGCTGCCTCCCCCCAGACAACACCGTCTCGGACTACGTACACCGGGGAACCGTAACTGGAGGGACACAGCAGAACACCAGGCGACACGACTTCACTTTGCAGATCGTACCTAATCTATAAACTGAATGCGACGAGAAGCAAGGGTCACACCCACCACGGGCTAAACAGCGTGGCGATCGTGGTCGATCGACCCACATAACTCCGAAGGGGTCTACACAGGGGTGACTTCCCCATAGCCTCAACACCACTAGAGACTCTACCCGGAACAGACATACCTCTGAGGACCGCGACGGGGGTGACCTCCGGGATGGCCGGTAAAGGGACGAAGGGTGGAGCCGCGCAAGCCCGACTTGAAAAATACGCCTATGATAGGGCTCCCTCCTCCTCACCAGACGCAAAAACTCTAACGGGCAAATCCGTGGATGCGGCGGGAGGCAAGAAAGCGACCTTGGATGATGTGATGCGGGCCCTCGCTCAGGTGCAGGCGACAGTGGGTTCGATCTCAACCGAGATAACTCTAATACGAGCGGACTTCCATAAAATGTCCGAGAAAGTAAATACAATGGAAGTAGTAACCAAATCCTTGGTGGAAGATGTCTCAGAACTGCAGATAAGCATGGAACGAATCGCAAAGGAGAACAAAGACCTGCGTGACAAGCTGGATGATCAGGAGGGGCGCTCGAGACGAAATAACATACGCATAATAGGGGTTCCAGAATCGGAAGACACAAGAGCTATGGACCTCTATGTAGAGGAGCTGATCAAACAAAACCTGCGACCAAAGGGTCTCTCCGACTTTTTCACAGTGGAAAGGGCGCACCGGGTTCCCGGGGGTCGCCCGAAACAAGGCGCTAACCCAAGGCCGATCATTGCTCGCCTCTTTAATTTTAGAGACAGGGACGCGATCCTACAAGCTGCAAGGAACTCACCCCCCGTTAGAATCCAAAACTCCACATTGGCATTCTTTCCGGATTATACGGCGGAAGTCGCACGGAGGAGGAGAACCTTTTTCGAAGTGAAGAAAGAACTTAGGACCAGAGAGATTCCTTACTCAATGCTCTTTCCAGCTAAGCTCAGGATAGTAGCGGATAATAAAACGTGGTTTTTCGACAATCCGGAGGCAGCACAGGATTGGCTGGAGGGTTGGAGACCAGCGACCCAACCTCGCCGTTCTAACAGGCCGAACATGCACCGCAACAACGAATCCCGTCCCAGCTTCCAGGCATCCGGAGGAGAAGCAGACCGGCGCTCGCCTCTGAACGGCATTCCAGAAACGGAAGATAACGAAGAACAATGACTTCCCAATGTTGCCTTTTTAGGCCGAATGTAACGCTGACCGGGCGTGCCGCCATGGACACTGGGCTGAGGACCTCCGTGGACAAGGAGGGGGGCCGCCGACTCCGGAGAGTCCTTCACCCCAGCGTGCAAGTACTATGTTTTGGGATGGGATCAGGCACTCTGCTGAGTTGGGGGGGCGGGCAGTTCCAAGTCCGTTAAGCAGGAGGGCAGGGAGGGGGGGAGTTGGGGGTTGGGAGGTTTTGCACTTCTGGAATGTTACACTGGTCGAGATTGGAATTATATGGCACACACGCATAATATAGCAGGGATCTGGCAAATCAGTCGAACTCAGTCGGGACGGCACACTGGTACATTCAACCACAGCAGCTATGACACGCACCACACGAGTTGAGACAGAGAGGGGGGATTCGGGGCTGGGGCAGGTGACACCGTTGTGCCTCATGTCGTGGAATGTAAGGGGATTGGGAGACAAGGTCAACCGGGGATTGGTACTGCAGGGTATACGAAGATGGAGTCCAGCCCTGGTCCTATTGCAAGAAACACACTTAACGGGCACAGCTACTTGGGCCCTAGATAGGAAAGGATACCGTATGATTGTCCACTCAGAATTCACTAAGGGGTCCCGTGGTACAGGAATCCTAATGCACCATTCCTCAAGGTTCATAGTCCAGTCTACAAAAATAGACTCACAGGGACGTTTTGCAGCTACACATGGTCAGTGGGAAGGGAGGCCGCTGAATGTAGTCTCGGTATATATTCCGCCGGCACTGCACGCAGTCGCTCTCCCAGAATTGGGGAAGTTTCTGTTGGAACTGCCGGAGGGAGATCTCGTCTTGGGGGGGGGGGGGGGGACTTTAACGCAGTGGCACACAACACACGTGACAGATTCCCGGTGCGAACTCAGTCACCCGGGCCCTCCCGGCTGCATGACTTCCTGGAGGCGCAGGGCTTGGTGGACCTTTGGAGGCAACTCCATCCGGATGAACAGCAATACACGTACCACTCGGCGGTCCATGATAGCCTGTCGTGGATTGACTATTTCCTAACACTGGGGCACGGCCTCCTCACTATCGATGACGTACAAATTAGGCCGAGGGGCATTTCGGATCACTCCCCATTGACACTGGCTCTCACCAACCCTGAGCAGACCCGCAAACGCATTTTCCCGATCTACCCAGGGTACCTTAAAGTGCCACAGGTAGCTAAAACACTGAAAAAGGGGACGAGGTCATACTTTGAGGAAAACGAGGGGACGGTAGAGTCTCCCACTATCTTATGGGAGGCCTACAAAACGGTTCTTCGAGGGCAGGCCATCTCCGCGATCACGAGACATAAGCGCACACAAACACAAGAACTTTTAGACTTAGAAGACAGACTGGCCAAGGCCAATAGAGAACATGAGGTTGACCCGACGAGGGACACGCTGCACACGCTCCAGCTGTGCCAGCGGCGTCACACCGACCATGTACGCAGCAGGGTGATGGACAGTATAGCGACCGCAACACACAGGATATACGATGTGGGCGATAAAGCCGGTAGACTCCTTGCCTGGCTGGACAGGAAACGGGGTGGACAAAGGGCCATACTACACTTAAGGGATCGAGCGGGTAGGTTACAGACCCACCCATCACTGATAGTCGAACTCATGGCAGACCATTTTCAAACAGTATACACCCCCGAAGTGGATGTTACCCGGGAGATGGCGGAAGCGTCTCTCGTGGGGGTACCCACTCGCACATTGTCACAGGACAATATAGACGAGCTAGAAGCAGACCTGACCGCTGAGGAGATTCAGATAGCTATAGCAGCACTACACTCGGGGAAAGCGTTAGGTCCCAATGGGATACCGATTGAGTGGTACAAGACCATGTCGGAGACGCTCTCCACACCCCTACTTAACATGTTTAAGGACAGTCTAGAGCGGGGACAATTACCGCCCGACCAACGTGCGGCGACTATAGTAACGATACCGAAACCCGGCAAACCCCCTGAGGATTGCGGGTCATACCGCCCAATATCCCTCCTTAACGCCGAGAACAAAATCTTGGCAAAATTACTGGCCAACGGACTGCTGCCTCATCTGGTGCACCTAATACATCCTGACCAGTCAGGATTTATGCCGCACAGAAGCACGGCGATGAATCTCAGACGATTGCATGGGGTGATGGCACGGGCTGCGCTGTCGGAGCCGGCGGCGATCCTCTCACTGGACGCCAAAATGGCGTTTGATCTGGTAGAATGGCGCTACCTTTTTGCGGTTCTAGAACATATGGGCTTCGGCCCGAAATTCATGGCATGGATTAAGCTGCTATACCAAAACCCAGTGGCGCGAGTGACGGCAAATGGCCGTACCTCGAGAGAAATATCATTAGCGAGGGGTACGAGACAAGGATGCCCTCTCTCGCCGCTATTGTTCGCCCTAGTGCTGGAACCTTTAGCCACTATCATTAGGACTACCCGGTTGCTGCGGGGCATACAGTGGGGCGACGACTGTGAAGACAGGGTGTCATTATATGCCGACGACATGTTAATTTACCTAACGGACTTAACGGTGGGCATACCGGCACTACTGGCGTTGTGTGAGAGACATGGGAGGGCCTCAGGATATAAAATCAACAGGACAAAATCGGTGCTCTACGTGCTACACGGCACGCCGCCGGTTCTGAGTGCGGACTGCCCGTTAATAGTGGAGAGCGTCTCCTTCAGATATTTAGGGATCCATATTACACGTGATCATGCGACCTTTCAGGACCTGAATCTACGGCCACTGCTCGAGAGGCTGAAAACAGACGTGCGACACTGGAAAACCCTCCCAATAACTTTATTAGGCAGAGCAGCACTTTTCAAGATGATGGCACTACCCCGGTTCCTCTATGTCTTGGAAAACACACCAGCGACGGTCCCATCATCGTTCTTCAGACAGATATCGACTCAACTGTCGGGCCTATTATGGGGAAGCAGACCAGCAAGAGTAGCACATTTGAAACTGATTAGGGACTGGTACAGTGGGGGGATAGCCCTCCCAAATTTGGAACTGTACTACTGGGCAGCTCACCTTAAGGTGATCAACCAATGGTTACATGGACCGCATGATGACCCGGCGTTCCTGGCGGACAGACAGCAGCTAGGCACGGCCACCCTTTTGGCCCCACTCTACAACAAAGGACTGATTAAACAAGCATTGGAAATGCAATAGGTCTCGCAGCATTAGAGTTAGTGCATTTAGAATTGTTTATGGGTTTTTTGTTGTAAATCTTTTGCATTTTTATTTTTTTTTGCCAATGCTAAAGAATTACAAATCAAAAAAGCAATAAACAATTGTAAAAGCTGTAACTAAAAATCCTACGAGACCTATTGCACTGTGTGAGGGTGAGGTGTTGAGGGTGAGTGAGGGTGGGGATGAGTGAGGAGTTGAGTGTGAGTGAGGTGTTGAGGGTGAGTGAGGTGTTGAGGGTGAGTGAGAGTGAGAGTGAGTGAGGGTGAGGGTGAGGGAGGGTTATTGCGAGTTAGGATGAGGGGTTGAGGGTGGGTGATGGTGAGGGTGAGGTGTTGAGGGTGAGTGAGGATGAGTGAGGGTGAGTGAGGAGTTGAGGGTGAGTGAGGGTGAGTGAGGGTGAGTGAGGGTGAGTGAGGGTGAGTGAGGGTGAGTGAGGGTGAGTGAGGGTGAGTGAGTGTAAGTGAGTGTGAGTGAGGGTGAGTGAGGGTGAGTGAGAGTGAGTGAGGGTGAGGTGTTGAGGGTGAGTTGTTGAGGTTGAGGTTTTGAAGGTGAGGTGTTGAGGGTGAGGTGTTGAGGGTGAGGTGTTGAGGGTGAGGTGTTGAGGGTGAGGTGTTGAGGGTGATTGAGTGTGAGTTAGTGAGGGTGAGGTGTTGAGTGTTAGTGATGGTGAGGTGTTGAGGGTGAGTGAGGGTGAGGGTGAGTGAGGGGGAGGGGGAGGCGTTGAGGATGAGTGACGTGTTTAGGGTGAAGTGTTGAGGGTGTGGGTGAGGAATTGAGGGTGAGGGAGGGTGAGTGTGGGTGAATTGTTGAGGGTGAGTGATTGAGGGTGAGGTGTTGAGGCTGATGTTTTGTGGGTGAGTGAGGGTGAGATGTTGATGGTGAGTGAAGGTGAGGTGTTGGGTGAGGCGTTGAGGGTCATTGAAGTTGAGGGTGGTTGAGTGAGGATGAGTGAGAATGAGGGTGAGTGAGGAGTTGAGGGTGAGTGAGGGTGAGGTGTTGAGGGTGAGGTGTTGAGGGTGAGTGAGTGTGTGATGTTGAGGGTGATTGAGGGTGAGGGTGAGTGAGGATTTGAGGGTGAGGCGTTGAGGGTGAGGTGTTGCTGGTGAGTGAGGGTGAGAGTGATTGAGTGTGAGTGAGTGTCAGTGAGGGTGAGGTAGCGTCTTACTGATTGCCCGTGAAAAGCCCAATTATCTTCTTATATGTGAAAAAGAATGAAATGCGATAGGTACATTTTACAAAAAAAATTGTGAGCTTATGTGTTGTATTTATTGTTATAAAATAGCACTCGCTCGGTAGGGAGGCTACTTCAGAGCTGATAAAAACAGAATTATACATTTAATAAACTGTCATTTTTTGTCCTGTGTGTTTAAGCGTAGTTGAGACATTGACAGCACGAGTCTGAAATATAAATGAAAACAACGCAGCAGGACCCGGCGCCTTTTCATCCCTAAAAGTATTTACCATTTGAGGAAGGACAAGGCGCGAACCCGAAATGCATCGAGGGGTGTGATGTACAAGTTGCCTATCTAGAATGTGAACGATTGTCCGATAAAGTATTTCAATCAATCATGCAATAGAAGTATAGAAAATTATTTTCAGCAAAGAAAAGACAAATGCACCAGTTTACGTTGGGATGACTGAATGCCAGCCACGGATACAAGAAAATTTATCAGGGATTCCAGGCTGCAATCGCGTAGAGTGTTAGGGGGTGTGAGGGGGGGAGGATGAGTGAAGTTATTTGCGTAAGAGAGTGTGTGAGTGTGTTAGTGTGAGGGTGAGTAAGTGTGTGTGAGGCTGAAGGTGTGTGATGGTGTATGAGGGAGATGTTGTTTTAGCGTTACTGAGCGTGTGTGAAAGAGTGTGATAGTTTTGTTGTGTGAGGGTGATGTTAAGAGTGTGTGTATATGTTAATAATAATTAAGTAATGTGTTGTTTGTAACTAAAGGTGTCCCCTTTGTATTACTTCAGTCTTATGTGTATATTAGTATGTAATTTTAAATGTGTATGTATTGTACTAACTATGTGTATGTTTTGTAACATGTTTGTGTAGTCTCGTTTTTATTTTTTTTTTAAAATGGCCGACGTATAGCGTCACGTCGACGTCTGCTATGTTTAGCGGTCTAGTTTATTTTTGAGTTGTGTGTGTTTTTTGTTTACGTATTTTTCTAGCCAATCGGAGCGCGACGTTTTTGACGTAGCGTTCCGATTTGCATACGTCAACCGTTGAATTCCCCATTGATCGAGAATGTTGGTGTGCGGAAGGCGTGTTCTTGTCCCGGTGGTGTTGCTGCGTCGTTTGACAGGTAAGAATGTATTCCTAAGTTTATTTTAATGTAATGTAATGTAGTATATATACTATGTAAAATTTAAATACTTGCAAAATTTATTTAATTCACTCGTAATATTTGTAAATGTTTGTAATGTAACATAAAGTAGTGTTTTTTATTGGCGATGTGTAATGCATATGTTTTGTTAAACTGTAATGTAATGTATTAATGTCCTTTTTTTGGTAATTTGACATACAAAAGGGGTTTGTTTCATTTCGAAGTGGTAAATGTGTTGTAATATATTGATGTAAGTTGTTTTTTTATTATTTTTTTGTGTGATGCTGAAGTAGTCGGATAATTTGTTATTGACGTACTTGAAGTATGAAATGAAACTTTGTGTCTTTGCTGACTGTAGTATTTTTAGCAATGTATGAACGACATGTACAGTGAACTAATGTATTTTTCGTTAGATTTTTGTGACTGACTCTATGTTCGTAATATGTTTTATTGTATTTGAACTAATTCCGTCTGGATAAATGCTATTGTGTTAAGCGTTTCTTTTTTTGTGTAAATCTCGACTATTGTATTCAATGCGTCCCATTTTCCGGATGAATCGTTCTTGTTTATTTCCCTCTGAAAAATTTGATTGTTTCTGAATTTTTGTTTATTTCGTCATATTTGCTTTATATTAGACGGAATTCCGTGAGAAGAAGTGCTATTGTTGTATGCGTCCGGTTTTTTGTGTAACTGTTGACTACTGTCTTTAAACCGTCCCATTCTCCGGATGAATAGTGCTTGTTTATTGCCCGGCGAAAAAGTTGCCTGTTTCACTTGTGTCTTTGTATCTCCTCGTCCTCGCTTCCTGCCACATATTTGTATTTGTTTCCTTTGTGTAATATTGTTGTAATATCGTACGAATTAAATTTACTTTTTGGCCCGAAGACTGATTAACATCCTTGCATCCTTTTAGGTCAATGATGTTAAGTTTTTTTTGTGTCTAACGTATCTGATGCTATACTCCGTCGACCCCCTTGTTTTTCGTCCTGAAATTTCTTTATGTGTAAGAAAATGGCCTAACATTCCTCAAATTGCAGAGTGGGTGAATGCTGCAGAGTGGGTGAATGCTGCAGAGTGGGTGAATGCTGCAGAGTGGGTGAATGCTGCAGAGTGGGTGTATGCTGCAGAGTGGGTGAATGCTGCAGAGTGGGTGAATGCTGCAGAGTGGGTGAATGCTGCAGAGTGGGTGAATGCTGCAGAGTGGGTGAATGCTGCAGAGTGGGTGAATGCTGCAGAGTGGGTGAATGCTGCAGAGTGGGTGAATGCTGCAGAGTGGGTGAATGCTGCAGAGTGGGTGAATGCTGCAGAGTGGGTGAATGCTGCAGAGTGGGTGAATGCTGCAGAGTGGGTGAATGCTGCAGATTGGGTGAATGCTGCAGATTGGGTGAATGCTGCAGATTGGGTGAATGCTGCAGATTGGGTGAATGCTGCAGATTGGGTGAATGCTGCAGATTGGGTGAATGCTGCAGATTGGGTGAATGCTGCAGATTGGGTGAATGCTGCAGATTGGGTGAATGCTGTCTATTGGGTGAATGCTGTCTATTGGGTGAATGCTGTAGATTGGGTGAATGCTGTAGATTGGGTGAATGATGGAGATTGGGTGAATGATGGAGATTGGGTGAATGATGGTGAGTGGGTGAATGATGCAGAGTTTCTGAAAGATGGATAGTGTGTGAATGATGGATAGAGTGTGAATGATGGAGAGGCAGAGTGCTGTTGCGTTTTTGAGTGTTAGTGTGTGTAACTGAGGGTGAGTCGTTGAGGGTGAGTGAGGGTGATGTTGAGTGAAGGTGAGGGTGAGGTGTTGAATGGTATTGAGGGTGAGGGTGAGGTGTTAAGGGTGAGTGAGTGTGACTTGTTGAGGATGAGTGAGGGTGAGTGAGGTGTTAAGAGTGAGGTGTTAAGGATGAGATGTTGAGGGTGAGTGATGGTGATGTTGAGTGTAGATGAGGGTGATGTGTTGAGTGTGAGTGAGGGTGAGTGATGGTGAGGGTGAGTGAGGGTGTGGAATTGTGGGTGAGGTGATAAGGGTGAAGTTAGTGAGGGTGAGGTGTTGAGGGTGAGGGTCTGAGGGTATGCTGTGCTGTACCTGCTCCGTGTGTGAGGGAAGCTTGCACTGTTGCCGCCTGTGCTGTACCTGATGTATGTGTGATGAAAGCTTGCACTGCTGCTGTCGGTGCTGTACCTGTTCCATGTGTAAGGGAAGCTTGCACTGCTGTTGGCTGTGCTGTACCTGCTCCGTGTTTGAGTGAAGCTTGCATTGCCGTTGCCTGTGCAGTACCTGCTCCGTGTGTGATGGAAGCTTGCACTGCAGCTGCCTGTGCTGTACCTGATGTATGTGTGAGGGAAGCTTGCACTGCTGCTGTCGGTGCTGTACCTGTTCCATGTGTAAGGGAAGCTTGCACTGCTGTTGCCTGTGCTGTACCTGCTCCGTGTTTGAGTGAAGCTTGCATTGCCGTTGCCTGTGCTATACCTGCTCCGTGTGTGATGGAAGCTTGCACTGCAGCTGCCTGTGCTGTACCTGATGTATGTGTGAGGGAAGCTTGCACTGCTGCTGTCGGTGCTGTACCTGTTCCATGTGTAAGGGAAGCTTGCACTGCTGTTGCCTGTGCTGTACCTGCTCCGTGTTTGAGTGAAGCTTGCATTGCCGTTGCCTGTGCTATACCTGCTCCGTGTGTGATGGAAGCTTGCACTGCTGCTGTCGGTGCTGTACCTGTTGCATGTGTAAGGGAAGCTTGCACTGCTGCCGCCTGTGCTGTACCTGATCTATGTGTGAGGGAAGCTTGCACTGCTGCTGCCTGTGCTGTACCTGCTCTGTGTGTGAGGGAAGCTTGTACTGCTGCCGCCTGTGCTGTACCTGATCTATGTGTGAGGGAAGCTTGCACTGCTGCTGTCGGTGCTGTACCTGTTCCATGTGTAAGGGAAGTTTGCACTGCTGTTGCCTGTGCTGTACCTGCTCCTTGTTTTCGAGTGAAGCTTGCACTGCTGCCGCCTGTGCTGTACCTGATCTATGTGTGAGGGAAGCTTGCACTGCTGCTGTCGGTGCTGTACCTGTTCCATGTGTAAGGGAAGCTTGCACTGCTGTTGGCTGTGCTGTACCTGCTCCGTGTTTGAGTGAAGCTTGCATTGCCGTTGCCTGTGCTATACCTGCTCCGTGTGTGATGGAAGCTTGCACTGCTGCTGTCAGTGCTGTACCTGTTGCATGTGTAAGAGAAGCTTGCACTGCTGCCGCCTGTGCTGTACCTGATCTATGTGTGAGGGAAGCTTGCACTGCTGCTGCCTGTGCTGTACCTGCTCTGTGTGTGAGGGAAGCTTGCACTGCTGCCGGCTGTGCTGTACCTGATGTATGTGTGAGGGAAGATTGCACTGCAGCTCTCGGTGCTGTACCTGTTCCATGTGTAAGGGAATGCTGTTGCCTGTGCTGTACCTGCTCCGTGTTTGAGTGAAGCTTGCATTGCCGTTGCCTGTGCTGGAGCAGCTCCGTGTGTGATGGAAGATTGTGAGATCTGGCATAACGGAAGGATTGGTAGTGCGTGCACAGTTTTTTTTTTGTTTGTTTATTGTTGTAGTGAAAAGTTTTATGTATGCACTGTGTATGTTCTCTTTGTGTGTTTTCTTTTTTATATTTTCTTTATTTCAGGGAATGAGCTGCTACGATGGACAGGTAATGACAAATTAATTTGCATAATATTAAAGCGTGTCTTTGTGACTTTTATACTTTTGTTTATTGATTTGCTTATTGTAAAGCTAATGTAATTATTTTATTAGGTCTCTCTGCTCGCATGTACTTTCTGCCTGGCTTCTTGCATTTGATTTTTATTTTATCAATGGCTGCTATTTCGGTGTATTTGTTGCCATGGATTGTGTTCCGTTTTGCCGTACGTGTTTTTTGGTCGCACTTGGCTTGTGTATACGTTTCTAAAATTATGTAGTGTATGTAATTAAAAGTTTTTGTTTTTCTGTTCTAGTAAAGGGTATTACGCAATGTATTCCCTTTACGTTTGTTACGTAAGGGATGTTAGCGTTCTATTTTTTAATTGATGGTGATGTAATTATGAGCGTTACGTAATTTTTAGCCAATCGCAGCTCTACGTTGTGTGACGTAGCGTTGCATTTGACATGCGTCAACGGGGCTTTTTCCAAATTGATGTGAATGTTCGTGCGGTAAAGGTGTGTTATTCCTCCGTGTTTGTTGCTGCGTCGTCTGACTGGTAAGATGTACATTTATTAAAAGTGAGTACATGAATTTGAATGTATTAATACGTGTGTGTATATACGTATTATTAATAATGTTTTATTAGGATGTATGAGTGTTTTATTTGTATTGCGCCATGTGTATTATCGAGTTTTGAGTTACAATATTCCTTAGTACTGTTCTAAAAGATATATGTTTGAAAAATATAGTTTTTTCGAAATGTTACATAAAGCAATGTTTATGTTTGTATGTGTTATGTCTTTGAAATTGCGTCCCTTGTTATTTCTCGCTCACTTTCCTTGTGTTTTGAATTTTTCTTGATCTTTATGCGAATGTTGGCTCGTGTTTAAGTAGATTCTTTGGGATGCATTGAGTAATCTTTGCTAGTGTCTTCCTGGTATGTAGTTTCAGTAGTTCCGTTTCGCCTGAGGTGGCACTGTGATGTTTATTTTCCCTCTGACTTAGCTTTTGCTTGTGTCATTTGTACCGGTATGTGACTTGTTTCGCCGCTATTCATTTTTTTTGTTAGTTGCTTGTTGTAGTTAAAAGTATAATGTATGCACTGTGTATGTTCTCTTTGTTGTGTTTTTTTTTATATTTTCTACATTTCAGGGAATGAGCTGCTACGATCGACAGGTAATGACAATTTTATTTGCATATTATGAAAAAGTGCCTTTGTGAGTTCTTATACTTTTGTTTATGCCTTTCCTTTTATTGATGTTAATGTAATTATTGTATTTGGTTTTGCTTTGCTCGTACGTATTTTCTGTCTGGCTCCTCTCATTAGAGTGTGTTTAGTATTTTATCAATGGCTGCTATTTAGTTTTATTCTTTGGCATGGATTGAGTTTCGTTTTGGCGTACGTGTTTTTCGGTCGCACTTTCCTTGTGTGTAGTAATTTTCTCTTGCACGGCATCCCTTATGTCCATTTCTGCAGCAATAGCACATTATTAACATTCTGCAACCCCACACTACAATTGAGCGACATGAGATCATCACTCATTGCCAGTAGAGCCGTATTTAGAACTCCCCCAGTCTCATTTAGACATAGAACTGCAGTACTGTACAGCACCAAAGCATGCTTGTATAGCTGTAATTCTGTGTGCAACGTACAAAAAGTTGTTCTAAAGCGTGCACTTCAGGCTGGTGGTGTGTGTGACTGTTGAAAGCGTGGATTGATGGCTGTTTGTGTGGGTGTATGCATGGTGAAAGGATGCACTGATGACTGTTGTGTGTGTACGCCTTGTGAATGTGTCCATTGCTAGCTATTAGTGTGTGTGCCTGTTAAAAGCGCACATGTTTGGATTGTATGTCGTTTGTCTGCTGAGTAATGCTGTAGTGGTAATGATTGGTGCTGTGGTGGTAAGTGTTTGTGTGTGGTTGTAGTGTGATAGTGTGTTGATGGTGAGTGAGGGTGAGGTGTTGAGGGTGAGTGGATGATGGTGTGAGGGTGACGGTGTGAGGGTGAGAGTGAGTGATTGTTGGCGAGCGTGAGGCTATGAGGCTTATTGAGAATGTGAGTGGGTGTGCGAGGATGTGTGAGAGTGTGTGAGTGTGGATGTGTGTGAGGGTGGGGGTGTGTGAGCGTGTGGGCATGTGAGTGTGTGGTGCTTAGTAATGCTGTAGTTGGGATGTGTTGTTCTGTGCTAGTGATGAGTGGTGTTGTGATGGTGTTTAATAATTACCACCACAGCATAACTCAGCACCACAACAGTTGCAGTTCTCCCAACAATGGCATCACTGATGTCCACGAATGCAACATGCAGCAATACCACTTTATCTTTCTGCAGCCCCACAGTACCATTGAGCAACAACACTGCTTCACTCTGCACTTCCACATCCGTATTTTGCAAACACACAGTCTCATTTTGACATAATACTGCAGTACTGATGACTGTTGTGTGTGTATGCCTGGTGAAAGTGGCCATTGATAGCTGTTGTTGTGTGTGTGTGACTGTTAAAAGCGTACATGTTGTTATTGTATGACCTTTGATTGCTGCAGTGGTGATGAGTGGTGCTGTGGTGGTAATTGTTTTTTTGTGTGGTTGTAGTGTGATAGTGTGTTGAGGGTGAGTGAGGGTGAGGTGTTGAGGGTGAGTGAGGGTGAGGTGTTGAGGGTGAGTGAGGGTGAGGCGTTGAGTGTGAGTGAGATTGAGGGTGAGTCAGTGTGAGGCGTTGAGGGTGGGTGAGGCTATGAGGGTGAGTGAGGCGTTGAGGGTGAGTGAGGGTGAGGTGTTGAGGGTGATTGAGGATGAGTGAGAGTGAGGGTAAGTAAGGGGTTGAGGGGGAGATGTTGATCGTGATTGAAGTGTTGTTGTGGTGGTAAGTGTTTGTGTGTTGTTGTAGTGTGATAGTGTGTTGAGGGTGGGTGAGAGGGTGAGAGTGAGTGAGAATGAGGGGGAGGTGTTGAGGGTGAGTGAGGATGAGTGAGGGTGAGGAGTTGAGGGTGGGTGAGGGTGAGGGGCTGAGGGTGAGTGAGGTGTTGAGGGTGAGGTGTTGAGTGTGATTGAGGATGAGTGAGAGTGAGGGTGAGTGATGTGTTGAGGTTGACTGAGGCTGAGGCGTTGTGGGTGAGTGAGGGTGAGGTGTTGAGGCTGTGTGTGTGAGTGGCGTTGCGTGGCTGAGTGGCGTTGCGTGGCTGAGTGGCGTTGCGTGGCTGAGTGGCGTTGCGTGGCTGAGTGGCGTTGCGTGGCTGAGTGGCGTTGCGTGGGTGAGTGGCGTTGCGTGGGGGAGTGGCGTTGCGTGGGGGAGTGGCGTTGCGTGGGGGAGTGGCGTTGCGTGGGGGAGTGGCGTTGCGTGGGGGAGTGGCGTTGCGTGGGGGAGTGGCGTTGCGTGGGGGAGTGGCGTTGCGTGCCAGAGTGGCGTTGCGTGCCAGAGTGGCGTTGCGTGCCAGAGTGGCGTTGCGTGCCAGAGTGGCGTTGCGTGCCAGAGTGGCGTTGCGTGCCAGAGTGGCGTTGCGTGCCAGAGTGGCGTTGCGTGCCAGAGTGGCGTTGCGTGCCAGAGTGGCGTTGCGTGCCAGAGTGGCGTTGCGTGCCAGAGTGGCGTTGCGTGCCAGAGTGGCGTTGCGTGCCAGAGTGGCGTTGCGTGGGTGAGTGGCGTTGCGTGG
This sequence comes from Lissotriton helveticus, assembly GCF_964261635.1. Classification (NCBI taxonomy): domain Eukaryota; kingdom Metazoa; phylum Chordata; class Amphibia; order Caudata; family Salamandridae; genus Lissotriton; species Lissotriton helveticus. Next base: position 1,371,658,406 of record NC_136059.1, read on the forward strand.
GTGAGTGGCGTTGCGTGGGTGAGTGGCGTTGCGTGGGTGAGTGGCGTTGCGTGGGTGAGTGGCGTTGCGTGGGTGAGTGGCGTTGCGTGGGTGAGTGGCGTTGCGTGGGTGAGTGGCGTTGCGTGGGTGAGTGGCGTTGCGTGGGTGAGTGGCGTTGCGTGGGTGAGTGGCGTTGCGTGGGTGAGTGGCGTTGCGTGGGTGAGTGGCGTTGCGTGGGTGAGTGGCGTTGCGTGGGTGAGTGGCGTTGCGTGGGTGAGTGGCGTTGCGTGGGTGAGTGGCGTTGCGTGGGTGAGTGGCGTTGCATGGGTGAGTGGCGTTGCGTGGCTGAGTGGCGTTGCGTGGCTGAGTGGCGTTGCGTGGCTGAGTGGCGTTGGGTGAGTGGCGTTGCGTGGGTGAGTGGCGTTGCGTGGGTGAGTGGCGTTGCGTGGGTGAGTGGCGTTGCGTGGGTGAGTGGCATTGCGTGGGTGAGTGGCATTGCGTGGGTGAGTGGCGTTGCGTGGGTGAGTGGCGTTGCGTGGGTGAGTGGCGTTGCGTGGCTGAGTGGCGTTGCGTGGGTGAGTGGCGTTGCGTGGGTGAGTGGCGTTGCGTGGGTGAGTGGCGTTGCGTGGGTGAGTGGCGTTGCGTGGCTGAGTGGCGTTGCGTGGCTGAGTGGCGTTGCGTGGCAGAGTGGCAGTGAGTGGCTGAGTGGCGTTGCATGTGTGCGTGGCGTTGCGTGTGTGAGTGGCGTGCATGAGTGGCGTTGCGTGGGTGAGTGGCGTTGCGTGGCTGAGTGGCGTTGCGTGGCTGAGTGGCGTTGCGTGGCTGAGTGGCGTTGCGTGGCTGAGTGGCGTTGCGTGCGTGAGTGGCGTTGCGTGCGTGAGTGGCGTTGCGTGCGTGAGTGGCGTTGCGTGCCTGAGTGGCGTTGCGTGGCTGAGTGAAACAGGCAGAAACGTAAATGGAGAGGGGGGTGAGAGTTAAAAGAGAGAGTGAAACAGGCAGAAACGTGGAGAGTTAAAAAAAAAAGCAAATGAATCTAAGCTGCGAGATGTGGCATAACAGAAGGATTGGTACTGCGTGCACCGCTGCTTGGGGTATCTGCGAGATTTGTGTAAGTAAATGGAGAGGGGGGTGAGAGTTGGAAGAGAGAGTGAAACAGGCAGAAACGTGGGGAGTTAAAAGAAAGAGGGAATGAATCTAAGCTGCGAGATGTGGCATAACAGAAGGATTGGTACTGCGTGCACCGCTGCTTGGGGTATCTGCGAGATATGTGTAAGTAAATGGAGAGGGGGGTGAGAGTTAAAAGAGAGAGTGAAACAGGAAGAAACGTGAATCTAAGCTGCGAGACGGAGAGGGAGGGAGAGAGGAGGAAAAAGAGAGGGGGAGTGAGACAGAGGGAGGAACACAGTTAGAGTGAGACAGAGGAAGACAGGAGAGAGGGAGGGGGAGCTATAGATGTAGGGAGAGCGCGAGAGAAAGAGAGCGATAAAATTATGTGTATGCCGGGAGGGCTCAGTGCACGAAGCCTTCGGCTGCAGGGTCCTGTGATTAACTTCATGGTCAGTTTTATGTTGTTGCTGTCCCTCCAAGCGCAATGCCGCTGCCAGCAATACCAGCATCAAAGAAAACAAGACGGAGGGAAGAGAGGGGAGAGGGGAGAGGGGAGGGGGGAGGAGAAATGCGACACGGCGGGAAGGGGCAGGCAGGATGACTCAGGGGAGGGGGCGGAGCGGGGCAGAGCGGCATGTGGGTGTGAACAAGCCGGGCCTTTGAAGTGAAGCTAAGTTTCACTTCAAAGGTGTCGGAGGAATGCGGGCGGCTGTGCACGCGCTTTTAAGCTCAATGCACATGCGCATTGAGCTTAAAAGTCACGGGCACTGCAAGGAATCGCCACGATTCCTTGAAAGTTAGATAAAGTCTGGATGAGCCCCTATAGTCTCGCTTGCTCGATGCGCATGCGCATCGACAGGCGAGACCTAAAAACTGAGAGGCCCAACCAAGCACACTGTAACACTATGGCATAAAGCCCAGACACGATTAAAATGGGAAGGTGTGATTACACGTATGACGCCCTTATGGGACTCCAAGGTCCTGGGTAATCTAAGGCACAGCAAGGGCTTTGATCAATGGGACACCATCGGGATCTCCACGGTGGGTGATATGTGGACGATGGACGGGGTGGTGTCATTTGAGACCCTCAGGGAACAATACGAATTGGGAGTGACTGAAACATATAGATACATACAGATCCGACACGCATTAATGACGGCAATAGAGCCTGGTACTAATGTCCCGGAGTCGGCTCCTCTGGAAGACCGACTGCTTGCAGAATACATGGAGGCCAAAGCTACTTCTCTCACTTACCGTAAATTAATAAACAACCTGCCCGACCCGTTGCAAAAATTAAAAGAGGCCTGGGAGGATGAGATAGGGGAGTTGGATGAGACAAATTGGAATGCTGCACTGGCGTCACCCAGAGAAGCCGGTATATCGGCGAGATTCAGACTAGTGCAATTTAAAATATTACACCGAGTCTACTATACACGCACTATGCTGCATAAAATCCACAGAGCTGACCACCCATACTGCCTGAGACAATGCGGAGCACAAGGTACATTGTTCCATACTCTTTGGTCGTGCCCCAGCATAGTGGATTACTGGCGGAGAATAACACGCACTGTAGCCCAGATTTTACACCTCCCCATCACACCTGACCCCAGAGTTTGTCTACTAAATGTGTGGGGCCCGAACAACCTGACATCACATGGGAGGCAATGGGTGGTTATCGGAATGATGTTGGCTAAGCGCGACATAGCGCAGAAATGGGGGGCATCGGAAACACCTACCCTAGCTCAATGGTGTAGGAACATGGACATGCTGATGATGATGGAGAGGGCGGTGTATCAGCAGAGATCCAACCCACGTAAATGGAACAAAATATGGTCACCTTGGAACACATATAGGGGGGGATCTGTGCGAGCCTCTGCCAGAGGAGGAAGACATAGATAGTTCAGAGGACGACGATGACATGGCATAGGGGGTGGATGGGAAGTGGGACAGCGCGAAGACAGGGAGGACTCCATGATTCTCCATGCTCTCCTGGCTGAGATACAGAGCGCGCGTGCCGCAGAATGTAAAGCCTTTATTGCTATATTGCTTCTAACTAATATGATAATGTATAGAATACTAAGTGCCAACTATCCAATCAGTGACCTTTTAAGTTAATAGTTATAACAATAAATATAAAAGTTGCAATATCGGTTGGTTGTGGCTGAATGTTGACGCTACACCGACAAGTAAATACATCTGCAAATGTGATTATGCCATGCAACAATAAAAACAGTTTAAAAAAAAAAAAAAAAAAAGTACAGTCCGCCCGAAAACCAAATAAACATATGAATATTAAAAACAAGCATTGCAAATGCAATAGGTCTCGCATTAGAAAAGTTGGAGTTATTGGTCTTGTAAATGACATATTTTATTTATTTGTTGGTTTTTAAAATTGCTAAATTGATGGCTTTGTCATTTACAATGCCAATAGTTATAACTTACGCGAATGTGACACCTATAGCATTTGGAATGCAACATGTTTTGTATTTACGTGACTTAGATGGCAGCTCTGGTCGTTAGGCCACATCTCTAGAGAGCAGGAGAGTGCAGCAGGGGAGAGAAGCACAGCAATGCAATAGGTCTCGCATTAGGAAAGTTTGAGCTATTGGTATTGTAAAGGACACATTTTTTATTTATGTGCTTGTTTTGAAAATCGCGAAATTAATAGCTTTGTTATTTACAATGCCAATAGTTTTATCTTTCGCAAATGTGACACCTATTGTAACACAATATGTGTTGTGAGGGTGAGGGGTTGAGGGTGAGGGGTTGAGGGTGAGTGAGGGTGAGGGGTTGGGGGTGAGTGAGGGTGAGTGAGGGTGAGGGGTTGGGGGTGAGTGAGGGTGAGGGGTTGAGGGTGAGTGAGGGTGAGGGTGAGTGAGGGTGAGGGTGAGTGAGGGTGAGGGGTTGAGGGTGAGGGGTTGAGGGTGAGGGGTTGAGGGTGAGGGGTTGAGGGTGAGGGGTTGAGGGTGAGGGGTTGAGGGTGAGGGGTTGAGGGTGAGGGGTTGAGGGTGAGGGGTTGAGGGTGAGGGGTTGAGGGTGAGGGGTTGAGGGTGAGGGGTTGAGGGTGAGGGGTTGAGGGTGAGGGGTTGAGGGTGAGGGGTTGAGGGTGAGGGGTTGAGGGTGAGGGGTTGAGGGTGAGGGGTTGAGGGTGAGGGGTTGAGGGTGAGTGAGGGTGAGTGAGGGGTTGAGGGTGAGGGGTTGAGGGTGAGTGAGGGTGAGTGAGGGTGAGTGAGGGGTTGAGGGTGAGTGAGGGTGAGTGGTTGAGGGTGAGTGAGGGTGAGGGGTTGAGGGTGAGTGAGGGTGAGTGGTTGAGGGTGAGTGAGGGTGAGGGGTTGAGAGTGAGTGAGGGTGAGGGTGAGTGAGGGTGAGGGTGAGGGTGAGTGAGGGTGAGTGAGGGTGAGGGTGAGTGAGGGTGAGGGTGAGGGTGAGTGAGGGTGAGTGAGGGTGAGGGTGAGTGAGGGTGAGAGTGAGGGTGAGGGTGAGTGAGGGTGAGTGAGGGTGAGGGGTTGAGGGTGAGTGAGGGTGAGGGTGAGGGGTTGAGGGTGAGTGAGGGTGAGGGGTTGAGGGTGAGTGAGGGTGAGGGTGAGGGGTTGAGGGTGAGTGAGAGTGAGGGTGAGGGGTTGAGGGTGAGTGAGGGTGAGGGTGAGGGGTTGAGGGTGAGTGAGGGTGAGGGGTTGAGGGTGAGTGAGGGTGAGGGGTTGAGGGTGAGTGAGGGTGAGTGAGGGTGAGTGAGGGTGAGTGAGGGTGAGTGAGTGAGGGTGAGTGAGGGTGAGTGAGGGTGAGTGAGGGTGAGTGAGGGTGAGTGAGGGTGAGTGAGGGTGAGTGAGGGTGAGTGAGGGTGAGTGAGGGTGAGTGAGGGTGAGTGAGGGTGAGTGAGGGTGAGTGAGGGTGAGTGAGGGTGAGTGAGGGTGAGTGAGGGTGAGTGAGGGTGAGTGAGGGTGAGTGAGGGTGAGTGAGGGTGAGTGAGGGTGAGTGAGGGTGAGTGAGGGGTTGAGGGTGAGTGAGGGTGAGGGTGAGGGGTTGAGGGGTTGAGGGTGAGGGGTTGAGGGTGAGTGAGGGTGAGTGAGGGTGAGTGAGGGTGAGTGAGGGTGAGTGAGGGTGGGTGAGGGCAAGGGGTTGAGGGTGAGTGAGGGTGAGTGAGAGTGAGGGTGAGTGAGAGTGAGGGTGAGTGAGGGGTTGAGGGTGAGTGAGGGTGGATGTGGTGGTGGATGTGGTGGTGGATGCGGTGGTGGTGGATGTGGAGGTGGTGGATGTGGAGGTGGTGGTGGATGTGGTGGTGGATGTGGGGTGATTGCGGCTTGCAAGCTTATTCCGCTCACGTTATGCAGTTTCAAACATGATTGCCACTATTACTCTCAAATTCACTTGGCAGCAAACTGGTGAACTAATTAAAAGAAAGTCGTATTCAGCGTTATGGCCGGTACTTTATTCCAGCAAAGTGGCAAGCCAGTACACACCAATGAGCTAGTAAAGCTAAAAACACACCACATGGCACAATTGCTGGCTGAGAGAGCAGAAGTAAGCCAAACAGCTTTCCCGTAGCTAAGGAGAGCTGAGCTCTTTTTGTAGCAGCACGCATAAGAAAAGTCCCGTATTTTCACCAAAACACTCTCTGATAATGATCAGCCGAATTCAGAAGGCTTCCTGCCCTCATATATTCCCAAGAGAGCAGTAATCTTATAAGGAAATGCTGTCATCACACCTAAAGCTACGGATGAGGAGAGCTTGCTGGAAGACATTCAATTAATGGAAAAAAAAAAAAAAAAAAAAAAAAGAAAAGGAGACACGGCCGGCCGGCCGGCCGTGAACTGAAAGCACGGCCGGCCGGCCGTGAACTGAAAGCACGGCCGGCCGGCCGGCCGTGAAAAAGCCTTTGATGCCGCAGGGGGTAATTAGGGGAGGAGAATGGCTGGGCTGAGGCACAGCGCCAAGCCTTTGATGCAGCAGGGGGCGGAGCGGGAAGAGCTGCTGGCGGCACTAAGCTGACGATTTGATGCTGTGCACGCGCATTTTAACTAATTGCGCTTGCGCATTGAGTTAAAAGTGCACATGCACTTCATCAAATCGCCAGTGAATCGCCAGTGTAGGTAAGCTTTGTTTAAGCCCCCATAGTCTCGCTCTGCTCAATGCGCATGCGCATTGACAGGCGAGACCTAAAAAACTGATAACAAAAGTGTGTGCTAGGGTGCTACGGATTGGTTAAAGAAAATAAGTGTTCCTCGTCAAGGGCAAGCACAGAACAGCCCAGGAAAGAATTCCATATTGACACTTAGCAGCTTAAGATTTAAAGTCAGTGTCTATAAACATCACAGTGCATCATTTTTCTCATACATTTTCAAGCTTTTGCACTATTGGGATCTGCTCAATCTACAAGGCATTGTTCACAATATGAGAAAGCATTTTTACTTCTGGAGTAAAGTGATGCTGCTAAATGAGCTGAAATAACTGGTGAATGTAGTTAAGGAGAAGAGATAGGATTCACCACGCATATGTTTCTAAGTGTCCTCATCCCTCTTCTCGATCTTTCCCAGTGAAGTACCGGAGGAGGGTATGTCTGCAGGGGGCACGACAAATCTGCCTTTTCTTCACATGAAAGGACAGATTCTGTACATTTCACTTATACAATATTATAATCTTAAGCCTAAGTAAACGACTTGTGTGATGTGTGTCTGTTACTATAAAGCTAACATTGCCTCCTGTTGTTTCAAGCACACCTAGCATCCAATCTGAAACCAAACAGACCTTAATAAGTAAACATCTGTACCACCCCAACAGTACTCCTTAGACAATCCTGGCACCAACACGTACACAACATAGCTCAAGGCCATGGAGTGGGTTCAGAATTAACCACCTTGACGGTCATGAAGCCATAATCCGATTTAAATCATATTTGTATACTTACATGAATCTATTGCGATTGAAAAGATAATGCTGCGATATGCAGAACTATGTTTCTCTGAACTATGCTAAACTAGACTGCTACATAATATTAATCATGGGTTTATATTTCTCAACATTGCATGCAGCAAAATGTGCACCATTTGTTTTGAAATACATTCTCAAAGAAATCCAGAGGAAACCTTTAGATACTTTCCAAGGCTCTACATACTCACTCACTGTATTTCCATTGTTAAAGTAATCAGGTTTGTTACATCTTTGAAAGACATTAAGTAAGAAGGGGTTCTTAATTATTAATTTAGGGGGGGATAGGGCTATGAAGGCGGTATTACGCGATGTTTTATAATGCTGTTTTTTTATTTGTTTTTGTATCGTTGCATTTGCTCACTCCATACTGACTGTGGGATTTCCACTGCTTCCTATGGTGAAAATTCTAAAAAGGCCCTCAATCTAGGGTCAGGCTGAGACACTTTTCTGAGCTACTAGGTATGCTGTCCGTTTGATTTGCTCCACATTCTAGACTTAGTCTAATTTTCTGATTTTGCTCATTGTTGCATCTATTTTGAAATCCCTAGAGCATTTATGGAGAGTGAATAAGACTGATCTATTGAACCGGACTATATTTTTCCTTTCAGTATTGCACTTTAATATTTTAATAAACCTTCGCGATTTTCCTAAATTTACTGATCTTAAACCGTTCTGATTCAACCTGATTTATTGACTGAATTTTGAAATGCGATTTGAATCTTGTCTTTAGGGACACATTCCCTCATCCATTCTTGAGGACAGCTCTGGCTCCGAGATGGGTCTTTCTTCTCAATCATGATGATTATTTAAGAGAGAGTACCAACAACAGCACATCAACATCAAGTTATAATCATACTTCGCACCAAGAAGAATTGGACCAAGCTAAAAATACACATTAGGCAAATTTTGACTATCCTGTGCACAATACTGCTCTAAGCAAAGAGAGTAATGAAGTGTGGTCACCCCTACCAGTGCTTCCAGGTCAAGAGATATTTATACTCCCTTCTACATCAGTAATACACCTGAGACATGACCAATGGTCCATTATAAACCCCACACACCCATATCCTCTCGACAATCTATCAATCAGACAAAAGGTAACTTAATTGTATTCAATTTTTATCCAAGTATCTCAGGCAGTAAAGATTGACTGTTCCATCAGCAAGTGTGAAATGAGTATAATTTCGAACAGCTCTATGGGTGGCTTTGATTTTTTTCACTTGTTGTTTTTGCTATATTATGTATGATATTTGAAATTACATATGCCTATTTCTTACAAAAATCCATAAATTCATGTTATACTGTTCTTTGGTTACATTTGCAATTTATTTCCAGTACTTATAGGAGAATAAGCTTTTTAGGAGCACACTGGAGTCTTCTGTGGCAGGGAAAGGGCACCAATAAGAATCAGCTGAGATTAGACTTGTAGACCAAACAGCTGTAGGAGCATTTGTAAAAAATACATCTGGCCTCTGTATAGCGCTGTAGCAACTGTGGCAGTCTGTAAGTGCCTTTTTGTCCAGTTCTATTTTTTGTTGTTGACCATAGTATTGTAGTGAGGAGTCGTCGTGTCTGGTTTGTGTAACAAAATATCTTTGATGTGTTCAGAGACAAGATTTAGAAGAAATAACCACTTGTAGGTGAAGTTAGGAGTTGCATGGATCAGAGCAAGTGAGCCTCACGAAGGAAGAAAGAAAAAAACTTTAACGTTTAACTACTCCTCACAGTGCACTGAGAATTGTCAGCAAAATCAAAGAAACAGGACCACACTGCATATCTCAAATACCCAACTTCGCACAGCACCAAAACCTGGATCCAAGCTTTACACCCTGCTGTAGATTTCCAGGCACAAATCAGGGGTGGACATGAATATCCAGAGTCATCCCACCATTTTCAGAAAGGGGACTCTGTTCCCCTTAAGCCGAGAGGTGTCACCTTGTGCCCATGCACTGCATCTGCTTGCAAATACTCATCGTGTGTAACATGGCCTCTGGTTGTTTGCAAATTCCATCCCACCAGAAGCTCCCATTTATCTGCGAGAAAGCCCCCAGGAGAGAGTTTTCTTTGCATCTCTTATCTGAGCAACTAGAAAACTTCATGCCATGAACCCTTCTATTGCTTAATGAACTGCAAAATGTGCAGTACGTTTGTCCTTAGGAGCTATATAAAGATGACCAGCAGGAACTAATTACGCATTAAAATGAGTAATATTTACCAAGCCTTGCAAAAGCTAATAAGTCTCGCCTTTTGGATGCCAACGCAGACCTACTAATTTGTAATTGCTTCTTACGGATATTGTTCAGCATCAGCGGAAAAAGTAACAAGCATTTGCAATGCAATAGGTCTCGCAACATTAAAGTTTGAGTTATTGGCATTGTATATGACAATGTGTTGCATTAAATTTTTAGCATAATAAAAACAGTTACATTTGCGAAGTAGCCTCTTCGTCGCTGCCTGATGCTACGGGTGTTTAACGAGTTTAAGCTATTGGCATTGTAATTAACAATGCCTTTTATTTATGTTTTAAAAAACAAAAATAATAGGCATTGTCAATTACAGTGCCAATAGCTTAAAATGTACAAAAGACTTCGCAAACACTATGCAGTCGAAACATGAAAACCAAAATCTCATAAAAACACTGCATTTGTCAGACCCTCCAGGATATTGAGGCACAGATTAGCAAATATAGCTGCACACAAATGAGAATTTAGTGGCATAGAACTCAAAATGTAGCAGCACTTTAACAGCAATATATTTTTCTACAGTTCTTCTTTTGCCATGGTTACTGGTGTGCCCTGGCTGGACCACAATTAAGGGGCAGCAGAAATATTTGCAGGACAGATAACTCATCAATAACAAGAATAACATCCTACTTTGTAAATAATTAACTTGAAATGTATTGTATGCTCATTTGTCCCATGTCAATATTCTGGACCCTGGGGTGACTCGAGCCACAGTGCACAGACGGTGCACGCTATACATTAGGCTGGTGATTTGGACTGGCGACGTATGGATAAGAGGGGGACTTCATTCTGTGGCAGAGCGTGTATTGATTATCGATCCCCCCCGTCAATAGTTCTTTAAACGGGCTGATGTCAGGTACAGAGAACTTGCACTTCTTTCATTTTAATGAAGGAGTACTCGCACTTCTCAGCAGAAGTGCAATGCTTATAATGGGAGAGTGCTGGCACTTGTCGGAAGCACACCGGGATTCTAGGACAGTGACCACGGCAGATGCTCTCTAGTCTCTTACAAAAAAAAGCCCTGTACGTAATCTAGAAAGAGCCAACTCAAATGCCGCGACCTATGTGCTTACGTTGCCTGTCCGCAGCCCCCCTCCCCCCATCCCTCCAGCATCAGCTGTGGTTTTATTTACCTGCTGGTGACATCACTGTCTGCGAGTGGCGCGTGCAATAGAAAGTGACACAACCCACTAAGGGCAGATTTGGATAGCTTCGAAGGGGGCTCGCTGATGCGAGCCAGTTGCAAAACATTTAATCCATCATGCCACAGCCTGTTCTTTCCATTACATACAAGGACCTTATTCATGAAGGATTTTTCATTCATGATTTTTTGTTATTGCTTGAGGTATGAAGATTGGGGCCGTAAATCGCAGCTCACCCGCCGTCACGGTGTAAGATCTTGCTGCAGTACACTTTGATCCAAGAACACAGATTAAGTCGAAGGCACCCCGTTTCAATCTGACCTCCGATTAGCCAGCGCAACATCACTAATGCCCTTTTGTCATATCTGTGTAATCTGCTTGGCTTAATGTGTAATCGCGTGCCAGTGTTACACCAGTGTTGTCAAGTGATCCTTTGACCCTCCTGGTTCCTCAGCTGATAACTCTAGCACGCTGGACGGGACTTGTAAAATTTACCTTTCCTGTTACAAACATTAGCCTACAACTCCCATCATGCTTAGTGCTACTGATGGAAATACCAGAACGGGCTGAAAGTTACATCTGTGACATGGAGCCAGTTGGTAGCTATGGTGGGGGCACCATGCCAGTCCACGGTTTATATTTTCAATGGCTGTCAATCTAAAGTCCCAGAGGCCTGGCCAGGGTTTCAGGCGTGTGTAATCAATGGATCTCTGACGCAGATACCCTGAGAACACGCGAAACAGCCCAGACATCTCTGTTGTCACTTCAAATGATCCGTCAGACTCAAGTACCAGATTACAGCGCACAAATCCCGGAGTGGCTCATTAACGCGTCCCCTGTGCCCTCCCCGCCCCTCCACCCCACTCCGTGACATGGAGGCATCCAACAGCTTGAACTGCAAGCACTGCTGACTTTAGCGCTACATTCCTACGAGCCACTAAACGTATGCAGACGATATAATTAACAAACCACTAAGTGAGCCTTTCAAAAATTCTCGCTATTAAACTCTTAATTGCGATTGGCTACAAAGCCTTGAGGCACCGGTGAATGCTTCCAAGACAGGAAGTTTGGGCTCCCAAGTCCCCGGTCAGCCGCTGGTAGATTGTGTTATCATGGGGCACACACCACTTTTCCCTTCTCCTACCTCCTACTTGGCATCAGTCGCTCGTCTGTGAATCGGGAGCGCCTGAAAACGGTTAAATCGGGGCGTGTACCAGGTAAATCATTTCTCGCACGCCCGCAGGCGCCGTGATCCAGCTCACTGAAGACAATGCAACATTGAGACGGGGTGAGGGGGCGAGAGGTAGGCACACCGACGGGGGCTCACGAGAGGGTGGCGGCCAGGCTCCAGCCGAGATTATCGATCGCATGTGACCAATTATTCATTGTTGCGTTCCGGGAAGTGTCTTTTGATCATTGAAATGCAGTCACAATTCGCCATCACCCTGCCTGCCTGAGTGCGCTCAAGCCCTGGCCTGCCCTGCCACTCCCGGCCCCAGGGCCGCTACCCCGCTCGCTGTAACTCGCTGCAGAAGCAAAAAAGCCTACCTTTCTTCCTCCGCGGCATGGGGGAGGTAAATCCTAGCGTACAAATCACGAAATCCCCGCGCCACAAAAACAGAACCAGTAGGAAAAAAAGCATTTAGATGAGATGATCTGCGAGATGCGATCTGCGCGCGCATTCCAAAACGAAACGAAACCTAGCGTGGGGGCGGGACTTCCGTCTTGTGCGCGAAGCCCGCGCCCACGGAGTTCCTGGTCAAGAGCAGTGCGTGATGCGGGGCTCCCATGCCGGAGAGCCCCGCGGAGGCGACAGAACACACTGGCTGTAAGTGGGCCTTGGGGGGCGCTCGTGTGTGTGAGTGTGTGTGCGCGTGTGTGCGTGTATGTTCGCTCCTGTGTGTGTGTCTCTGTGTGCGACGGCAGGGGGAGGGGGGAGTGTTTCTGTCTGTGTGTCTGTCTCCGCTCGTGTGTGTGTGTGGGCGCATGCGTGCAGGGGGAGGTGTGCCTGGGTATGTTTGTGCTTCCCAGGAGACAGCCAGGCCGAGCGCGGCGCGTGCCTGTCAGCGCGTGCCACTTTCAAATCGCCTCCAAGGCGATGCGCGCGGCCAGGACTGTCTCCTGGGAAGCTCACATGCCGACAATAGGGGCTTCGCGCGGCTAGCCGAGACCTAAAAATGCTTTGATGTGCATGCGTGCACATGTAATTATGAGCTGGGGAGGCGTAAGAGAGCAACTTTCTAGGATCAGTGGGGCATTTCTGAACGAATGCAGCACACGAGTGAGAAAGCAGGGAAAGGTGTACTCCCCGTTGAGTGGTGATGTCACAATATCGAACAGAGTGATGACAACTCATGAAGCATCTAAGAGCGAGTGATGATGTCACTAATGAACTACCAGCAGTAATGTGAGGGAACTGACAGATGTGATGTAACATGGGCGATTTAACATCAGTGATATCACACAAGGAAATAGGCAGCAGAGATACATAATATATATGGGAATGTTGAGGTCACCCAAGAAAACCAGCTGTCAATGGTGAGGGCATCAGAGGCAATAAAAAAATTGGCGATATCAGGCAATATTAGCGAAAGCTGACACCAGGACATATTTGGATTAATGTTAAAAATGAAAATTGAAAGAGCTGAAACCACTTGGCGAGATTGACTTCGGTGGTATACATGAGGCAACTGATAGCGTGATGTCACATGAGGCAACTGGCAGCGACGCAGTAGACTCCAAACAAAACTCCATGAGCTCAATTAACAGTTGTGATACTAGTGAAGTTTTCTACATCGAGGTCACACATAAAAACAAACAACAGCAATGCAACATGTTAAATGGCACGTAAATGTGGACAAAGAAATCAAGATCAATTATGTAATGAGTTAACTGCCAGCAGTGCTGTCGCACTGGAGAACTGACAAGAGTGAACCGAAGTCACTCAGTAAAGTGATATCAATGCTAGCTTTCTAGGGACAGTACTGCATGACATGTAGAAAATACTCTGAGAAGGAATGTTACAGCTCTGATATTGCATGACCAGAATGGGACACTTCTGAGTGGCGAAGTTTTTTTGCAGAAATCAGACGTCTTGTTTTTCAATGACCAGGTTTGTAAGAAAGATAATTTGATAGCAATTAACACACAACAATCAATACATTGTACTGCATTATATGCTGAGACCTGCCATGCACCACTCACAGAAAGAACAATAGTAAAACACAGCTGCAAATATACCATAAATACTAATTGTGTCTTGGGTCAGGTGGGATGCTCAGCGCCAAAAATGGTCCTGTGCGTTTCCCCAGCGTGCTTTCAGATAAAGGCTTTTAAATTCCTTTCCCAACCAGCCAAGATACGTGCGTTTCCCCAGCGTGCTTTCAGATAAAGGCTTTTAAATTCCTTTCCCAACCAGCCAAGATACCTGCATAAGCTAGACAGGAAGAGGCAGCAACAGACCAACTGTGGTCATTCAGGGCATACAGGACTACAATTCGTTGATTTCAAGTACTATTTATTGTATTGAACCAAAATACGTCAGGTCAGGACTATAGGTAATAAAGTAGGAGGTAGGGAAGGGAGTCAACGTTTTAGCGGGTCAGTTCCTTCACTGTGTCCCAGATTAACTCCTTTCAATCTCTGATGTCTGGTTCTTCGGTACTGGTTCCTGGTCATTCCAGCAGAAGAGGAGAAATGGTCTACTTCCCCCAAAATAAACAGATAGGACAACAAGTCAGGCGTCTGTACAGTCAGTCTTAATATAAAGGTGAACCCTTCACCGTCACCCAGGGTGCTCTGAACTTTCTTCAGGGTTGCCCGCTCTATACCTTAAGCTGCAACCACTTTTGTTAGCGTCTCATACCACCACCACCACCACCACCTTCTAGTGCCTTTAAATAAGCATTCACATGCAGTGGAGTACCAAAAACCCTAAGGGTGTCCTTTTTTCCACCTGTTTAATGAAAAGAGGCTCAAAAACGGTACTTGCCTTAAGCCACGACCCTCCTGGGTCGTGGCTGAGGGAGTTCCACCGCCATGCTCTCATTCTGGCCGGTTTGACTCTGGCGCAGTGCCTCCTGGCGCTATCCTGCCGCTTCCTGTCAACCGCTCCTCCGTTTTGTGGCTCTCGCTCTGGTCCTCGGTGTCTCGCTTCTCCCACAGCGTCGACTGTGCTGCTCCTTTCTCCCTCGACTCTGCTCCGGCGTCTTCATGCTTCACCTGTTCCTCCTTCCTCTTCAGCCCTTCAACCGACGTCCCGCCCTTCATTTCCGCCTTCCTCGTCACGTCCGCCTGCAGTGCTGTAACGCCGACTCCCTCCACCGAGTGTCCCGATCCTGCTGCCATATTGAAAATCCCATCAGAGGGCGTCACGGGTTTACACCAACATTTGGTTAAATACAGGTCCAGTGCATTTCTGTCCCCACCGCACAGCTGCCGTCAGTTAACAATAGACCGCAGCGCCAAGGAACTTCAGTGTACAGTCACACCGTCTCTGCTGTTTAGTACTCTACCTCTTACTTGTATTTATTTACCCCAAGCACACTGTGGGCTCTTTGCTGAACTGTCCTTCTGAGAAGTGCATGCTGCCCAAGCGCAGACAAGCCAGAGATTTAAGTAAATCAGCATTGTTAAAGACAATCTGGTGGGATGGCTAAGGCAGCGATTTTAACAAACGCTGTAAAGCAGTCACTGCTGGCCGCTTTACAGCACTTTTAGGTGGAAGAGGCAATGTAGCTGGTGCTAATGTAAAGTGCTTCAATTCATTCATATTGAATTGGCGATATATGAAGCTGCAAAAAAAAAAATTAACAGCATTTACAAAGGTTTGCAATGTGTTTTTTCTGGCGAGATGGGAGAGGACGGTCAGAGGCCTGAAAGCAGTGATGGGAGGGGTTTGGAGAATTAAAAGCGACAGCAGAAAGGTGGGGGTAAATTGAAATCGAAGGCGGGAGAGAATTGAAAATAGTGACAGGATGGGGGGTTGTAAACCACGATAGGAGGGTGGTGGTGACAGGGAAAACAACCAAGGAAGGGGTTTTGAAAGCAACTCCACCAAAATAAAATTAGTCTCGCTGTAGAAAGCTTCAGGTATGTGTATGTCTGTTTGCACACGTGATCATGCAACTGATGTCTGCACATGACTAGCATGATCACATGTGCTGCTTACTTATAAATTGTAATGGTTTGCCATGAGCCTCATATCCACGTTCTTACTCCATGGTTTCCACAGCCGTATCTCCAGATGCTGCTGTGGTTTCATGGAGGACAGACCTGCAGCTGGAAGGCTCCTGCTAATTTATGAATAAATACTTCTAAATGTACCCCGCGTTTCCTCATTCATCTCTACTGGACACTCGCAACAAGTGGCAGGTGAGCCGATCCGTGTGCAATGTAACTGGTGCTCATGTAGTGCAATCCAATACCTTTGGATCAAATGAATACTGTATATATTAAAAACAAAGGGAGGGTGGTAAGGGTTGAAAGTAGCAGCACTAAAAAAATGAATGTATCTGTTTTTGTGTAACGTATTCCAGTGATCATGAAAAGCACTTCAATGCCCTCAGCAGATTGCAGTGTTAACCCGTTGCGTGCTCATGAAGGCTCTACACCGTCATGCGGGCGGAGGCGTGGAGCAGCTAAAACGTAGTACACTCAGCAGATTTTGATTACCCGCCAAAAATCTGTTTATAAAGGCAATTCATGTCTGTTTAAAAATGTCACTTTCAGCCATTTCCAAGCTCAGTTACAAATTGATATGTGGAAAAAACATACATGCGATTTAAAAAGAAAAAAAGAAAAAACTTTTCACATTCCTTAGTGATGGCAATTTGTTGGCTTTGTTAAAATAGGCTTCTGAACTTTTAAGTGAGGGTTATAAGGAAAAGACATCACTCAGGCCTAAAAAAATAAAAATATCTACTCTCCCAATCGCTATGGCAAGTCTGATTTAGTCAGGTTGAGCTATTGAAAAGGAACAGGAAAGCTGTTCATTTAGAAAGTATATGACCAATAAAGATTCCATTAAAGCTTGTTTTTATCTGGTCACATTTGAGGTGCTTTTAAAGACAGAGGTTGACCCTGGCAGGGCTACCCAAAGCTAAACTGGCCCCTTTAAGGGCCACTCTGAACTCTGCTGCAAGACTCATCACAGGCTCAAGAAAGTGTGATCATCAAGGGAGGAGCTTCGCGGGCATCCAAGATGGTCGCGTGAGCACAGAGCTCCCCGGACCCGCGCTGCCCTTCACGGATATCCCGACTACATCCTGATTTCGAAGACGGGCCTTTGATCGTACATCCTTGCTGATCTGCGTACCCTTTGAAAAATTGAATTTGGACGCTGTGGTCCACTCTTGCATCGTCTTTGCTTTCTGTGGCCCACCCCGAGGCGGACCGGGGGCTCGGTTGCCTGGAAGGCCGTGGAGTAGTTGATCAACAACGACGGTAGGGGTCCCCTCTGGTCGGCCCCTCCTGACTTTCGGTTTCGTTTTCTGCTCACGGCTCTTGTTGGCGGAGGCTCAGCCTTGATCCACCTTCGGCCTGTTGTCCCCTTGCCGTTCGGTACTGGCCTGACAGATTGCCCGCAGCCTGGCCTTTTTTGTGCCTACAATCATCTGCTTAGGTCTTGTTGACTGTCTGGACACTTCACGACCGGCCATTTTCACCAGGTCGCGAGGACCCCTTCGGGGTCCCTTTTCCAATATGGCCTCCGGACCGCCGCTTGAGAAGCGCAAGACCAAGACACCTCTCCGTGGTGGCCAAACCCAGACGAACATCATGGATCACTACTCGCAGGCCAAGGGGTCGCCTGGCGCTGCGGGCCGTGCCTTGGATCCTTCTGGGGCTGTTTCCTCGGCGTCTACGGAACCATCCTTGCAGGACGTTATGACTGCCATTGCCAACATGCAGGCCTCTATGGGACAGCAGTACGATGCCCTGGTCTCTAAGATCGACACGGTGGCCGTTGACATTACGCTGATTATAGCGGACCTGGCGAAGACCAATGAGAGGGTCGAATCCCTGGGCTTGAAGACTTCTAGTCTCACCGCGGATGTAGCGGAGGCCCAGACTGAGATCGGCAATCTGCGTTCTTCCCATGACCTGATGGCTCGTCGTCTCGAGGACTATGAGAACAGGGCCCGCCGCAACAACGTGCGCCTTATTGGTGTCCCGGAAAATCCCGAGATCCTGGGGGTTGACCTCTTGGTGGAGGACTTGATCACCAACTATCTTTCTCCCACTGGGCTCAGCAAGTTCTTTGCGGTTGAGCGCGCCCATCGTGTCCCAGGTGGAAAGGCCAAGCCGGGTGTTCCTCCAAGGCCCATTATCGCCAGGTTGTTCCATTTCCGAGACCGGGATGTGGTTCTTCAGGCCTCACGGGACAAGGGCCCAATTAACTTTGAGAATGCTTCCGTTTCTTTTTATCCCGACTTTTCACCGCTTGTCCAAAAACAAAGACTTGGCTTTCAGGGAGTGAAGAAACGTTTGCGGGACTTGGGTCTCAAGTACGCCTTGTTGTTCCCTACTAGACTCCGGATTGAGTATCAGGACCGTGCTTTCTTTTTCGACCGACCTGAAAATGTCAGCGACTGCCTTGATTCTCTACCCCGAAGAGATGAGCGTACTGGGCACCCCGGAGGCCTGGCGGAGTGAGGACTGTTACACAGCTCCCCCCACTGGAAGGAGACTCCCGGTGCACAGCTCCAAAAAGACAATACTGTCTTATATGTAACTGATCAATTTCAATCCAAAGTGTAATCACAACGAATACTTGATAAAGTTCATCAATGATTTATTCCATAAATCCAATTTTTTGATAAATCATAAATCTCTCCAAATGCCTGGAATCGACATCATTCCAAAATCATGTTGTTAACATAACTCCCAGCATAACTCCCAATGCATTTCGGGCTGAAATTACGCCCTTCCTCAGGGGAAAGCTCTAAGAACATAAAGGAAAGCAAAATGGTATCACTATCATGTAATACAATGATGTGTCCATCACCATAGCCTCACGTGTAAACAAATAATTCGACATTTGTAATGAATAGAGTCATTCTGCGTGCTCAAGGACATGTGAGTCAGTCAAAAAATCATGCAAATGTGTCGAAAACGCAAAAGTAATGAAAATCACAACACGATGATGCCGAAGGTAAAGGCATGTGCGCAACTGAATTTAATAAACACCGCATGTGACGGGAAAGGTAAAAAACCATTTAGAAAGCGGGCGGCGTGAGGACTGTACCTGTGGACCCTGGCGTCTGAACTTTTCTGCTGTTTCAGCTGAGTCTGGACTTGGGTCTTTGTTAGGCCTATATTAGCCTGGGGGCGGCGGGGGGGGGGGGGGGGTGTGAACGGGGACTCTTCCTGGGTTCTTAGTGTAGCTTAGATTAGTAATGGGGCGACAGGCACACTGCAAGTTGGGGTGGCTTACTAGTCGTACGCAGGGTGGGGGGGGTAACAAGTTCAAGTTGGGGAGGGGGGGGGTGGTGTGTGTGTGTGTGTGTGTGTGTGTGTGTGTGTGTGTGTGTGTGTGTGTGTTTTCTCGCGAGGCAGTGTACTGTTTGCTTTATTTGCACTGATCGTGGGGTTCTATGTGGGTCCTGCTCCGCCTGCTTCTCGGGGGTGGCGAGTTGAGACTTATCCTGGAATGTCAATGGGTTGGGGGACAGAATTAAGCGAAGTATTGTGTTGCGATTCCTTAGGCGTCATTCTCCCGATATTGTACTCCTACAGGAGACACACTTAATTGGCAATGCATGTCAGGCTATGAACAGGCGTGGTTATCGGTTGGTGGCTCACGCAGGGTTTACTTCTGGGTCCAGGGGGGCTGGTATACTCATTCGGTCCGCTCTCCCTTTTGCAATTGACGAGGTGAAACTTGATGACAGGGGGCGCTATGCGGTGCTCACTGGTAGGTGGGAAGGTAGGACGCTATCCATACTTTCAGTCTATGTCCCCCCGGGTCTGCAAGCTTTAACCTACGCTGACCTCTGTAGAGTCCTGTTGGACCTTCCTGAAGGCCTCCTGATTCTGTGTGGGGATCTGAATTTGGTTGTTTCTGGCGCTTCTGATCGCCATCCTCCTAGAGATCTACCCAGGTCACACATGTGGTTGAGTGACTTGCTAGAGACCTTTGGGCTAGTGGATGCCTGGAGACTGCTGCACCCCACACAGTTGCAGTATACCTTCCACTCTGGGGCACACTGCAGTCTTTCTAGATTGGACTATTTCTTAATGCCAGCAGTCCAATCCTCCTCCATTAGAGAAATCCGTCACCTCCCTAGGGGTATTTCTGATCACTCCCCGCTGTGGCTCCGGTATGAGGTCGGGGCAGGCGATGAGGGAAGAGTTGCTCCTATTAATCCATGGTACTTTCGCAACCCCAAGACCCGCTCGGAACTTGTGAAAGCTATTGAGCATTATTTTGTTGAAAATGTGGGGTCTGTTTCTTCTGCTATTTCGCTATGGGAAGCATTTAAAACTGTTATACGTGGTCAGTCCCTATCCTTGATTGTTGCTGCCAAGAAGGCTGCAAACGTGGAGGTTGTGCGATTGGAATCTGAGATACCTGCTTTGGAAGATGATCTTCTGTCGGGCGTCTCTGGTGAGAAGTTGCACTCCCTTGCTCTGAAACAAGCTGACTACAAGGCTCTGGTGACTGATGCTGCGAAAGTGATGTATAGGGAGCAGCAGGGACGACTGTATGATGTGGGTGACAAAGCTGGTAAATTGCTTGCGTGGTTGGACAAGAAAGAGGGTCAAGAAAGAGGGTCAATCGTGTGGTCCCTGTGATTGAGCGGCCTGATGGTGAGTGTGTCACGGACCCAGTTGGGATCGTTCAGTGTTTTGCGGACCACTTTGGGACGGTGTACACCTCTATCTGTGATAGGGATGAGGAGGACTCCCGGCTGTTGTTGAGGGATATTGCTTTGCCTCGTCTTTCTGATGCGGACAGAGATCTCATGGATGCTCCGCTCACTGTGGATGAAGTTGCGGTGGCTATTCGTTCCCTCCGATCGGGTAAGGCGATGGGCCCCAATGGTTTGCCCATTGAATTGTATAAGCTGCGACCCGACAAAATGGCGCCCTATCTCAGGGACATGTTCCTTGAGGCTTTGGAGTCTGGCTCCCTCCCCTTGGACCAACGACTTGCCACTATTGTTGTCATTCCTAAAGAGGGTAAGCCACGGGATCGTTGTACCTCGTATAGACCTATTTCTTTACTTAACGCCGAACCCAAAATTTTGGCCAAACTACTGGCTAATCGCTTGGTAACTGTGATTGGGGACTTGAGCCACCCGGATCAATCCGGTTTTATCCCACACCGCAACACCGCTTTGAATCTGCGTAGACTCCATGGAGTTCTCGCGAGAGCTGGGACGCTTACTGAGCCTGCCATTTTGGCCTCTCTTGACGCTACCATGGCCTTCGACACTATCGAATGGCCCTACCTTTGGGCGGCCCTCTCGAAGTTCGGGTTTGGGCCGGGCTTCATAGCCTGGGTGAAATTCCTTTATGAGACTCCCCTGGCTCGTTAATCGAAGAGTGTCTTGCGTTTTTACGCTCGGACGGGGTACCCGGCAGGGCTGTCCGCTGTCTCCCTTGCTTTTTGCTCTCGCTCTGGAGCCCTTGGCGGAGTGGCTCCGTTGGGAGCCTTCTATGCGGGGCATCCGATGGTCTCCCGATTTCGAGGATCGAGTTTCGCTATACGCGGACGACATCCTTCTCTATCTCACTTCCCCTAAAAAGTCCCTTAATGTACTTTTTGACGTTCTGACCTCCTTCGGAAAGAATTCCGGTCTTGTCATTAATTGGGCTAAATCCTGCGTCTACGTTCTGGCTGGAGAGCTCCCTCCAATGCCGCGTAGATTTCTGATTCATGTGGCGGAGACCGGTTTTAAGTACTTGTGGATTTATGTTTCCTTGGACCCCTCTAGGCGCTACCAGCTTAAACTTACTACCCCCTCTTCAGCGGCTCACGCTCGATGTAGCTCGCTGGCGTAAGTTGCCTCGGTCGCCCCTCGGTAGAGCGGCGCTTTTCAAAATAATGTCTCTACCTCGTTTTTTGTACGCGCTTCAGAACTCCTTCGACCAGATCGCCTCGGGCTACTTTCGTGCAGTGGAGAGCCTACAGAGACAGCTGGTCTGGGATGGGCGTGCCCGTATTGCTCTTTCCAAACTCACGCCTCCGTGGTATGATGGCGGTATAGCCCTCCCGGACATCAGACGTTACTACTGGGCGTCCCAGTTGAGTGCCATTAATCATGCGACCTACGGACCAGGCCCTGCCCCGGCGTTTTCTATGGATAAATTTATTCTGCCAGGCAGGTCCTTCAACAGAGCGTTGTACGCTGGGAGACTCCCTGAAACACTGACCGGTCCCACTAAGATTGCAGTGCGAGTGTGGCATGGCAGGTTCACTCGGGCCACCCCCTTGTATGACTCGGAGTGTTTGGGCTCCCTGTGGAGATCGAAAGGATTTGATAAATGGGATATGATTGGTATCAGCAGAGTGGGCGATTTGTGGTCAGAGGGTACTGTCAAGCCCTTTGACGCGCTACGAGTGGAATATGAGCTTGGTGACAGTGAATTCTTTCGGTACGCCCAGGTCCGTCATGCTCAGTTGTCTGTATTTACTGCGGGTGATGATATTCCTGAGTCTTCCCCACTGGAGGGCCGTATTTTGGATGGACACGTGCCCGACAGTACTATCTCATTGATTTATAAAAAACTCATCAATAACAGGACTGACTTGTTGGTTCGCTTCAGGGCCTCGTGGTGGGCTGACAGCCTGGAATTGGATGATGAGGACTGGCAGGCTGCTCTGTCCTCGCCTAAAGAGGTCGCCATTCCTGCTCGTTTGAGGTTCGTTCAGCTTAAAATACTTCACCGAGTGTATGTCACTGGGCCTTGTCTGGTTCGAATGGGGTTTTCTTTGGACGGGCTATGCAAGCGTGGTTGTGGTATGTTTGGTACCTTTCTCCACATTTTGTGGGAATGCCCGGAGGTGGTTGCTTTCTGGTCCCGAGTACATGCTGTAATGGAAGGTGTCACAGGTGTGTCACTGCTGCCCGAGGCCAGGCGTTGTTTGTTGAATGTGTGGGAGCCCAATGACTACAGCTCAGCGCAGATTGTATGGGCGACCCTTGGAAATATGGTCGCGAAGAGGGACATTGCCCAGCTCTGGGGTTCACATAGGTCGCCCACCCTTTCTAAGTGGAAGGAAAACATGGACTGGTGCATGTTCCGGGAGAAGACTGTGTACCCCTTTCCCGGGGTCGGCCCAAGAAGTGGGGTAGGATCTGGTCCCAATGGAATGCCTATCGTGGTAACATATGTACCCCTCCACAAGATATCACCATAGATGCGTCCTCGTCCCCCTAATTGACATTCACCCTTCATTTACTGTTGATGATTCTGTTTGTTTCCTTGTCCACCCTTATCCCCGTATTGGTTGATAGCAATGTATTTCTGTACTTTTGGAGCTCTGCCCGCATGACCTCACGATGATGTACTACTGTGTTTTTGCCTCGTGAAGTTTGGATTGTTTTTTCTGTACGTCTGTTTAATTTTAATAAAATGTATAAAAATTTAAAAAAAGAAAGTGTGATCACATCTCACCAGACCAAATACAACTCAACGATAAACTGCTTGAAGCATAAAGCACTCCATCATATGTAAATGTCGGAATTTGTAAAGCGCACAGCTACCTCCACCGGAGGTGTCCCGGCGCTGTCCGTATACCGCTTAGGAACCCTTCCTGGCTTTCCTGGGAAATGTCCACTCCTGGGCACCCCCCAGGTGCAGCCAGGCATCCCAGCGCTTTTGGGGCCGTTGTGGAGACTAAGCAAGCTATTGCCCAGAGTTGCAGCGTGGGACCCATGATCAGAACAGGCACTGAGGCGAGAATATCGGCATCCCAGCGCTTTTGGGGCCGTTGTGGAGACTAAGCAAGCTATTGCCCAGAGTTGCAGCGTGGGACCCATGATCAGAACAGGCACTGAGGCGAGAATATCCAGTCTGGGGAATTAATGAGCCCGAGACCCGCCGAGGCGGGAATCGAACCCTGGTCCCTGGCCAGAGCTCTGCATCAAGGTCTGCCTGCTCTAACCATTGAGCCACACTTCTCCACCATCATAACACACCCACGTATTTGGCAAATAAAAGTAAACTTTCGGGTGGGAATCACACACTAAGAAGTTAACACACTTCTGCTGCAACCACAAAAGTTCAAAAAGAAGAGACCCTACAGCCGTGCCTTCTCAGGTCTTGCACCGAGAATTTGGAACACTCTCCCGCCATAAATCAGAAGTAACCCCTCTACTTATGAATTTAATAAAAGAAGTCTAACCTTTGCTCCTGAATAGCTATAAGTGACATTAGGACTGTTGCCTTCGAAACCAATAGTAATGACCTTACAACTCTGTCTTCCCTTGTCTACTATGCAATCTTCATCTTGTTAAGTGTTAGCATGTCGACTCCGTCTCCACTGTGCTTCTTCTGCATAACCTTAGTTATCTGTTATTTTCTCCTTTGTCAGTCTAATCAGCTAGCTTTGATTATACAACGCTCTGATACAATGCCGGGTCTTGTTCGTGCTCTATAAAAACTTTTCAAATAAATATAAATTCAAAAAAACATCAGCTTCCGTCTATCTACAAATTGCTGCTTATTATTTCCTGGAGATTAGGGTTTACTTTTCTTTCCCGGACCACAAGGTTAAAGGATTTTGTAAGGTGAACTGTCGGACAATCGTTATGAAGGGAACAGCTATAAGATGCCCTGCTTTTTTCCTAATACACAAAGTATTTAAATAGATTATAAACGATCAGTTCAAAAATGTAAAATATATCAGCGATTAGGAACGCACCTTTGTCTACTTCAGAAGTGTGACGGAAGCAACGTTTTTAATTGGATCAAAACAAATCAGAACACTTTAATTGGTGATGTGCAAATGATAAATATTGCAGAAACCTAATTTCCAAACATTATTGTCTGTATGATGTATACTTTTATCCGTAAAACTGCATGTTGGTGGGAAATTGTGTGAGTGAGTTTTTAAACAAGCTGAGAAAACATTCCTGCCCCTGCAGTAATTACAATGCTGTTAGTGAAATAACAGGCAAGTCAAGTGACATGGTACACGCTATGTGGGCTAGATTTGCTTTATACGTGTAGGAAAAGAGTAGTCAATTAAACAGACGTGTTTCTGTACAACAGACATGCTGAAATTACACTTTTGAAGGTGCTCCCATATGTGATAGGGAAGAAAAAGGCAGCTCGGTGAAATAGAATGTTTGCCCATGATCACACAATTAGAGACAGTTTAGGGGTCAAGGCCATTACAGTTAGGAATAATATATTATTTAAGTCACTAGACGTCCAGATCTGATAACATGATTTTTTTAGGCAAAATCACTCTTATTGGGACAACATTGAGAATTGCATTCGACAATTAATGCGGCTCCCCACCATTTTTATTTGGACTTTAGCAAAGTCTTCGTTACTCTTTGCCTGAAGTTAATTTTAGCAACACATTTAACTAAAAGAAGAACAAGTACATCATGAAACGGTCATTACACAGACATTTAAATAGTTGGCAAGTTACGCTGCGGGTTGGTGCTCCGATGGAACCACGAGATTTGCAGCTAATGACAAGTATGAAGCGGTTTCTTACCCAATACTTCCCAAAGTGTGTCCCTACTACTCACCCGTCCGGGGAGTACTCCAGGTTGAAGACGGCGCCATGGGTGCGGGTGCTCAGGTTCACAGAGTCTGCAGGGCTGATGGAGCTGTAGAGCTGGGTCATGCAGCGGTAGTTGTCCCGCGCGGGGTCTACATACAGTCCCCGCCGCACGCATCGCTCCCGTAGCCACCACATCAACTTGCCGCCCGGCTGCGGGGAAGAGAAGGGGGGTACAGGGGTGTCCTCCTTCTCCCCATCTTTCTCCTCCTCCTGGAGCACCTCGGGGCTGTCCGCGCGGGGGCTGGAGCCGCGCGTAGCCCCCGCCTCGCGCACCCGCGCGTCTGGCACGTCCCGGCGTGTGGCTCTGGAGGTGCGGGAGGTCTCATCTCCGTTCAGCGGAGTCTCCGCCTCCCCGGAGCCGACCCGAGGAGGACGCAGCAAGCTCATGCTGGAGGGAGCGGCTCCTGGTGTTGGCGAATGGTGGCAATCAGCCGGTGGCGCCGCTGCTGTTGAACGCGGACGTCGGGGGGCTCATCGCGCAGATTGGCCGCTCGTGACACGAGTCGCGGCGATAGGGACACAGCGGGGCCCAGGATGCGAACCGCTTCCGGTATGAGCCACTGGTGTAGCCTCAAAACAAGTCCGGGTGGAAAGGACTGTCCCACTACCCGTATCTGTGCGCAGACGCTAGACCGCGATCTAACTACGAGCGTAACGTGTCTCAGCAGCGGCCATGTTGGGTATTTATTTATTTTATTTTTATTTATGCATTTTTATATAGCGCGGACTTTACCCGAAGGCGTCAGAGCGCTTCACATTAGGAACAGAAATGAAACATAATGAGAAACATTACAAAAGAACAGATTGCAAAAACATACGTTACTTACATAAGGTAATAGTGACAATTGTGAGCAAACAAAATACATGAGGTAGTAAAAACTGTGAGCAACCAAAAATACATGAGGTGGTAAAGGTAATAGTGACAATCGTGAGCAAACAAAATACTTGAGTAAAAATTGTGAGCAACCAAAATGCATGAGGTAGTAAAGGTAATAGTGACAATCGTGAGCAAACAAAATACTTGAGTAAAAATTGTGAGCAACCAAAATACATGAGGTAGTCAAAAGTGCACAAGAGGAAATAAAAGTGACAAGTGTGCAGTTATAAGAGAAAACAGAGTATAATTAGAGGTATAGTCCTGCAATAAGTGCTAGCCACTCAGGCTCAGGAACAAGCGTTACGCGGGCAAGGTGGCACTTGTGCAAGTATCAAAGGTAAAGACATGTGAGAGGCAGCAGCCGTGTGTTGCAAGGGCAGAGTGGTGTGTGCATGTTACAAAAGGGCACCGAACACCAGTACATGGAAAATACTGCAAAAAGGCAGACCCTCCAATCACAGGCATACACTGGGAAGGCACTTCCATGGTCATGGAAAGTAGAAATTATCAGTAGTGGGAAGTCTTCCTCACAAATAGCAAGAGGACGTGGATTACTTTTGGAGGTGTCTCTGGAGGAGGAGAACTTTGAGGTCCCTTTTGAAGGCCTGGGAGGAGGCGGTGGTCCGGAGCTGAGGTGGAAAGGAGTTCCAGATTCTCACTGCGTTGCCTGAAAAGGATTGGGCCATTGTTCTTTCCTTCTTGAAAGTGGGAGGTTCAAGCAGTAGATTCTCCGCATTGCGTGACCGTCTAGAGCCACCAGAGAGTTTCAGTTTATTCGCCAGGTAGCTGGGAGATGAGGAGTGCAAGGCTTTGTGGGTAATGCAGGCAGTCTTGTAGATAGCTCTAGCCTCGAAGGGAAGCCAGCGGAGGGTGGATAACATCGGTGTGATGTGATCGCTTCTTTTGGCCCCATATATGAAATGAGCTGCTGAATGGAAGACAAACTTAAGTGGGGACAGGTGAGATTTGGGGAGGCCAGTAAGTAGAGAATTGCAGTAGTCTAGTCTAGAGAGGACCAGTGATTGCACCAGGGTTATAAGGTCCTGCTCCGGGAAGAAGCGACGGATTCCCCAAAGAAGGCGCAGTTGGAAGTGAGCAGATTTTGCAATAGAATTGATGTGGGGAGTTAGATTGAGTTTTTTGTCTAGAATGACACCAAGGGATTTTGCACTGTCGACAATGATGGGTTTATTGTTTAGTAGATTCATCTGATCCATCCATGATTGAACCGGGGGAGGAGAGAGTGAGGAGGAGAAGAGGAGGAATTCAGTTTTGGAGGGATTCAGAATCAATTGATGAGTTGACATCCAGTTTTGAATGGAGTCAAGAGTAGATCTTAGGATGGAGAGATCATGAGTGGAGGCAACCTTGAGGTAGAGTTGAGTGTCGTCTGCATAGAGATGATAGTGAATCCCCGATTTGCTTAGGAGGTTTCCCAGTGGTTCTAAGTAGAGATTGAACAATGTTGGTGCTAGTATCGAGCCTTGGGGAACACCTTGACCCACCGCCACAGGAGAAGAGAGACTGTTCGCTATTTTGATCATTTGAGATCTGTCAGAGAGGAAGGATGCAAACCACTTAAGCACAGTGCCCTCCATGCCCATTCTCTGTTGAAGAATATTGAGGAGGGTGTTGTGATTAACAGTGTCGAAGGCTGCGGAAAGGTCAAGGAGAATTAGCAGACAGGACCCCCCTGAGTCGAGTATCCTCAGCGCATCATCAACCACTTGCAGAAGGGCTGTTTCAGTGCTGCAGTTTTGGATGAAGCCGGACTGACAATTGTCAAGAAGATCATTGTCCTTGATGTGACGAGAGATTTGTTTTGCTACACATCTTTCTGTGATCTTCGCAAGAAAGGGAATGTTAGTGATGGGGCGGAAGTTGTTGAGGTCATTCGCATCAGCAGTGGGCTTTTTAAGCAGAGGGGTGACCTGCCCAGTTTTGAAGGAGACAGGAAGGGAGCCTTGCCAGAGGGAGAGGTTGATCAGGGTAGTCCAATAGGAAAGGGAATGGGTATAGAAGTCAAGGGCAATGGCACTGGGGATAGGGTCAAGAGAATGGTTGGAGGGCTTTGTTTCCCGTATGCACTTGAGAAGGGCATCTTCAGATATGGGGTCAAAGCTCTGCCAGATGGCTAAGGATTTGCGCTCCTCTGATCCACAAGTGCTTTCACTTTTCCATCGAAGAAAACAGCGAAATCCGCTGCTCTCTTTGAAGAATCCTCCACCTTGGAGGTTGGGGGAGAGCAGCTCGGAGTCTTGATGAGATCGAATAGTTTTTTGGGTCTATTTTTGGCGGAGTCAAGGAGGGTTTTGAAGTGCGTCGCTTTCTCAAGGAAGATGTGTTTGTGGTACTTGCATCTTGCTGTGCGAAGCATGGCTAAATTGTCATTGGAGGGCAATTGTCTCCATTGCTTCTCCAGGAATCTTAGCTGCTTCCTTTCATCATAAAGGGATTTGTTGAACCAAGGTGCTGAGGGAGTGGGCCTTATCCTTTTGCTTTTGAGTGGAGCGACGTTATTAATTTCAGCTGCAAGAACTGTGAGGCATTGGGAGGTGAGATCGTCAACAGCTATGTTCGGGTCTAGCCTTGGAAGGGATAGCAAAGCTGATTCACAGAGGGGACCGATATCAATGTTTTTGGCATCACGGAACCAGGAGATGGCCCTCTTGGGTTGGCCAAGAGTTATAGAGTGAGAAAGTTGAAGGGAGAATGGGATGAGGTGGTGGTCAGACCAGTCTACATGAATTGGGGTAGTAGTAGAAAGCATGCCTGCTTTAGAAATAACACGGTCCAGGATTGCGCCTTTGGAGTGGGTTGACTCGGTGCAGTGTTGGATAAGATCATTTGCAGAGAGGAAGGTGGCCAGTGAGTTCGCAGAGGAGTCATGCGGTGCGCCCCAGTGGAGATTGAAGTCACCCACGATGGTCTGATTGTCACTTTGAGAGTATTGGTCGCTGATGAAGTCTTTGAGATCTTCTATAAATGAAGAGCCACTACGAGGCGGGTGGTAGATGATATGGAATCTGAGCGGTGAATGGTGTTGCATTTGAAGTTCAAGAGAAAGGCATTCAAAGGTGTGGGGGGAGCTGATAGGAGACGCCTTAAGTTGGAGGGCGTTTCTGAAGATGACTGCAACACCTCCCCCCATGTTTTCAGTTCTGTCATTCCTAAACATGGAGTAACCTGTGGGAATTAGGAGATCAAAAATAGCGTGAGAGGTATCCTTGAACCAGGTCTCTGTCAGGAAGAGCATGTCAAGATTGTGAAGGGTGATGGTGTCGTAGATTTCAAGTTTGTGTTTTACTGCAGATCTGCAGTTGTGAAGCATACAGCGCAGCTCTGTCAAGACTGTTTTGGTGACGGGGGCACTTGGGCTCTGAAGAGTGATCGGGATATTGTACATTTGCGGGGGTGCTCGGGAGGGTTTAGGTGGACGCTTTGTTCTGACAGAGGTGATGGTCGGAATAGTGTAGACAGTGTAGGGTATTAGCAGAGCACTGCTGTAAAGGGTTATTCTTATTACCAAATATGAAGTTGTTCATTGTTTTGCTTATATGTTTCCTCCATTTCAATTTCCCTTTATTGTGTTCTGCATTCCATGTCACTCCCTCAGCATGCGCAGCTTCATAAGTGTTTTCTTTTAAAGTTGCATTGCTAAAGTTCTTTTCCATGCTGAAGCTCCAACTGTTGAAGTGCCATTCAACAGGTGCGCTTCCCCGTGGACAGCTGTACTCCCGTGGATTCATGCTGACAACTTGGATTTAAACTTACTAAAATCTTCCTGAAACGTCTTCCTCATCATTCCGGCCCATAGCTGCCAAGGTTTCAGATTGCTTATGCATAGCTGCCAAGGTTTCAGAATGCTATGTGTGACATTTTCATATTTTTAGTGTAATTCTGAGTGACATTTCAACCATTATGAGTGACACTTTCACACGAGCAAAATCAAGCAATGAAAACGAGGGAATCATATAAATATAAGACGCTACACCCATTTGAGCAACAAGAAAGTCTGATTAATATATTAAAAATGCTACAAAGTACCAAAAACATACAGGCTGTAACCAGACACAGACTGTGACTGCAGTCCTCAGTAACAGAGGGCAGCCACTTCAGCTGTTCAGGACTGCAAAGCCTTTTGTGTGTCAAATAAAATGGATGCCACTTTGGTTTGAGCCATATAACATACTTCTGTGCTGAGCTCTCCCACATCTGCTTGTGGTATGTCTGCTGGAAGCCTTATAAAATCACCATGTGGCCCAAGACACTGTGTCTGCAGAGGTGCCTCCACTAACTCAAATGCAGAGAGGCCAGAATTACGGAAGGATTAGCTTGGGATCTACAGCTGTTTTACCATAGCAAGGGGCTAGAGACAAAGTGAGATGCGGATAGCTTTGGATCTACAGCTGTTTTACCATAGCAAGGGGCTAGAGACAAAGTGAGATGCGGAGGATTAGCATTGCGGGCATGGGAACCATGAGCCTGCAGTGGACTCTTCGTTTCAGGTTTAGGGCGTGTGCCCACCGCAGCACCCGCCTCCTTAGTCCAGGGCTGTCTTCGGTGAGTCTGCTGCTGCTGAGTGTTCTGCCTGACTCACCCTCATGCAGGACACCACGAACCCGCCAAATAAGACACGGTCATTTGACAGGCCACAATCCTCTGCATATTTCGTGCAACCCCAAAACCGTCCCTCTGCCTGTCGCTTCATACCCTCTCTCCACAGGATGTTTTTGATGTGCAGAGCCGTCATTGTGGCATCCGTTCCTGACGCACTCAGAAATTCAGAAGAATCTGCCAGATGAGCCCCATAGTAGAGCAGCGCGAACAAAGGCAGCAGTTAGGCCTTTCAGAAGCAACAACGTTAAAGTTAGGGGCACAGTTCGTAATAAATTCATAGGTGACAGACTATAAAACAACCTCAACTCTTTGTTTCATTCTGTTCATCGGCGGCCACTGCACTCTCCGGTAACTGCCTCAGTGACGTGAGGCTCAGCTATTAAAATAACTGAACTCGGCACGGGTCACATAGCATACTTGACTGCACGGGTCGTCCCGGGTCGGTGCGCAGCAGGCGGAGGGAGCACTGCAAGGTGCGTGCCATGATTTGAAGCTCCACCCGCTTGACTTGTAACCGCCTGTCTTCTCCTGTAAAAAACTCCCCGCCTTCTGCACCAGGACGTGATGCCACCCCTGCGGCGCCAAACTTTTAATCTCTATCAATTTACTCTCACTGTGACGGTAAGAGCCACTGCCAGCTGGGCAGGTTTGTAACATTGTATACGCTCTCAGCCACTCCAGAGCTGCGAGCAGATCATGGATCTTTAACTATTTACGAACTCAGAGCCCAGCAAGCAGCTGCTGGCAGCACGTCTCTCGGAGCAGCAGAGCTGTCGCACTGGTGCACAGGCGCCGCCGGTGACGTGCGCTGGCAGTGGCAATATGCGTGACATTGCATTTCAGTGCGGTGAAGCGGAACACCACACTGAAATGCGTGAGTGTCACACCTATTGCGTGATACTTGGCAGTACTGCTTATGTGTGACATTTTCATAATCTCAGTGTAATTATGAGTGACATTCAACGACTATGAGTGACACTTTCTCGCACGCAAAATCCAGCAATTAAAACGAGGGAAACAAATAAATGTCGGACATTGCGCCCTCTTAAGCAATGAAAAACTCTAAAATAATCTTAAAACTACTGCAAAGCACCAGCAATAGAAGGGCACTGGGACCCGACTATACCAAACAGGACGTGAGAGGCTATAATGCGTGCAAATGAGTCTTATGTTCCATAACGCCCCTCAACCCCCTAAACAGGATAGATCTTCCATGGTTGGACTTAAACAGAATCACGTTCCTCCCTCAGCATGAACTTATCATACTGTGCTGAGAAGCCCCTGCACGAACCGAGGCGAACCACAATAACAAATGCTGGGCTTGAGCTCTGCTGTCTGATGCATGCCTCAAGCCCACCATGCATTGCTTTTCACAAGCAGGTGCAATCTGATTACTTCCTCAATAAAGTTTTTGAGGTGGGGTGCGGGTGGGAGGCGAAGATTTGAACACAACTTATTCCACAATAAGAAAGACTGCTCACACATCATGCAAACCTCTTCCATGTAAAGCATATCTTAGACAGATCAATTTGTTAACGTAAATGAAATGTGCAACATAAATTGTCTTAACAGTCTTTCTAGCAGAAATACCAACGTGGAAATGTTTGCAATTCTTCCGAAGACGTAATGTTTTCAAGAGCCCTACGCAAAGGCTCCGAAAAATTATAATTTCGCCCAAACCTGCTTGGAACATTAGTATCACGCATCACTGCCTGGAAGCTGGATAACTTACCTTGCCACACGAGGTGCGACCATTGCCACTGAAGCCTGCAACTTTATTCTCCTGAACTGCAGCCCCAGGCGGCAGCAGCAGGATGGTCCCGCCTTGACTATTGAAGTGTGAGTCATCTCCTCATGGATGTATCAAAGACGGCGCAGTGCTGTCGGGTACATTTTTGATATATTGTGTCAGAGTACCAGCTAGAGCTGCAGACTCTGATGCCAGCTCCCAAGCTTCCCGGGAGCTCCAGCTTAGAATGATTCTAACTATGATGTGTGAATACTAGCGCTCTAGCTTGACAGCTAAGGGGGCGCTAATATGCGTGACTTTGCATTTCAGTGTGGTGATGCCGATCACCACACTGAAATGCGTTAGTATCACGATTGATGCGTGATTCTTGGCAGGGCTGCCGGCCCGCACTTTACATTTGGCGACGAGCGGGGCAGCATCTTCACTAATTTTGTACGGATTTTCAGTTTCCATTTCACAACAAGAGTTGATGTACTGCTAAAGCGGGTGCCTTTCTTCGGATCAACAACTTTCGCAGTCACGCTGTCAATTTCTCCGAAAGGATTTGATCTTCTGATCACCTCTTACTCAATTTGGAAGTTTTTGGTGATTTTCGAGGGATCCAACATCGACCACAGTGACGTCCTCTTCAACACGTCACACACCCTAGCGAACGTGATGATGTAATCACGCAACCTGCCGCCATCTTGGATTCACTTTCAATGTGAGTTTATTGTTGTTTCTCCAGCCTCCTTTTGACGTTTTCACGTTTCAACGCTGTCACATCTTTACTTCAAAAAGTCAACGCTCCATCAATCCCTAAATATTGGAGGCATCAGCTGTTTCCCTTGTAGCACGATCGTTTTCATCACGATCAGTGAGTGGATTTATATGTGATTGCCTCACATGAACACTTTCATTAACTTCAAAACGGGAAACACAAGGTATTTAAATGATGTATTAACAATTTTGTGTTAACTTTTCATTCACTTTGGTAGATTTATGCTTTCCTAACTGGCCTCACTAATAATATTTTAACAACATTGACTTTACCTTCATTCAACTGGTCTTACAAATAATTCTTCAGCTCCATAATTAAACATGGCATCAAACCAACAAGTTGTACAACTAAACCACTCTCTTACGGGCCAAAGAATCATGGAAAACGTGGTTTCACAGTTTTGAAAGTTATTTAGTTGCAATTGATGCTGAAGAATACTCACCAAAGCGCAAAGTGGCCATTTATAAAATCATTTGGGAAGTGCTGGTCGACAAATATTTGACAATCATCCATTCCCCTCCAGGAAACGGTGATGGTTGGAATGTCTACACATACGCAGTTCAGAGCCTTAATATAAAGTTTTTGGAACAACATAATGTAATGCTGGAAAGCTTTAACTTTATGAAACGCAAACAAGACCCAAACGAGACAGTTGAAGAATTTATATCAGTACTTAGAAATTTGGCTGCAGACTTTAATTTTGGTGCATCCCTTGACATGTACATTAGAGACCAGTTTGTTTATAGTTGTTATCATAAAAAAATACAGTTTCAAGTTTCAAGTTTTATTTATTTGTTTTGGTACTCTACTGAGGACCACAAATTTTGTTCAGTAAGATCAGTTACAAATACTATTAAATTTCATATTAATACAAAGCTAAAAAGGATTTTAAAAATTTATAAAAATTATAACAAATCAGTTCATTGGGTGGAGATTTACATACTATGATCAAGTCCTTTACAGTGGTGATACGACAGTTAATATATATAGGATACAGATATTTTGTCCTGGCTGCCACTACTTTTGGATTAGGGCATATGAAAAGTAGATGTTCCACATCCTGCTCCCCTCCGTGGCAAAGATTACATAAAGAAGAACCATTTGAGTGCCATGTTGATGTTATAGTTAGCACTGGTAAAATGCCAAGCTGTAGCAGGATGATTGTTCTCCTAGCGCCATGCGAAAGATTAAAGTCTATGTATTGTTGCACTTGCTTAGGTGCAATTGTTTCCGCAAAGCTTTTATACAGGATCAATTTGGAGCAATGTGAGAGATCAAGATCATAACTGAGCCTAGGGGTAAAACATTTTAAAAAGAGTTTCAGTTGTGATGGAGTCCATGTGAGCAACAGATTAACATTAATCTCAGCTAATTTAAATGCGGTGGTCATATTGCTATAGAATACTTGTTTCAAAGCATCGCAGTCGAAGGTCTCGGTTTTAAGTAATGAACGGAGAGTGCCATCCTTTGCATGCAGCAGGTTATATGCCCATCTCATGACATTTGCGATAGCTCTTGAAAAGGAACTCGTGATAGAAAGTTCGAGGCGAAGAGCTTGCACCGGAATAGATTGTGATACCCTCAACATTTTCCTCAATATCTTCCCTTCTTTTCGGTCTAGGAATGACCACTGTTTTATTGGAATATATTCCAAGGCAAACGATAAAACTTGAGGTATCTTTGAGCTATATACTTTAAGGAGAGATGAGAAATGTCTGTTACCTGAAGCTACATATAGTCTTTGAAGGGCTCCGGCATGCACCTCGGATTTCCTAATCAGGTTATTAACCTGTGAATTGTTTTTTTAATGTCTTAGTAAAAATCCTGCCCAGGTAGGTGTATTCCTCAATCTCCTCTATGATTCCAACGCCGAGTCTCCAACAAAATTTAGTGCTTCTTTTTCTCCCTGAAAAGGAAACTATTTTTGTTTTGGTGAGATTCGGTATTAAAAAGTTTTCTTGAGTATATTTGTTCAAAGTGTCTAGAGTTCTTTGTAGGCCGAAGGGGGTAAGGTCTAGGACTACAATATCGTCTGCATATAAGAGGACGTGAATGTTTTGGGAAGCGATCTTTGGAGGCAGACTTGGTGCTTGTTGCAGGTGTTGAGGCAAATCACTAAGATATAGTGAGAATAACAAAGGGGCTAGAAGACACCCCTGCTTGAGTCCGTTTGCTGTCGGAATTTTTTTGGTCAGGCCTTTTTCACTCCCCATTTGCACTTGACACCACGTGCGCGAATGCAATGTAATTATGATTTGTAATAATTGTTCAGGGATTCTTAGCTTCCTCAGTTTTTTCCAAAGAGTTGGTCTATCAACTCGATCAAATGCGGTAGAAAAGTCGATGAATGCTGCGTATACCAATTGAGATTTTCCCACAACGTATTTGTCGAGGATTGTTTGTAATATTGCGATGTTATCAGTAACCGAGTGCTTTGGCCTGAAGCCAGCCTGATATATGGGAATTAGGTCCTGAGAAAATGCCCAATTTCGAAGGTGGTCTAATACTTCAGCTGCGAATATTTTCCCAGTGGCATCTTGTAATGCTATTTGACGATAGTTGCCGGGCTGATGTCTTGATCCTTTTTTAAAGATCGGTATTATGATGCTCCCCTTCCAGGATTTTGGCACTACTCCTGTTTTAAAGATGAAATTAAAGAGGGGTGAGAGCATCTTACTCCAACCCTTAGGATCTGCTTGTAGGACCTTGATGGGTATTTGGTCTGGGCCGGAGGCTCCCGCCTTTCGAATGTGCATTTCTATCGAAAACGGGGAGGTGGTTCCAATCGGTACGTTGTTTCGTTTACTATTATTCCCAGCATTTTTGGCCTCTTCATTACTCATGTTTGCTCTGTATAGGGCTGTCAGGTAAATTTCCCATTCTTGAGGCGGGACTGGGATGGAATGCAGGGCTTTTTTTGTTCCAGTTTCCTTTGCAATTAGTGACCAGTATGATCGTTGGTTGCGCTGTTTTGCCGCAATTTGTAGGTCGACCCAATTTTTGTCCTGCGTTATTCTTTTTAAGCGAAGCTTTTCTCGCTTTAGTTGATTTTTTAGTTTGTTAATTTCTGCCTGTCTCAAGATTGTACGGTCCACATATTGTGCTCTAATAAGTTTGTTTAGTCTTTTTGCAGTTGCTGAATTCAAGATTT
Source organism: Lissotriton helveticus (assembly GCF_964261635.1). Classification (NCBI taxonomy): domain Eukaryota; kingdom Metazoa; phylum Chordata; class Amphibia; order Caudata; family Salamandridae; genus Lissotriton; species Lissotriton helveticus. The sequence goes on from NC_136059.1 coordinate 1,371,694,709, forward strand.
TATTTTTGTTTTTGTTTTTATTCATTACCGGAGAAACTTGTTGCAATTTATTTTGGAAGACTTGTTTTAGTTTCTCAATAATGGATTCAAAATTTGTTAGCAGGTCAGCGGAATATTCTTTAGATAAAAGGTGATTTGTGTCGATTAAGGTAGTTATTTTGTCTAACATATTTGAATTCCAATAGATCCGCCTTTGATTTGTTTGTGCCTCGACTGTACTTTGTTTATACATGATATGACTAGGTGAGCAGGTGCTTATTTTCCATTGCATATGTAATAGCAGGATTGCATGGTCACTCTCTTCAGTGAAATAGGTGCGAAGATTTGAAACGGACTCAAACGACTCCATACTACAGATTATATAATCCAGGATTGAGAGGGTTTTATTTCCTCGTCTGGTGTAGGATGCAGGGATATCACCTTCCACGTTCCCATTCAGTATAATTCCGTTTAGTGTTGGAAGTGACGCTAATAGCATTTTCCCCCTTTTATCAGCCCTACTTCTAGTCGGGAACGTCGGCACCGGTATTTCTAGAACTTCATCTTTGTACCAGTTTGCCCAGTTGGAGATTTCGGTATTTGATATTTTACCGTTGAAGTCACCCATAATTAGGTATGGCGGATAAGATTGTGCTTCGGTTATTTGCTGAATGGCATCGAAGGTTTCCACAAATTGGACGTCGTTCTTTGGTCCTGGAGGGACATATACATTGAAGAGTAATAGACTTTTTTGAGGGTCTGAGGAGTGAGTCTCCAACCTGATCTTTATACACTGGAATTGCTTAGACTTGGTATCAACAATCTTTTGAGTCCAGCGATATTCTTCCCTTAATAGGATAGCTATCCCTCCTCTAGCGTGTCCCCGTTTAGTCTCCTGTGCGGGGGTATCATAAACAAAATATCCGTCCTGATTAAAAGTTTTTATTGACCAGGTTTCCTGCAATGCCAATATGTCCGGTCCATTTTTTATAGCTTCCATCATTTTGTCTTTGGTTTTCCCTGCCATGTTCCAAGATGTTATCGAAAGGCCATTGCTAAACGGAATGTATCGGATTCTTTGCATTTTTTCTACCGTTCAGTGACTCTGAGATCCATGCCCATGTCTGGAACGTTTTTGCTGCTTCCTTTGCTTCTGCAACATGGCTCCAAACTTCCCTTTCTCCGTTCTTTACTAAAATTCTTAAATTTTGATTTGATTTTAAATTTGTTACTGAGTCTTCTGTGCTGTAGATAGTTTTATTTCGAATTTGGGGGTTCTCCCATAGAGATCCTATAAACTATTTATTCGGATAGTTGAGTATGGTTTCCTGTGTTGGGACCAAATCGTAGCCACATTTGTGCAAGATCTCCTGTTCTCTTAGAACAGTCCCTGGTATCACTGGTGACCAAAATTTTACCACCGCTGTTTTGATGTTTTCTTTATCAGGGAATATTACTAAATCGATCTCTTTACTTGTTAAGGTTTGTAGCGAAGTTATACCTTGAAGAAGATTGACTATCCTACCTCGATTTAGTGGGATACTATCCGTGGGAAAAAGCTCTGTTATTTGTAAATATTTTGACGATGTTTCTTCCCCGAATGGGGTTATTTTATCATAATCTTCTGGTTCTATAACACGCTCCCGTGACCCTATAGTTAATGGATTGAGGTAAAATTCTTCGGCTCTTGGGTTTAAATTGGTGTTTTCTCGAGAAATTTTATTGTCTACATTTACTCCCACGTTTTGATTTTTTCCCTTTGTGGGAATCGGTGTTTTCGTAGTTTCTTCATACTTTTGCTGGAGTGTAGAAGGGATTATTGCTTTATGGAATTTGAGTCTCCGTGCTTTCTTTTTTGTGATTCTTCGCTGCGGTTTTCCTCTTTTTCTTCCAGTTCCTTCTTGGTTCTTCTTGATTTTTTGTGTGTCCCCCGCTTGTTCACCATCGAGGATGATATTAGTCTTCTTTCCTTGATCAATCACTGAATTGATCGTTATTGTTTTGTTTTTGGTGTTAGTAAAAATAGGATATTGGTTAATGGTATTAATTGAATCTTCTCTGAAGAGTTTCTTTAGAGAGTATATAGTAGGTTCCTGACGGTTATTCTGAGTTCCCTTATTTGATCTTCCTTTCGTTTGAGTACCAATGTCACTTTTTCCCTGAACTTGCGGCGTGTTGATAATGTTGTTACTTGTTGCCTCTTGAGAGTTTACTGGTGTTTCTTGTATTTTTATTGACTCAGGGTGATCTTTTTTTCTTTTTTCTTCTACTAGAAATTTTAGTATTCCTATTTGGACATCAAGAGTTTGATCTGAGTTCTCTAGTATATGGCCTAAAAAAGAAAGGACAGATTCTAATATTCTTTGCAAGGTAAAAAGAGATTTGGACACAGGAGTGTTGTAATTATTTAAGCTGGAGGATTTAAACATGTAAAGGTCTGGTGAATATTCAAGGTCATCTTCTTGATCTGGGGACTTTTGTAGTGTGCTAGTAAGTATCTCCTCTACCCTTATTTTCGGTTCAAGATTCTTTTCGTCCTCCTTGTCGATTGTTTCTAGACATAAGTTGTTACAATCAGCACTACGTTGGATATTTGATAGACTCTGGGTTATTAGACCGGATAAGTCTGATTCCAAGGGGGACTCCTCTATAAATGATGCACTGGTAGTTTGTTTCGGGTCAAATAAAGGGTTAGTTAATTTTCGTTCACATGATTGATCCTGTAAAGCACCCGATATGTCTTTTCCACCCTCCTTCAGCTCAGGTTTTGTTCCTTCGTTTTGCGGTTTATTTTCTATTTGGTCTTTGATGGTAGATGTGGAAAAATAATTAGTTATTGCAGGAGTCCTTAATATCCGTCCACTTTTCACCGCTTTATTGGAGGACTTCCTAATTGCCTCTTCCGTTCCCATTCGTTTAATAAAAACGGTTCGTGACCTCAGCTTCTTAAAGGCCATATCCTTACTCTGGGGCTATAGTTTATTCCACCTTCCCGAGGTGGTAAATATTTTGGCTACCCCACGTATTTAGGCTACCCCGCGTGTTACCTAACGTAGTATGGGCTGTTAGGAGGCGCCAAGGTCCCTCTAGGCACAAGACAAGTGGCTGTTTAGACTCTCTTTTGGAGGCGCAGGGCACTTAGGGGGGTCTCTGGGGGCGGGGAATGGCAGCACTGACCGCTCAAATCACCACCACCCACTTCCCCGAACCCGGGCTCCCCTCTCACCGTCCCACTGCCGGATGCCTCCACTCAAGCTGGCCGTCTCGTTCCTCAGAGTCTACCAGTTCCCGGGGCTCCTCACCGACTCCTCAAGCCACTCAAGCCACTCCACCCGTTGGGCCGGCGGGCGGGCGGGTGGGAGATCCTTCGATTGTATCGCCAAGGCTTAAACCTCCCGCTCCTGCTCCTACTCCATTCGCGCTCTGCTCCACTCCACTCAGGTCAGCAACCCGTCTCTCTGATTCTGCTCTCTGGCTCCCCCTCCGCGGGGGGGGGGGGGGGTCACGTTAATCCCCCGCGGTTGTCGCAGCACCTCAGCTCTCCCAGCCCAGCCTCTCCCGGGGCTTCCCACTCTCCTCTGTGCCGGGAGCCCGGAGCCACGGACCCCTCCTGAGGGGGCGCGGTAGGAGGTCGAGCAGAAAAGCGGGAAAGGTCGGCTGCGGTCAGCCGCGGGTAATGAAGTTGCCGGGGTCGCCGGGGTCGCACGCCAGTTCGCTGTACCGGCTTGTTCGGCTCGCTCTCACACTTGCTGCTCCGCGCCGTGGAGAACCGGCGTCTGGCGATCCGGAGTCTGCACTCCGCTCTCTGCAGCCCTCTGCTGCACTCTAGTGGTCAGGGACTCACCCAATCTCGTGTCAGGTCCACTGTCCTTGCCTGCGCCAGGCCGCCGAGCCAGGTGTCCTCCGCTACCTCTGGGTGCTCTGTGCAGGCTCTCTTCCAAACTCTCACCCGCCCTGCAATCAGTGAGTCCCGGCAGTGGGGAGGGGGCGTGAATCTGGAGCCGGGAGCCTCGCACAGCCTCGCAGCAGCCTGAGACCGGGGGCCGGCAACTTGCGTCTCTCACACTGCCCTGTAATCAGCAAGCTGACCCCACCAGGGAGGGCCGCTGGGGGGGAGGGTGTGAATCGGGGGCCGGGAGCCTCGAGAGCCTCACACAGCCAGCAGCAGTTTCACAGCTTCACAGCCAGGCCCACCGGGAGGGGCCGTGAATGAGGAGTCGGGAACCAGGAGCCTCGGAAGCCTCGGAAGCCTCGCACGGCCAGCAGCAGCCTCACACACAGCTTCACAGCGACCTCTCACACTTCCGGTCGCAAACACCGGGGAGCTCGGAAAATACAGGAACATATCCTAAGTTGTAGAGAACCAACCCTATCAAAGGTTATAGACATGGCTAAAAGTATTGGGAGGGCCATCATAGCTTCAAAATGTATCTCTGTCAATTTGGTACAAAATGAGTCAGTGATTAACACTATGGATGTTAAAAACTAATTTGCTAAACCTTTTCAAAAGAAAAATAATATTATTTGTTACAGGTGCGGCTCCAAGACACATTTGGGCAATAGTCCCATTTGTCCAGCACTCGGTAAGAAGTGTACCAATTGTCACAAAATGAGGCATTTTTACACTGTTTGCAGGAGCAAACAAATGGTTTGTGTTAGTTCAAACTCTTCAATTGAACATCCCAATCTTAATGTCTCTTCTCTTGATTCGCCCTTACAGAGTCTTGACATTAATACTGTGGATTTAATTTCTCAGAAGCTTGAACAAAAAATTATTTTATCTGTTGATACCACTAAAGATTTGGCTAACTCAGGACACATTAGAGATCCCACTTGTGAAGTCACTATTGACAATAAGTCTATCAACATGATGGCAGACTCTGGTGCACCTGTGACTATCATCTTTGACTCTCTTTTTGATCTTCACTGGTCTTCGAATGTTCATTTACAACCTTTAGACATTATTCCTTAGGCCTATGGTGATAAAGACATAGATATGCTGGGTTTCTTTCTTGCTGACCTAACTTGTTTGGGTAAACACATTAACACAAAAATGTATGTTGCTATTAAAGGCAGGAATATTATTGGTTGGAGAGATCTCAGTAAAATGGGTCTGAAGTTGGTGCCTGGGTCAGACAACCCGGTCCAACTCAATAATGTGTCTATTTCTCTAATTTCTGAAAATTTGAAGCTACTCATTGATGGTATAATTTCCGAATTTCCAGACGTTTTCAACACTTCTATAGGTAAAATCAAACATTTTGAGCACCTGATTAAACTCAAGTCTGGTGCAATACCAATTACACTGTAACGGGGTACGCTTGGCGCCCTCCCGTGACTGTTCTGGGGCTATGGATTGGGTCTCGGGGACCCGGCGAGAACTCACACTTCAAACTCCCCCCTCTTATCATCCACAGCAAATGGACGACGGCGGAGCCGATTACACACTCGGAGACGATGAGGAAGGTGACTGGCCCTTTAATCCCCAGGCAGTGGGAGACTGGACGGGAGTTACCAATGATGGGCTGCCTTCAAATACGGAAGTAGCCGACGACCAGGTGTGCTTGTTCACCGGGAGAGGAGAGAGAGCGGAGGCGCGGTGAGAGAAGGAGCAGAGCGATCGGAGGAGTGCGGGACCGGAGAGGAAACGAACGGAGGAGAGAGGAAGCGAAGAGGTCCCAGAGACAGAGAAGAAGCCAGGAGGCCAACGACCCTACGAGCCGCCCAGCCATACACCCGGGGGAGGTGTGTGGCTAGCCCAGGTGCGTGATAAAGTCAGGGGCTGGGTAGTACGGAGGGGCGGTCCCTTTGTTTAGCAGCGGTATCCCATCTCCCGGGTCCCTTTTCCCGAGCACTACCCCTCCTTGCACTGTTACCTAGACGTTGCACACGGATTATGCTCGATTTCTCACTCCCTTCCCCTTTTCAGTCATAATCCAGAGAGCAAGATACTAACGAGGTGCTCTCTTTTGATTGTGGGTTCGGCGAGCGGAGAGCCAAGACGGACTCAGACGATCGGACGTCCCGACGAAGCCCGGACGGCTATCGGAGGACAGAGAACACCAAGCCCCGGAGCAGGAAAACCACAAGAAGCCGGTCCCCGTGACAGAGCCTGTTTAAAAGAAAGACTTGTACGGACTATCTATATGCAGCAATAAAACCATCTTTAACCAAAACACGTCTGCTGCCCCTTCCTACAGCCGCCCGTGCGCCCGAGCCCGCTACATACACACAAACTTAGATCCATTCCCCTAACTGTGAGAGAGGATCTGAAGAAACTACTAGAAAAAAATGGTTTTAGAAGGTATTATTGAACCAACTAATTCATCCCAATGCGTCAGTCCCATTGTTATTGTGAGTAAAAAAAAATCTAGTATCCGCCTGTGTGCTGATCTCCGCTCCCTTAATCAAAATATAATACTTGATTGTCATCCCCTTCCCAAAATTCAAGATTTATTAACTGGCATCAGTGGTTCAACTTACTTCACTTTGCTTGATCTCTGCAGTGCATATCACAAAATTCCTTTATCTTCTCAATCTTCAGACTTAACCACTTTCATTACTCCCTTCGGAGCATTTAAATATTTGAGGTTACCATTTGGCCTGGCCTCTGCGGCTAGTGTTTTAAAAAAAATATGGATTGTTTATTGAAAGACATTGACTTTGTGCAAGCATACCAAGACGATGTTCTCATTTTCTCAAAGAATAAGGAAGAATACATTCGTACTTTAAAAGAGGTTTTGTCTCACTTCAAAGATGCTGGTGTTACCTTGGGCAAAGATAAATGCAATTTTTTTTAAACAGAGGTTGATTTTAGTACACTCTCTTTCTGCCAACGGGATCAAACCAAAATGTTCCCTCACACAAGCAATTTCTAGTGTTGCAGTTCCCAAAACCAAAGATTCATTGAAATCTTTCCTGGGAATGACTGAATATTACTCGAGATGTATACAGGTCTACTCTAAAATTGTTCAACCTTTACGTGTCCCCTTAAATAAAAAGTCACATTTATTTGGTCTCCAGAAGTTGATAATAATTTCAATCTTATCATAAGGTTATCATTGAAGCACTTGCATTGTCTTCTTTCACTCCTGGTATTAAATGTTCCATCTCTGTTGATACTTGTAGAAAACAAGGGTTCCCTGTAATAAAGATAGTAATCACCCCTAGGTCAGGGAAAGGCACTTTGTAGGTATCAACCTAGGCAGTTACAAACAAACTTTGCCCACATAATAGTAATAGGACACCACAACCCACTTCCGTAGTAAAGACAGTTTATTTTAATTAAGCAAAATTCATAAAACGGTTTCAATGGCAATTATTCTTATTTTTTAAAAAAAGTTTAAGAGCATGTACAGACATGCGAACATATGAACAAAAAAATCAAGTACAATGGAGACAATAATGTACAACAATCACAATTTCATAAAAACATAATTCCAGTTCCTGAGTGGATTAAAAAATATATTGTCGACGCGCGTTTCGGCGACCAGCGCCTTCATCAAGACAACCAAACTCTCAGGTTCCTAAATATAAAAACATAGTTACTGATCCAAAATTACATTCATTTTAACTCATATTCATATTGTCAACAAGTACAATAATCAACACAAACACCATAATATAACATCCTATATTGACTAACAAAAGCAATACTGACGGTAGTGGGTTAGCAATATATGTGGCCCTAAAGTAAAAGGCAAGTAATACCCAAAATGGGAAAGAAATACAAAATATATATAGACTTCGGTGCTCATTTGAACGAGATAGCACATAGTTTAAGTGTTGAGAATAAGACATTCATGGTAAGCTGGAAATAGACATTTGATAGTGATCAGGTTAGAATAAAAAAGTGCACATACATATATTATGATGCCAGTCAACATGTATTAGGCGCGGTACTTTGCCAGTGGTTTGGTGCTAAAGAGCATACCATAGGTTTTACCATAGGTTTTACCTCCAGAGCTCTCTCTACTGCTGAAATGAATTACAGCACTATCGAGAGAGAAGCGCATGCTTGCTCTTGGGCTGTCGAAAAATGTAAAACTTTTATTTGGTGTTCCCATTTTATTCTGTTGACTGACCTTAAACCACTGCTAAACGTACTCAATGGCAACGGCACTGGCAAAGCATCCACAAGACTGGTTTGTATTTGTTCAAGATTAAATGAATATAATTTTATCATTCAGCATATTTCTGGTGGACACAATGTCAGGGCAGATTGCCTTTCTAGATTACCATTACTGGAGAATTCCTCTGACTCAAAATACGATAATGTAGAATGTGTTGTTGCCTCCATTGAAGATTTCTCTATCACACTCTCACATTCAGATTGGATTCAGGCATTTTCAATGACCCCACACTTCAAGCAGTCAAGAATATGATAATTTCTGGTTGGCCCAAAGAGCGTTCTCTTCCAGCTCCCCTAAAATCATACGCTCAGGTTTCTGATGAACTTTCTTTTGTCAACAATGTCATTATGCTCGGCGATCAATGTGTTCCTCCCATCTTCCTTCGCTCCAAGCTTGTTCAAAAGGCACATGAAGGACATTTGGGTATAGGTGCCACCTCAAGGAAATTAAAAGAGCATTATTGGTTGCCTGCTCTACATAAGGATGTCATTCAATGGATTGATAACTGTGATACGTGTTTACTTTCAGATAAACACTGGAAGACCACTAAAATTCCTTTACATTCTGTACCAATTCCCGAAGAAGCTTCGTTTAAACTTGCAATTGACTTTGCAGGTCCCTTCTAGTTGTTAACACATGATAAACGTTACATTAGTGCCCTCATCGATTATCATTGAAAGTGGGTAGATTTTGACTTTTGCGAGACACCTAATACCCGTTCAGTCATCAATTTCCTAAGCAGAGTGTTTCTTTCAGAAGGATCACCCAGAGAAACTGTTTCTGATAATGCTTCTCATTTTTGTTCTACATCAATGCAGGAATTTTTAGCCATTCATGACATTAAACACCTCAAGGTTGCTCTATATTCACCTTCTTCAAATGGCCTTATCGAAAGAATGAACAGATTTATCAAGGAAGGCATACAATCCGCCATGGCCTGCAATGTTGATGTTGAAATTTTCCTTAGAAAAAAATCTGGTCCCACCTAGTCACTCCACATTCCACTACAGGGATTTCTCCATTCAGATTACTTTAAAAAAAAAAAAGGGATCCCAATAGAAACTTATGTCCCAATTGGATCAAGCTCCTTACGAAGAATGATGATGATTCCTGTTTAGACTGCCAGGACAAACTACTTTTAAAAAGAAATGTTTTGAGACGACAGAATATACAGAAAAAACATTTTGATTCTTCTTACTCTTCTGCTTTGCATGATTTTCAAATTGGAGATTGGGTTTTGATTAAAAATCCCAACAAAGTAAAAAAAAGGGGACTCTAAATTTCCTGCTCCCACTCCGGTCCTAAAATCATCCAAAGGGTCACTCTTTTTAGATAAAAAGAGGTGGTGGAACAAGCGAGCTGTAGTCAAATTGTTACCAGAACAAGCTAATAGAATTCTCTCTTATAAGTAGTCGTCTGCAGATGTTTATGATTGTTCACATTTTCCTGTAGGTACTTCATCTGACAACTTCTGTCACTCTGATCAACCTACCTCAACATCTCAAATCACCACTTTGATTTTTTTACCTTCTCCTCCAGGGTCAATTAAGACAATTCGCATTTGTTCCATCCCTGTTAGGTTTAAGGATTATTATATGTCTTAATTTCATTTTCTTTTACAGGTCATTTCTCATTGTTTATAAAAGAGTAGATGATGTAAAGGGTTAAACTTATTACCAAATGTGACGTTGTTCATTGTTTTGGTTATGTCTTTCCTCCACTTCCATTTCCCTTTATTGTGTTCTGCATTCCATGTCATTCCCTCAGCCTGCGCATCTTTGTTCATGTTTTCTTTTAAAGTTGCATTGTTAAAGTTCTTTTCCACGCTGAAGCTCCAACTGTTGAATTGACATTCAACAGTTGCGCTTCTATGTGGACAGCTGTACTCCCGTGGGTTGATCTTGACAACTTGGAATTAAACTTACTAAAATCCACTATGACCATTGTGCCATCGATCTTGACTACCTCCCACACCTCAGGCTCATAGGGGTCCTGAAATTCCACTCGGGTGTCTATCCTTCATTACGACTCTTGCTCCAACCTGAAGGGTGGGTTCTTTTGCTCGCTGATATCGGCTGGTTTTGTCGTTCATTGTCTGCCTTCTCCTCTGGGTCGTTTCAACATCTAGCGCCGCTGGTTGCCATCCTGGGTCAGTCGGCATGCTGTCATGAGGGTGGCCTCTTGAATAGTAATGCCACTGAGGCACAGTTGGTCATGCTTTGGGAAGTTTGCTTGTAGACTCTCAGGCACTTGTGTAAGCAACATTCCGCATCTTCTCTCTAGTTAACCCTGATTCAAAGGGTCCTGTTTAGAGTCCGCATAAACCTCTCCACCTCGCCATTGGCTTGGGGCTACTGAGGGGTGATTCTTCAGTGACGGACAGCAAGCACCGCGATGTGTTCTTGAAACTCTCGGCCTTGGAATGGGGGTCTGTTGTTCAACCTCACCTCTTCGGGCAGCCCCAGCAGTGCAAAAGTCTTATCCAAAACTGGCCTGACATGGGAGAATGCCGTAGAAGGCACCAGCTTCACCATGGGGAAGTTTGAGTAAGAGTCAATCATCACCAGCATGGTTGGGTCCATCAGGAAAGCTCCCAAAGGCTATGCTTATTTCTGAATATGGTATGAGGCTGGGTTCCCCCATCAGCACTGCTGCAGGGAGTTCGTCTCCACTCATTATCACACAAGGATGGCATTGCTGTATTTTCTCGTCCACCATGGCATCCATCCCCAGGAACCTGACCTTGCTTCGCAACCAAGCTTTAGTCTTGGCAGTTCCTTGATGCCCCATGTGCGCAAGGTCAATCTTCTGTATCCACAGTCTCCTGGGCACAACAGTTTGTTGGTCTCTCAGCAGTAATCTGTCGCGGCTCTCACTCAGCTCATTCCTCACTCGCCACAGTTGTTGTCAAGTGATTCACTCTTCATGCATCAGCAACTTGGTCCCATCTAGAAAGCACTGCCACTATTCCTGACCTAGTGACTCCTTTGCTCTTTTTATACTCTGTCTTCATTGGACGCTTCGCAGACCTATTCCAGTGTTATTGCCTTGGTGCATGCCCCAGGAATGTGTCCAGGGACCACGCCTTCCCTAGGTCCTGTTTGCACCCGTAGCGCGAGGTGGAGGAGACGCCCCGAGGAACTTTGCTGCCTGTTTCGCTTCGTTGTTTCACGGAGCCGCGCTGCCGAGTCTTGGTTCCTCCATGCCTGGGGCGCTTTAATATGTTCTTTACACCCGTAGCGCGAGGCAGAGGAGACGCCCGCGAGGAACTCTGCTGCCCGGTCTCCCTCGTTGCGAGTGAACCGCACTGACGAGTCTGACTACCTCTGCGCCTGGGGCGCTTTCATTATTTTTAAGCGTTTGTAGATACAAACGCGCGGAGCGTTTGTAAGCTCCCATATTAATTACGCCTGGGGCGCATAGTGCATCGGAGGCCTGATCATTTTCTGAAGTTTAAGAAGCGAGGCCATAACAGTTTATACTGTAGGAGAGAATCTAATTAGTTATAAGAGTGGTTGACAGCACTTGAAGCCTTATATTTTAGCGCAGGAGCGCTTTCATTATTTTGGTACTGATCGTCTTCAAGCTTGACTTCTACAACTTTATTTGCACTGTCCTTCTAGCCCCCATGAGCTGTTGAGGGCTCGGATTAGTTCATTTTCTCTTGTGAAGATCCTACACATAGGATACAAGTATTACCAGAGTTCGGCCTAGTAACAAATGAGCCCTGCCTTGATACCTGGGAGCATATTTTGGTGAATGCCCTTTTTCAGAGCGAGCCTGCCTGCACGGCGGACGCTGCGGGACACTTCTTCGCCATTGGGTCCGACGCCGCCGAGGGACTACAATCCCCAGAGACATACGCGGCACGCACGCCACCAACGCGTCTTGGAAGCGCCAGGAGGCGGTCTTAAGGCGAGCAGGGCTCCCGCGTCGCTCGGGCCAACGGGCCGTTTGAGCCCGTTTGAGAACAGAAGAGGACGGGCCGGGCCCCCCCTCTAACCTGTTACATTCGATAAGGTTAGTGTTTGCTCCTTGCTGTAATTTATATTATTGGGTAACAGTGGTCTGCTTAATTCAGACACTCTGTTCATCACCACCCCCTTTTCTGAATCGTTTTTGGCCACTATAGGTGTGGCAGGGTATACTCAGACATGAGTCCCTTGCTCACTGCTCCATCAGGATTCAAGCAAGCCTGGCCGACGAGGCTGAAATGCCAGAAACCGGTCCCCGGTAGCTTGTATCCTTTCTGGTGAAGAATTGGCTTGGTAGTTTGGTCTGGCCTGTTCCCATGATGCACTGGGCCAGGGACAGACTAATTTGCATATAGCCAGGTTCTGAGCTGGGATGGGGCAGTGAGCTAAATAACGGTGATGGATCAAGCCCTGATCTTTGGACTGGGTAAGAGTGGTCTGCTTAATTCAGACACTCTGTTCATCACCAGCCCCTTTTCTGAATCGTTTTTGGCCACTATAGGTGTGGCAGGGTATACTCAGACATGAGTCCCTTGCTCACTGCTCCATCAGGATTCAAGCAAGCCGGGCCGACGAGGCTGAAATGCCAGAAACCGGTCCCCGGTAGCTTGTATCCTTTCTGGTGAAGAATTGGCTTGGTAGTTTGGTCTGCCCTGTTCCCATGATGCACTGGGCCAGGGACAGACTAATTTGCATATAGCCAGGTTCTGAGCTGGGATGGGGCAGTGAGCTAAATAACGGTGATGGATCAAGCCCTGATCTTTGGACTGGGTAAGAGTGGTCTGCTTAATTCAGACACTCTGTTCATCACCACCCCCTTTTCTGAATCGTAATTTATATTAGGCACTAGCCCAGCGTTCACCTCTAATATATTCTTCGACCAATTACAGTGGCTGTGAGGCTATAAAGATAAAGATAAAGATGGCTCTTGGCGGCGGGGGAAAGGGGAAGAACTCATTAATGAGTGGCTCTGTCGCAGGCACCCTGAACCAGTTCATAATTAGGGCAACCTCTGTATTGGCTCATGAAATCGCAATGACTGAGCGGAGGCTTTCCCTGGAATCAGTACAACCTAAATGCTCATCCCTGGGAGGGCTGATGTGTGCAAGGTCCCCGGAGAGTCTCGTGGACGGGATTCCTGAAACTCCGGTACGGGGGAGAATCACCGATCAGTCCGTACATGCAACAATAACCACACCGGGATCACTCTCACCGAGGAGCACTCGGCCAATGCTAATCTTGGGGTCCCAGAAAAAATAGTCCCCGACTCCTCCACTCGTTTGGGAGTATCGACAAGATCATTAGGCAGTGCTAATTTAAAAATCATGACTCGTGTGTCTGAACCTGCAGCAAAGAGAAAACGGGTTGGGGGTACACAAAGAAAGAAGAATGCGAAAACCCACAAACCCAACCCGATTGTTCCCCCCCAGACCTCCACTTTGTTGGCCTCCCCCGAGAGAACGTCTTTTCACACTTCCGCAAGTTTACCACTGATAAATCGAGATTGGGTCAAAATACCCAAAGGCGATGAGGATTTTTGGAACAAACTGGGTGCGCTAATTATTTCCTCATTGACTCCCATTACCGAGAGATTACAGCTTATCGAAGACAAACTGTTGCACCATGATTCACTTTTCTTACAAGTCCATCGAATAAGGGGCAAACCTCTGGGGACACAAGAGGGGGCCCCTGATTTAACTGAAAGCGCTTCTTGTAATGCCCGGATTATCATTCAGCAAACAAACGCGGGCTCGGGTCCGAGTTTGCCTTCTACTTTTGTCACCCGGTCTGCTGTGTGCTGTGGATGGTACTACTGTAAATATTGAAAACACACAAAATGGGGGGGGGTTCACTGACTATGCCTTTGGGTACAGAGCTTCGCTCCCAAGGGGGAGCGCATGCACTTAATCCATCGCACAATGTTAAGGGTCCTGATGACCGTTCATCCCATCTTACCCCTGTGCAGTGACCTCTTCTTTACCATGCATTAATCTACCCCCCGCATCGACCCCATATGTGGTTGTCCTGGTTAAAGTACCGATGTTGGAACAGGGAGTTGTCGAGACATATACTGAGCTAAAAAAACAAATGCACCCACTGGTTAAATATGAATACGCCTTTACCACCACAGGTGTACAGTGAAATACTATTTGCCCCGAAGAGTAAGCTGGGTGGGACAAGGCAGGAAATGTTTTGAGGGTGATTGAATTGTAATCAATTTCAGGGATAGGAGGGTGGTGGACCATATATGCAACTGTTATACTGGGAGAGAGGGTAATGGTATTCAGTCATTACCTTTAGCCTTCTTTTATCCTCACCAACAAACCCACCCGCAACAAGTGAGAAGAGCTAGATCATGGGAAAGATGGTCCACCCCAACCCAGAAGGTCGGTTTAAATTCTGGGCATAACACCTTCAACACCTTCAATAGCTTAATACCAGCCCCTCTCCCTGTTAGTAACAGGTTTAGTGTTCTAGACCAGTTGGATTGACTTAACAATGGACATAACCCCGACCAGAGGGCCTGTTTATCAGGAATTCAGACCGACTATGAGATTTTTCACCTTTGTGGTGGTAGAGTGGGTTTTCATAAAGAGGAGGGGTGTGGTTAACCCCTCGGGGTGATTGTTGGGGAAGTGCAGAATGATTGCTCTATCATGTCCGGTCAGGAGGGGGCTAGTACCTTTATTCCCATCCAGGGATCTATTGCTGGTCCTCAACGAGATAATGAGTTGCAGAGCCCACAGGGTGGTGAAGTTTGTGACCTACAACCAATGATGTGTATCGCCCCCCCAGATTCAGTAAGGGCTGTAGGGAATGTAGAGGAAACAGGTTTGTTTGGCGTAGTTGGGCCTACTACTATGAATTGCAATATCTTAAGCTGGAATATAGCAGGTTTACGAGCTAAAAAGGAGGATCCTAGATGGCTAGAGCTGATTAAAACCTACAGCATATTGGGTTTTTAAGAAACTTGGGACACGGAGGGCGACTTCTGGGTTGATGGGTTTAAATTTTATTGCACGCCTGCCCAGCATTCTCCCTCTGGTAGAGCCAAAGGTGGTCTTTTATTGTTGTTTTCCCTCACTCTCATGGGAACTCATAAAGAGGTTATTGTAGGAACCCCTAACTGCTTAGCAATCAAATATGTGGCCCATAATTCATTCAAACTGCTGGTGGTTAATTTTTATAATTCAGCAGATTGTTGTATGGAAAATGAACACTTGTTTAATTTGAGAGTGTTTTTAGAACATTATCGTGAGAGTCAAACCACTTATCACCCGATTATTATCATGGGAGATTTTAATATTCATCTTTGCAACTAGAACTGCCAGGGGGGTAATGATCCCATTGGTTTAGCAAGGTATGCCCTGTTACATTTTGAGCATACACGTTCTGGGGGTTGTCTGGAAGAGCTCCTGGCAGAAATGGACCTCCATGAACCAAGTGATACTGTTTTATCAGAAAGGACTCCTACTTTTACAGCCAG
Organism: Lissotriton helveticus; assembly: GCF_964261635.1. Classification (NCBI taxonomy): domain Eukaryota; kingdom Metazoa; phylum Chordata; class Amphibia; order Caudata; family Salamandridae; genus Lissotriton; species Lissotriton helveticus. The sequence goes on from NC_136059.1 coordinate 1,371,710,281, forward strand.
AGAGTGTAACACTGTTATCGATTTTATGTTCATGTCTTTATCCCTTTTATCGAAGGTTGTTTCTTATAACACTAGATGGTCTTACCATAGTGACCACAATCCAGTTATCCTCGAACTAGACATAAGCTGTGGTTTGAAAAGGAACACAGGTATACAGAGAGAGGAACTTAGTTTGAAACCCACAGACCAAGGCAGGTGGGTAAAATGGGCAAAAGTATTACCTGATTATTTTTTTCAAGAACTAGCCACAAAGGTAGAAGACAAGATGGAAATATGCCTGTAGCGACCACGACAATTACGAGGCTTTTGCGGGGTGTAAATGCCAGAAGAGGCAAAGCAAACTACATTACCCAGAAGCCTCGAGGCCTGACCCGGAAGCGCCTAGATCGGCATCCCCTACAAAGCTCTTCCACGTCGGAAAGACAGGGCTTGCCAATCCAGAACCTGCCGAGTATCCAGCTCGCTTCGTGTCCTAGGAGAAGAGGATTTCCGTGCTTCGGGAGGCTTCCGACGTATAAGACCTTGAATTGCAAGTATAAAACCCCCTGGCTGGAGTGACACGCAGTCTGTGTAGTCTGCTCCGGCTTGACTGTTTCTTTGTGCGTTTTTGATTAACTCACGGCTGGAACAGAGCCGCTACTGAGGTGTTCTGCCTCTGCTTGTCTAAACTTTAAAAAACACACCATGACCTGGAGAACTGCGCAGGAGCGCCTTTCCGTTCTCAGTCACTCGAGTTTGTGGGACGGGCTATTTTCTCAATCCTTTGCCCACACAAAGACCCATGCTGTGACGACTGAGCTTCTTTGAGTGAATCGAAGCTCAGTCCCCTGTTTGCCTGCATTGTATTTTCCTTCCTGATGATTTTGCTTCACCACGTATTTTCCTCCTTGATGATTTTGCTTCACCACGTATTTTCCTCCTTGCTGATTTTGCTTCACGTTTTGTTTTCCGTTTTGATGATTTTGCTTTAAACCGTTTGGAGATCATCCTTTATGAGAGCACAGGAGTGCTTCATAGGTGCTTACGAATCCCCAAGCAGATTATTGGGAGGATACTGTATTATTACTTCACAAAGCTGTGTATGCTATTGGGATCTAAGTGACTCTGCCAGTTAGAGGGATTCTCTGCACTCTGAATACTGCTGTACCCTTCGTAAGTGTGCATGACTTCTTGTAGTAAGAATCTATTGGGGTGTTATCTGATAAATTCTGATCTATGGTTTATTTCTCATCCTAAAACCTGCAGTTACCTAGTGGTAGAAGACTCCCAGTGCATCCTCGAGGGTCCGTATTAGATGACATCAATCTCTACCAGCAGAGGGGATTATTATCGGCAACCGTTTATTATTTTATCCACTTCCCTTTTCCCTGTAGAGCTTGTGTGCATAGCAGTTTGTGAACATAACTCTATGGGTACTTGCTTCCTAGGGAAGAAGGGGATATAGCTACGTGCCATCGTTCCTGCTGATTTCTCTCCGAGGTTAGTGGTTGTATATATATATAGTACCATTGACGTTGTGACAATGCCTGAATGGGGCGAATGAGGGTTCAGCAGTTTTGGGGGCCTTTGAAAGTATTTACGCTCAGGTAGCTACGGACCTGACCTACTCTGTTAGACCAGGCCAATTCATGGGAGAGAGGTGGTTCGATAGTAATTGCTCCAGCACACATCGCAACTTGATGATTGCATTAAAAAGGTCCCCCCAAGACAAAAACCGAATAGGAGCACTTAGAAAGGTGTATAAGTCAGCACTTTATACCAGGAAAATTGAAATTAAAAAAGAGGCCTGGGAAGCTTTAACCTCGGTGGAAGTTCTCAAAGATAGCAGTAGATTCTGGGCCATTGTAAACAAGCCATTCTTCTCGGGTATAGATAACACTCCAATCGCATGTAATATCACAGAGGGACAATGGCTTGCCCATTTTGAGGCCATTTATGAGACACCTGAATGCGTGGAACAGGAGATTGTACATGCTACTAGAGGGGCTGCCACTGTCTTGACATTTTGTGAGGAGAATGTAGAACTGGCCATAAGAAATATGACGAGTAATAAGGCTCCAGGCCCTGATGGAGTTCCGGCAGACTTGTATAAGTTGTATCCCTCATTCTGGGCCAAAATTCAGACCAATGTTTTTAATGTTTGTGCCAGACAAGGTTTCCCTTCTACGTGGTTTTCGTCTATTATTGTCCCCATTTTTTAAAAAGGCCAGAGAGGGGACCCTAAATGCTATAGACCCATCTCCCTAATTGATTCGGTAGTTAAAGTTTTAGGGAGAGTGATTTTGGGTAAATTAACGGATTTGCTAGACGAAAACCATGTTGTGGCCAACATCCAGTATGGTTTTAGAAGTGGCAAGGTGACTCAAGATCAGTGTCCTAACCTATTCTTATTAGCAGGGAAATATACTCTAGCTAAAGAAGGGTTATTACAGCTGGCATTTATGGATCTATCGTCAGCTTTTGACCTGGTCAATAGGTCAAAATTGTGGCAAATTTTAATGGAGATGGGGATAGAATCCAGCTTGGTCTCCTTCCTAGCAGATTTGCATCAGGATCTTACTGCTAGGATAAGGATTGATCAAGAAGGCAATTGCACTAGGCACTTTAAGTCAGGCCGGGGAGTAAGGCAAGGCTGTATTTGAGCCCCACTGCTTTTTATCCTTTATATTAATAATTTAGGCAAAGTTTTAGATTTGGCTAGTCTGGATGTTCCACTAATAGGTCATGATCGTTGCCCAGTACTTCTGTTGCCAACAAAGCTGTTTTACTAGCACGCACTTTGGTCGGCTTACAGAAGCTTTTAGATGCTTTTGGGCTTTTCATGAATTCTTTGGACCTTGGGGTAAACACTGCTAAATCCCATGTAATGACCTTAGGCAGGAAAAAAAAGGACAACCTTAGAACCTCTTACTGTGAAGGTATAGAATTAACCAGGGTGCCCGTGTTTACATATCATGGGGTTTTGTTTGATGAAAGAGGGACCTGGGCCGCACAACATAAGGTTAAGATCAATGCGATGACTAGAGCAATTGCGGCAGTAAATGGCTTTGCACAGCGGCAACCGGTAGAGGCTATTTTAAATATATACAAATCCAAGTGTATAGCAATAGCTATGTATGGTTCATCCATTTGGGGTTATAGGCCGATGGAGGGGTTACAGAGAGTGGAGAACAAGTTTCTCCGCACTCTAGTGTCGGTCCACCAATCCACTCCAACTTTTGCTGTACATCAAGAATTAGGGATGATCTATATAATGGATAAACTGAAGTTAGCCCCAGTAATTTGCTGGTTAAAAACGTGGCTTAATTTACAACTTGACCTAAACCATAGAATTATAGGGGATTGTATCTCTCTGGATGGAGCAAACAGAGTCACTTGGCTGTATTATATTAAGAATCTATTAGCCGATGTGGGCTGCCAAGATCTTTTTAACCACCCGGATAAGATTGTGAGTGTGGATCTGGTGCGGGTAAGAACACAGCTCCTGAATGTGTGGTCAAGTGAGCGAGAAGAGTTGGAGTTAAGAAAACCGTCCGTTAGAGCACATTACATTTTAAAGACTGTACCTATGATGGAACCATATCTGGAAATTGTAAATAGGTCATTCCATCGTTTGCTTTTATCTAGGTTTCGGTTTAATCTTATACACTTCTTTCTAGGTACTTCACAAGGGTGGTGTAAACAAAATGAGCTAGGGCCTTGCACCTGTGACAGTTTTTCAGCTCAAGATACCATGCATTTCACCATGTTCTGTGAACACTATAATGAAATCAGAAAGAAGTTTTTATTTCCTGTTTTAAAGAGAAAGGGATTTACTCAGGTTAAAGCGGTCTAATGTACCTCCAACTCTTAAATGAGCCTTGCAAATTTTTCTATATAGCAAGTTTTTTTGTAGCAGCTGTGAGAATTAGGAACCAACGCAATTGATTGTTTTTTATCAGATCTTTTTTATATATACATTATGTGTTTAATCCAGTAGTGTATATTTATGTATTATAATATGAATTTTATGAAATACGCGGGCTAAATGTATTTTGTAGGGGTCTATATTTGTATGTTCTGTACTTTTATGGCTTTACTTAACCGAATAAAGTGATTTGACTGACTGGCATACCCCATCCACAATCATCCTCATGAACCCTTCTGTGCTTTCTTTGTCCACCTCCTGTCTCCTCCATATGTGGCAGGGGGCCTGGACTGATAGTCAGCGGGGTTGTTAGCTCCAGGCCGACAGACAATATGGAAGGCATATGCTTGTAGCTGTACCACCCACCTCTTGAACCTCAGAGGGGCAAGGCGGGAAGAGCCTGTGAAAAGTGGGCTGAGCGGCTTATGGTCTTCACCATTCTGAATTTGTGGCTGCATAGGTAGAGGTGGAAGTGATGACAGGCCCACCTTATCACAAGGGCCTCTTGCTCAATTTGAGCATAAAGAGTTTTGGTGGGCAACAGCGCTTGGTTTGCATATGCTATTGGTACCCACTCTCGCTCTCCATTTTCTTGCAGGAGCACCGCCCCATGGCCCACGGGGATGGCGTCGACCACCAGTTCAGTCCTTCGCCGATGGTGGAAGTAAGCCATGGTGGCCTTGTCCAGGAGAGCTCCCTTTCTGGTCGGAATGCCATCTTCGCTACCGGGCTCCAGGTTCACGGCACACCCGTCTTTGTGAGGCTCCCTAGAGGTTTCGCCATTGTGGCTAGGTTCGGGATAAACCTCCTGCAGTATGTCACCATCCCCAGGAAGTTACGCACTTCTGTTGGGTTTTGGGGTATGTGCACAAAGCTTATTGCTTCACCTTCTTTGGGTCCACCTTAAGTCCTTCCCTGGAGAACACATATCTAAAGAAATCGATTGAGTTCTGATAAAAGGAGCATTTGCTCTTGTGCAGTGTGAGCCCACAATCTGCCAGCCCTTGGAGGGTGTCCTGTAGTGGAGCGTGATGTTCTTCTAGGCTCTCCAAGTATATTAGAATGTTGTTGCTTAGACTGATCATTCCCATCAGTCTGAAAAGGGCTTCCTACATCACATTCTGAAAAACTTCTGCCACGATATAGATTCCAAAACTCAGCCTCTTGTAGCGCCGGAGACCCAGGTGTATTGAAAAGGTTGTGATGTTTTGACTCTCTGAGGCAGGTTCAAGATGGGGGTATCCGGAATTAAGGTCCAACTTGGAAAGCCACTTGGCCCCATTAAGATTCGCCACTATGTCATTCATCTTTGGAGTTATATGCTTTTCTCTGCGAGAAGGGCGCCCAAACAGGAACACTGAGGCAGTTAACAGCTCCAGCGCAGGATTGCAGAGACAACAGGTGCGCCCGCTTTTCTCTATCCCCAGGGCAACGGCTGCCATACAGCTCCCAGTGGATCTGCACTGGCAAGGGGTGTTCTTGCACCCACATTAAAGTCAGGCTGCCAGAGGTGTATGCGCACACAAGCACAGAGACTCACACACGTCAGTTCACTTCTTGCACCCCTGCGCAATACACCTCACTGGCAGTATTCCTCGGAAACTACTGGGCCAATGTCTGTAGCCTCAGGCAGGGTGGGCAGAGTCAGGAGCGGGCCTCATTGGTAGGCGGGAGCCCAGGGCCTCGCGTGCCACAGCTCGTCAGGAGGAGCCACTGCACAGGAACAGGGCCGTGCAGCGAAGCATACGACCCGCTGGGGAAGCATCCACTGGTTCTGCAGAGGACAACGGGAGTTGTCAGGAATCAGCTTTGCCCGTAGCAAACCACCGGCAACAGGGCACAGGTGAGGGCGGCATCTTGGCACCAGCAGGAAAACACACACCAGCACCACAGGACACCGCAGGGTGCTACGGCCCAGTTACAAGTTGTTGGCCTGATCGGGTACCTCATGGGCAGGTGGATGAGGCAGCAGGCGCCACTGCCCGATGATCCTTCCATCCCGCAGCACAGGATCAGGGGGTCAGATGCTTGCACAGTGTTGTGCCGTCCTTCATCACCAATGTAAGCCTGTGGCAATAGGCATGGCCTACTGTGGCAGAACAGATGTCGACACGCACACTGTACAACAGTGTCGGCTAAGGCCACAAGCAACCTTAAGCCCACTTAGTTATATAATCAGGACACGCAGGCCCTCAGATTGCAAAGTGGCTACAAAGTATTGTAAAGACTGGGTGGCTCTTTACAGAGCGGATATCAGAAATGAAAACATAAATGTTTTCATTACCTGTCAGGAGCACAGAGAAATCGTTATGTCAGACAGAGAGAGCATGACAAAAGTGTTGTGCACTTACCTGCAGGAGCAGGTTACTGGCAGTGCAAAATCCTAGTCCCCCAAGACCAGTCCCTGCAGTCTGAAGCCCACTGAGGAATCAGGTTTTTGCATGCAGGAATCGGGAGGCGGGAGACTAGCCTTGAAATCGGTAGTCTCCTGCCTGAATCGGGGGGGGGGGGGGGGGGGGGGGGTTGGCATGTACAATATACGAAGTTGATAATTCACTATACAAAGATTATTTCTGTCTTTAATTTTCTCGTTCATTCAGTGATTTCTTCAAGTTTCACTGTGTTTGTCATAGCAAAGTCAGTATGTCGTTCAGACTTGGTTCCAGGAATTTTTATCTAGATGGGCCATCTGAGCCTTCAGATGGGCCAATGTGGGCAGAATTTACATCATATCTATTTCCAGATTTACATCATATCTATTTCCAAATTCACATACAGAGCATGATGATAGTTATTTGAAAGTAAAAGCTGATGTCTATACTTATCAGCACCCTCATCATTTCCAGCAGGCCAGGCTTCAGCACAAGCAGCAGGATACCGTGCAGATCGTAAAAGCAGTTCAAGTTTGAGGAAGTCCCTGTTACCACTCCCACACCTTGACATCTTCCCACTAGGAATACCAACTATTTGCTCCTTGTAATTTGCCCATTACTTATTTCTTTGCACACTGTGAATATTGTAACTTTTAATTTCTATGTCATTCTTTTGTGGTATACTCCATTGACAAAACAGGTTTAAAAAACAGCAAAACATTTGAGAAAAATAATGCATTATTCTTGACAACTGAAACTTGATACCTGACAATTGTAAAACATGTAATTGCAGTTAAGGGCTAACCTTCCAGAGCCATATGTGACAGAGTGCCCCAGGAGCACGATAGGTGTGTGCTCCCGCTTTGTGCACCCCTCGGGCACTGTTGTATTCCAGAAGGGAGTGCAGACACTTTTGCAGCCCCTACTTTAATACTGATAATGCCGGTGCACATGCAGAGCCAGGGCTACCTTCAGAGGCCATTCCCTCGTTTGCATGGTGTATGGACTAATGCAAATGAGGGATTCACTTAAACTCTGTGTGCCCCCTCTATTATAGATGTGAAACAGAGGAAAACAGACCCCTAGGATGTGCACTAAAAGTGTGGAACAAAATGTTAGCACACTGTTAGTGCACCTCCTTATAAGCCAGCCCTCTGAAGGGGGAAACAGAGGTGCCATGAACTCCCAGACATCCCCCTGCAGGCAGGTGCAGTCACTCATTGCACATGTCTCTCTCCCCACTTTAAAGTGCAGGGAGTATGCTTGCTGCGTTGTGAAACACATGGGGCCATATGTATCAACATTCCGTTTTGCGATTCCTAAATAGCGTTTTTTAAGGAATCGCTATTTAGGAATCGCAAAATGGTATGTATGTAGAAATGCGCTTTTTTTAGCGATTTCTTAAAATTCCTTAATTGCGATTAGCAAATTGCTAATCGCAATTAAGGAATAATTTCCCATTCATTTCTATGGGCCAGGAGGCCCATAGGAATGAAGGGGAAATGTGCGATTCGCAATTTGCTAATCGCAAATTGAGAATATTTTCAAGGGTGCAGGGGTGTCCAAAGGATACCCTGTTGCACCCCTGAAATATGCATGGGTGAACATGTGGCGCACATACATGCCCTAAGGGCCTGTATGTGCGTCACATGGCACTTAGAAAAATGAAACAATATGCATTTTGAAAGGAATTCGCAACTTACCACCAACTAGAAGTTGGTGGTAATTTTCGATTCCTTAAGGCCAATTTGCAAATTTTTTTAGCTTCTTACATTGCATTTAAGGAATCGCAAAATTTGAGATTCCTTAAATGCAATCGCAAGATAAGGAATCGCATATTTTGTGATTCCTTATTTTTAAAGCAGATTTCCTTGATGCATACCATTTGTCCAAATTGCATTCGCAAACGCCGAACTTCTGCGAATTTCGGCGTTTGCGAACTCAATTTGGCTTGATACATATGGCCCATGATGTCTAAACTTGTAAACAGCTGCTCCATATTTCACTGAATGTGCTGCCCACAGGGCAGGTGCGGGTTCCCGGCTGCACTGAGGACAGCTCATTGCAATAGGGCGCACTCTCCTTGGTTTGTGCCCTGTTGTCCTTTGAAAACTCCCTTGCAAAGTCATCCATGCATAGATTTGCTGTGAGCTGTTTCTCGTGAGCTAAAATAATCAAATTCTGTTTCCACTCATGAATTATTGTGTGGCGGAAAGTTGTGAGAGCACCGGATTGTGCTGAAAAAGAGCTCTCCTAGGCTGCAGTTGCAATCCCTATAACCAGTGCAGATACTTACATTTCATGAAGCGCTGTGAAAGCTTCAGCATCATCCTGCATCAGTTCACAAAGGGTGGCAACATCTGCATCGTCTGTGACTGTTTTTAAGTAGCAATGGTTTTGCCACTGTTAGTTCTGCTGCAAGAGTAGCTTTGCTTACAATCTTTACTTATGGAAGGGTGCACATCTGTTGACATCAAAGGCGATGAGGGCACCAAGTAGAAATGGCTATGATAATTTCTATGGGTTTCTGGGATAATCTGGTTCCCTTTCAGCTCTTGCTCTGTCCAGAATGTTCATGAGGAATTTCCCGAGCACTTGCTAGTGAGAAAAGGAAGTGTCGTATGCACTGTAGAAAGTATCACTGAATCTGAAGGTTTGCAGTTGAGAGTCCTCCTCCTTTTTGGTATTGGATTAACATGTGTGACTTCATTTGACACATTATAAACAGAAAAGCTATACTTTGTAGAAAATATTGGATCTGCACTTTCTGTACTACAGAGGGAGAAAACGAGACAGCCTCTTCCTCCAACCCCCACGCTACTTCAATGCACCAGAGGCCCTAGGAACCTGACCTGCATGAGAGCAGCACCACGATTGGCTCGGGCATGCAATCTCATGCGCAGTACTGAGACCTGGGACTCTGGCTTAGATTCACCCCAGCTCACTAAGCACAGGTGGTGAGACTCTCAGAGAGGCCTCTTGTGCGTATGACTGGCTGGCCAGAGAAAGGCTACAGTCCAACCCTGACATGCACACTTGGGCCCAGGCTGGCAACTGACAACGAGTATTACTACAGTGTCAATATTGTTCAGCTCCACCCCCTCAGGCCCGCAAATGATGCACAGGACCCAACTCAGCCTCAGGTGCTCGTGCTCAATGAAGACTGATTGCCGGAGGAGAAAATAAATACATAATACTTTGAAGCATATAGTTTGCTCACATTTAATTTAAGGGCCAGGAGGGCCAAAATATAAGTGGGGCAATGCCACAACGCCCGATGGAAGGCACCACCCCATACGTCATGACTTAGGCCTGTCTCACAGATTGTGGTATTTTTGGAATGGGCGGCGCTCCAATAGTGCTACCCTCATAGCGATGGAAGGCTACTACCTTTAACAGTAGCTAAGCAGTATGAGCTCAGTGGTGGCAGCATGTAGTGTAGTGATTAGTAGGAGTGAGCAGGGCCGTTTTACCTGTGTCACTGGAGTGAGGCCTACAGGCTCACTTATTTAAAATTCCTCTGCTTTGTACTTAACTCACCTTTGATCTACATCAGTTTGGTGTATAGCGCTGCACAGTGCATGTGTTGTATGCATGTGCTGAGTGTATGTGTGCATGTGATGGCACAATACAAAAAAGGGAAAGTGCTGTGCAGTACATTATATACATGTGTGCCTGTGGATGGTATAGTACCTGAGGGATGTAGTGCTGTGCAGTGTGTGTATGCTACATGTATGTACTGGGTGTATGTGTGCCTCTGAATTGTACAATACCTGGAAGACTCTGGGTTCCGTTTTGGAAAGCCCAGGGCTGACTGGAGGGACATGAGGAGAGGAAGTAGAGGAATCTGCTCAGACAGATTTGTGTATTGATGCTTTTCTGTAAGATGGGCAGAACACAAGGAGGAAGGGCGAGCCAGACCTTTCAGTACATTTCAAATGGTGCTCTTTGATTCAGAGAGGTTACTGGGAAGGGGCCTGGGCACATCTCAGGAAGAAAATGGGGCTGATAAGAGAATCATAAAGAGTAGGGCTGAGGCCCTAGGATAACGTTTTGATACACAGATGTGATAAGGAGGCCACAAGACTTACCGCTGGGTCATCTTGGATCGGACATTCCGTCATCCGGAGTCAGCCTAATGCACCCTGGGACTTGGAGGCCTAAGCGTGTTAGCGCCAATTACCATTCCCGTGTACTGTTTCCCCAAAGCAAGATCCTGGGAGTACACCGGAAGTGGGAGGAGATGAACCAGGAAGCGGTTATTGCCCTCCAATGAAAGACGGGAGAGACAGGAAGGAGTTGTCAATGACCAGTGGCAAAGAAGAAGGACGAGTGAAGGCGGAGGACGGCGGAGAATGGAGCGCCCCCGACGAAAACGACGCGGGAAGCTAGGAGAACGCGGAGACTGCAGACGGTTGGGAAGAAGACGAAGATCTTGACGAGCGGTGGTCCGAGGATTGGTTGTGCCCACCGGAGGAGGCTGGAGAGCGGCTCTGGAGAGTTGCGGCGGAGCCGGTGAGTTGTACCATCTCAGAGGACACGGGAACGGAGAGAGGGCGGCGGGAGGAAGGTCTAGGGTAGGGGAGGGTTAAGGTACCTTTTGTTTGCCTGACACTAAAGTGATTGTGTGCGATACTAAAGTAGATTTTGCAACTATATTGTCCTTCGTTTGAAACGGGGTAGTTTGATAACCTCGACAAAGTGAGCACTTTTACCCAATTCTTCCTATCTCCCCCCTTCCCCTTTTTCGGGTTGTAATTTTGGCCGGTATCCACACGCCACATCCTACACTTTGGCCCGTGGTTTATTTTACTGATCTTTCCTTTACAAGTATATTCTTTGACCCTCTAGGAAACCCATCCTGGGCACAACCCCCACAAGTTCGTTCCCCTCACTCCCAGGTGTGGTGACTGGTGGTGTTACAAACACTTTCACGTAAGACAGAGTATCTGACGGCTCCATTTTCTTTCCTCTTCTATGAGCCTCCGGGGAGTCCCCACCAAGACCGAAGAGAAGCCCGGAACATCTTCCAGGGAAAACCCATCCAACTCCCCACCAAGTGTATCTGGAGAAGACCAAGAGGAGATACACTCAACACCCATTGATAACTCACTTGTTGGCAATAAACAACGCTCTTTTGGAAAATACATTCAGCCTCCTCGCCTGTTTATCAAACCCGTCCTCCCACATCATATCAATGTGGCTGATGTCCAGGTGTGAATCTCTAGTCATTCCCATGCCCTGGGTTGTGGGTCGACCTTGCTGTGACAAGCAGCTTTCTAGAGCAACGGCCAAGGAGAGGGCACTTCAAAAGGAAGCAGACAACCAAAATAAACTTCAAAGACCCTAAATCACATTTGGTATCTGGAAATGGTCTATGACAAGGGTAGCTTGAGGGTTCTAAAATAGTCAACTGTCAAACAGGTAGTCGTGCTGAATGTCCTTGAGGAGAAGCTCTGCAAGACTTTGGCCTGCTAGTCTCCCAGCTGGGTGAGAGGATATCATTCAGGGAAATCCAAGACCAACTGCACCTGGAGCACCAGAGCCTGCCCCAAGACAAGTGTGCCCTGTGAGGACGAGGTGAGTGTTTGGAGGGAGTGAGTTCCAATGGAATGTCTTGGTGGGTGGATTCCTGTAGCAAAGTGTGGGGAGACGGCTGCTGCACCAATCAGCTTGGCACCCATGTGTAGAGTAAGGTCAGTGACCCTGTATACCAGACGGGGCCACAGTGAAGATTACATAACTGCTGTGCTGATCGGGCCATCACCTGTGTTCAGAGTAAGATCCCAGGTGGGGTCACAGTGAAGAATGAAAAACGTCGCCTGGTTCTGCAGGCATCGAGAGAAAAGGATGCTGCGGTGACTTGTGCTTGCCCAAACCACCTGAGCGATTGCACCTCCCCCCCATGAGAAGCATCAGACAAATTTACTGAATCACCAAGGAAAAATACGACGGTCACCTAGCCACTGTAGCCCTCCACAACTTCTGAGAGTGAAACGCTCCAGCGGACTCCGGTAGAGCAACCCCTGCACGAACAGGTAAGACTAAATGCCGGGCCAGAAGGGCCTGGTGGAATTTGTTCTATTGCATAATGTTCCGGGCACTAGTGAAGCCTAAACTAAATGTTGCCTATAACCACTACCGTTAGTGAGAGGGAAGTGGGCGTTATGGGATTGCCTAATACACGCTAGAGCCCTGACCTTAGGCGACTGCATGTATTGTTTGTGTATGCTGAAATGCGCTTTGTTTTTGTATATAAATACCCTTTTTTCATAAAAACAAGTATTTGACTGGACAATTATTTATTGCTGCTATTGAATATATTTTGAGCTCTGAGCCTGCATCTTTCTTCCTCCATCGCCACTGAGAGGTCTTGGACTGGTCGACCTACGCTGCTAGTGAGAGTCAAGTGCTGAAGGGGTACTTGGCGCAGTAGCCCAGGATCAATAGTAAGTCAGGCCCCAGAACATCAGGAGTAAAGGGCCTCAACCTCCAGGATTGGGCCCAGTAGCTCTTGTTTGCCTTGTTCTGACATGAGGCATATCCCTTGTGAATGTTCTGCAGGAAGGACCTGTCTGAAGTTATGGCTTACCCTGTAAGAATCATTGGATCCTGCCTCCCACCAGATGGCTGTGCCCAACTAAGAGCATGCTATAGGCATTTCACAAGTGAAGTTGCAGGGGGGACTTCAGTGCTTGGCCACGGAGATGGTGGATTCTTTGTTGAGGCTGGACATGGTGGCCGAAAGTGACACCTCTACCAAGGCACACAAGGAGGGGTAGGGTCAGTGCATCAGGCAGGCAAACAGACCCAGAGAGCCTGCAGTGGCCCTGATCTCCTAGTATCACTCTAAATTAGCCTTGTCCTCAAACAGGCGAGTCCAGTCCAAGAACGTGGCCATAAGGGAGAACTGGACATCACCTGAGAACACAATGGCAACACTGGTACTCATGGCTCGCCCAATGGAATCAGTTGTGTCCAAGCCACAATGAATTGTAAACATGGCACCATAACAACCATCTTGATCAGCCTGGAGAAGGGCATGCCAGAGATCTTCGGGACACCAGGAAGGACTTAAGCCACTGAGTCCCAAAGGGCATGGGAATAGCATCCCAGGAAGCAGCTGGCATTTACTGAACAGAGAGCCAGGTTGGTGGGAGAAACAGCTTGCTTCCCAAACGTTTCTACACGTTTTGGCTCCCTTTTGGGTGGAGAAGTTGAAAAAGTGTTGGGATTAGATCTGCTTGTGGACACCTGCACCACTAAACGTTTGAGGGAGGGTGCCGAGAATGGAACGCAGGGTCACCCAGGGCAGGGTCTCACTATTTGTTAACTCAGAGGTCAGAGCAAGGTTTGTCCCAGGCTCCCAACAAGGTACCTGTTAATGCTTCATTGAATGAGGCTCAGAAGAATTTTGCAAAAGGAGGGTTTTTTTTCTAAGAAATTGCAAAACCTTTATAAATGGCTAAAGTATCCAATGTTCTTGATGGACCTCAAAAGTGGGACATACCCCTTTTCCGCTAGAACATATGAATAACAGAGAAATACAGGCCATGATTGAGTTATTTTTCCTCTTGTTCATATGTCAAATAAAAATGTATAGATCCAAATAATGACTGAGGAGTACTATTTTATTTATAAACATTGAAACAGGAAAAACTGACAGACAACACTTGTTTCACTCCTTCGCGGTGAGTAGGCCTGGGGCTTTCTCAAGGCAATTTATGAATAAATATATTGTACATAGGCAATAAAATTAAATTAAAAATACCAAAAGTACATTAAATATGTTCCCAAGACATATTGATTAATTATCAAAATTAGTTCATAGTACACCCATCGATATTGCATGTAGGACAAAGTAAATGGAGTTAGCATTGAAAGTAATAGTACCAGAAAAATGATTAATCCAATCATATATTAAATAATGTACATTGATTCATAATTCTAAAAGGTAAACATCAGTCAGTTATGTAAACAATGGTAGTGCATATCAATATTTAGAAAGAAAAAGCACATACAGAATCAAGTGTCAGGAACTGCAGTAGTTGTACCCATACCACACTCTATTCAGAGCAGAATGGGACCCAATGATGCGGAAAAACCAATATGGCAGGGGGGCATAAATGGTGGAAATGCAGTCTTCACTGGCATACTAGAATACCGTGCACAATGTTTGAAGATGGCTGCCATGTTTACAGGCTCCTCAGGAACTCAGCAATTGATGTAGGCAGACTGCCAGTACAAAAGAGTTGTTGAGATACTGAGGGGCATATTCACAAGGATATATCGCCGAGTTAACGACACTTTATCGCAGCCTAAGTGGCAATAAATGTATTGCCCAATTCACATGCTAGTGCTAACAGCCCATATAACCAGTTTACCTGAGATAGCAGCAGCAAAAAACATCATCACAGATGACCCCAGCAACTATCGCTAATGAGTTGCAGAGTAGGCGTTCCCGTGCAAAAAGCAGCGACAACACTACTCCGCAACATTCACAACGACCAGCCAAATCGGAGATAAGAACCCAAAACAGGCGATAAGGCCCGTTTGCAGCAGAAAATTACCACCTGTTCTGACCTGGTGTAAAGTCGGACGACAGCCTGCACCAGAAAAGGGAGCCCAGCCCAGAGCCACACCGAAAGAACAACAGACGCCATGGAGCTACTGATCATGCAGCTCGGAGCCCCAACAGGGCCACAACACCCAACGCCACCGACCACCACGGAGGCAGCGCAGACAAAGACAACGGACCTTCAGGAAACACACCAACCTCACAGACTTAACACCAGAGAATGTCATTGCCGACAACAGGCTCAAAAGGACAACCACAGGCTGACGGTACCAACACAGCAGACAACCAACATCCCACCTCAGACAAAGCTGCTGTCTGTGCTGCAACTGTTGGCCTCTGGAGTCTCACAGTAAGCCTTATCCAAGTTCCTCACACCTGTCCTGGATGCCATCATCAGCTTGGTACCCCAGTACCTATACTTCCCCCACACTGCGCAGGAACAGCTGGAGACCAAGCAAGGCTTCTACGCCATAGCTGACTTTCTGCACGTGTTGGGGGCAATTGACTGCACACATGTCCTACTTGTGCCCCCTGCCAACACTGCACACAATTACCGCAACAGAAAGCACACACATTCCATCAATGTGCAGGCAATAGTGGACCACTGGGGACTCTTCACCAATGTCATCGCCAACTACCCAGGCAGTGTGCATGATTCCTACATCTTCCGACAGTCCATCATCAACCAGCACTTTCAGGATGGCACCTACGGAAATGCACTGCTCGTTGGTAAGTACAAAATGAACACACCACACACCTCAACTCCACAATCATGCAACTCACAGCTCTGAGGATGCACATGTTACAAACTCACATACAACATGTCAAACAACATGCCCACCCACCAGACATGACAGCACAACTTACTGTGGGAACACGGGCCAGCCATGTACATAAGCCATCAACGGCATGGCACCTCAGCCACGTAATAGCAAATTGTGGGGAGAGGTGGGGACCAGGCATGTGCGAAGGAGGCAAGAGACCCATGAATGAGAATGTACACAATGCCAAGTGTGGTGCGGATGTGATGGCCAGACTGCAGCATGCAGACCACACACATATCCATGTCGACATACACTGCTGTTGTATGGAGTGTAGTGGACAGTGGACGCAACCATGTCACCCCAGACAGTGGGGAAGATCTAGGAAATGTAGCTTGTTACGTCCTCCCCTGTAAGCGTGAGCGGAGTGGGCTGCCCGGCGTATGCCAGGCCAGCGTAGGGGTGTGAATAAAAAGCATGTTACTCTGGGTGTGGTTCTCTTCCGGAATACCCAACGTCTCTGCTAGGGCGGTGCCCCTCACCCCGTCACAAGGCCGATGCCGTCGCAGTGAGAGGAGTTGCCTGCGATCCTGTGTGCTTGCTGCACTCCAGGCCCCTGGTCCCTGAACCCGACTTGTCCACCCCAGCGCACCCAGGCCTCACTGCTCACCTGCCGACACCGGCGTGTGTCAAAAAGGGCCCACCACGTCCTGGTGCAAGCTCCAAGCCCAAGGCCTGTGACCTTGGCAGCCTGCTCAGACCATCACGGCTTCCGCGACACAGGCCCGCAGTACTCCTTTCTCTTTGACGTACTCCATCGGCATACACAGCGGACTAGTAGGTCACACTTTTGGACCTGAGTCTTGATAGCTCTATGGTAGAGTACATTTTTTATGGCTGAGTTTATATCACTATACTCCTTTCAATGTGGTGCCACCAAGTCTGTGTATAGCATTCCAACTACACGTTTTTGTGGTCCCCTGCGGACTACTGCCCTCGAGTAGGTCACACATTTGGAACTGAGTCTTGATTTAGCAATGGCAGAGTTCATATCATTGTACCGGCCTCATCACAGACTGCATCCCCTCTCTGCCCCGGTGCCACTAAGTCTGTTTTCCGACATTCATGGACACTCTCTGGTTGAACTTTGGTGGCGCCTGAGTCTATGGACTGGGGGTTGTCTTCATCCTTATGTAGCTTATACCAACTTGGTGTTAAAAACGAGGCTGTAGCATTCCACTCCTCAATTTGCCGCTTCCAGATGGCTTCTGCCCTCTGCATCATGCCCTGGAGGACACCTTCCAGTGTCCCCTGCAACCCTCCGCCACATTCACCTTTGACATCGACCCGCTCAGTCCGCGTGGCCCTACCTCAGTACACTGTAACCCACCGCCCCGTGGCGGCGTGCCCTTGCCGGCCACAGTGCATCCAGGGCCACTAACTCTGTGCAGCTCAAGTCAGGGACCCTGTCTGATGAGATATTGGATGGCCTCTGAGTCGAGGGCCTTGGGGTCAACAATGCCATGTGTCTGTGGCCCTGCGCTGTCCGCTATCTCCGGCCTCAACTGCGGTCTGCCAAGCCTTGCATATCAAATCGAGTCCTGACCGGCCCAGACGTCGCATCACCGCAGGAGGCACATGCCACCACTGCCAGGACCACCTCCAAACGACAACTGCCAGAGTCGAAACAGTCGTACTGGCTGACTAACGGAGTTGCTCACACCTGTCGTGGATGCCATCATCTGCCTGATCCCCTGCTCAGCACTCCAGGTGCCACTAACTCAGTGCACCACAACTCATGGACCATTTCTGATTGAGTTTTGTGCTGTGGAAAACTCACGCAGCAATGTCACCTCAGGCAGTCTGGGAGACCTGGGAAGATGATGCAGGTGCAACACACCCCACTGCACCTCCATCAGGAATATCCCGAAGGGACACAATCCTACACAATTTGTTCACATGAGCACACTCAGCTCTAGTGCCCCAACCTCAGTGCACTGCAACTCACGGACACTTCTGTGTGCATATTGGGTGACCTCTGTACTTAATCCAGCTACCACCTTGATACTCCACAGTTGTCTCTGTGATTCTTGTGTTTTCTGTTTCCGTTTTAATAGTGTTCACTGTTCAAGTTGTTGCCAGCACCAACCACTCCGTGAGGGCTGGCTTACACTCACCCCACACAAATCCAGCACAGGCATCACTGTACATGTATCCCTGCCAATAAAGGGGCAGGGCGCACATGCCCGCAGCCAGTTCCACAAACTATCTCCGTGTGTCCGTGTTGTCATAATGTATGCAGGAGGGCCCCGGGCCCTACAACATTACATTGTGCTGTGTACAGCAGACGCAAACATGTCATCGCAGGCAGCGGGTGAGACCTTGGACAGGTAGCTTTGTCGTCACCCACTCAATACGTAAGAGGAGTGGACTGGGCCGGCGTACGCAGGTCCAGCGTGAGTGTGTGTTTGCTAATTGTGGGACTCTGGGCATGGTTTAGTACAGGAAATGTGCAAATGCGAATGCATGTGTCTCTGTCGCAGTGTGGGTCTCCTTTGTGGGGAGTAGGTGATCCCTGATGGGACCGCACCTGTTCGGGCACCTCCTTTTGGCTTTCTAACACCTGGCATTGGAATGTGATGTGTGCCTCAGTGAAGTATTGGGAGCCAGCCGTGGTGGCGGGTTCTTCCTGCTGTGTAGTCTGTGCAGGGGGTCGGGTCTCCTCTATGTAGATTGGCTGACCTGCTCCTGGAGGTGGATTGCCTTAGATGTCCATGAGCTGTTGTAGGGTGTCGGTGTAGAAGGTGTGGTGGTCCTCTCCAGTATCACTGATGGGTTGTCTGGTCTGCTCTGCTGGAGCTGTTTTTTGTCCCTCTGCAGTGTGAAGGGGAGATACATGTTGACATTGTGTTGACATGTATGTTGGCGCATTGTTCTTGTTTAGATGACAATGTACATTGTGATTGTTTGCGAGGTGCTGAATATTTGATGCAGGACAGTGTACATTTGGACTACATGACGGATGTGAGGTTGTACACATACATTTCCATCTCACAGTTTCATGCTATGTTATATATGATTGCGCATGAGCGGACCCAGTTGTGTCCTCTGTTCTGCAGTGTCGGTGGTGCGCTTTGTACCACATTTTCGTTGGATGTGCTGTTATTGCTATGGGTGTGCTGCAGTGTGCCATGGGGATCAGGTAAATGATCCTGGGTCATTGTGGGTGTGCAGTGGACTACACATCGTTGTGCATGTGTGCCATTGTGCCCATCTACACCGTCCCCCCAGTCCCTGGTCGTTACTCACCCTGTTGATGTTGTGTCAGGTCCTATTGAGCTGTGTCCATACTCCAAACTCCTTGCACCTTCTTCACACTGATGACTGTGGCCTCCATTTCCTCCTGCTCCTCCTGTGGCGCAGGACTCCCACCTCCTGTTGGCGTTGCTGCTTTCCTGTTGGCAGCAGGTTTGTGCTTCGTTTGGCTTTTTACATCATGCCAGGCCTCTTGGCCTGCTCCGTTGACCTCCTCGACACTCCGACTGCATTCACGTTTGTCAAATTGACGTTCAGTTGATGGTAGTGTTCTGTCACCTCCGTGATGCTGATCTGGTTTTCCTGCTGATCTGGTTTTCCTGTGGACTGCACCCCGTCTGCCTCTTCCTCTTCTCCTTGGCCTTCCCCGACCCCGAGGTTCCTTGCTGGTGGTCTGTGGGGCTTGTGGGTTTCGCGTTGGCCTCTGCACTCAGTCCAGGTGCATCCATGGTGCTACGCAGTTTATTTTGTTCTATCTTTTTTTTTTTTTTATAGTGCATTTTCCCGCATGACGCTTGGGAATTGCAGGCCTGTCGCTGGTTTTTGCTGATTTTTGTATTGCGATTGGCCTCATCGCAACTTTTTTTACGTTCGTGTTTCGCATTTTTGAGGCGTTATGTTGACTTTATCGCGGACATTTGATGTGTTATCGTGAGCCTATCACATGGTACCGCAGTGTTGTGAATACAATGTTAACACAGCGTTATTTTCCCGCAATAGACTGTGATGTGAAGAGTTGCGTTAAGCTAATTTTGTGGTAATTATCACACGTTCTTGAGAATACCCCCCTGAGTATTTCCTGAGCTGTGTTGTGGACTGCAAGGTTAAGGCTGCGCATCTGGACGTGGAGAGGGCCGCTTGTTGTTTCATGTTCCCCGCGGAGACGAGTATTCGTATAAGTAACTGTTGGGTGTTTTGACATGCACAGGGAGGCTGATTGTGTGCACATAATTTTTTGGCCCACATTATTCCCTGCTCGGAACGTGGGTCAAGTTCAATACGCGTGCTACAAGTAACCCAGTACTGGCCGCGAACTGTGAATATATCGGACTCTCCATTTAAATCGCTTTGGTGTGTTGGTGCTGCACGGACATTTGTAAAGCAAGAACTTTTTTTGGCGGGCTTATTACTCAGGTCTCTTTCATATCTTGCCTGTGAGCTGAGCATTCACTTTGAAATTCATTTGCATGTGTATGAGTCTGCATATGTTGAGCACTAAAAGAAGCATGAGCGTGTAACTACCAAAAGGCTATGGCAGATGTAATTCCATTATTAGGAGGCAATAAATAAGGATGCTATGAGTATATGATTATTCTATTCTGATAATAGAATGTGTTTAGCCACATGTTGATTTATAGGCACTTACATTTTAGATGTTGACTAATATGTTGCCTTGTGTATTTCAAGCTTGCTCCCACACAAGCTCTGTTGCCTGTTTTTCCTTTGTCTTACAGGTCTTCCTCCAAGGCATATCTTCCCTAATTCCCTTCCTCCCATCTAGCCACTCTGATCCCCTGTTCTCGATTTATCCGAGTCGGAGCTGCTGGAATGTGGGCCACTAGGTGTTCCTGTTCTTGAGGATCTGTGAGAGCCGATTCGGCACTACGAGGAAGCCAGCTACATTTCAGGAACAATGTGGCTACAGCAGGTACATGCTCGCATCAGAGTGGTGTATTCTAAGGACCCCCAGGGCAGGAAGCCAGCTAGAAGGGCCGAGGGAGGCACGTAAACGCCCCGCTAGTGCTTAGAAACCATTCCTGCTGTTGTGCCTCGTTGCACTATTGTACACGGGTGACGGATGGTGGTGCACTCTCTTTCCACCTCACCTCACCTCCCTTCCCATTTCTCCTTTTTGTCCGGACGGACTAAGGAACTGACGGTAGTTTTCTTTTCGCTTGTTGCATTCCCTCCCCCTGCTCTTTCACGGTGAAGACCCACAGCCGGAACGCCTCTCCACGAAAACCCACTGACTTAAGTGGCAACTCCCTCGTTTGTTGGAACTATCCTTTGTGACATTGCCTTTTATTTGAATAAATCTAACTCTGAAGCACCTACTCTCTCATCTCTGTTCCTTGACTGGCCCACACACGGTGGAGAATTCGGGCAATCTAGCTCCATAGTCAATATGGAAAACCTATTGCAACAGTTAATCACTGGACAGCAGAAGCTATAATGAGCCGTAGAGAAGCAGATGACGTCGGCCCAGGCCGACCGCAAACTGTGTAAAGACTCTATGAGTCAACAGGTGGAATGTATCCAAAAAGTTGCAGTCGACCTGCTCCAGCTGACTACACAGATGCAAAATCGTGCCAGGCGACAACCAAACAACCCCTACATTGCCTTACAGAAGTACCTCCCAGGAGAGGATCCCGTTGTGTTCTTGACCAACTTTAGGCGGGCTGCACGTGCATGTGGGTGGCCTGATGCTAAGTGGCCCTTCTTCCTGTCCCCTTTACTGAGCGGCGAAGCGCAGGCTGCCTACCAAGTGGCCAATATTACCAGGGGCGTAACACAGGCCCCCGCAGCCCCTGCGTTGCGGGGGGCCCTCGTGCTCCAGGGGCCCAGGTCCCCTCACTAGTGCAGGAGCAAGCATTAGCAAGCCTCCTGGTTCTAGAATTAAATGGTGCGCATGGCCTGCTGTTCCTTAATTAAACTGCGCGCAACCCCCGGGCTGTGTTGTGGGTGGTGCGTGCTCCAGGAAGGGGCCCCCTCACTCAGCCAGCAAGCCTCTGACTTCACGAATTAAATGGTGTGCATTGCGCACGCCCGACCTCTTAATTAATTCAGTGGTGCGCATGTCCGCCAGGCCCC
This sequence comes from Lissotriton helveticus, assembly GCF_964261635.1. Taxonomy (NCBI): domain Eukaryota; kingdom Metazoa; phylum Chordata; class Amphibia; order Caudata; family Salamandridae; genus Lissotriton; species Lissotriton helveticus. The sequence goes on from NC_136059.1 coordinate 1,371,732,025, forward strand.
GGGCGGGCCTCTGAGACTCTTAAATAAATATTGTACGGGGCGCGCAAATGTCTCCGCCCTCCTGCCCTCTTCTGCTTCCCGCTCACGCCTGCCACTGAAGGAGTTGAATGCCGGGCCTCTCAGGTGAGTCGATGGCAGGATTGGTTCGAGGGTTTGTGAAATAAAAGCTCCACTTGAAGCATTTTGCGTCAAATCTTCATTCGTCTTGAAAAGCAAGTGAAATCCGGAGCTACACAGAACGGGTCACGTGATTGGTCTGTTTTCACAAGGTTCCCTATTTGGTGCTCGTTAAACCCTGTCCATACCTTGTCATATTGAGAGTTTCAGTCTGTGAAAGTCAAAACCGAAGTTGCCTTGTTACTGCACTGAAAAAATAAAGTAATTGACCTTGTGCAACGCGGAGATTTGCTTTTTGTTTATTTTGTGCCTTTATTTCGTACACTAACTCTGTTAAATATTAATGTGTGGTGGGCTTGGTCATGAACACTTGGCAACACTTCGGATGCAGCTGAGAGTGATAGGAGTGCAAATTTGGTAAAAATATCGAAGAGTGACACTTGCTAGAGTTACAAGACTTTGTTTACAGTGATAATAAAGCTGCATTTTCGGCTCTTTTTGCTATCAATAAGACCGTAAGCCTCCTTTTCGCATGTTCCTCCACTGACAATGGCAAGGACAACATAATGTAACAATGATACATTGCCAGATTTCATCAGAAGCAGTCTGCCTACATTATGATTGCCCAGCCCTGCCTCAATGGTGTAATGGACCCTAATGCAAGCAAGGGACATGGGCCCGCCCACCATTTGGGTGGTAATATTAAGCCATAATGGCAGCAGAGAGGCCTGCCTTTCTGCACCCTGTGGCCTGGTACCATTGTAGTAGCTCAGACGAACTACGTCTATGGTCAGTGCTACCCAGTATTCATTTTATGGAGCGGAGTGATTTTGTGAAGCAGGAACTACTGGAAATATTCACTTCCATCGTTCAATGACTTGTAGGGAGAAGGTGAGTCCTTAGCATGTATTGCCTTGATGTTGAACTTTCTACGTTAGTGCATAGTTTGTTGCCAGGGAGTTGGACTTTTTGAGAAATGTAGTAGCATTGCCTGTTTGACCCCCAAGTGCAATGATCTTTATTTTGAAGCCCTTGAGCAGGAGTATACTCTCCCCCATATAGTGATGCGAGTAATGAAGGCATTTAGCTGTGTCTCTTGGCTATCCCTCCTGCTTTGATTTGTCACTTAATCACAGTTGGCATTCTCCTTGGGGGTCATTTTAGTGAAGCGTGGGAAGCAGCAATTTGGACATTGTGAGTGCACTACGGATATCCCATCTCCTTTGATTTGTCACTTATCTGCAACACAAGATTGGCCTATATGGCAATCTGGCAATGCCAGAAGGGCTGATCTGCCAGGTCAGTGTTGAGTCGTTTCTATGGTCTGGTTTGACAGCACAGCTGTCGCCAGGCAATTGTGAGTATCACTAGAAAGGGGCGTAGACTATTCCCACATCTTGGGAGTCAGGAGTACATTATTTGATTGAGCAGAAGTTGTGTGCTTCCACAAAAAAGTGCTTGCCCTCCACGCAGCTATGATCATTATGTTCATTTATCCAGCTGCCTGAGCTTGAACTTTTACGGGCACACATGTGACATTGTAATGCTATTAAAGTGTCTTTGATAGCTAGATAATATATGTCGTTTTTCTCTGGCAGCAGCAAAGATGTGAGGAGGGAACTCATTAACCTACACATGTTTTTAGATCTGGTTTCACATTGCAACTGTCACTTGATGTTTTAACCTACACCGATATTATTCCACGTTTTTTTATTCCACACAATTATATCACTATTCCAGTAGCGTAACAAAGGCCTCCGCAGTGCAGTACCATGGCCTGTGAACTTCCGAGTAAGTGCGGAAGTGGGGCCCTCCATGCACTTTTCAGGGGAAGGCCTCAAGTTTCGTTCTGCTACTGGCTCTGTACTGTTTACACATCGTGCGTTTTTACCATATTTCTTGTTTTAGGTATTATGAAAACCAACATCGTTTTTAATATCAGGAGACTGCATGTCCTATGTTTACACATTAACAATCAGCCCCAGACAGCTCAGTGGAGGAACACACACAAAGCATGGTTTACCAGTGTGGGGAGCTTGTGTTCAGGTTTCTACCTTGTGACCTGTTGTGTTACTTTGAAGTGGGCGTCTTCACATCAATGTAATATTTAAGTGTTTACATAGCCTGCAATAGTTTAATTCTCTCGTGTGTAATATTTGTAAGTCATTGCTTCATCAGCCTCTTGTGAGGGAAGAAAGAGCCCTTTAGGAGACCCTATTTCCTGCAAATTTCACAGCGATATTTGCAGTGGGCGTTCAACCAGCTCAGTTATCCTACTAACATGGGTTTGAATATTTTTCTCACGGGCTTTATAAGGGACCTTCTTCTTACATCTTGGTGTGTTGGTGGGCATAAAATAAGGTCTTCAGTGAATGGACCACGAAATCCGAAAAGGCAAGCACTGGCATTATCGGCTAGGTAGATGCCACCAGAGGAAACGGAATGAAAGCAAAACTGATAGAGCCCTTCTACAGGGGAGGATTGCGATGCTAATATGTACAGGTGCACATTTATTTAAAAAGTTCTTTCACGGGGGATGTCTGGAACCTAGACCCATTGGGCAGTGTAGCACTTGAGGCAGAACACAGGATTCTGGTCATCACATGTTTATTACAGATGCAGGGCGGACATTCACCGTGCTTGAACACCAGAGCCTAAAGCCTCCGCACTACAGCGCTGTATAACTGTCTGTGCCATCAGCAGAGTAGCCCTACAGTTCTAACCAGGGCCGGACTGGCTACCGGGCAGTTGTGTGCGCTGCCGAGCTAGGGGCTAATTTCACTGTGGTGGGGGCTTATTTCATTGATGGGGACCTGCGTGCTATTTGAAATAAAAAAAGCAAAACGAATTTCGTTTTGCACACGCAGGTCCCCATCAACTAAATTAGCCCCCAGCACGGCAGCACACACAACTGCCCGGTAGCCAGTCCGGCCCTGGTTCTAACAATTGTGAAGAACGGTTATAGGAGATGTGTGGAGGGGTTGATGAACAATTGACCTGTTTTGTCTGGATATTTGGCTTGCAACAGAGAGAATGTGTTGTGTTGCGGTTCAAGACCCTTTCCCCTCGTGACAAGTCACTCGCCAAATGCACCACCAGTAAAGGCGTAGAGCACTTCAAAACAGTGGGGTATCAATAACACCCACAGCCCCCTCGGTGCAGGGGACCTGGGATCCTGGATGCCCCCTCTCACACTGTGCACAGGTCGCCCTGAGAGTTCCTGACTAGGCCCGAAGCGTGGGGGCCCCTTCCATGCACTTTGCAGGGGGGCACCCTCAAGTTTCGTTACGCCACTGAATATTACGGGGAACACTCCATATGCTGAAGTGAAAAACATAATTCGTTATCACCTAGGTGTGGATCCCGAGACTTATCGGGTACACTTCCGGAAGAAGAGGGGAATGCCTGGAGACAACCCTAAGACACTATACTTTAAGCTCAAAGCTGCCGCTGACAAATGGCTTAAACCCCAGGAACAGTCCAAGGAGGAGATCATGGAACTGATCTACCTGGGGCAGTTCTTGGAGTCCCTCCCATACCCCACACAACGTTGGCTGAAACAACATCCAAATCTAATGGCCACACAAGCGGTAGATATGGCCACCACTTTCGCCTGGGGATTGCCCCATTCACTACCCATGGACACAAACAAACAAGATCTGGCCACTCCTTCTCAAAGAATCAAGAGAAGGACCCCAAGACCTATACAAGAACCACCTCGTCCTCGCTTCCACCCAGAGATCCCACCATCCAAGGGACTGCAGTGTTTTGACTGTGGGGAGTGGGGCCATATCGCCTGGTTCTGGCACCTAAAAAAAACAGACAGAGGAACCCATGGACATTAGCTGTATCCCCTGCACGGTCCTGTATACAGAAGAAATGGGGGCCTGTTTTTATGTGAGTGTGCAAGTGAACGGAAAGCCAGTAAATGCTCTACTTGACTCGGGGTGCCATCAGTCTGTTGTCCGAGAATCCCTGGTGTCCTCTTCTGTTCTTAGTACCACTGAATACGTACCCATATGGTGTATTCATGGGGACATTCATACCTACCCAGTAATACCCCTCCCTATCCTCGTTTCAGGTGGGAAGACCCTTCAGGCTAGACTCGGGGTGTTACCATACCTCCCAGAGGACTTAATACTGGGGCTAGATAGCACACTTTTTGTACAACTGCTTAGAAAGAATGTGCAGGACCCCAACCCATCTCCCCCAGAATAGGTCACTCTCCTCACTCAAGCTTCTTGGCTCTCTGACCGGAGTTTCCAGTATTGTCAGGAACACGACCCCACCCTATAACATGCCTGAACACAAGCCAAACAAGCTCCTACAGCACAAACCCAGGTCTATCCTCTATTCCACATCAGGAATGGTCTCCTATATAGTGTCAGGTTCCACCTTCGGTCTCCTCGGGACTGTACTGATGCTCAAAAGGTTCTACCTCTCGACCGTCCCAAGTCCGGAATATCAAATACATGCGGACTAGTAAGACACTCAAGCTGGGGAAGGAAACAGTCGGAACAGCAAGGAGGGAGATCTGTGGATGACACAACAAGGACACCGTAACTAACTTGCTCTTAGAAACAACACACAGACACCTGAAATACCCCTATCACCATATATGTATTTATAAGTATAGATATACCTGCAAAGTAAACGAAGGATGCATCAAATACCAGAAGAGAGAAGAGGGTGGTTTGCAATCTTCCTGCCCGAACTACCAGAGAGAAGATAAACAATTTTAGAAATGAATACCTGATAAAGCCTACCAGTTTTAAGCACCCGGTTCCCCGTGTGTTAGCTTATTTCCCTCAACCTACCCTATGGTTCAAGCAGAATGGCTGGGTATGCAAAAACAGGGATGACCTGATTCCCCCCTCCGCCAATCTCTCTCTCCTAGGAAAAGAAACAAGGCGTACAACCAAATGTGAAACTTGAAGATGGTGTTACGGTAATCCTTTCAATGTACAGGGTCTTAGTAGAGCGACCATAGTTCCATAGAAATATTCACATCAGTTAATGACTGGCTTAGTATTCTGACACAAAACCAACACTGAATATCCCAATCTTCAGTTGAAGCAACCAATAGTATACTCAGGTCACTGAGGTAGGGTTATTGTTGTGGAGCCACTCAGGTTTGTACTCCACTCCAAAGCAAAAGGTTTTAACAAAGAAAAAACGTACTCCTGAGCAACGGTTGTAGCTCATAAAAGTCAACCCCAAATACTCCCCGCAAGAGACCACAGGGAGAGTAATCTAGCCAACACGGAGTATACGCTCAGCGAGGATGGGAGAAAGTGAAGTGGGCTACTTAACACTCCTCTGCACGAGACCATGGAAAACAAGTCTCTTTCAACAGAGGAGTGTCTTTCCAGTAAAGCCACTTCCAAAAGCTCAATGCTCCTCCCCATGAGACGCCAAACACGGCAATCTCCGCCAACGGAGGAACCAAGCTCAAAAACGCTGGGGAAGCCGACCAAGGAAGACAGAAACAATGCGTGCTGAGAAGTAAGAATCTGGAACGTGCACAAGGCACTCTTACCCCACCATACTCCTTCTAGAACGGGACTGCAGCCTGCAGCAAATCCACCAGGATAATCGGCGGCTTCCTCTTCTCCATACTGCCACTATATCCGTGTCCGACGAGCGTAAAAGTCACGCGTTATGTGACTCCCGCTTTGCATGTCGGGAACTGTAGTCTTACCGCTACTCGCCGGCAGCCAGCGTTTACCGGCATCGTAATACCTGACATATAGAACAGAAAATGATATGGTATCCCCCCAATTACTGGTTCCACAGACCTTTCAAGACAAGTTGTTGTGTTTTGCACATACACACCTGCTGGGCGGACACCGGGGAACACAAAAGATTACACAGATGATTTTACAGAACTTTTATTGGCCTGGGGTGTACTCACAAGTCTCCAAATATTGTCAAGATTGCAAGGTCTGTCAGCGCAAAAACCCCTACCGACCTACAGCTGTTCCCCTGCAACCACTCCCTATCATAGGGAATCCCTTCAAGCGCGTCAGAATGGACCTGATAGGCCCCCTCCCTCGTACAAAAAAAGGCACCCTGTACGTGCTAGTCATTGTAGACTACGCCACCCGCTACCCAGAAGCTTTCCCCTGGAGAGCACCCACAACCACCAACATTAGTGATCTCCTTGTTGAATTGTTCTCACGTGTGGGGTGATACTTACCGACCAGGGGACCTCCTTCATCTCGAGGTTAATGTCTCAAGTCTACAACTCTCTCGATATCTCACACATAAAGACCTCGGTGTACCACCCACAAAACCGATGGTATTTGCGAGAGATATAATGCCACCTTAAAGTTCACCCTAAAAAAGATGCTAGCCTCAGAAGGTAGAGACTGAAATATGCTCCTCCCTTTAGCCCTCTTTGTAATCCGTAGTCAACCACAGAGCAGTCTGGGATGTTCACCCTTCGAGCTTCTTTTTGGGAGGCGTCCGCGTGATCTGGTGGAGATCACCAGGGAAGCTTGGGAACAGGAGAAACAGGAAGAAACCCGTTCTTTCCTTGATTACACCTCTGCATTACGCACCCACATACTCAAGCTATGCGATTTCGCGGATGCCAACCTCGAGAAAGCCCAAACCAAACAACAGCTCTTTTATGATAAGGGGAAGAGATGGAGACATTTGAAAGTAAACGATTGGGTTTTGAAACTCCTGCCCTCGAGATTATCAAATGTCCGCTCAGAATGGAAGGGACCCTTTCGTGTCATTAAGAAAATAGGACTCACCATCTTTCTGGTACAGTTGTCACCCAAATCAATCCAAATGTACCGTATAAATCTTCTTAAGAAAGTGGCTCGGCCCAGTGCCCCTAAACGTACACATAGCACACTCTCAGAAGGAGCAAGAGAGCACTATGGAACACTTGGATGTAAATGAGGCCCTGTCAGACTCCCACAAAAGGACCCGACAGTATGCCCTTCTGCCTTACTCTTCTCTCTTTTTGAATTATCCCGGAAAAACAAACCTGATAGAACATTCCGTAGCTACCCCACCGGGTAAATCCATCAAACAAAGACCTTATCGCATACCTGCTGCCAGATGGGAGGCCATCAATAGCGAGATAGCAAACATGTTAGAAATGGGGGTGATACAACCCTCCCAAAGTGAGTGGTCGTCCCCCATAGTCCTCGTGCCAAAACCTGATGGGTCCGTATGTTTTTGTATAGATATCAGATCCGTCAATGCTATATCTAAATTCAACGCACATCTGTTACCGAGGGTGGACGAACTCATTGAACAACTCGGGTTGCAGAATACATAACCACTTTGGACCTGCCACCTTCCAATGGCTCATGAAAAAAGTCCTCTCAGAACATCAGGGATACTCAGCTGCATATCTTGACGACATCATCATTTACAGTCCTAACTGGGAAATGCATTTACGACACTGTCAGGCGGTTCTACAGGCCATTCAACAGGCAGGTCTGCATGTGAACGCAAAGAAGTCCCATGTGGGTTATCAGCCGGTCAAGTATCTGGGGTATCTACTGGGAAATGGGGTCATTGAGCTTCAGAGAGAAAAGATCAGGGCAATAGTCAACACCGCCTTCCCTTCTACCAAAAGAGAAGTCCGGGGCTTTCTTGGTCTTTTAGGCTATTACAGAAGATTCATTCCCCGCTTCTCAGATATAGCCGGTCCCTTAACCAACCTTCTCAAACAGCAGGTGAAGGCCAAATACCTCACAGCCCTATGAGCATTCCAAAAACAAAATGAAGCCATCACCACTGTCCCCATATTCAGGTCCCCTCACTTCACAAAGCCCTTCCTCCTCCAAACCGACGCCTCTAATCAGGGGATTGGGGCTGTCCTCTCCCACACCTCCCCAGAGGGTATGGACCACCCGGTGCTTTTTATCAGCCGTAAGCTTTTTCCCCGAGGACAAAGGTATTCCATCATAGGGAAGGAATGTTTGGCAATCAAGTGGGCCGTGGACAAGCTTAGATATTACCTGGAGGGCTCCCAATTCATCCTGTTCATGGACCATGTCCCCTTGCTCTGGGTGAGTCATAATAAGGGGCAGAACCCTCGGATCCTCCGGTGGTTTCTCTCCTTGCAATCCTTCACGTTTGAATATTTGCCACCTGAGGGAGCTGGGGAATGGTAAAGCTGACTTTCTGTCCCATGTTCCTCTGTTCCCCGACCGGGAACACTCTGAGGTGGGAATGTGTCACAATGTCCCAGCTGTTGACCTGCCGAGGGAGGAGGACCCCGACATGTTCCTACGTTACCTCTCGCCCCTCCTTTCTTTCTTTTCAGTCCTCTTCGGCTTTGAAGGTGCTGTGGGCCTTTAAGGACCTGGACATTCGGGACTCTAACCCTACCCACAAACCCAGAACTTGAAATCCTATTGGAGGGGGCAGACACACCTCCAGAGCCATAACGAGGCCAGAGGAGAAACTCAGCACGCAAACCGACTGGACAAGCAAGAACCCGGATCAGCTGACCAGTCTTCCCATCTGGGTACCGGATGCCGGATCTCAGCCGAGGGGACCAGGCAAGAGTGCAGAGAGAGAGAGGCGGATCTCTCACCAGTCAAGGGGGCGCCGGACCTGATTCGGCACCTCGAGGAAGCCAGCCACGTGGCTACAGCAGGTACGTGCTCGCAATAGAGCGGTGTATTCTTAGGACCCCCCAGGGCGGGAAGCCAGCTAGAAGGGTGAAGGGAGGCATGCAAATGCACCGCTAGCGCTTAGAAACCATTCCTGCTGTTGTGCCTCGTCACGCTATCGTACATGGGTGACGGATGGTGGTGCACTCTCTATCCCCCTCACCTCCCTTCCCATTTCTCTTTTTTGTCCGGACGGACTAAGGAACTGACTGTAGTTTTCTTTTCTCTTGTTGCATTCCCTCCCCCTGCTGCTTCACGGTGGTATCGAGTGGTGTGAAGACTCACAGCCGGAATGCCTCTCCACGAAGACCCACTGACGGAAGTGGCAACTCCCTCGTTTGTTGGAACTATCCTTTGTGACATTGCCCTTTATTTGAATAAATCTACCTCTGAAGCACCTACCCTCTTGTATCTGTTCCTTGACTGGCCCACATGGTGTCAGTTACTATTCCTGCAGTGGTTCCTTTGGCCCCTCCTGAGAGGTTTTATGGTGATTCTAATAAGGTACAGGTGTTCCATACACAGGCGCAGTTGCATTACATGGTTAAACCTCAATACTTTCCAGACGCTCAGTCCCGAGTGACTTTCTTTTTTTAAATATTTCTTTTTATTAACACAAGGCATTTCAATAAGTGTACAGTACAGAGATTAAACTTTCCCACATATCACAACAACATATCAATAATGTTCCGGAAAATATGAGAAGAGAGGAGGGGGGGTCACAATATTTTACATTCAAGGGTCACGGAGACGCAAGTATATCTGGCAGTGAGTCAATTGGATGTTTAAGAAAGACAAGGGAACCCAAAAGGTATGCCATAGGGACTTTGGGCAGTATCATGTTACAAAAAACAGTGGTCCCTACTCGTGGACACAATGGTATACTGAGCTAATAATCACACACCTGATAAGTGTTATGTTTTTTGTCCAGCCGGACAAGAAATTTATTTAACAATTTTCTTAATAAAAACTGAATGAACACATTAATAACAAGTGGGCACAGCCGTGACCCACAACATTCAGACAAAATAACGAACAGAATGGTAAAAGGAGCAAAGCAAAAATATGTCTGTGTACTTGTAGTCAGTGTTACAGACAGAGATTGTTATAACCACACCATTGCATTTCACAATATTTTAAATGTCATATTGCATAAGGGTTTTTTTTGGTCGACGACGTTTCAATGCCTGAGTTAAATGAGGGGCATCATCATCAGGACAAAAATATAGTCATTGTTGTCTTTAAATATTACACTGCCTTTTAGCGCAATTGCGTATCACATCAGGCAATTCAACGGATAAGCAGATACCATGAACAATGGAGGAATCTGTACTGCCGTTTCCAGCGTGGAAATGTCGTCTGGATTGGGAGCGTAATAGCTCGATATGCAGAAGTCGGCGGCGCTGTGGCGGACGGTGGGGGGCGCCGTCCTCCTCCACAGGTACCGCCGAGTGTGGTACTGAAATTCCGGACCTGTGTCATAAACATCATCGTATCATGACGATTTTGGTATCAGCAGACCGAGAATGACGAGTATACTATATACGAGTATTTTCGTCTCATTCGAGTGACGACATCAATATGAAACCAGAGATTTCGTTCTGAACCCTCGGGTTCCATTTCGTATGCGGCAGCCATTTTGTGGTTGCCCTCACATAGGCCAATGACTAAGGCTGAATGAGTCTTTTGGGACACGTACACCTTTAGCTGACTTCTGTGTGACCTGGGCAAGCTGACTCCATTGCACAAAGCCAAACCTGTTCGGTCAGTTCCTTCCCCAGTGGCCGATCGAGATTAGGATCAAGGCACAGCATACCATAAACCCTTCATTGCACACAACTATGCCTAATCTTACACACACCTGTCTCTGTTTCTTTCTTTATGACCTGCTTTACGATGAGGAGGTGCCCGATTTTATTAGGGGTCCGTCCGATATCTGATGAAAAGTGTGGGCCTTGCCGGGTAATTGATTGTGGGCTGGACAAACTGAAATATGGGCTTGTCATCATGACTCTGCTTTTTCTTTGTCGTAGAAATATGTGAATGGTCAACTGTAAAATAAGGAGGGGGGCGTGGCTTGGGCGCCGACTCGGATGGCGGCGTGATCCCAGAGCTCCGTCTCGGGTCCCGAAATTATCCTGCTGATCCTCGTCGAAACGCCGGCGGAGAGCCCGGGACCCTTGCCATAAGAGCGGGTCTTACCGAGGCATACCTTGCGACGACGACGGTTGCTCCAGAGCGGGGTAGAGAGCCAGGACGGTCCCTGTCGGGGATCGCGACCGAGACCCCAAGATGGCGGCGCCTCCGGCTGGAGGAGGAGGTACGATGGCCCACGGCGCTTCCCGGCAGAGGTGAAGGGTGCGCTGCTGTCCGGGAGAGGCGGAGAGACAGTGGCCCGTTGCTGCAGTGGCGGCTGGGGTGACCCGCGGAGAGGAGTGAGCACGGCTACTCGGTGGTGGGCGGCCGGGAGGCCCCTCCCCCAGCCGCTGTCCTCGGCTGCTTCAGGAGGTGGGCCGCCCTGTGCGGAGAGACGGAGGCGGCGGGACCAGCGCTGATCGGCGGTCCGAGAAGGCAGGAACGGGGGCCCTTGGAGAAGGGGAACAAATGCACTGAGGGACAGACCCCCCGATGCCCCCCCAGGTCCCCGAACTGGCGGCTGGTCGTCTGATCGACGAGGGGGCCCTGTGAGATACCCGGCAGCTAGGAAGAGCTGGCAGTGGTGGCGGGCGGCTGGATGCCGGCCCCTGGAGGGTTTAAAGAGAGGTTCTGGTGCTGATGTGGAGCTGAATTGCGATTGCGCTGCCAATCATAATTGGAGTGGCCAGGCGCGCGAGACGATGGCGAACATCGTGCTGAACAGCAGGGGCTCCTGCGGGACCAGTAGTGAAGACCTGGGCTGGAAGCATCACGGAGGTGGAGGGACGGTGAGCCCCTTCCCCCCTCAGGCTTGACGCCCGCGCGTGCTACAGAGCGCTGAGTAGCAGGGGTCATGCTGCGGGCACCGGAACGAAGGGAGCTTGGTCGAGGGGTTGGACTGCGGCGAGGACTATTGACTGCCAAGGGGAGGTTGGCCCCCGAGAGGAGCAAGTGGAAGCCGGCCAATTTTGATTGCTTGAGGGACCATCCATACACCGGGCGGTCTCTGGCCCACAGGAGACAGTTCATACCCGGGGCACTCACAGTGCTGAAATATAAGGGGGCCCATTCCCGGGGAGTTGGTACTGGGACTGCGCAGGCGGCATCTGCGTGCTGTCGCGACGATCAGAGTGGTATCCAAGATGGCTGAGGTCGGTGGTGCGGCGGCGGCGGGGATGACTCAGGACCACGCGGAAAAGCCGAACATGGTTAGCACGCTCCAGGAATGCCCGGATGCTACGGCGCAGGAACGCAGACTGAACGCACGCCTCGACAACATATTGGAAGCGATTACAGCGACCAAGGAGGCGCTGCATCACGATATTGCGCAGGTGGCCACGGGATTGGGCCTACTGAGGGCGGATCACGCCAAACTCTCGGATAGAGTAAAGGACAACGAACTGCTCCTCCAGGAGCTCAAACCGGCGGTGGTCACTGCGGAGCATAAACTGTCGGACGTCTTGACCCGACTGGCGACGCTGGAGAGAAGAGCGGAGGATTCCGAAAGTCGCAACCGGAGGAACAACGTGCGGGTGGTGGGCCTGCCGGAAAAAAGTGAAGGGGACGATGCAGTGACGTATTTGGAGAACTGGTTCAGATCCACCGTTGCTCCTGAAGGCTTATCTCCGTTCTTTTCAATAGAAAGGGCGCTGTGAGGGGGCAGGATCAGGGGGTGCAGTGAATGGCGAGTAAGAGACAGGGGGAACAGGATCAAGAGAGACAGAGTCAGGAAATAGCGCTCTAAGTGAAGGTTTTATTTTAAGATAAGCTTTCCTTCGTTTGGTAGTCACTCTCAGTCTTGCAAATTCAGAGGGTTCCGTCCTGACGCCTCTTGTGAATCCTGAGCTAGCCAGAATGAAGCAGGTACGTGAAACAGCCGATCCGCTCTCTTCTGTCTTGAGGGGGGGGCTTGTAGCTCGCCGGGGCACAGGCTTGAATCTCCGTCCGGAGATATCCAAAAATGGAAAGGAAAGAAAAGGAAACAGTCACTGGGACGTCCGTGACGGATTTACAGGGGCCCGGGGAGTGAGGGAAACCAAGTGCTCAATTATTTACAAACGTCCGTAGTGCTCGTGTGGGGAAGGGCTCACAGACTATACAATTTCACACTGGGTCTCGGGTGTTCGACTGGCCGCTCCGTCCCACCCAGCCCGCAACAGTACCCCGTACCTTGTCCAGCCACGCTCCTCCCGTGGGACCGTGGCAGGGCGAAGCGCCAAATCGGTGGCCTCCTGGCTTGACGTACTCTGCTGGGCTCTCCTCGTAACCTTCTCCTCCGACACTCGACTGTACCGCTCTCCGTCTCCACTCCAATACTCCTTCCGCCTCCAGGGAAACGCCGTCCGTCGTCTCTCTCGTTCTTCCGGCTTTTGGCTCTCCGTCGCTCTCAGGGGGCGGGGCCTCGTCGTCCTGCTGTCCTGGGTTAAAGGGACCCTGTTCATTTACCGGAGGGTAGTTCCACCCACTGTTCGTCGTGAACCAGTCCCCTTGTTCGGTTGCCTCAGTCTGTGCAGGGATGATAGAAAGGGGGGTCAGCGGCACAGCGGACCACCAGTCCACGGAAACATCAGTGTCCACATCCCCATGGCCCGCCACCCCGTCACAGGCGCATAGGGTTCCGTCTCGTCCGCCCCTGCAGGGTCGTCCCCCCAGACCGATGGTGGCCAGGCTCTTGCATTTCAAGGACCGTGACTTGTTGATACAGAGGGCAAGATCGGCGGGACCCTTCCAGGTGGATAATAGCCAAGTCACAATCTTCCCGGACTATACCCAGGAAGTTCAGAGGAACAGGGCAACGTTCCTTGCGGTCAAGAAAGAGCTCAGGGAAGAGGGTATTCAATACTCATTACTCTTCCCAGCCCGGCTGAGAGTGATCCTGGACGGAACAACCCACTTTTTCCAGTCCCCTGACGAGGCCTGGTTGTGGCTAGAATCGTACAGGGCGGGGACTGACCGGCAGCACAAAGGTGGGAAGGAGAAGAAGAGACCGGTCCAGATCCGAAAGTCTCAACGGATCCGTAAGCGCGACAGGATCAAGCAGGCGATGAGAGAGGACCTGTTGGCGGCAGAACGGAGGGAAGCACTGGCTGCCACGGCAACTATCACGGGCTCGCAGCAAGGAGAGTTGGAGGAGGACTCGGAATCGGAAGGTGGAGGGCGCAAATCAGGTGGAGAACTTTCGGAAGCTGACAGCTCTGCAGGACCGACGGTCACGCCTCAAACGGCGGATGGCCTGTTTAATGAATAATACGGGGGTATGATGATGGTTCTTCACTGCTGTACGTTTATCCTGTTGGTCGGCATTTAGCAGGTACTCTGTTGTGATTTTCTCATGGGATCATGGGCTTGGGGTGAGGGTTGGCCCGTCGCGGGTTGGTGCTAGAGTACCCCCCTATTGCCCTTAAGGCTCCCTGTGGGGACTACCACAGGTTAGTAGAATGTGTGTGATGTTATGCGTTTGGATGGGGGCTAGAGCAGTGCTGTTAGGTCCTGTCCTGGGGAGTGGGGTTGGGGAAGTTTGTTGGGGTGTTTGGGGGGGAGGGTATGGCTGCTATGATGTGGTGGGTTGGTTGACACTGGTGGGGTGGAGGAGAGACGGCAGCGATGGGGTCATTACCTGATGTAAAGTGTCTCACATGGAATGTTCGGGGTCTTAGAACAATGTCGAAGAGGTACAAAGTGCATGCCTATCTGGTGAGAAGGGGGGTTCAAATTGCCATGTTGCAGGAAACTCACTTGACCAAACTAGAGTGTGATGCATTGCAGAAAAGGTGGCGTGGCCAAGTGTTTGGAACCTCTTATTCGGCGTTTGCGAGGGGGGTGCTCATATGGGTCAGGGCGGGGGTTCCTTTCCAAGTTACGGAGCAGGTGGTGGACCCTGGAGGCAGATTTGTGGTGGTGGGGGGGAGGCTGCATGGTTCTGAGGTGGTCTTATGTAGTGTTTATGCCCCCAATGTAGACCAGGCCCGTTATTTTGATGTTCTCTCGGGCTCATTGGCCCACTTTTTGGCGGGCCCCATTATCCTAGGGGGAGACTTTAATTCCATCACAGATATAGTGTGGGATAGATCCCATCCACCGTTAGCTGACTCCCCGGTGCGTAAGCTGTCGGAATGTAGGAGAGACTGGCAGGAAAGGTGGGGTCTGCTGGATGTGTGGAGGACACAACACCCGACCGATAGGGATTACTCCTTCCACTCGACACTGCACGCTCTACATGTCAGAATAGATTCCATACTGTGTAGCGCCCCCATAGCTGCCATGGTAACACACACTGAATACCTTGCTAGGACCATCTCAGACCATAATCCCTTGTGGATGGCGGTCAGATGGCAGAGAGCGAGATCTGCGATCCCGACCTGGAGGCTGCGGCCAGACACTCTAGAGGACTTGGTGTTTGGGGACAGGGTTAGCCAGGGTATAACGCTTTATTTTGAAGAGAATGAGGGATCGACTGCCACTAGATCGATGGAGTGGGACGCGATGAAGGTGGTGGTGCGGGGGGTATGCATGGGTAACTTCTCGAATGTCCGGACGACTGTCCTGGCGGATTTAGAGAAAGCGGAAGGTGTGCTGAGAGAGATTGAGCGGAGTAGGCCTGAATGCCCGGATTTGCAGGGACGACTGGTGGAAGCGAAGGAAGTGGTGGCGAGAGAGACGGAGAGACTGAGATGTTATGATTATAAACTGTACCTCTTGAAAGTCCATGCGGAGAGGGATAAGGTGGGCACCCTGCTGGCGAGGCTTGCTGACCGGGTACCGAAGAGTGGCCCGATTATGTGCATTAGAACCGACACAGGGGAGGTGGTCCATTCTCAAACGGCCATTTTGGAGCGTTTTCAGTCGTACTATACGGACCTTTATGATACTCAGCTGGAGGCGGGGCCTTCGACCATAAGTGATTACTTACGCGCGGTGCAACTCCCGGTACTAGGCGAGGAGCCAGCAAAGGATTTGGGCGGCCCGATCTCACTAATGGAGATCCGAGGGGCTATTAAGCGGATGGCCAGGAATAAGACGCCGGGGGTGGATGGCCTGCCTATCGAGTTTTATGCGAAATATGTGGATGTACTGGCACCCAGATTGCTGGCAGTGTACTCGGAGGCGATGACGCTGGGGAGCCTTCCCGTTTCCATGAGGGAGGCGCTGGTGGTCCCGCTTCTGAAGCCAGGTAGGGATGCGCTGGAGTTGACGTCGTACAGACCCCTCTCTATGCTAACGGTGGACTACAAGATCTTGAGCCGCATTTTGGCCACCAGACTGCTCCCTCATATGACCAGGTTGGTGCACGATGACCAAGCAGGGTTCATCCCTACTAGGAACACGGCCATTAACACACGCAGGCTGATCGGTATACTGCAGGGTGCCTTGGGTTCGGACGGTGCATCGGCTGTTTTGTCGGTGGATATTGAAAAGGCTTTTGACAGCCTTGAATGGTGTTACCTAGATGGGGTACTGGAGAGGTTCGGACTAGGTGAGGGGTTTGCGCGCTGGACGAAGGTCCTATATTCATTGGCCACAGCTAGAGTGCGAGTGGGGTCACTCATATCATCCGCTTCTCCGGTACGCAGAGGGACTAGGCAGGGTTGCTCGCTCTCTCCCCTTCTGTTCGCTCTCGCGATGGAACCGCTGGCGGCACTGGCCAGGGCAGGGGACTCCTTTATGGGAGTCCGCTGCGGAGAGAGTATTCACTACATCTCATTGTATGCCGACGACCTGTTGCTCTATTTGGAGGATACGGAGGAGGCCTTAAGCGGGGACGTGGGGCTGCTCTCCTCCTTCGGCGAATTGTCGGGACTTAGGGTGAATTGGGATAAGACCTGTGTCTTCCCGCTGCGAGCGGATGCCCAGCACCCTCCTCTTACGGTAGATGTGCTCTGGGCGGACAGGTGCTTTAGGTACCTGGGAGTCCGGATCTACCATGATGCGGCGAGCCTCCTGGAGGGAAATATCGGGCGGTGTATCAGGGGGTTACGTGGCTGCATGTCCTTTTGGGCATCTCTCCCTTTGTCGGTGCAAGGGCGAGTGGCGTTGTTGAAAATGGTGGCACTCCCTCGACTGCTGTATTATTTCAGAACTCTGCCTATTTGGATCCCGCAGCGGATCTTTCAGGACCTGTGGTTGATGGTTATTGAGTTCATCTGGGGGCATGGCAGGCGTAGGGTGGCGTTGCACACCATGATTCGACCCAAACTTGAGGGGGGGATGGCGGTGCCGGATTTTGAACTCTACTACCTGGCAGCCCAGCTTCAGATTCTGACACAGAACGTGGCCAGGGAGTTTAGAGGTCCTGATCGGCTCCGAGGGATGGGTATCCAGAGACACGTCCTTTCCTATATTGTTATGCAGCAGAGGTTGGCGTTGAGGGAGCTCACCCTAGAGGAAAAAACCCTCCGGCTATGCTGGAACAGGAGCCTGAGGCGGGCGCGGGCAGTGAGACCATATGCCCCGGAGATCCCTATAGGGATGCTGACGGCGCTGCCACATGGGGGAGATTGGTCTCCGCTGGCGGAATGGGAGGAGTTGGGATTGCATGTTGTGGGTGATCTGTTTATGGAAGGAGTGTTGGCCCCGTTTGCGGTGCTTCGGGAGCAATTTGGCCTCCCAGATGGGGATTATCTCCTGCATGCGGCGATATCTGCTGCAATGCAGAAACACTGGAAGGTGGGATTGGCGGAGCCGGACACGACCATGGCCTGTCAGTATGTGATGATGGCCGCGGGTACGATCAAGGCGGTGACATGTCTTCAATCGCGGATGTTGCACGACGGGCTGGAACCGCTCGCGGCGTTGAAAGCCAGATGGGAGGACAGTATAGGCAAGCCTATTCCGGATGCAGAATGGGGCCACATCCTGAAACGGACGTGGAAGGGTAGCAGGAATGCTAGGTTCCAACAAATACATTTCTTCCTTTTACATAGAGCATATCTGACCCCGGGGAGGCTCCGCCGGCACTTCCAAGAGCAGGACGCGGCATGCCCGAGGTGCTCGGCACCGGAGGTTGAACTGGACCACATGATGTGGGGTTGCCCGAAGCTGGATACGTATTGGCCCGAGGTGGGCGCCCTTCTGACCGCAGTCACGGATAGGGAGGTGGAATTTGACATGGCGGCGTGCCTCTTACTATGGTTTCCCCACACAGCGAAAACGAAAATCACGAGCAAGTTCATTGATTTGGGGCTTATGTTAGCACAGAGGGAGATCACGTGGCGCTGGAAAACCAAGGAAGGACCTGTGATGGGGAGATGGACGAATGAGCTGTTGAAGTGGTCGAGATGCGAGAGTGTACTGAGGATGCGGCAGGCCACCAGATTGGGGAATGAGAGGGGCATAGAGGCAGCTAGGGCCTGGGAGACGATTGTGCAGGCCTTGTGTGATTATTTGACGGACGATACAGAGGAGGGATCTTCGGAAACTGAGTTCCAGGAGACTAGAAACACGAACATTTAATCATTGTTGCTGACGCGCCCATCTGTCCAACACACATCACCGCCACCCACATCAGCAGCAACTAGAGGGGGGAGGGAGTAGAGGAGTTCGTGGATTACCCCGTTAGAGCTGGGATGCAGGCACCCAGAGTATGAACCGGGTGAGTCGTCACGCTGATACATCGGCGGGACTATGCTCTGTAAACTCAGTTAGCTTCAGTGTGACTTGTACGGTAAGCACGACCCCTCCGGGGGATGTCTAGGGGGGGGGAAGTTGTTGTTGTGGGGACATAAAATGCGGAAACAGGATTATATTTGTGACCAGTCATCCCTACGTAACATACTAGGAACCTTGTTGGACATTGAACTTGCGCCGCCCGACCTCCGGGATGTGGGCTGATGGGCTGTGTACATTCCAGGAAACATGTGGTACCTTGTATGGAGGGGGTGCTAATGGTTGCTTTTCTCGATGTTTTGTTCGTAATTCTGCAATAAAAATATACTTTCAAAAAAAAAAAACTGTAAAATAAGGAATGTTTGCCTAAAGCATAATATTTTGTATAAAAAGGGATGGCTGGCTTTGTAAGATTGAGCAGTCTCCTGAGAACATACACCGTGTTGTACTTCTAGGATACCTGTTACTGGCTGCAGCCAATAAATCTGATCTTTGATGTCACCAAGAAGTCTCTGCGTTTCTGTAGTCTGAGACAGGAGAATCCGGAGTCTTCGGGTGTGTCCCCTGGCACCGCTGGGTTCTAAATAACCCGGTACTTCATTTGGCGCCCAACGTGGGGCGATTTCAGCGGTACCGGTCCAAGCCAGAGGTTCGTGAGGAGCTTCGTGTGAAAATTCTGGAGGAAGGCCAACCACTTCATCAACCCCTGCATGTCGTTCGTGGTCCGAAAGTCTTTGCTGCGAGGTTCCCCGCTTTCCGACGGCAATGAAGGACTGCTGCCCTGACTATCGCCCTGTCTTGGACCCGTTGATGATTTGTATAGCGAGACGATAGACGAGTCTTCTGGTGACGTCATCGATACCTCAGTTAAGTATGAGTGGAGCATCTCCCAGTCCTTAGTTTGGTTATTAGTCTTTGGGTATCCCCTTGGGATCTTTGATTTGGAACTTGCAAGTACCAAAGCCGAGGGACTCGTGTATTCACGAGACTATCGTATTCGATAATTCTTTGAAGTTTGAAGCTAGACTAGTGAGCGAAGATGCCTGGTCTTAGCAGACTTGGAAATTTGTTTTGTTGTGGTCGAAATAGGGATTCCCGATTGGAGGACTCGTGTCCAGTTCCTCCGATTGGAACTCCAACCTATGAACTCTATGTGAAACACGGCGTGGGCCCTATGACGTATAATGAAGTATGGATCCGCTACACTAGGAAGGATGGTGTTTTAAAGTGGCCCCAATATGGTAGCTACGACACCGAGATTTTAGATAATCTAGAAGTTAGACTTTTCAAGAAGAAAGCCCGGCTGGCGATGTTTGACTCTTTCCGCCTATGGCGAAAGGAAGCCAAACAGAAAGAAATTAAATTAGCAAAGAAAAATAAAAGGGAAAAGGGTGTCTCAATAATGCAAGCTTCTATGCAGTATAAAGATAACGAAGAAAAACAAGCAAGTGAGCAGTTGCAAAGGCAACGTAAAATGGCAATTGATAAATGCTACCCAGTTCTGTCGCCTCTCCAGCAAGAGGTAACAAAAGAACTTGAAAAGGATCCTTTAATGTCTCATTTATTGAGTTCGCCACCTCCCTATGCGCAGAGTGCTACAGCACCTCCGCAACATTTAGTTGTGCAACCTCCAGTTGTTGTGCCTCAAATTCTTCCACAGCCAGCACTTCCACAGCCACCAGCTGCTCTTCAGTTGGCTCTTACTGCTATGGCACAGCCTCCTCAAGGGCCGCCAACTTTGATACCTGCTCCGACTTTCTCGCCTGTTCTCGCTGGTTCTTCTGTTCCTGCTCCTACATTAACCTTTTCTCAATCTGCTTTATCTCCTGTTCTGTCGACTTCTCCTTCTGTTCGACAGAGAATGACGGATAGTGTTACTAGTCTTCTGTCTCCTTTCTTTGGGTCATTAAGTATGACCCCTGTTTCAGAGCGCAAACAGTTGCGTAGTCAACTGCCTGATTCTAGAGAGCGGGAGGTATTGGGTCATATGGCGCATAAATGGGTTACGCGCCCTCTAAAATATGACGTAGATTCTGTCATGCACGTCTTCCATCAATGGGAAGCACCGAAGCAAAGATATGTTTTTGATAAGATGTGTACTTTCCTTCGTGAGGAATGGGAAGATGGTGATTTGGGACAGACTCCGTCTGAGTTGCCCCATGTACAGTCCGAGTTTGCGAAGGGAACTATATTGGGTTCCGATGTTGAGAAAGCGGTTGCGACATTGTTGTCGTTTAGAAGAGAGGACCCTTCTCAGTCGTTGTTTGAGCCTGACCCCTCTGTTAGGAGAAAGGTGCGACAATATCCAATGAGAGAGGTTCCTCCGGTATGGAAGGAAGCAGTTCAGGCTGATGCAGGTCGTAATATTGATGCCTTACCGGCACACTTTCAGCGTGTTTGGGTACATGTTCCATGGAAGCGAGCTGAAGTTTTGGCCCTTAAGCAGACCTTACCTGACCCCCGTAAAAACCCTGCAGGGTACTATAAGGAATTATCACAGACTGCAGACTCATGTATTATGAATTTAGCTTTCATAGACATGTTGTTTGGAAATGTGGTTCCACAGCCTTTATGGGATTTGATTCGTCACACGGATCATGCGCAAGAGTTAGGCGACACATGGGCTAATATTAACGCTGCAAACGACAGACAAGTTGGTGGTGCTAAACCTGAGCCTTTAGTAGCAGAACTCCCTGGTAAGATCGTTACTTACATGAAGACTTTAATGCCTGCGATGCGTGTGAATTGGGATAAATTGTCTGCGTGTAAGCAGAAGAAAGATGAAA
Organism: Lissotriton helveticus; assembly: GCF_964261635.1. Lineage (NCBI taxonomy): Eukaryota > Metazoa > Chordata > Amphibia > Caudata > Salamandridae > Lissotriton > Lissotriton helveticus. The sequence goes on from NC_136059.1 coordinate 1,371,753,314, forward strand.
CAGTATCTGATTTCTTCACTAGGTTTGAAGAGACGTTTATCGACCATAGTGGTCAAGAAATGAGCACCGAAGGTGGCAAACGGTTGTTCGCTGACAAATTTGTGTACAATTTACATCCAGAGTTGTGTAAGAAATTGAAAGATTATGAGAGTTCGTGGGCCGTTTCCTCTTCAGCACAGATACTGGCTACTGCACAGTATTATGAAAATAGGGATAAGGATGAGAAGGATAGAGCAGACAAGAAAACGAAAGAATTAAAGACGAAGGTTCTTTTACAACAGGCGTATCCGCCTCGTAATAGTCAGCGTGATTATCAGCAACCCCAGCAGTTTCAGAGGAACTCGCAAAGGTTCGAGTTTTCTCAACAACGTTTTCCCGTAGGCCCTAATCAATGTGCATATTGCAAAGAAGAGAGTCATTTTAAGAGTAGCTGCCCTGTGTTGTTACAGCGTATGAATGGTGTTTCTAGCGCAAGAGGTCGGGGTGTTTCACAAGCACCTAGAGGTAGAGGACGTCGAAATTTCCCCCAGAATGCACGTCCCTTCCCGCCTCAAAATTCAATTAATAGTTTTGATCAGCAAAATAGCGCGTCTGGTAGCACGACTCAGTACTATGCTGATGACTACTATGTCGAAGGTGAGAATATGGAAGGTGATTATTGCTAGGACAGCCATGGACAAAGAGAGGGAGTTGTTTCAGTTCCAGTAGATCAGAGTGGACCTTATGTTGAGGTGATTACATCAGGTGTGTCAGAGCCTTTTCTGTTGGATACTGGTGCTACGAAGAGTTCTATTATGCACTCTAAACTCCCTGGCGCACCTTTGTCTGGCGAAACAAATGTTTCAGTAGGTTTTTCTGGCACCCCGGTTAGAAACCCGATTTCTAGTCCTATGTCTCTTTCTGTTGGACCTTATGAATTCGAAGCACCCCTTATTCTGACGACAGGTTGTGGTGAGAACTTGTTAGGATTGGATCTGTTGAAAAGATTATATGCGACGTATTGTTCTCCTTCAGGAGTACAACTTACACTAGGTAAGAAAGTGGTCTCCCCAATGTATTTGTCGAAGGATAAACTTCCGGCAGAATTGTCATCTCTTCCTGATTCTATTTGGGCTACTGGTCCTAATGATGTGGGTCTTTTGGAAATACCGCCATATGTCGTGACATTGAAAGCAAACGTTAAAATGCCACGAATTCCCCAGTATAAGATCTCTCACGAAGGTGAAAAGGCGTTGTTAGCGATCATTTATGATTTGATTGAAAAAGATGTGATTGAAGAAACAAGAGGTAATGTTTGCAATAGTCCTGTTTTGCCTGTCCTAAAACGCACTGACTCTTCTCAGCCACCCGTTTACAGATTTGTGATCGATCTTAGAGAGGTGAATAAAATAGTTGTGCCACAATTTCCAATTGTTCCTGATATCACTGCCTTATTAACTATGATTCCGGCTTCAGCCACGTGGTTTTCGGTGATTGATTTGAAGAATGCTTTCTTCAGCATCCCGATTGCTGAGGAGAGTAGGGATATTTCGGCTTCTGTTTAGGAGGTCGAAGCTTCCGGTTCAAGCGCGCTCCTCAAGGCTATTGTGAGAGTCTGTCAATCTATAGTCAGGCTTTGAAAACACAGCTTGATACGATTGTTTTACCTGATGGTGCTACGCTTATTCAGTACGTTGACGATTTGTTAATAGCTACAGATACTGAAGAGATTTGTAAAGAAGCTACCTTATCGTTGTTGCGTCATTTGTCTGCTTTGCATCACTAAGTGTCTCTTTCAAAATTACAGTATTGTCGACAAGAAGTGACCTACTTAGGTCATCTCTTATCGAAGGAGAGAAGAAGATTGACCCCAGAAAGAATTCAGGCGATTGCGAAAATGAGTGTGCCAGTTACACAGAGAGAAGTGCGTGCTTTCTTGGGTATTACGTCATATTGCAGACAATGGATACCGAATTTTTCCCTGCTGGCCAAACCTTTGGTGGCATTGACCTGTAAAGACACGCCAAGTCCCCTTCCGTGGTCTGAAGATTGCCAGAAAAGTTTTTCAGAATTGCGCGATGCGTTGTGTTCGGCTCCTGTGTTGGGTACCCCCGACTACAGTAAGCCCTTTACACTGTATGTCCATGAGAAAGAAGGTTGTGCGTTGTCAGTGCTGACACAGTTTTTTGGGGACAAGCAGCATCCATGTGCGTATTTCTCGTTGACTTTGGATCCGGTAGCTAGAGCGTTGCCGAGTTGTTTGAGAGCTACTGCGGCAGCAGCTGTTTCTATTCGACAGTCTGCTGGTTTGGTAATGAACAATACGTTGATTGTAATGGTTCCACATGCAGTGGATACTTTGCTAAACAGGACCAATACACAGCACTTAACTAGTGCTCGATTGTCAGGTTATGAGTTGACACTTTTAGCGAGTCATGTGCACATAAAAAGATGCAACACGTTGAATCCAGCTATGTTGTTGCTGATTGTAGCAGAGACAGATGTTTCTGAACAGCATGATTGCTTTCTTAAGACAGAAGAAGAAACGAAAGGGAGAGTAGATCTTAGGGACACTCCTCTTGTGAAGTGTGATGGTACCTTATGGGTGGATGGTTAGTGCTTCAAACTTCCGAATGATGATACGACTGCGGCATATGCTGTTACGACTTTGCATACGATTGTTGAAGCTGCACGTATCCCACACAATTCAGCTCAAGCAGCAGAATTGATTGCACTTACGAGAGCGTGTGTGTTATCGAAAGGAATAAAAGTGACCATATATACTGACAGCCAGTATGCGTTTGGTGTGGCCCATAGTTTTGGACGATAGTGGAAAGAACGTGGGTTTCTGACTTCGCATGGAGCTAAGATACAGCATGGTCAGTTGGTGAACGAGCTTCTTGAGTCACTTACTTTGCCGTTGCAAGTCGCGATTGTGAAATTCAGTGCACATAAGAAGGTTACCGATGATGTTGGTTGTGGCAATGCGTTTGCTGATGAAGTCGCAAAAGAGACAGCAAACGATGTGATGAGTCGAATGTATGTTACGGGCCCTGCAAGATGGATTGGTGACATTGGAATGTGTGAAGATACGATAGAAAGTGTGAAGTCCATTCAAGCTGAAGCTACCGAGAAAGAGTTGAGTGTGTGGAGAGAGAGTACGGGTAAATTGGATGCAAATGGTTGTTGGATTGAGTTGTCGGAGCATCAGCGATGGTTGTTACCCGATGCGTACGTGCTTGCAGTGGTTACGATGGCGCATGGGATGGCTCACATCAGTGTGAAAGGGATCTGTAAGTTGTTGGCTCCAGTATGGCAAAATGCTGGAATTCCCAAGTGTGCAGAGAATGTGGTCAAGAATTGCATGGTTTGTCTGAAATACAATCCTGGTAGGGGAACTCCAACTCCAGCTAGTCATTTTGCACCTCCAACGTATCCGTTCGAGGTTTTGCAGCTAGATTTCATCCACATGGGAGGTGCAACAACTTGAAATACGTACTCATTGTTGTTTGTGCCTTTTCGAGATGGATAGAAGCATATCCCCTGAAAGACAACACTGCCTTATCCACAGCTAAAGCCCTTGTCAAAGAGTTTTTCCCTAGGTTCGGCTTGCCGAGAATGGTCTGGAGTGATAATGGGAGTGAATTTGTGGGTCGAGTGATGAAGAGAGTATGTGAAGGGCTAGGTATACGCCAAAAGTTCCATGCTGCAAATCACCCCCAATCAGCTGGTCTAGTGGAGTGTTATAATGGCACCCTCAAACTTAAATTGGCCAAAATACAAGCGAGCTCTGGTCTTAAATGGCCCGATGCTCTACCATTAGCACTTCTATCGACAAGAATGACTGTGCATTCACAAGTGGGACTTAGTCCTTACGAAATTGTGTTTGGCCGCCCGGCCAACATATGGGGGGTGCCTAGGCCGACAAAATTCAGTGAGATTGAACACCCTGTACTGCTTGATTACTTATATGATTTGACGGCTAAATGGCGTGTTTTACACCAACAGGTTCACGATACTCTGCCTCAGGTCTCTGAAGATCCAGGTCATATCATCGACCCTGGTTCATGGGTCTTAGTTAAAAATTTCCAGCGGACAAGGAATGATCAGCCCCGTTGGACCGGCCCCCACCTAGTCCTTTTTTGTCAACGAGATCAGCCGTGCGAGTGGAAGGAAAAAGGAACTGGATCCACGGCGTACACTGTAAGAGGGTCCCTTTGCCTCTGCCGTACGACCGGTGGGTCCAGGAGGGTATTGCTGACTCTGAGACTGAGACTGTGCCTTGTTTTCTGCCTTTCAGCGATGCACGTGTAAAAGGAACAAGTTCTGAACGTGAAAGTGACAATATTTTGCAAGAAGCTGTGCCACCGTCAATTCGATTGGACACTACCGAGCCTGAACTTTTGTTCCAAGACCAGACATTATCTGGAAAAAGCCGTTATAATCGGAGGCCGAGAACTATGGACAAATAAACTCTTTTTCTTTGAAAGTGCAGCTCTCTCATCTGAGAAACTTTTTTATTTTTGTTTTTCGAACCACCATCCGGGTTCAGCTGTAGGGTCGCGGGCGACAAGTCTTTGGAGTGCAAGCCGAAGACACAAGGTCGACGGTTCTGGTTGGTTCTTGGGCGTTTCCCTTGGACTGACAGGCGCATTCCTTAGCACGGAACACCCTACCTCCGCGAGCAGCAACGTTAGAGGATGGAGTTTTTCGAGATGGAGAGACCTGCCAAAGAGATGAACTTTAAAGCCAAAATGTGTATAATGATGACCAGAAAACGTTTTTTGATATTATGCATTTTCATGTTGTTTAGTGTAATGATGTTTTTAATAGGATATGTTTTATTTTATTTTCGAGTGATGTTTACACCCACTACACAGCCCATACCTTCTTCTACTGTTTTCTCACATTCTTTTCACCCCCTACCTGAACATGAGACCGTTAGGAGAATAGAGTTTATCAATAACTCCTTCGTTCAGCTATTGCACCAACACCAATTGGTAGTGAACACGACTAACTGTTGGGTGTGTGGTCTAATGCCTCATACGACTGATAAAGGTATCCCTTACCTGGTCCTGCCTTTCAGCCATAATGGTTCTGTGTGGGCATACAGAACAATGTTCATCTATGCTCGTGAAGTCCACCCCCTACGTTCTATAAAAGATGATCCAAAGAATAGTGCTCTAGTTAAGGGTATAGTAGACATGATTGGAGAAGCTACTTCCTATGAGACTATCCCGAGTGATGAGACACTAGCATATATTGGATGGAACGTAACCGGATATGGAGTTACTCTGAGTGAGAACCAGCAAGTAAAAAGATCCTCCCCAATTTGGATTGTACCCCATCAGGGCCACCAATGTCTGCAAGGTAATGGCAAGAATCCAAGAGCTCAGTTAGGAAAGAGTATCTGCACGGAGACATATGTTTTTGCATCTCAGAATTCCCCTTCGTTCCTAGCAGCTAAGGGTACCTATTTCATCTGCCATGATAGAGCCTACACATGGTTGCCCCCTGACTTCTCGGGCACATGTTTTGTTTCGTTCCTGTTGCCTCTCACCTACACAGCTGCGGCAGATTACCACAAGACAAGGGTAGTTAGAGGTGTTTTCAGTAAAGAAGACACTGCAGGACAAGAATCGGGAGACTTCTTTAAGGGTTTTCTGCCGTTCTGGGGACCAATGGTTAACAGCAGGAACATAAGGCAATTGACGAGGGTGGTTGAGTCCACCGTAGTTGAAACTGCCGGTGCCCTTAGTAACTTGACCGCTGAGCTCCAGTCGGATCGTCTTATGACTCTTCAGAACAGAGTTGCGTTAGATGTCATACTTGCAGACCGAGGTGGGGTATGTAAAGTGATCCAATCAAGTTGCTGTGTTTTCATTCCAGATAACGCTCCGACAGTGTACCAGGCCATTTCCAAACTACATAAGATCTCGGAATCTATTCACGTGGATAAAGGAGATTGGTCGTTGATGGGATGGTTCTGGGAACTAATATCCGCCTGGCGATGGAAGATTCCGATGGTCATTGGGATGATCTTAGCCATTCTTTTCCTGTTCTGTCTGTGCGTACAGTGTGCTCCTGCTATATGTGGCATCTGTGCTACATTATGTGTAAGGAAACCTGTATCGAGAGATAAGCTAAGTAATAGGATGATGCTACAGCAACATCTCAATGATTTTATGAATATAGACCTGGACTCAGATTAGCGTGAGTGTAGGTTAATTGCCTATGTAAGGGCAAAAGGAGGGTCTGTGGTACTGAAATTCCGGACCCGTGTCATAAACATCGTCGTATCATGACGATTTTGGTATCAGCAGACCGAGAATGACGAGTATACTATATACGAGTATTTTCGTCGCATTCGAGTGACGACATCAATATGAAACCAGAGATTTCGTTCTGAACCCTCGGGTTCCATTTTGTATGCGGCAGCCATTTTGTGGTTGCCCTCACATAGGCCAATGACTAAGGCCGAATGAGTCTTTTGGGACACGTACACCTTTAGCTGACTTCTGTGTGACCTGGGCAAGCTGACTCCATTGCCCGAAGCCAAACCTGTTCGGTCAGTTCCTTTCCCAGTGGCCGATCGAGATTAGGATCAAGGCACAGCATACCATAAACCCTTCATTGCACACAGCTAAGCCTAATCTTACACACACCTGTCTCTGTTTCTTTCTTTATGACCTGCTTTACGATGAGGAGGTGCCCGATTTTATTAAGGGTCCGTCCGATATCTGATGAAAAGTGTGGGCCTTGCCGGGTAATTGATTGTGGGCTGGCCAAACTGAAATATGGGCTTGTCACCATGACTCTGCTTTTTCTTTGTCGTAGAAATATGTGAATGGTCAACTGTAAAATAAGGAATGTTTGCCTAAAGCATAATATTTTGTGTAAAAAGGGATGGCTGGCTTTGTAAGATTGAGCAGTCTCCTGAGAACATACACCGTGTTGTACTTCTAGGATACCTGTTACTGGCTGCAGCCAATAAGTCTGATCTTTGACGTCACCAAGAAGTCTCTGCGTTTCTCTAGTCTGAGACAGGAGAATCCGGAGTCTTCGGGTGTGTCCCCTGGCACCGCTGGGTTCTAAATAACCCAGTACTTCACGAGCACAACGCATGTCTGACCTGCGCATAGCGGAGATACTCCGCATTATTTAACTCAAACTCTGCCTGTAATTCGGCCTGTAATTCAGCAAATGTTTTGATCCTGCCCTTGACCCAGATATCACCAATCCTAACAATCTCTATCAAATCCCACTTATCGAAACCTTTCGTGTTCCAAAGCTTGCCAAGTTTCTCCGAGTCAAACAACGGAGTGGCCAGCGTAAGGCGGCCTCGCCATCCCAAAGAATTAGTGGCATTGTGCCATACCCTGACTGCCACACTAGTGGGTCCTGTCAAACTTCTCCCTGCCGACTTGGTGTAGGAGAGTGGGGTCTTCAATCCTATGGTCACCCCAGATTTTTGCTTTTTGCTTCACTGGTTTACGAATTTCCCTGGCTGTGGGCCTGCTAATCAGACCCATAGCCTAGCTGTTCTCTCTCTAAATTGACAACCATTTACTTTAGGTGCATTTACCAATTGGTACTGGGCCACCTTATCAGTCCCTGTACAGTATACCTTAGGCATCCAAGGCATAGGTGTACCCAGGGCCTACCAGGGGCTGAAGCATGTATTATGCCACCCCTGGCTGGCCATCTAAAACTGACACAACTGGCTGCATGACAGCTGGGGCAAGGTGGTGTAATCACCCTTTGCTATAGATATAGTATACCTATATCTAACCCTAAAATGGACACATATATTCCTATCAGTCACTCCTATGGCAGGCCTTATCAATCCTGAAGGCAGAGTGCTTGGAATTATGTGAGATGGTGCTCTGGCATGAGCTGAGCCCGTCTGCAGCTTGCGGAACCAAGTCCTAATAGCTGTTCCATGATAACGCTATACCATATACTCTTAAGTGCATTATATTCCTCGCGGTTCAATGCTAACTCTGGTATAACATTATCAAAACATGTCGAGTAAGGTGTCATACGAATTGGAATACTACCCCCTCGCCAATTCTGGCGACGGGGGTAGCATTCCACCCTTCTAGAGGGACACGACATGTATGTAACTGTGAACCCCGGTTAAAGTTAACTCGAGCCTCAGCATCACAAAATGGATGCTGCCACCACAGACACAAGTCTGACCTCCTGCTGCTGGGAGTCCTTCCAGCGAGGGAGGCTTGGACAAAGGGTTTCCTGCCTTGGGAGGTGCTAGTGATAGAGCGCGCGAGGCCACCCGACCAACAGTTTTCGCCGTTTCCGGCTTCAGGGCCCATATACTTTTCAAATCACCATATACATCGATCAGGTGACTTCACGAGCTCTATCAAGTTGGTGTGTGTGTTCCCTGCTACCAATTTCAGTGCACCTGACTTACCATCCACCGACGCGGGTGCCTAATGACCACAATGAATCAGGGAGCTAGCTGTAAAAAGAAAGGCAGCAAATACAAACCCAACCAATACCATTCAAATACTGTTTAAATGACCACGGACAACTGGAAGTTTTAAAATGTTTATCTAAATTCAATATTTTCTTGCATGAGGTACAGTAAAATAAGGCAATCAATAACCAAGATAACGTAAATCACATAGGCAGAAAGAAATAATGTCAGAGTAATCATGAAAGTACTAATAAATTGTAACAAGAAATACTATGTAAAGTCAGTATTATCTAGACAGGGGTAGACTAAGTGTGTGTGACTATAGAAGAGCTTATAATGAATAACACGCTTCACTTAAGGTGAAAGGGCCTTTGAACAACCTAGGCAACGAAGTTCTAGACCATATCAGAAAATGACACACTGCTATGCAAAATATGATTTCTAACAAATGAGAAGACATAGGAATAACTTTTCAAAATTATAAATGACTGTTCAATAGTTGCGGAAAGGCATGGAAATATAACATATGCAATGTTGATCTTTATTTAAGCAAAAGTTAGAAATTCAGAAGGTGCAAGAATTTCAAGAGGTTCAGAGCAATATTTACCTAGAAAAGGTGTGGAAACCAAACCCTGGCCACGGGTCAGTTAAGGACAGGAAAACCCTCAAGGAAGGATACCCCTCAAAGGACAGCAGGTGCAGAATGGACACCCAGGATAGGACAGGATACCCTCGGAATAGGAATCAGGACAGCAAACCCTCAGGACAGGACCCTCTTCAGGACAGGACCGGAACCCACAGTTCGGAAGCAACGCCTGCGCTCCACCCGCTCTGCAGTTATCGATCAAAACCCCGATTGGGTCAGCGAACTCCCAGCTAAGTGCCTTGCCAGCACTTTAAGGTTCAGTAAAACCTTAGTCTATGGTCAAATTCGGACAGAGTGCTCCGCAGCGCCCTGTATCTTCAGTCACCTATTGAGTGCGTTGGGTCAGTGACAGGTCAGCTAAACCAGACAAGTCGGACGGTTCACTAGGTGAACCCAGGGTAGATATACAGTTTGGGGACAGTGTACCACCCCCCAATGTTGCAAAGTGTCAGAATCCCTCAATTTCGATTGGTCCTAAGGTAGGGTTTGGGTAACACACCAATCACAATACGCGAATTGAAGCCTTCATTAACATATTTGGGTACCGCCTAGCAGATTTGGGGTTCCCATGAGCTAACAGTAGCGCAACAATACATTGTATCACATAAGGAGCCACATTCGCTGTTCTCGCAGGGCAGAGGTGACTTTCTCAGGAGCATCTCGCCCATCACTGCCAGCTGGCTATGTTCCATCAGCCAAGGTCCCTCGTGCTGCCGAATGTCGCACAGGCGCAGAAGGGACCTCCAATATGGCTCTCCTCTCACTCAGACCCCCATTTCCCGCGGTACATGAAAAGTAAGCGAAAACAAATTAATACATAATAATGTCATTAGGAAAACACATCACAGGGTTTGTACTTTTAACTCATCATCAAGAAATAAACTTAATTGCATTAAATGTTAGCTACATTGACATAGACACAAGAGCAGTGGCACGAGCAGTACCACATGATAAGCACAGCTATGAATTACGCATGCGCATAACTTTCCCTCCACTTCTGCAGACGCGTCAGGACACGTGAGTGTGGCTGACGCATGCGCAGTAACTAAAATACAAGCGGCGGCCATTTTAGGGGACACGAGTAATTATTTTAGTAAAACACATGTGCAAGCTTCACGGTCTTTCTCCAAACTAAATAAAAATGTTAGTAAAACATACACGGGTTACCTTGTTACACATAAACGAGGTTCTTGATTTCGGCAAGCCGCAAAATATGCGAAGCTTTGCTTCATCAATCCCCTCTTTGATGATATTTACTATCATCACAAATTATAATGGAACCAGATGCCAACTTTCTTTCACACTTTATAAAGTTCTATTTCTTCCAGCAACCGCTCTAACTTTTCTCTTTCAGTTTTAGCAGGGTGAGAAGTTTTCACCTTTTTGTATATCTGATCATTCACTTCCTCTAATTCAATCTCATCCACACTTCGTTTCACTCCTCTTGCATTTACCTCGTGCTTTTTGGTGCGCTTGCGGTATTTACAGCATAAGAAAATGGAAAGTATAATAAGACCTATAATACCAATTGGCATCAGAATTTTGAATAATAAGCTTTTACCTATGCTAGCAAGCCAATGACCTACATTTGAGAGACCATCTACCAGTCTCTTCCAGGCACTATCAACCTCGAGTGGTTTGAGTTCCTTTGCCAAATTAGTAATGTTTTTCACGTATCTTTTGATCTGTACACTTTTGTCCGGAATATAAGTGCAACAATGTTGCGCCTTCAACATCCGGCAGACTCCGCCCTCTTTCGCTAATAAGGTGTCAAGAGCAAGTCGATTTTGTAAAACCATTGATCTGATCGCAACCATTTCAGTATTGACCAGCAGAAATCCATGAGCTGTTTCAGTAGACAGCACATCTACTATAGTAGACAATTTGCAAATTCTGTGAGTGTTCAGAACCACTCCCACTCCAGGTATCAGTGCACTGAAAATACTACCCATAATTTCACCTATACTTTCTCTTTTACTACGCACTAAGCCGTTAGTATCTTCATTGCTTCCAGTTTTTCCATTCACATGGTATATTTTCGGGAAAACAATGCCAAAGTAGCAGCTTCCATACCAGTGATCCGGCAATTTGAAATAAGCCTTGTCCCCACAAATATAATAAATTCCAGGAAACACAGGCTCTGACCCATTTTTGAAACCCCAACCTCCAATTACCTTGTAATTATGTTCGCATTCACTGGAACCAATGAAAACATTATTATAATAGCTAGTCTTCTCGCGGTGAAGACATAGCTTGCCTTTCTTTTCAAAATCCAGCAACAGAGCAGGACCCGCTCCACCAGATGAGGTGCCTTCCATGTTTTCTGCCCACTTTGGCTTTTTCTGACTTTCGTCATTAGCCTTCTTCTGAATTTTAATTCTCCTTTTCTCTGCCATGTTCAGGAACATCTTTTCCTGTTCACGCAAAGAACAAGTCAAGTTATCTCTGTGTGCGTCTGCTATGTCAATGTTCCCTATAGTCAGAAAGTAGTCTCCCATGTATCTTATGGTGTCAGTTTTGGTATGTACAGGATTCAAGTTCCCACGTATAGGAAGTTCAGAAAAGATCACGTCATTGTTAGAGTAATAATACTGTAACGGTCCCCTTTTGTAAAATAAACTAGCTAAAATGCTACAGGAAATTCCATATGTTAATGGCAGATGATGGTATGTCACGCCTTCAGCCACCGAAGTAGGTAGCTTCATGCAGACATAGCAATCTTCAATTTCCATAGTTTCTACATAGTGTATTAACAAGTTTGCGAAAACATTCAAATGTGTCCTGTTTTTCATTCCATGATAATGTAGTCCTTTCTCATCTGATGCTTCTAAGTCTCGTTTAATTTGTCTCAATGCTCTCTCATGTCTTTCTACACTCTGTGTTGTCAGCTCCTCATTGTCAGTATTTACAACTTCAGTAGGGACAATGTTAGTATCTTTACTTACAGCAAAGGGAATGAAAATTGTTAATCCTATCCAGATAACTATTAGTACTACTACACTACATATACACACCTTGCAACACGTCTTAAAACGGCTGCAACTAGGACTACCATTCACTGTTGAATCAGACATTTTAGCTCAGTAGGAGTGTTCTCACCCCTCTTTTTTACTTTTTACACAACTAGCTTACTTTGTGCAAATTCACGGTGGCTCGTCTTCCTCTTCAGCTGAGTACTCTGGGACAGGTTCTCCGTCGCTCACGTCAGTTATATCAAGATCTTCAAGTTCTTCCAAAACCAGTGTCCATTCAGGAGACTTGTACTTTTTGTTTTGTCTTTTTATTCGCTCACTCCTTCTTTTGGAAGAGTCTTCTTCTTGCTCTGCTATTCGAGCACTTCTTCTTGCTTCTGCACGTTTTTCTTCCACTGTCTTTATCCTTAGTCTCAGTCTTTTTACAAACCTGGGCTCAAGGTTGTTTCTTTTCTTTAGTCTCTTAGTCGGTACTTTGACTTCACTTTCTTTTCTTATTCTTTTGTTTTCTTTATCTTGTGGTAATTCTTCTCCACTTTCTTCTTCTTCTTCCCTTATCTTACTAGTTCCAGGACTAGCATCAAATTCTTCTGCCTGGTTGCTAATCTGGCCTTGTTCAGGAATATTTTGTTTTTGGCTTTCAATTGTCTCTGTTTCTGTTTCTGTTTCTGTTTCCTGAACCCGTTTTTCTAACCCTATCTGATCCTGTTCAAGCACTTCGATCTCTTGATTTTCTTCTGCTCGAACTATTACTCTATGTCTAGTCTGTCCCTTATCCACATCAGGAGTTAATGGAGGAGTATCAAACACTTGTTCTGTATCTTGCACGTGTTCAGTATCGGGCACTTGTTCAGTCTTATTCACTTGTTCTGTATCAATCACGTGCTCTGTCCCTGTCTGACCTTCTCCTTCCTCAGTTTTGATGTGAATCTCAAGATTCTGAGGTTCTTCGCCTGTGCCTTGCTGTTCCTGACTAGTCCACTCTCTACCTTCACTAAGTCGTTCTCTTGTTCTGATAGGATCTTCGGTCAGATCAATCATCGGTATCCATTCTTCTGGCCATATGCTTGGCAGCTCGTCTTCAGCTACTCCTGGCTCAGTTTCCTGGACCTCTTCAGCAGGCTGGATTCTTGGCAGTTCGTAGTCAACTACTCCTGGGCCAACGTCTGCTGTTCCGGCAACCTGACTGGTGCTGGGCTGCTCGTTGTCAGTTGCTACTGGTCTGGCTCCTTCAGGGTCCTCTGCTGGTTGCCCTGGTTCTTCAAATCCTTTGTCTGGCAATACCTTCTGAGTGTGTCCGGCGTGGATCCACTGGGGAACACCTGCGACTTTCACTGCAGTGGTTGTCACCAGGATTACTTGGCGCTTCTTTCCCCACCTTGGTGCCAGACAGCTTGATCGAGTGTGCTTCTTTATTTTGACCCAGTCTCCTGGAACCAAGTTGTGGAGAGGAGTCGTTGGATTGAGGATGCCGTCGTCTCCAATCTGGCGAGAGATAGAACGCACTTGGTCACCCAGTCTTCTGCAGTATTCAAGCACCAAATCATCAGTAATACTCAACAGTTTGCTTCCTGGCACCCATGCTTGTCTCATCACTCTTCCCATAATGATTTCATGGGGACTTAGGCCTGTCTTGCGGTCTGGAACACTTCTCAGTCCCATCAGGACCAGGGGCAGGGCCTTCACCCAGTTCATGCCAGTAGCATCTGTCAGCTTTGCTAGTCTGTTTTTGATAGTTCCATTTACTTGTTCCACTATTCCAGAAGCCTCTGGGTGGTATGCACAATGGAGTTTCTGCCTTATTCCAAAGGCCTTACAGAGTTCAGCCAGTATGTCATTCTGGAAATGTCCACCCTTATCTGATTCAATAATGCATGGTATTCCGAACCTAGGTATCAGTTCTTTTAGTAAACACTTCGCTACTGTCAGTGCGTCACTTTGAGGAGTAGGGTAAGCTTCTACCCATTTTGAAAATACGCAAACAATGACAAGGACATATCGTTTCCCTTCACAACGGGGCATGGTGATGAAATCAATCTGTATCTTTATAAAGGGACCCCCTGACCTCCCAATCTTGCTCAGTTCAACCATTGTCCTCTTGCCTGGGTTCATCTGTTGACATGACAGGCACCTCTGGCAGAGGGACTCTGCTACCTTCCTGAACTTTTTACTGTACCAAGTCTGTTGAAATACCAGAATCATGGCGTCCCTACCAATGTGTGATCCTTCATGTATTAATCTTGCCATTGTGCCAAGCAAGTGTCGGGGTAACACAGGCATACCAGTTGGGCCCAAAATCACACCATCCACACGTCTCGGTCTACACCCATCCTCCTTCCATTTCTCTCTTTCTTGCCAAGGAGCCGACTCCTGCCACTCTCTCACCTCATCCCATGTAGGCACTTCCTCAAACACCTGAAGCTGGCAGCTGGTTCCTGGCCCCCCTCGTTTTGGATTTACAATATACCGATCTTTGGCACACCATTGAGCCACTCGATCAGCATAATCGTTTCCCAGTGATACTCTGTCCATGCTCCTTTGATGAGCAGTACATTTTACCACTGCCAGTTCTTTGGGTAACTGGATGGCCTCTAAAAGGTCATGAACAACTTTTGCATTCCGAATGGGAGTACCTGAGGAAGTCATGAATTCCCTCTGCAGCCATAATTGGCCAAAGTCATGCACAACGCCATAACAGTACTGACTGTCAGTATACACTGTTATGCGTAAGTCCTTCCCAATTTTGCAAGCCATTATCATGGCTATCAATTCGGCTACTTGTGCAGACTTGATGTTATATAGGTAACCTGCTTGTTCAATTTTTGTGAAAGACACTACTGCATAAGCAGCACTCAAGCCTCCTAATTCATGTCTTAGGCAGGAACCATCCACAAATAGTTCTTTATCATGCTCAGGCAATGGTACTTCTTTTATGTCTGGGCGTGGCTTGGTACTGAACTCTGTCAGATCAATACAATCATGTTCATCATCATCCCCACCTTCCATTTCCAAGGGGTCGGGGAGTAAGGTGGCAGGGTTCAGAATACCGCACCTAACAATGCTTACATTTGCTGCACCCACAAGAATCCTCTCGTATTTAGTCAGCCGACTAGGGGTGAGATACTGTGTTTTAGTTCTGGTCAATAGAATTACCACCCCATGTGAAACATACACAGTCACAGGATGTCCCATGACAATGGACTCACTCTGTTCCAAACTTGCACAGGTAGCAGCTACTGCTTTTAGACAGCCTGGTAACCCAGCAGCTACTGGGTCCAGTGTGGCAGAGAAATAAGCCACAGGCCTTCTGGTCGTGCCATGTTCTTGAGTCAGGACAGACAATGCGCAATTATCGCGAGTGTCACAGAAAAGGGCAAACTCTTTGGAATAATCTGGCATTCCCAACGCAGGGGCTGTACACAGACAGTTTTTCAATCTTGTGAAAGCCATTAGACTTTCATCGTCCCACTGTACAACATCTGGCATTCCTCTCGTGGTCATTTTTATCAAGGGCCTGGCTAAGGCTGCAAATCCCAGAATCCACTGCCTGCAGTACCCTAATACACCCAGGAACATTCTGACTTCTTTTTGAGTACGGGGCAACTGCATTTTTTGAATTATTCTCACTCTTTCTGAAGTGACTTTTCTGACACCTTTTTCTATCTGGTGTCCTAGATATTTCACTGATTTTGCACAGAACTGTAGTTTGTCAGGGGCCACTTTATGCCCTTTCTCACACAGGTGGTTTAGGAGGGCAATGGTGTCAACTACACAGTCCCGGTGACTTGTAGACGCCAGTAGAAGGTCGTCTATGTACTGGACTAACACAGAGTTCCCAGGTAAGATCAAAGTCTCTAGACATTTTTTCAAGATCTGATTAAAGATAGAGGGGCTCTCTGTATACCCTTGAGGGACCCGGTTCCAACAATACACGTGACCCTCGAAGGCAAATGAGAAAAGAAATTTGCTGTCGGGGTGCAGGGGTATCGAAAAGAATGCATGACACAAATCAATCACAGTGAACCACTCAGCATCCCAAGGAATCTGGTACAGAATTACTGCCGGGTTTGGGACAATAGGGCAGCAAGGAACTACAATTTTGTTAACCTTTCTCAGGTCCTGCACTACCCTATACTTGCCACTAGGCTTTTTGATCCCCATAATCGGTGAGTTGCATGGGCTGCTCATCACTTCCTGTATGATGTTTCCTTCCAATAATTTCTGTATTTCCAGAGTGACACCTGCTTTCACTTCAGCATTCATTCGGTAGGGCCTAGTGTTAGGATATACTGCATTGTCCTTGATGGCTATTTGTATGGGGTCCACATCTTTCATCAACCCCACATCCTTTCCAGTGAAATCCCACACCTCTGGCTTTACGGCTTCCTGTAGTTCTTGGGGCAAGTCCTGCAGGGTCAATCCTTTAATTTCTGAGTCAGGTCTAAGCAACAATAATTTATAAATGCCGTCTTCATCTGGGGTCTGTATTTCAACACCTTTTGGTGTGCAAAAGATGGTACAGTTCATTTTGCACAGCAAATCACGTCCCAGTAGATTCACTGGACTGGTGTCACAGACGACAAATCTATGCATCTGTTTAAAATTTCCAATTGAAATCTCCATTGGTTCGGTAACAGGAGTACTACTCAATTGATTAGATACACCTACTACTTGGATATTTTCTCCCGAGAGGGGTAGGTTTGGAACGTCCACTGTTCTTACAGTAGAACGGGTAGCGCCAGTGTCCAACAGAAAGGTGACATCATTTCCGTCAACCTTTCCTTCAATATATGGTCCAGACTGGTCTACCGGCAAGGAAGCGCCAAGTACGCACTCCTCGTCCTCCCCTCTCAGGCCCCGTCAGTCCTGATCATTACAAAGGAAGGTATCATTCAGCAGATACTGCGAAGTTGCTGCATTTCTGTTCTCCCCGCTTTCCCAAACCTCTATCTCTTCATTTTCTGCCTGTCTTCCCCTGTATACCTGTTTGGGTGCTCGAGGCACCTGAACTGTTTTTACCTGAGGTTGAGTCTTTCTTGGTCTTTCTTTCTGCGTCTGTGGAATTAAATCAGGAGTTTTCTCATTAACATCGACTAATTGGGGACACTCGTTTCGCCAGTGCCCAATTTCGCCGCACTGATGGCAGGGAAATTTTTTCATAGCCTCTTCCCTGCTAAATTTGGGCCGGGGCTTTCCTCCACCCCCTCCCCCAGGACTTTTGTTCTCAGCATTTTTAACCATGTTACTCAATTGTTTTTCCTGTTGTTCTGCGAGCTTCACCTGAGCCCACATAACCTTCTCCTTAAGGGCCTTTTTCTTTTCTGCCATCTCGTCCTCGCAGTACTTAGCGTACCGCAGGACCTCATCCATTTTCTTAGTATGCCAACAGATTTTATTGTCTTTTATCCACTGACAAATTTCAGGTCTTAAACCATTTACAAACCTGTAAATAAAGTGCGTCATATCCTTCAGGTCGATGTTGTCAATACCACTGTATGTTTTAAATACCTGTAATAACCTCTCATAGAAGGAGTGCACTGTCTCGTCCCTTTCCTGTGTTGTTCTATCTATTTTTGTCCAATCAGTTTCCTTTGCGGGCACCTTTTCTTTCAAGTGCTGTATTACCTGCTCATATTTTCGCATGACATCCTTTGATGGCTCCCCTGTTTCCTTATTTCTGGGATACTCTTCACTGGGCCAATCTATGGCTATTTTACACTGGGTCCATAAATCTACCGGAACCACAATGTCGAAAAACCCATCCAGGTCTTTCCACAGACATTTCTGTACCTTCACGAACCTCTCCACCTGCCTGTACCAGTCAACTGGTTTCTCTCGTAATTTTGGAAAATCGTTCGTGAAGGACACAATATCCTGCCTAGACCAGGGGACATGCACATATTTCCCTCCTGGAACTTCGCGCATGGGGCATAACTGCTCAGGTTTTTCTACCTCTCTTAAAGCAAACTCGGGAGTCACTTGTCGGGAGCGAACCTCTTCCCTCTTTTTCGCCCACCTGCTTCTCCATTTTTCCACATCTCCCCATTTCTGCAGTACCCCCATTAATTCTTTAATCTGCAACTTCTTCCCTGCCACATTCAGGTGTTCTATATCTTTGTCTGAGAAGTCTGCTCTGTACGGTTTCTGTAAGGGCTTGGATTTTGAGATATCTACCCCCATACTAACTGCTGTTTCGGTCAGCTTTTCGTGGAGCACTCTGGTGTTTCTTGTAAAGCTTTTACATATGAACGACAATTCTTCCTCAGAGTAGGTATTTAATCGATCCAACCCCACATTTCCTGCCATTAATTCTTCTATTTCGACCCTCAGCTTGTAGAGGTCTAAAGGCTTTGTTTGCGGAGTCTGTTTTTCTAATTCACGACTCCAACTCTCAATTTCATCCGGAGTTACCAGAGAGACATTCCTAGTACCTGTTGCTGTCTCTAATTTAATTTCTTTTGTATTAAAAGGGTTATACCTCTGCTGTATTCCCTTTCCAGTCTGTTTGTTGGGCAATTCCAAGAATGCAACTTCAGACTCGCACTCACTGGACTGATCATCTATGACGATTGGTTCCTGTCTCGGGGTTGCCATGACTGGGGTCATAACTGGAGTAATCGGATTTCCCTTACCATTTCCGTATAACGGGACCACCGGTCCAATAGTTACTGGAATAGTCAATGCCTCAGGACTGGTATTTATCTGAGAAATTTTCTGAATTATTTCTGTTCTTTGTCTAGCTAGAGCCTCTTGCTCCTTTTCCACTAGTACCCTTCTTAGAGTTGTGTCATGTAATATCTGTGGGGTCAATGGAGGAGTAAAACTCGGGGCAGTAGGATGCGTTTCACTTGGTCCTCCCCCATAATTTGGTTTCGGGAATAAAGTTCCAGTATTAAAGGACCTGCGCTCTTCCCCATATGGAGGTTGAACAAAAGGCAGTCCCGAATTCGAAGGTTTCTCTTCGCTTTCATACAAGGGTCTGGGGAAAAAAGTTTTCGTACGTGGATATTTTTCTTCCTGACTTGCGGGCACTTTGGGATATATATCCCTTGTTTCCGCCAGTTCGGGTTTCTCAGGATAGGGTAATACTTGACCACCCCCTCCCAGTCCCAGGGACCTGTCTTCTTCCTTTAGGAAGTGGCGTCGGGGAACATCTCCTACACTGGAAGGTCGGGTTCCCTCATTGTAAGGTGGCGGACTTCTGGTACAGATGTCATCTATTAGTTCATCATCTGAATCCCCCAGGGCCCCCCAATGCTTACATTTTTCAGTACTTTTCTCACCCGCTCCAATGTTATGACATGCCGGCATCATGGGAAACAGACCCTCAACAATCATGCTCTGCCTCCACTGTTTCATCCTTTTATCCCTGGATTCCTGTTTCTGCCTGGGGTACCACTTGGTCAAACCCTTGTCCATTCGGGGTCTTTCTCTTTCAAAAGCCTCAATCTCCCATTCCTCTAATGCCTCATACTGCGTTAGTCTTGGTCTGGGATGCAGCTCATTCATTCGGGTTCTTAAATTAAATAAGATCCTACCATTGAAAGTACCATCTAACGGAAAAGCCAATACTCCGTCATCTTTTGTGTACTTCACCCAATTCTCCAGCCACACACAGGTATTGTACCCTCGGTCAAACATCATGAATGAGGCGGGAGTATTGGGTGCTGGGACAAGAACACCTTCCCTAGATTTAATCGGTTTGTCCGTTTTAAAATAATTTTTCACCTTACTTACAAGGGACATTTTTCTCTTGGTTCCGTACATAATATCGTATCTGTTAGCCTTCCACTGATCCCTTTCAAACCCTAGATGCCTTGGATCAGGTCGCGTCTCTGTAGTCCGCGAGTGCCACATACGACTTCTGCGCTAACTTTGTTTACAAACTACCTCCAATCAGAACGCGCTTCAGAAAATTCGTGCAACCAATGGGTGCGCGACACAAAATAAGCTCCGCCAATGGGTGCGCGGCCCCTTCGTGAGACAGTTCCCACGCTCCGGCGCTCACCCCTCCTTTACAATTTCAGCTCCGCTACCCGCCCGCTGCGTCCACCAATCCCAGCGCGGCACAGAGTGACGTCAGAGGCGCTTCGCGACTGACTCCCTCCCTTCACAAGGTAACGGAAACTTTCTTTCTTTTAAAGTGCTCAGTGCTTGGTTATTTTACAACAAATACACATTCGCCACAGTGCTCAAGTGTCTAGACAGAGAAAGAATTCTTTTACAGCAAGTAAACTACTTCCATTTACTTTTCACTCGCTGCGGGCAGATCTCTTCCGCCTACCCTTCACTCTAGCATCGGTGAACCTGTTATTCCCCTAAACTCATCCACTTCTTTCCGGGATATATTCCGAGTTTAAGGTTTCTCAGCGGACCCCTCTGCTTTCACGCTAGCTCCGAGGAACCTGCTACTCTTCCGATGTGACCCTTACTAGGTTACGCCACTATGGGAATTTTGCCAATGAACCCCGTTACTGTCATTTATTCACACATGTATTCAGAAAACCCTAGTTAGTGCTTCCCGGTTATCCTAACCTGCACCTAACTTTCCTCGAACCTGTGACCTCAGGACAATGGATTCTATTCACCACTTGCCCTTTCAATTCCCCGGGGAGTTCGGACAACAAGAAACAAGACGGTTGACAATTGCATGGATTAGTACATATAACAATATAAGAACAAGAATAATGGTAATACAGTAATTCATGAATTATTTTTTTACCAGATATTATTCGTGCGTATTCACAAGAGATTGATCAGGTCTCTTAGAACAGCCACTCTTATAGCAGCATTAATATAATAGCAGCTTCCGACTTAACTAGTCCAACTAATCCTGCCTAACCTTTAGCTATTCCCTAACCATCCTCTGATCTACCAGAAAACTGATAGAGCGCGCGAGGCCACCCGACCAACAGTTTTCGCCGTTTCCGGCTTCAGGGCCCATATACTTTTCAAATCACCATATACATCGATCAGGTGACTTCACGAGCTCTATCAAGTTGGTGTGTGTGTTCCCTGCTACCAATTTCAGTGCACCTGACTTACCATCCACCGACGCGGGTGCCTAATGACCACAATGAATCAGGGAGCTAGCTGTAAAAAGAAAGGCAGCAAATACAAACCCAACCAATACCATTCAAATACTGTTTAAATGACCACGGACAACTGGAAGTTTTAAAATGTTTATCTAAATTCAATATTTTCTTGCATGAGGTACAGTAAAATAAGGCAATCAATAACCAAGATAACGTAAATCACATAGGCAGAAAGAAATAATGTCAGAGTAATCATCAAAGTACTAATAAATTGTAACAAGAAATACTATGTAAAGTCAGTATTATCTAGACAGGGGTAGACTAAGTGTGTGTGACTATAGAAGAGCTTATAATGAATAACACGCTTCACTTAAGGTGAAAGGGCCTTTGAACAACCTAGGCAACGAAGTTCTAGACCATATCAGAAAATGACACACTGCTATGCAAAATATGATTTCTAACAAATGAGAAGACATAGGAATAACTTTTCAAAATTATAAATGACTGTTCAATAGTTGCGGAAAGGCATGGAAATATAACATATGCAATGTTGATCTTTATTTAAGCAAAAGTTAGAAATTCAGAAGGTGCAAGAATTTCAAGAGGTTCAGAGCAATATTTACCTAGAAAAGGTGTGGAAACCAAACCCTGGCCACGGGTCAGTTAAGGACAGGAAAACCCTCAAGGAAGGATACCCCTCAAAGGACAGCAGGTGCAGAATGGACACCCAGGATAGGACAGGATACCCTCGGAATAGGAATCAGGACAGCAAACCCTCAGGACAGGACCCTCTTCAGGACAGGACCGGAACCCACAGTTCGGAAGCAACGCCTGCGCTCCACCCGCTCTGCAGTTATCGATCAAAACCCCGATTGGGTCAGCGAACTCCCAGCTAAGTGCCTTGCCAGCACTTTAAGGTTCAGTAAAACCTTAGTCTATGGTCAAATTCGGACAGAGTGCTCCGCAGCGCCCTGTATCTTCAGTCACCTATTGAGTGCGTTGGGTCAGTGACAGGTCAGCTAAACCAGACAAGTCGGACGGTTCACTAGGTGAACCCAGGGTAGATATACAGTTTGGGGACAGTGTACCACCCCCCAATGTTGCAAAGTGTCAGAATCCCTCAATTTCGATTGGTCCTAAGGTAGGGTTTGGGTAACACACCAATCACAATACGCGAATTGAAGCCTTCATTAACATATTTGGGTACCGCCTAGCAGATTTGGGGTTCCCATGAGCTAACAGTAGCGCAACAATACATTGTATCACATAAGGAGCCACATTCGCTGTTCTCGCAGGGCAGAGGTGACTTTCTCAGGAGCATCTCGCCCATCACTGCCAGCTGGCTATGTTCCATCAGCCAAGGTCCCTCGTGCTGCCGAATGTCGCACAGGCGCAGAAGGGACCTCCAATATGGCTCTCCTCTCACTCAGACCCCCATTTCCCGCGGTACATGAAAAGTAAGCGAAAACAAATTAATACATAATAATGTCATTAGGAAAACACATCACAGGGTTTGTACTTTTAACTCATCATCAAGAAATAAACTTAATTGCATTAAATGTTAGCTACATTGACATAGACACAAGAGCAGTGGCACGAGCAGTACCACATGATAAGCACAGCTATGAATTACGCATGCGCATAACTTTCCCTCCACTTCTGCAGACGCGTCAGGACACGTGAGTGTGGCTGACGCATGCGCAGTAACTAAAATACAAGCGGCGGCCATTTTAGGGGACACGAGTAATTATTTTAGTAAAACACATGTGCAAGCTTCACGGTCTTTCTCCAAACTAAATAAAAATGTTAGTAAAACATACACGGGTTACCTTGTTACACATAAACGAGGTTCTTGATTTCGGCAAGCCGCAAAATATGCGAAGCTTTGCTTCATCACTAGCACCACCCCAGACAGGATTTTGTGTATTGAGGTAGGGAGGCCTGAAAGGAATGAGACATGCCTGGGGCACACAAGGTGCCCTGTGCATACACCGGTTCAAACCAGTTGCTGGGGCACTCCAGCCCCAGCTCTGGCAGGAAACCGGACAAAGGATAGGGGGTGTAGCCACCCCCCTTCCTGGTCCCACCCAGGGGAGGGACCAAGTCAGTAGTGCAGCCCCCTTTAGGAGAATAAAGGTAGGAGCTGGTCCCATTCCAAATTAGATTATCCTGAACTATTCAACTAGAAGAAACTCTGGCCTTCGACGTTCTGCTCCACAGAAGACTGAAGAATCTCCCTTGTGGGCAAGGAGTGTCCACCCTGCAACTGCAGACACCATCAAGCGTCCAGCGGCTTCACTTTGTCGTCTTCCCTGGAGCATCCAGACTTCAGAGCCCGACGAGACACGGATTCCCAGACCTCTCCGACCTCAACCTACATCTGCAGCAAAGCTGAGACCCGTGGGTGCGACGAGACACGTGGGACCGGCCATCTTGAACGAACCTGCACTTCACTTCCAGCACAACTCCCGAGGTAAACTCGACCAAGTGCTTTGGGGACTGAGAAGCCCCAGCCCCGAGCAGCTCCTGCACCGAAGATCAGCCCTCCAGCTTCCACGAGATCTGCGTGGGGCCCTTCTGCTTGTTTGCTGCTCGACGCGTTGTCTGGTCACTTGCCGGCTGGCTAGTGGCCTCCTAGACGACGAACCTGTGAATCTTCACTGCTGGTGTGGTTGCTCCAGATTGGCCCTTGCTCCCTTCCAAAAGAGGGGCACTCCGGACTCTCCTAGTCCGCACCAGACGTCTTTTCCACTCACCGCGTGGGTTGCCTTTGCCAAGGCCTGTTGACTCCGATTCCGGATCCGACACCGCCGACAGCGAGAGCCTGCGTGGGACAGCTCGTGCCTCCATCCTGGTCATCGAAGACACCTCCTGGTCCACGTGGCTGCAGAGTCAAGCGTCCATTCTTCACCTGATCGCGACGACAGCACCTGGTTCCTTCCTGGTTCCACACCGGTCACTGGCTAGTGACTTTGAACACTGTCCCCTCTGCTTTCAGGTCCTCTTCTTCACCGATCCACCCTTGGATCGCACCGGACATCTTCCTCCTGGTCGCCTGCAGCATCTTTTCTTCCAGGCTCCATAGACTTCAACGCGAGAACCGGACACACTTTGACACCTATGCACCCGCAGCCCGTGGGTGAGGTAACGAGAGCATTTCGGTGCTCAAGGGTAGTTTAACTGTCCTAGTGTCCCGTTCCACAGTCGTTTTAGTCCTACCTAGTCAGGATTGTCCGTACTCACCTTTTTCTTGAACTGTACTGTCCATAGACGTTGTTACGCATCTCGTGTGTGAGTTCACACTCTGCACACGCGTTCCGTGGGCCTCCTATTACTTACCTAGTGTTGGTGTAGCGTGGTCCCATCGATCCTACAGCCTCTGGACAGCTCCATCCTTTTATCGACTTTCACATTCCACTTACTTAGTATATGGTTTGTCGTGCCCCTAGGGCACCATTGTAATTTTGTGCAACTTGTCGTATTTTTCGCAAGAGATTGTCATGTGCTTAGCCCTCTGACCTCATAAAGAGTTCAGAGGTGGTGTTATAAATAAATATAGTGTTTATTTTCATAACAACCTGTGTGGTGTCCTTTCATCTGGTATTCAAGGGGTTATATTGTGGTAAAACAGCTGGCTTCACATGCCAAAAGAGTTTAGCCTAAGACTGCTTTGTCCATGCTACCATTAGGATAGCTGGTCTATAAGGTTGACTTACAACCAATCACCATAAGGGTTGTTTGGACTGATACAAGGTGATCACTAGAACTAGTGAGCATCATATATCAGGCCAACTTCTCACATTGGTGTGCAGCGGTTGGGATTTGAGCTTGCTGTTGTTTTTACCAAATATAATCTTGAAATATCATTTGAAAGATCACATAAGGTACTCTAGGTACATATAACAAGCTTAGAAATACTCTGAGTTCTACTGAACCAGCTGTTGTAGTAGAAAGGGCCTAGCACACCCTGACTACAACTCTTAGCAAGGGATCAATAGGAAAACCCATAGTGTAGGTAGGTGCATCACTTACACCTCACTAGAAAGCATGTCTACCCATGGAGAGTCTTCAGAGACTCCCTTAGTGGTTAGTGACCCTCCACAGGTCCTTTCCAGATAAGCAGCTCTCAGTTTCCAGGAGATGAGACAATTGTGTACCTCCAGGAAATTGAAACAGGGTTGTAACCCTACCACTCCTTTTCTGTTAGGTCTCTTAGAGACATATGATGCCTGAAGGGCTGTAACACAGACCCCTCTAATCCAGATAGGAGCATGCCCCCCTTAGAAGGTACTCGTGGTGATCCAGATCTCCCTGAAACAGAAGATGGAGAGGAGGAGGAGGAAGATGAGGAACCATCTGGGGATGAGGCAGACAAAGGTACTGTGGTAGTCAGCAGACTCACAAGGGCCAACTTAGACCTACATAGGGATGGAACTGGGGGACCCCCAGTACTGACCCTAAGCAGGCCTAACTTTGGGGTTAGAAGAGATAGATCTCATTCTAGGGACTCCAATAGATCTGTGCACTCTCGTGCCTCTCATGCATCTGCTCAGAGGAGGATGACTTCCCCTCAGAGAAGAGAGCATGAGGCAAAGATGAAGGAGGCTAATCTGAGGATCCAAAGGGAAGAACTTGCCCTGGCCCAAGAGAAGCTTGCCTTTGCTAGAGAGCAACAGTTGAGTGGGGTAGTCCCCACTGGTGGCAGCAATATCCCTAGGGATAGAGACAGGAGTTTTGATAACAAAACCTGAGCAAAATAGTGCCCTCCTATAAGACAGGAGATGATATCCACAAGTGGATAACTGCTTTGGAGAGAGCCTGCAAAGTACATCAGGTACCCCAGAGTCAGTGGGCAGCTATATTGTGGCTCTCCTTTGAAGGTAAAGGTAGAGATAAGCTCCTCACTGTTAGAGATGAGGATGCTAATGATTACCAAGTCTTGAAAAATGCACTGATTGATGGGTTTGGCTTAACCACTGAACAGTACGGGTTAATGTTCAGAGACACCCAGCAAACTCAGGCTCAAGATTGGACTGACTTTGTTGATTGTGCCACTAAGGCTTTGGAAGGCTGGTTACTGGGAAGTAAAGTTACTGATTACACAGGATTGTATAATCTAATTATGAGAGAACAAATCTTAAATAATTATCAGAACCAGTTGTTGCATCAGCACTTGATTGACTCAGATCTGACCTCTCCCCAAGAATTGGGAAAGAAGGCAGACAGATGGGTCAGGACAAGGGTCAAGCAGCAGAACCAGAACCAGGGTGGTGGCCAGAAGAAAGCAGACCAGAAGGGTAATGAGAATAAGCAAAATGACCAGAAGTCTTCAACAGGGCCCCAACATGTAGTGTAGTTCCTATTATCCCAATAGGCTCTGCGCATTGGAATAATACCTCCAATAGTATAGACCTAGACCAGACGTTAACTAGGTCTTCTACTGTCGATATTAGACTTAAAGTTTTGGGTTTGCCAGCTAGCTCAGAGTTCACTAGAAACTTTCTCGAATAGACAAGGAGGAGTTGAACCTCCCTGGATAGACAAGAAGGGATTTAGTTTCTGACAACCATAGAACATGACAACTTTGCTCTCCCCTAATCAAGAGTGTATCTCTAGAGTCGTGTGAAAACAAAAGACAACTTATTTTACTCAGTCAGTACGTGCATTCTTAGTTTCACCAGATTGTAGAGAAAAGGAAGAGACGGGCGTGTTAAAAAAAAGATGTTATTTATTGATCAGTCTCTTTTCTCGTACAAGAGAAATGAATCGATATTATTGCAATACTTATGGTTAAGTAAAGTGCATACAATAAAAGCAGAAGTATAAAATAATACTGTAAAAACATTTATATGGTTTCTAAGCCATATGGTGGTTTAAAATGGATAAAATAGATACATACATATAAACATTTGACTAATCGTACTCAACTGGTGCTTCTAACCACGCCTACCCCAGTGTACCTGACCTAAGCCTAATACGTGGGCGGGGATAGAAAGTAGCAGTCTAAGTTAAGTTTGTTTTGCCAAGTGACTGATTCAAGAATTCTCTGCAAGGGGTTATTCAGTTCCGTACCTTGAATCTAGGATGATTGAGGGATGGTATCTCTCATCTTTGGTCTCGATATTCCAGGCTGCCTGCAAGGGCTGCTCGGAAGCGCCGGAGCTGGATTTCTCGGCAGGAGAAAGGCAGCGTCTCGTTCTCAGCGCGTCAGGAAGGCGGGGCAGCTAGTGGGCTTCGCTCTCTGCTGGGCTTCGGGAAGTCTCGCTGCTCCGATCTCGTCACCACCGCGTGTGTTTGCTTAAGGCAATATCGGTAATATTTATACCTGTAAGGTGCCGAGATTGACGTAAGGATGGACATAGATACGTCAATAAGGATGTCATACGAGCTGGTCGTTAGCGCATTCTTTTACTGAAGTTCTGGGTGAAATCAAAACAATGGCCGCAGGGTTTTTCCCAGGTTGTCATAGGTTTGATTTGTTTTGAGAACTCCGTATGCCTTATCAGGGGCTGGAGGAATATTGCTTGCCTAATTAGATGGCAAGCGTTATGACCTAATCAGATAACGCGCTCCTGTGCCGTGGTCTGGCGTAATCAGATAACGGTTTCTGCATCATGGGATGGCTGCTAGTTAACTCGTTAACCAGAATAGGGTCAGGAATAGGGGGATCGATACAGAACCTATAGGAATACATCACACCCACTCCACGCTAACTATGGCCATATTTACGAATCTAGGCATAGTAAAACATACTGTAGAGTATCGTGTATACCTTACCACCCCAAAATACACATAATGCATTTTGAAATTATGTAACATACGGGGAAAAAAATAGTCATATGTACTATATGCACTCAAGCAGTGGAATAATGCTAAAATAATCACGCATATGTATACATTATTAGTAATTGAATATTAGAATTACACATGAAATGGCTCTTAATACAGAAGAAAAGTTCGAGACCACTTCATCACAGTTCAAAAATATTTATAAACATACCAGCGGGCAGCTAATGTCTATGAAGTTTTTAAAAATAGAAATTAGTTCTCTAAGAATAGTTCTTACTTTAAGCAGAAGAAAAGTGTCCCGTAAAATTTAACAAAAATATTTTGGGGCTGCTAAAAAAATTGCTGTCCGTGGACTGGAGGAAAAGTCGATCTTGCTACTTTATTATTAAAGTTGAAGGCCAAATTCAAGGTGTCGGGAACGCCGTGTGCTAGCTTGTTCAAGAGTCATTATTTCTGCTCTGCTGAGAACATCATATCGTTGAGACTGCTGAAAAAGCTGTCAACAGCTTCCTGTGAGAGTTCCACTAACTCGGAAAAGGATGTAACCATGCATTCATGTGCATGATTGTCTCCATTGACGTTTTGATTAGTATTGCTGACAGAAGGTTGTACCTGATCGATGCTGCTTTCATCTTGATCTTCACTACCCCTTAATCGTAGTGGTGAAGTTTCCACGAATGCCGTCATCAGGATTGGCAGCCGTTGAGGGCAGCACAATGCATGAGCCTTTACCGGACCCAACAATGTTTCTGCATCCATTGGCGCATCCGATTGTAGCGTCAGACAGGTGTCCAACACGCATTCTTCTCCGCACAGCATGCACCTTAATACAGGTAAAACACATCTTTGCCATATCGGCCGAAATGAAAGAAACCAAGTCATGTTCAGGTCTCTAAGCCGGGTTAGTCCCAGGATTTTTGATATCCGGTCCCGGTATCCAATGACTCGGATTGTTTCTTCCCTTGTCGCAGGTGTTTTGTCTGTGACATGGTTTGCCATAACGAAATATAAGGACTAAGAATAGGATTCCTGCAATTAGTCCCAAAATGAGGGGAACTCCTCCAAAAATCGAATGGACGAAGTCTGGAAAAATACCCAGTATGGCTTTGAATGGTGTTAATGCCATCGAAAATACTGTCTTAAATACATTTGAGACTCCACTGGTATCAGAAATATTTAAGATTTCATTCAGGATTTCTGCGAAATGTATGGGGGAATTAGTTGATAACAATGAGTGAATCTCTGCAGTCGTCCTTGCGACTAGGAGATCATATGTTTCTTTTGATGACGTGAGCCTGGTCGGCGTCTGAAGAAGCACTGTTTTCATTCTGCTTAAAGTATCAACTCGAATAGAAGTAATTTTCAAGTGAGGCCATGCCCTTGCCTCCCTGTCTGGAAAGGAGCTGGGGAACAATAAGCGTCCACAGCACATGACCTTCGCAG
Organism: Lissotriton helveticus; assembly: GCF_964261635.1. Taxonomy (NCBI): domain Eukaryota; kingdom Metazoa; phylum Chordata; class Amphibia; order Caudata; family Salamandridae; genus Lissotriton; species Lissotriton helveticus. The sequence goes on from NC_136059.1 coordinate 1,371,782,618, forward strand.
TCGTACTAACGAGATAAGGAACCCCGGGCAGTAGACTACAACATCTGCGATCCACAATTAGAATGTAACTCCTGTTATAGAGTCTTTTAAAGAATGGTTCTATCTCTGTTGCAGGTGTGCCTAGCTGGTGACATGAAAGGTTATTTGAGTTCCCTTCACAGGCTCCATGCAAACTAATTCCATTACACAGAAGTGTACCGCTTAGTGACATCGCACAACTATTGCCACTAAGAAACACTTTCTGTCCTTTATTACTGACACATGCATGTGAATAGGGCAAGTTCCATGTTGTCTTAATGTACCCTTTTCCCAATTTTTCGTACATGCCAGCCTGTATATATTTTTGGCAGTATTGAAACCTGAAAGTAGATATCGGAATATTAATTATCCCATGTATTATCCATTCAATGACAGGTCGTTCTGACATTGTCAATGGTAATCTCTCGAGTTTCTCAATGCTCAGGATTGTATAATCAGCACCCTTTTGTGCCATACTGATCTGTTTATCAGTAAGGTTAAAGATAGTGAATAGTGACGTTGTGTTGATTAAACGCCAAGGCACATAGCCTGAACGCAGGTTTTGTAACGTCCAGCCAAGCTGTACAATAGAACGCAATTGAGACTGACCGTGTTGTAACAACAGTAAGTCTTGCGATATTATGTCGATTGCTGATGACACAATGCTGTCCAATGAAAAGATTCTGGAGGACAGAGTCATTAACCCATTGTCCACTACAGAAAGCGATTTTTCCAAATTAATACGGTCAATTTCCCGTATACTTTCTGCTGTCTCAATTTGAGTTATCTTCCAGGCCTCGTTGTAAGCTGCATATATAGAGGCTGCTATGAAGCGTTTTTGACGCTGTTTGCGTGGTCCCATAATGAAATCACGCAAGTCAGCACCATCAGTAAGTAAAGTTAGGTGTTGCTTAATTTCTGTCAGTGTGGAAGTTTTTAGCCAATGAAGGCATAGTTTGCCCACACTGTAGGTGGTGATTATCCCTGGGTGTTGTCTTTGGGAATATCTAGGGTCTGGCCTGGTCAATGTGAACCCCTGTGTTGTGTTCAGGAATCTGTCTTGACAGTTATTAGTATCTGTGGGCCAGATTAACCATTGTTTCCGATCAGGATTTGTTCGGTTTTGGTTTAATACATAGTTTACGTCTATCTCTTCATCTGCAGAGTTATTGCTGTTCATTGTTGGTTTTGGAATAGACAGTTTATTTAAGTCTTTGATTTTGGCTAATCCAAGACAGGTAGTTTGTTGAATAGTTTCATTCAAGAATATAATTTGTTCTGGGATCATGCAGGCTCTAAACAATGATTCTATACCTTGTACTTGCCATTCTTTTGTACCCCAAACACTTTTTACTTCAACATTTTTGTCCCAATAATCAAAACCAAATGTATTCATTTGTTCAAAAAATGAGTCCGAATATATAAATTTTGTGTTTGTAAGCATGGTTTTTGTTCCTGTCTTATTTGACAATTTGAAATAAAATGTTTCAGCATTACTTGTGTTGAACCCTGAAAAGTATGAATATTTGTCATAAAAGGTTCTTGAGCTTCCTTTTGGAGGGGTTGCACAATGTTCCCATTGATTATAATGTAAAACATTTCTAGGTTGTGCTGATTTATGTAAAAAATGGTTACCATAGTGGTTGTAGCAGTACATACTATCATAATTAGACGAACCCTGCAAATAATCATGTTTGGTAAATTTAGCAGACATCACTAGATCAGACATCATGTTATTAATCCTTTCAAAGTCCCAATCATCAGCAAATGAGTTTGGTTTTACAAAGTCACTCAACGAGATCTTGATTTGGTGTGGATATTTGAGGATCTCTACCGGACCATAAATTTCATAGTCAGTATTGTCCCATGCTACCCCACCCGGTATAGGATTGGCTGTGAAATTGACTGAAGAAAGTTCTCTTTTCTTGACGTGTGAAGACGTGTGTGGCTTGAGGATCAAGTTGATTTTCTGGCTTGCTGTGTCCATTTTAGCATATTTTCCCTCAATGAAGCGTCCCAAACATAGTATCATGATGAGCCAAAGTATCAGGATAAATACACCAAATGACACCCAAAATTCAATCCACGGAGAAATCAGATAGGTTTCTTTCAGCTGTTTCAAAAGTTCCTTAGCTTTATCTTTAAAAGTTTTTGTTGATGGCTGTGTCTTTGATTCACTTAGATCTTCAGAAGAATCTTCAAAGTTGATGAAGTAGCCGGATGCCGCTCTGTCTATTGTTCCAATTGCTTCAGGATTACTGTTTCTTGCAGCTTCAGCATATTCATTTGTTACTTCATTGTAGGTTGGTGTGTCTCTACTAAATGTTTTTATTTGGGTTTTCAGAGGTGTGAGTTCCATTGCATTGTTGCATAGTCCTTGTTGTTGTTCTGTAGGCGTTTCGAATGTGATTAGCCTTTTAGTTAGCACCTCTGTACTTGTAGCAAACCTTGGTGTTCTACTACTTATCGGGAGTCCACTTGGCCTACTGTTTGTTATCGGCCACATGATTGTGGTTTTACCAGGTCGATGGATACAACTCGGTTCTCCTTTTTACCAGCAAGCGGCGGTAGTACAACTGATCTTGTCCCGTTGATGGACAAGACAGGAACTGCTTTTCTGTAAGAAGGCCCAAATTCCTTCTTTACCGCGATCTTTTCTCTGACTAGATCCCCGACTTTTGGAATCCAGACAGGTCTTGCTGGGACAGGTGGTGGTTCTTCAGTGGTTGTTGGCTGCTGTTTCAACTTTATGTTGCTCAGGTCTTTTCTTGTTTCGTTTAAGTCCTGTAAAATAGCCAAACGATCTTTGATATCAAAGCTTTTTTCTTTTACCACTGAAGTCTGACTGTCAAGATCTAAGACTAGCATCCTAGTTCCAAACAGTAATTCGTACGGACTGAATCCCCTCAGAGAATTTCTTGGCAAGTTGTTTAGACTACGTTGGACACTTATTAGATGTTTGACCCACCCAGCTCCCGAACCTAATACCTTTGCTGTTATAGATTGCTTTATGTCTTGGTTTTTTCTTTACACCGTCCCGTATCCCTCAGGAAGGAAGTGAGAAGAATCCCGCTTCGCTATGCTCATTTGGCCGTGCTTTCCCACAAGCTTGAGGGCTAATGTGAAAATATTGCTCAAACGTAGCATGCTCCTAGCGTATATGCCATTTAGACTCGCAAATCTTGTATAACAGTCCCGACGTCAGCCGAGTGCTGGGGTCTACATTTATAAGTGGAAACTAGTCTTTATTTGTTAATGGGACGCATTATTTACACTTGTTTCACTGATTATTGTTTAGCCCTTATTGAGTGAAACGCCATGGTATTACCCCGTTCCTCTCGCCGCTGCGATCTCTGTTGCAGCCCGGGCATTTTTTTACAAAGATGTGATGATGCAGGCTCATGCCTGGCCACCAGTACACTGATTGTAGTTCTTCCAGAGAATCTTTTAGTTTGAGGTGTCTGAGACCCTCGCCCATATGTGCGTCTGCTATTAACAAAGTTCTCCTGTCCTTGTTTGGAATTACTCTATCCCCCACTCCAGGGATTCGAGCAAAAGGAACGGAGTTTGCATCGATTATGTATGTATATTTGAGTGGGTAACTGATCGGTAACGCTGAGCAGTCGCCTTTTGATGACGTTTTCACCGCCAGCATTGTTTCACCGTCAATGTATTTTACTGCACGCTTTTTTCTAGCTACGGAAGCCGATTCAGTTGCTACCGCTGTGGCTTTCTCAGCCAATGAATTCCCTGCAACGTGAACGCCATCACGCTGATGACTCAGTGAGTGTATCACGTGAGTCTTTGGTAGTTCTTTTTTTAACAGAACTATTTGTTCCCAAAGCAGTTTTTGTTTTATTGTTGCACCTGTGTCATCTTTGTAACCGTTTTGAATCCATTTCTGCAAATCGCTGTTATATGATTTGACGCAGTAATACGAATCGGACACTATGAGTGTCGGGAATTCGCGATCTGCATTATCTAGCGCCATTTTCAATGCTATTATTTCAGTCTGTTGTTCTGAATTAGTTTCTACTGAGTGTGTTTTTGTTAATAGAGGTCTTAGTATACCTCCGCGCCACACTTCTTTTGTAATCTCACATGTGGGGTTGTATGCTTGTTCCCCCCAAACGGATGGTTGAGCATGTCCGTCTGTATAGATTACACAAGCGTACTGTCGTAATGGCAGAATGTCGATTGGCAGAGGGAATATTCTTTCATATTCTAGATATTTTAGTTCCTCTAGTTCTGGATCAAAGTAGTATTTTACTTTGTCCATTGTAATGGAATTCACCAATTGTATCCATTCCGGATTCAATGCTGTTGTTGGTAAATTACACGGTGTTGTTAATGCCTCAAAGGCTGATTCTGCTGTTCTGACTGTGATGTGTCTACCGTCAGCTTTATCTTTTTCTCTAGCTATTGCGGTTTGAACTGCATGAACTATGTTTTCTTTAATGCTGAATTTCTTTTCAGCTTCTGTGTATAAGTGTGATTTGAATGCAATTGGTACCTTTTCTCCCTCGTTAGAGGTCAGGTATGTGAATCGGCATCTTCCTGGGATGACTCGAATCACAAGGTTGCGTGTGTTATCACGTGTTTCTAATTTTGTTTTAATTAACATATCTGTTTGTAAGGATCTCAGAATTTCTGTGTGTTTTTGAGTCCAATTGTTTTTTTTTAAATCTGGTTTTATTAGATCATAAAGGGGTTTGACCCTTTCTGCGTAATTTGCAATGTATGTTCTTCCGAAATTTAGGAAGCCTAGAATTGACTGTAGGTTTTTTAGTGTTCTAGGTGCTTGGAGTACGGCACATTTCTCTAGGAAATTGTCAGCCAGGCTTTTGCCTTCACTTGATAATTCATATCCTAAGAACAGGACTGTTAGATGGGCAATTCTAGATTTTTTAAAGTTGAATTTGTAACCCTCTGCTGCGAACCCAAGTATTATGGTGTTCACTCTCTTCAAGTGAGTATCCAAGTCATCATCTGTTAGGTATATGTCATCGACATAAGATAATGCTTCGTCATCATATGTTTGTAGTAACTCTGTTACCCTCGCTGAGAATACTCCTGGGCTGTTCTTGTACCCCTGGGGTAACCGACAGAATTCTTTTTGAGCGCCATTTATTGAGAACGCTGATAAGTATCTGCTCTCTGGTGCTATATTTTGACAAAAGAATCCATTAGAGATGTCTAATGTTGTTTTATATTTTTTGCGCACTATGTTATTCATTAGTGCAGCACTATGCGAGTTTTGTACTGCAAAAGTTTTGCAACACGAGTTAAGGTGTCTGTAATACAAAACTAGACGATATGAATTGTCTGGTTTGGAGACAGGAAACAAAGGGTTGTTCATTTGTGAGGTGCAAGTTTCAATCACCCCCTGGTATTCTAGTTGATCTAGAATTTCTTTTACCTGTTTTTTAGCTTCTTGCTTGATTGGATACTGCCTTTGTGCAGTAGGTTGCGATTTTAACTGGATTTTGTGAGGAAGAGAGTCCTCATCCCATCCTACATGATTTTTATATAAAGCAGGAGCTTGAGCTACTGCCCACTTTCTTGCAAGTGTATATTTTTTATGAATTGGAATATGATTTGAGAAGGCAGGCATAATTATTTCTTCGCCATGTGGGCACTCCCTGACGAACTCTGGTGGCCAATCTTTTTCAGCTAGAAGGATGTCATAGCCCTTGGAGAGATTATCCCAAAAAAGGCCCCTTATTTTCCTAGTCTTATCCCCTTCTATACGTAAAGTTATTTCATATATTTTGTGAGGTTTGCTAACTCTGGTGTCTGCAGTTTCCACCTGAATGTATTCATTCGTGTCCACTGTCTCCAGATGATTCATAAGGACTTTGCGTGCTATGCTCACTTCTGCTGCGCTGTCTAGCCTTGTCTGAGCCCACTCTCCGTTTTTCAGCTGTGTCCTCAGTATTCTCGGCATTGTTGAATACTTTAATACTGGCTACCTTCTTTTTTGGAAACTGTAATTTTTTATTTGGATGAGCAGGTTCCTTGTCTTTGGACTTGACGTGCCCTTCCCTGGGTTCCGATCGTCCTCTTCTTTCCGATTTCTGCGAGGAAGTCTGAAAAGATTGAGAGGGACGTGTATCAAAGTCTTGATATCTATCAGGTTTCTTTATGTTATCCCTATTTCTAAGGTTGTATTTTTTCACAGAGGGCTCCCTTTGGGGAGACTTGGGTCCTTGGTCCGGAGATCTTTCTCTCCGCCGAGGAGATCTTCCTCTGGACTGGAATCTCTTTTCTTTTGGATTGGATTGTTTGTTTCCATCCCAGTTCTTCTTTTGACTGTTTAGATTATTTTTAATAAATATTTTTTCAGGACTTTCAATTAGTTGGGGCTTTACTGGTATTCCACCCAAACTATCTCTACCTAGTTCTTCATAGGATTTTTCTATAATTCTGGCAATTTCAGCTGGTTGGTCTGCTATATCTGTCTCTTTTAACCTCTGGCGGATCGCCACATTCGCTGCTTCTCCTTTTATGTTGGCTAGTAATATTGCCGAGACCTGCTTGAAGTCTTTTAGTAATTTCATACCAAGAGTTAAAGCGGGTTCTGGACCGTATTCGTCTTGAATTTGTTTGAGCACATCTGGTATTACTGACATGGATGGAACTCCATGTGTTTTTGTGTAAATGGAAGCAAAGACTGTACCCCAAGTGTCACAGTCCTCCACGTGTGGTGCGATTCCCATTGGAAGACAGATAGTCAGAATCCTGTGTTTATCCACAGGGGTGGTATCTGGAAACACCGCCTCTATTTGGGTGATTTTTTGTGCTAACCAGAATGGTATTTGTTCCCGTTTAGCTGGTACTTTACCTAGGCAGGACTGTATGTTCTGTGGTGTAATTTTATTTGTGTTCCCCTGATGAGGGGTCAGCTGTGGGATTTTAACTACAGGTTGGATGGTTGAAGTCCGCATTACATATTGGACTAGTTGTCTATATATTTTAATTAATTGTTTTAGTTGTACTAAAACATCTGCTGCAGACATTCTTTCGATGTCTGGATGTGGTGTGTATCCGGCTAGGACCGGCCACGTTGCTCCTGGTCTACCTAGTGGACCGAGCCTAGTGATGTGATTATTATGTTTTAGGGCGCCATTAAACAAGAGCAGATGCTCTTGGAATTTGAGTGGTACTTCCACTTCCTCGAAAGGAGTGTAGGTATCCGGAGGTTCCTCTGTTTTATAACAGTGGAACTCCTTTGTTACAGCATTTGCTGCTGGAAAGTTTATCCATGAATAGAATACCTCTGTCTGCCGATATTCGTGTGCCTCAATTACGAATATGACTGTACCACCTCTTGGTGTCAGTCCATTTTCTATAAGTTTTAACGTTATAGATCTTCTTATGTTGACCGGGATGAGTATTATATCCGGGTCTGCTTCTTGCATAGTATTATCAGCTGCTATTACTTCAGCTGCTACTCTAGCTCTCTCTCTTTCATCATCACTGTCTGGCATTTTACTGTCAGGATGGTTATTCTGTTTGTTTGCAGATCAGGTTTCTTATGGAAACAAAGATGAGATGCACAATATTTTGGAACAGTGTATCCTTCAACGTTGATTGAACCAAGAACCATACATAGGAGTTCCCTCCTGCGAGGTTTGGCGGATTTTACCTCTCACCCACTCCAGACGTCTTTGGAGTATTATGGGAAAAAGGGGTCTGAGTGAAAAAGCACGACTGAGTTACTCTAAAGTCTTGCGTTAGTTTTATCGCCTATCCAAACACGTTGGGCGCCATGTAGTGTAGTTCCTATTATCCCAATAGGCTCTGCGCATTGGAATAATACCTCCAATAGTATAGACCTAGACCAGACGTTAACTAGGTCTTCTACTGTCGATATTAGACTTAAAGTTTTGGGTTTGCCAGCTAGCTCAGAGTTCACTAGAAACTTTCTCGAATAGACAAGGAGGAGTTGAACCTCCCTGGATAGACAAGAAGGGATTTAGTTTCTGACAACCATAGAACATGACAACTTTGCTCTCCCCTAATCAAGAGTGTATCTCTAGAGTCGTGTGAAAACAAAAGACAACTTATTTTACTCAGTCAGTACGTGCATTCTTAGTTTCACCAGATTGTAGAGAAAAGGAAGAGACGGGCGTGTTCAAAAAAAGATGTTATTTATTGATCAGTCTCTTTTCTCGTACAAGAGAAATGAATCGATATTATTGCAATACTTATGGTTAAGTAAAGTGCATACAATAAAAGCAGAAGTATAAAATAATACTGTAAAAACATTTATATGGTTTCTAAGCCATATGGTGGTTTAAAATGGATAAAATAGATACATACATATAAACATTTGACTAATCGTACTCAACTGGTGCTTCTAACCACGCCTACCCCAGTGTACCTGACCTAAGCCTAATACGTGGGCGGGGATAGAAAGTAGCAGTCTAAGTTAAGTTTGTTTTGCCAAGTGACTGATTCAAGAATTCTCTGCAAGGGGTTATTCAGTTCCGTACCTTGAATCTAGGATGATTGAGGGATGGTATCTCTCATCTTTGGTCTCGATATTCCAGGCTGCCTGCAAGGGCTGCTCGGAAGTACCGGAGCTGGATTTCTCGGCAGGAGAAAGGCAGCGTCTCGTTCTCAGCGCGTCAGGAAGGCGGGGCAGCTAGTGGGCTTCGCTCTCTGCTGGGCTTCGGGAAGTCTCACTGCTCCGATCTCGTCACCACCGCGTGTGTTTGCTTAAGGCAATATCGGTAATATTTATACCTGTAAGGTGCCGAGATTGACGTAAGGATGGACATAGATACGTCAATAAGGATGTCATACGAGCTGGTCGTTAGCGCATTCTTTTACTGAAGTTCTCGGTGAAATCAAAACAATGGCCGCAGGGTTTTTCCCAGGTTGTCATAGGTTTGATTTGTTTTGAGAACTCCGTATGCCTTATCAGGGGCTGGAGGAATATTGCTTGCCTAATTAGATGGCAAGCGTTATGACCTAATCAGATAACGCGCTCCTGTGCCGTGGTCTGGCGTAATCAGATAACGGTTTCTGCATCATGGGATGGCTGCTAGTTAACTCGTTAACCAGAATAGGGTCAGGAATAGGGGGATCGATACAGAACCTATAGGAATACATCACAAACAATCTAAGGAGGGTGGGTCCCAGAATTCCCAAAAGAAGAAGAATGATGGTCCTAAGAAACCATGGTGCCAATACTGTAAAAGTAAGACTCACTGGTTTAGTGAGTGCACCAAGAAAGGCCAAACTCCTACCACTACTGTCCCTAAGACACCTGCACCCCCTAGTACAGTTAGTAGTGGTAGTGTACCTCCCAAGGCTATGGTTGGGGTAACCCTGGGAACTGAGGTGGATTCTGACTTAGTGAGAATACCTACTCAGGCAGTTCTTGTTTGTACTGGGGACATGGATATGACCCCTACTATAAGTCCTAGTACTCTGGGCACATACAGACAAACGCCTTTAATAAATGGAAAGATGGCTCAGGCCTACAGGGACACATGTGCCAGTGTCACTATGGTGACACCAACATTTGTGGACCCTGACCAGATCATGCTAGGTTCAGATTACCTAGTGACCAATGCTAGCAATGTCACTACCAATCACAGTATGGCAGTTGTTAATTTCTCCTGGGGAGGGGTAACTGGCCTCAAAAGGGTTGTAGTTAGTTCAGACCTCCCAGTGGATTATCTTTTGGGCAATGATTTGGAATCCTCACTGTGGTCAGATGTGGAGTACAGGACTCATGTAGAAATGCTAGGTCTCTCCTCACATGTCCTTGCTGTGACCAGGTGAACTAGTGCTGGATCCTGGAAGAATGGACCAGACACTACCCAAGAGGAAGAGCAGTAGGGGTAAGGCTGAGCCTTCCCCCCTGTCTCAGGTTGAGGATCAGCCCTCACAGGAGGCTGACCCCAAGACCCCAGAAGGAACTGTCCTAGAAGAGCTTGAACCTGAACAGGTTGAGTTTCTTGGGACAGGGGGACCTTCCAGGGCAGACTTGAGACAGGCCCAGTTAGACTGTTCCTCCCTTGAACCCCTCAGACAGCAGGCTGCTGCTGAGGCTGCAGGGAATGCTACAGGTGCCCATAAAGTATATTGGGACGATGGACTCCTATACTCTGAGGCAAGAGACCCCAAGCCTGGTGCTACCAGGAGGCTGGTCATCCCCTTGTCTCTTAGAGGTTTCCTTCTCACCTTAGCCCATGAGATTCCCCTTGCAGCTCACTTAGGCCAGAACAAGACTTGGGACAGGCTTTCCCCACACTTTCACTGGCCTCATATGTCTGAGGACACTAAAGAGTTTTGTCGCTCATGTGTCACCTGCCAAGCCAGTGGCAAATCAGGTGGCACAACAAAGGCCCCCCTAATACCACTACCTGTGGTGGGGGTACCCTTTGAGAGAGTGGGGATAGACATTGTTGGACCAATGGACCCCCCAACAGCATCTGGGCACAGATTTATACTGGTGGGAGTGGATCATGCCACCAGGTATCCAGAAGCTATTCTCCTTAGGACCACTACAGCTCCTGTTGTGGCCAGGGCCCTACTTGGAGTTTTCTCCAGAGTGGGATTTCCTAGGGAGGTTGTCTCTGACAGAGGTGCAAACTTCATGTCAGGATACTTGACTGCAATGTGGAAGGAGTGTGGTGTAAATTACAAATTTACCACACCCTATCACCCACAGTGCAATGGGCTTGTTGAAAGATTCAACAAGACCCTCAAAGAGATGATAAAAGGGTTACCTGAAAAGCTTAGGCGAAGATGGGACATCCTTTTACCCTGCCTCCTGTTTGCTTACAGAGAGGTCCCACAGAAGGGGATTGGTTACAGTCCTTTTGAGCTTCTGTTTGGACATCCTGTAAGAGGACCCCTATGTCTTGTGAAGGAAGGATGGGAGTTACCTCCCAAAAAGCCTAAACTTGACATAGTGGACTATGTACTTGGTCTCCGCTCCAGGATGGCATAGTACATGGAGAAGGCATCTAAAAACCTTGAGGCCAGCCAAGAACTTCAAAAAGCTTGGCATGACCAAAAGGCTGTCCTAACTGTTTACCATGCAGGACAGAAGGTGTGGGTGTTGGAGCCAGTGGCCCCAGCAGCTCTCCAAGACAAATGGTCTGGACCCCATACCATCATTGAGCAAAAGGGAGAAGTCACCTACTTGGTGGACATGGGAACTCCCAGGAGCCCTCACAGAGTACTTCATGTGAATAGGCTCAAAGCATTTGTCAACAGGGAGGACATGGGCTTGCTCATGGCCACAGATGAGGGGCAGGAGGAAGAGAGTGACCATCTCCCAGACCTGCTCACTCAGAACCCTGATGATGGGTCAGTAGATGGTGTAGTCTTTTCTGACAGCCTCTCTGAACATCAACAAGAGGATTGTAAACAGGTTCTTCAATCCTTCAGGCAAATGTTTTCTCTGACCCCCAGTCAGACAAACTGGTGCACACATGAGGTGGACACTGGAGACAGTCTGCCTATAAAGAGTAAAATCTACAGGCAACCTGACCACGTCAGGGACTGCATAAAGAAGGAAGTACAAAAGATGTTGGAATTGGGAGTCATTGAACCCTCAGAGAGCCCTTGGGCTAGTCCTGTAGTTCTAGTGCCAAAACCTCACACCCAGGATGGTAAGAGAGAGATGAGGTTTTGTGTAGACTACAGGGGTCTCAATGCTGTCACTAAGACAGATGCCCATCCAATACCTAGGGCAGATGAACTGATAGATAAGTTGGCTTCTGCAACTTTCTTAAGTACATTTGACCTAACAGCTGGTTATTGGCAGATCAGGTCAGCTGAGGATGCCAAGGCCAAGACAGCATTTTCTACCCCAGGAGGTCATTACCAATTTGTGGTGATGCCCTTTGGTTTGAAAAATGCACCTGCCACTTTTCAAAGGTTGGTGAACCAAGTTCTCACTGTGTTGGATGACTTCTGTGCAGCATATCTAGATGATATTGCTGTCTTTAGCTCCACATGGGAGGATCACCTGATCCACCTGAGGAAAGTTTTGGAGGCCCTGCAAAAGGCAGGCCTCACTATCAAGGCCACCAAGTGCCAGATAGGGCAGAGTCAGGTTGTGTTCCTGGGCCACCTTGTGGGTGGAGGCCAGGTTCAACCATTGGAGAGCAAGATATAGGCCATAAAGGACTGGGCTCCTCCAACCACCCAGACACAGGTCAGAGCTTTCTTGGGCCTGTCTGGTTACTATAGGAAGTTTGTCAAGAATTAAGGGTCCATTATGACACCACTCAATGACCTGACAAGCAAGAAAATGCCAAAGAAAGTTCAGTGGACAGTTAGCTGTCAGAAGGCATTTGATGACCTAAAGCAGTCCATGTGTACTGCACCTATTCTCAAGAGTCCTGACTACTCCAAACCCTTCATTCTCCAAACAGATGCATCTGAGTTGGGTGTGGGAGCTGTTTATCTCAACTGAATATTGATGGTCATGACCAGCCCATTGCTTTTATAAGCAGAAGGCTGACCCCTAGAGAGAAACGTTGGTCAGCTATTGAGAGGGAGGCCTTTGCTGTGGTTTGGGCCCTGAAGAAGTTGAGGCCATACTTGTTTGGAACTCACTTCAAGATTCAGACCAACCATAAGCCCCTCTTATGGCTAAATCAGATGAAGGGTGAAAACCCCAAACTTCTTAGGTGGTCCATTTCCCTACAGGGGATGGACTTTACAGTGGAGCACAGACCAGGGACTGACCATGGCAATGCAGATGGTCTCTCCAGGTATTTCCACTTAGAACAGGAAGACTCACCTGGTCAAGGTTAGTTTAATGTCCCTAAGTTTGGGGGGGGGGTTATGTAGGAGAGTGGGATCTGCAATCCTATGGTCACCCCAGATTTTTGCTTTTTGCTTCACTGGTTTACGACTTTCCCTGGCTGTGGGCCTGCTAATCAGACCCGCAGCCTAGCTGTTCTCTCTCTAAATTGACAACCATGTACTTTAGGTGCATTTACCAATTGGTACTGGGCCACCTTATCAGTCCCTGTACAGTATACCTTAGGTATCCAGGGCATAGGTGTACCCAGGGCCTACCAGGGGCTGAAGCATGTATTATGCCACCCCTGGCTGGCCATCTAAAACGGACACAACTGGCTGCATGACAGCTGGGGCAAGGTGGTGTAATCACCCTTTGCTATAGATATAGTATACCTATATCTAACCCTAAAATGGACACATATATTCCTATCAGTCACTCCTATGGCAGGCCTTATCAATCCTGAAGGCAGAGTGCTTGGAATTATGTGAGATGGTGCTCTGGCATGAGCTGAGCCCGTCTGCAGCTTGCGGAACCAAGTCCTAATAGCTGTTCCATGATAACGCTATACCATATACTCTTAAGTGCATTATATTCCTCGCGGTTAAATGCTAACTCTGGTATAACATTATCAAAACATGTCGAGTAAGGTGTCATACGAATTGGAATACTACCCCCTCGCCAATTCTGGCAACGGGGGTAGCATTCCACCCTTCTAGAGGGACACGACATGTATGTAACTGTGAACCCCGGTTAAAGTTAACTCGAGCCTCAGCATCACAAAATGGATGCTGCCACCACAGACACAAGTCTGACCTCCTGCTGCTGGGAGTCCTTCCATCGAGGGAGGCTTGGACAAAGGGTTTCCTGCCTTGGGAGGTGCTAGCACCACCCCAGACAGGATTTTGTGTATTGAGGTAGGGAGGCCTGAAAGGAATGAGACATGCCTGGGGCACAAAAGGTGCCCTGTGCATACACCGGTTCAAACCAGTTGCTGGGGCACTCCAGCCCCAGCTCTGGCGGGAAACCGGACAAAGGATAGGGGGTGTAGCCAGCCCCCTTCCTGGTCCCACCCAGGGGAGGAACCTAGTCAGTAGTGCAGCCCCCTTTAGGAGAATAAAGGTAGGAGCTGGTCCCATTCCAAATTAGATTATCCTGAACTATTCAACAAGAAGAAACTCTGGCCTTCGACGTTCTGCTCCACAGAAGACTGAAGAATTTACCTTGTGGGCAAGGAGTGTCCACCCTGCAACTGCAGGCACCATCAAGCATCCAGCGGCTTCACTTTGTCATCTTCCCTCAAGGATCCAGACGTCAGAGCCCAACGAGACCCAGATTCCCAGACCTCTCCAACCTCAACCTACATCTGCAGCAAAGCTGAGACCCGTGGGTGCGACGAGACACGTGGGACCGGCCATCTTGAACGAACCTGCACTTCGCTTCCAGCACGACTCCCGAGGTAAACTCAACCAAGTGCTTTGGGGACTGAGAAGCCCCAGCCCCACGCAGCTCCTGCACCGAAGATCAGCCCTCCAGCTTCCACGAGATCTGCGTGGGGCCCTTCTGCTTGTTTGCTGCTCGACGCGTTGTCTGGTCACTTGCCGGCTGGCTAGTGGCCTCCTAGACGACGAACCTTTGAATCTTCACTGCTGGTCTGGTTGCTCCAGATTGGCCCTTGCTCCCTTCCATAAGAGGGGCACCCAGGACTCTCCTAGTCCGCACCAGACGTCTTTTCCACTCACCGCGTGGGTTGCCTTTGCCAAGGCCTGTTGACTCCGATACCGGATCCGACACCGCCGACAGTGAGAGCCTGCGTGGCACAGCTCGTGCCTCCATCCTGGTTGTTGAAGACACCTCCTGGTCCACGTGGCTGCAGAGTCAAGCGTCCACTCTTCACCTGATCGCGACGACAGCACCTGGTTCCTTCCTGGTTCCACACCGGTCATTGGCAATTGACTTTGAACACTGTCCCCTCTGCTTTCAGGTCCTCTTCTTCACCGATCCACCCTTGGATCGCACCCGACATCTTCCTCCTGGTCGCCTGCAGCATCTTTTCTTCCAGGCTCCATAGACTTCAACGCGAGAACCCGACACACTTTGACACCTATACACCCGCAGTCCGTGGGTGAGGTAACGAGAGCATTTCGGTGCTCAAGGGTAGTTTAACTGTCCTAGTGTCCCGTTCCACAGTCGTTTTAGTCCTACCTAGTCAGGATTGTCCGTACTCACCTTTTTCTTAAACTGTACTGTCCATAGACGTTGTTACGCATCTCACGTGTGAGTTCACACTCTGCACACGCGTTCCGTGGGCCTCCTATTACTTACCTAGTGTTGGTATAGCGTGGTCCCATCGATCCTACAGCCTCTGGACAGCTCCATTCCTTTTATTGACTTTCACATTCCACTTACTTAGTATATGGTTTGTCGTGCCCCTAGGGCACCATTGTAATTTTGTGCAACTTGTCGTTTTTCTCGCAAGAGATTGTCATGTGCTTAGCCATCTGACCTCATAAAGAGTTCAGAGGTGTTGTTATAAATAAATATAGTGGTTATTGTCATAACAACCTGTGTGGTGTCCTTTCATCTGGTATTCAAGGGGTTATATTGTGGTAAAACAGCTGGCTTCACATGCCAAAAGAGTTTAGCCTAAGACTGCTTTGTCCATGCTACCATTAGGATAGCTGGTCTATAAGGTTGACTTACAACCAATCACCATAAGGGTTGTTTTGACTGATACAAGGTGATCACTAGAACTAGTTAGCATCATATATCAGGCCAACTTCTCACACTTGGCATATAAAGCTCTATTGTAGTTACCACCCGGGAGTAACCCTCTATCCATTGCGTATCCAGGATCTAAGCCAGGCCCATACATACCTTGGTTTATGGCCGCCAATTGAGAGGCCCAGTAATATCTCCTGATGTCTGGGAGGGCAATACCATCGTCATACCATGGTAACGTCAATTTAGCCAGAGCGATTTGTGGTCTGCCTTCCCATAATAATCTAAGTTGCACCCCTTCCACCTCTCGGAAATAACTGGCTGGGACTATATCTAATGTGTTCTGGAGGGCGTAAAGAAAGCGAGGTAGGGACATCATCTTTAAGAGTGCTGCCCTTCACAACAGGGAAAGAGGCAGCTTCCTCCAGCTGTCCACGTCGCTCTTCAATCTGACCAATGGGGGAAGCAGGTTCCTATTGTATCGAAGTTTGGGATCCAGTGAACTAAAAATCCCCAGATACTTAAATCCATCAGTAGCGACTTGAATCGGGCAATTACGCGGGGGAATCGGGGTGTCGCCACTCAGAACATATAAATAGGACTTCCCCCAATTTATAGTAAGCCCCGAATTCCTACCATACGAGGCCAGAACATCCCAGACGACATTTAAGGACTTTCTGGGTGATGTTAAATAGAGTAAAATGCCGTCCGCATACAGAGAAATCCGGTCCTCTATCTGGGGAGACCACCGAATACCCCGAATGGAAGGCTCCCAGCGGATCCAGGCTGCCAAAGGTTCGAGTGCTAGCGAGAACAGAAGGGGCGAAAGAGGACATCCCTGTTGGGTGCCCTTTCCCAGACCAAACGCTGCAGAAACTCGGTTATTAACTACCACTTGCGCAAGAGGTTCAGTATATAACAGTTTTACCCAACTAATATACTCCGGTCCGAATCCAAACTTAATCAAGACCGCCCACAAATAAGGCCATTCTATCGTTTCAAAGGCCATTGTCGCGTCTAGTGACGCTATTATAGCTTGTTCCCCCAGGGTATGGGCCCTGGCTAACACTCCGTGCAACCTACGAAGTTTCAATGCCGTATTCCTATGGGGAATAAAACCAGACTGATCAGTATGTATTAGTCCACTAATAACCTTGACAAGTCTATTTGACAATAATTTAGCAAGAATCTTGGGTTCCGCGTTTAATAACGAAATAGGCCTATATGAGGCACATTCAGTTTTCGGTTTACCGTTCTTATGTATAACCACTATAGATGGCACTCTCTGATCATATGGTAATATCCCCTGTTCTCGTGCTGCCACAAACATATTTCTGAGATAGGAAGCAATCCTATCGGGTCTGAGCTTATATAACTCAATCGGGAGTCCGTTAGGTCCCAGCGCCTTACCTGAGTGTAAGGAGCGCACTGCCAGGGCGACCTCATCGGCAGTGAGGGCACCGTCCATAAAAACGTGGTCTTCCTTAGTCAGGCCTGGGAGTTGGATATCCCGCAACAGCAAGTGGGAGTCCTCCTCCGGCCGCCCTGCAACCGAGGAGTACACTGTACGAGAGAAGACCGCAAAAGCGTCCACTATACCCCGGGGGTCTGTTATTCTCGCTCCCTCTGCCGTCTCCAGTTCTGGAACCACCCGGTCCACCCTATCTCTTTTATCCAGCCAGGCAATAAGCTCCCCAGCCTTATCTCCGACATCATACAGTCGGCCCTGCTGCTCTCAACTTAAGGCCTTGGCACTATCAGTGACTAACGCTTTATAATCAAGTTGCTTTAGATGCAGAGCATGCAGTTTGGCCCGGGATACCTCCTGCTCAAAGTCCGCCTCAATCTTAGTAATTTCAGATTCTATGTTCGCCACTTCTGCATTCCGATCCTTCTTTTCTTCTGCGATTAGCGACAAGGCCTGGCCTCTTATTACCACCTTAAAGGCCTCCCACAGTGAAAGTGGAGATGATACTGATCCCACATTCTCCTGAAAATAATGTTCTAACGCCTTCAACAAGTCCCTACGGACCTTAGGATTGCGCATGTACCATGGATTAATGGGAGCTATCCTGCCGCCCGAGTCCGGTCTGATGTCAAACCTGAGCCAGAGCGGCAAATGATCCGATATTCCTCTAGCCAGGTGTGCAGCCTCGGTGATGCCATACGCCTGAGCCGCCGGCACAAAACAGTGATCTATACGGGAAAGACTACCATGTGTGCCAGAGTGGAAGGTGAACTGTCGCTGGCCCGGATAAAGCATTCTCCAACTATCGATCAAACCCAACGCTTCCATGAACTCAGGAAGCCATCTTTTCGTCCGCCCCGTATCTCGGGGAATCCAGAAGGGTTTTCCCTAAATCTACAAATGTGGTTGCCTGCATACCCGGGGGAACGTATACCGACATCACGGACAGGATATGCCCCTCCTAACGGCCCGATATTCCTACATATCTGCCCCTATCATCCACAGTAACCGAATCAATCACCATCGGGAGCGTTTTCTTAATCAGAATCCCCACCCCCCTTGACCCAGAAGTGAAACCCGCATGCGCCACCATTCGGAACCCCATTCTATGCATTGCCCTGCATGAGTTACCCACTAAATACGTCTCCTGAAGCAGGACCACATCCGGGGCGTGACGTCTAAGAAACTGAAGAACCACACCACGCTTAATTTTGTCCCCCAACCCATTAACATTCCAGTTAACACCTTCAGCCCCCTACCCCATCATTAAACATGAAATGAGTCATTCTCCTCTCCAGTTCCTGTACCTTAAACATGCTACAATTCTGAGTGAAGCCTTGTAATGTAATGCCTACAGCAAACTACACCAAAAGAAAACAAAAAAGTCCATCCCAAAACAAACCACCTTTACCACCCCCCACCCTGCACCCCCGCTCACGGTATCCATCCGCCCCCAACTCGCAGTGTGCCTGTCGCCCCATAATCTATCTACTAAACTATCGAAGAGTAACTCTGAGGAGGAGTACGGCCCCCATTTACGCGCACAGCCCCAGCAATACTATCAGGTCCATCTAAGCAATGCAGACAATCAGCTAATTTCTATAGTCACCAGCCCGCACCCTGCCCCAACCCAACCCGACCACACCCGCAGCAATAGAAGTTTTTATTCTTTTTCTTGGGTGACCTCGTCTTCATCACCGCTCCATCGCTGTCGCTCATCCTGAGGATAAACCGCGTCCAGCCAGTCCGCTGCAACCTCGGGAATGTCAAAGAAAAAAACTCTCCCCTCATGCTCCACTCTCAACTTGGCAGGATACAGCATGGCGTACTTTAGTCCTTTGTCCTGGAGTCTCCTCTTGATGCCCATGAAGGTTTGTCACTGTTTCTGAACTGCTTGTGTAAAGTCCGGGAAAAAACTGAGAGCAGAGTTTTCATACTGAAGAGGACCTCCATTCCTGGATGCTTGCAGGATAGCGTCTCTATCCCTAAAGTTAAGCATCCTCGCAATCATAGGCAGGGGTGGGGCCCCAGGACGCGGTCTCCCACCTGGAAATCTGTGCGCTCTTTTCACCGTAAAGAAATTCCCAAGGCCTCGGGGCTTTAAATGGTTGAGAATGATGTCTTCAACAAAAAGGTCGGCGGCCTGTCCCTCAGCCTTTTCAGGCACACCAATAATACGCACGTTGTTTCTATGGGCCCTCCCTTCGTATTCGTCCAACTTGCGGCCCGCGACATCACTGGCGGTTTTGAGATCACAAACTTCTTGCTGCAGCGAGGCCACATCATCCGTGAGACTAGTCGTTTTAATGTCCAGGGATTTCACATTTTCGCTGGTTTTAGTGAGGTCTGCACGGATTAAGTTAACCTCTATTGTCACCGTGTCCAGTTTATGATCCAGGGACTCCATCTTTTTACCTAGGGAGGCTCGTACCCCCTCAATCGCCGCCATCACATCCTTCAGCGTGGGCTCACCTGTGGTAGTCGACGTCTCCCCACCTACATCTTGGGACATCCCGTGCCAGATGGCGATCCCCTAGGTTGTGTGTAACGGTCCAGCTTGTTGGTTTGGGTATACTTGGGTCCCCTGGGTGCCTTTGATTGTTGCTTTTCGGTCTCGGGCTTCGTCGCCATTTTGTCAACCGTGTAAAGCAATCCAAGCCTCCGCAGCGCTCCCACCACGGAAGACGCAATCCAGGAACGAAGTGCAAGATGGGCACACCTTTGAGATCAATGCAACGAGGCAATCCGTGCCTGACTTAACAACTAGGAGCGGCAATGGTCATTCAGGCCCCATCGAACCCCACTCCTGCGGGCGGTCTATCATGCTCCGAGTTCAATTTGATGCATGATGCCATCAGGTCTTCGCTAGTGCCTGCACCACCAACCCTTATCCAAGGTCTGTTACGTGCTCAATCGCTGCTCCCCTCCAGGATGCTCCGCAGCAATTAAAACAGGCACCTCTGAGCTCCAGGCGCCCAATAAACCTGCCACCTTAATGTTCGTCCATGGGTAGGGGAGGGTCAAAATGCCTTGTCCAGCAAGGGGAGCAGCACAGCAGCAGCACCCAGCCTTATAGGAGAGGCAAGTAATTACACAGGCCGGCTGCTGCAGAGTCCTCCAGGCCCCAGCACGCTAAGGGCAAAGCCTGCCTGAGTCTCGGTGAGCTCAGCCCCCCCAGCTGCTGTCCGGAAACATGCACTGGAGAAGGAAAGGGGGGCCCCAGCCCAACCGATGCGCGCTATTGCGCTAGCCCAACCACGGCTCCGCACCCGCAAACAGCTCCGGGGGGGCATCGGGAGTGAGGCAGGAACTTTCACGGGACCGAGCCGGTGACTTCCGGTTTCGGTTCTGCTATTGATCAATTGCAGCAGGGGCTCAACTCTCACTCGAGTCCCCGGCTTACAAATGTCTAGGCCGCAATCTTCAGGGGCCTCTCTCTCCCGCACCACACTGCCGATCAGAGCGCCGCTTCACTGCCCGCATCGATGCCTGCAGCCAGAACTCAGGATGATCAACAGGATAATCCCCGGGGCGGCGGGGGTCTCGGGAGCCTAGGACTCACGCGGCCATCTTGGTCGCGATCGTAGCTCCTCCTCCCCGAGTGACTTTCTTAATATCTTATCTAGGAGGGGAATGCTGCGGCATGGGCTACAACTTTAGTTAATGAGGATAACTCCTTGATATATTATTGGTCTCGTTTTTAAGGCTGATTTTTAAAAGGTGTTTGAGTTTTGTATGGTGACTCAGTCAGCTGAACGAGAAGTATTCGATTTGAGACAGGGCAATGAAGACTTGGGGCCAGATGTACAACCCACCAATTTGCGACTCGCAGATTGCATCGTATTTGCGACGTGCATATTGAGATGTATAACAGTGTCTCAGACACTGTTTGCGATTCCTAATGGGGTCACAAATTGCATGCCTCATTTAAATTAATGAGGAAGGCGCAATGTGCGACCTCATTAGGAATGGCTAGTACTCACAGGGAAGGTGACCTGTTGGGGCCAGCAGACCACCATGTCTGTGACTGCTTTAAAATAAAGCAGCTTTTTTTTTTAATGCAGCCCGTTTTCCTTAAAGGAAAACAGGATGCATTTAAAAAAAGAAAAATGAAACTTTTCATTTGAATTTTTTAAGGGCTGGCAATTAACCCTGGGACCACTGCCTTCCCTTAAAACATTTTTAACCCATTCACAAAGGGGAATGGGGTCCCCTGGGGGCCCCTTCTCGTTTGCAAATGGTTTAGCGCCTATTTGAAGTGGGTGGTAAATTGTGAGTGTTTTGGTTGCAAAACATTCATAGATACAAATGCGAGTAGCTATTAGGAAGGGATGCCCCTTCCTAATAGCCCGTCGCGAACCCTATTTGCGAATTGGTAAAATTTACCGATTCACAAAATGAGGGGTGTACATGGCCATGCTATAAATTGCGGTCGCAAACGGGCCGATTGCCCGTTTGCGACCCCTATTTAGTGCCGTACATCTGGCTCTTGGTGATGTATCTGACAACCTTCAATCGGTTGGTGGCTTTAACAGGATGGGCTGAAGAGCAAAGAGCAGCTCTTTATTCTAGAGGTTTGAAGGAAGAGATGAAAGACCTCCTGGCACAAGTGGAATCCCAGTCTCATACTTGGGCAGATTTAATTAATCTAACAGTACATTTAGACCATAGACTGACAGAGGCAAGGGGGATAAGAAGAAGGCTGAAACCAAAACCTTTGATAGAACCAAATCTAGTCCTGTGGTAGAGAGCCCTGAGCCAATGGAGATGAGTTTGCGGGGACCTATATCCAAGGAAGAATGAGAAAACCTTTGAAAAAATGATTTATGTTGATATTGTGGAAGGAAAAGCCATTTCATAGCAGAATGCCCCACCAGACCTAAATCTACCAAATGTTAGGGTTTGCAAAAGTTGCTGTCACATAGCAGAAACAGGAGCATGTTGTGGGATTAGAAGAAGGGTCTCCTGAAAAGTATTGCAAACACTTTCCAAAGTGCTGTGCCTCATTTGATCCTCAAAGCTAAAATTGCAACGAAGGAGGTAGGAACGTAAGAGGTAAAGGCTATGATAGATTCTGACGCTAGAGGTAATTTTACAGACTCAAAATACCTGTTCTTATTATAATTATCCACACATGACAAGGACAAACCTGAGATGGGCAGGACGGTCAATAATACCATGTTGTCTTCAGGACGTATTACTGAATTGGTATCATTCTCTTTTACAGATTCCCAAGTTCATCATCACAAAACTATGCAATTTGATGTTAATTAGAAAAACAAGATTGCCACAGCGGACCACACGGAAAAAGCACCTACACCTTCAAGAGTCCCAAGTAATATTAGATTTGCTGTGCTGAACACCTCCGAGACCTGCTGTGGTTGGGTCCCATTGGATTCCCAGAAGAGAGTTTGAAAACACGTGGAGGCAGCACCAAAGTCAAAGTAATATGCAAGGCGATAAATAGTATATGAAAATATTGTTATTTTTATTAGTTTTTTTCTTTCTTTTGCAAAGTGCACAAAAACAGCCAACGCGTTTCGCTCCCCAGCCTTGGGAGCTTCGTCAGGGCACGATCAAATATACTTGGACCTATATTGGTATTAAGGTCAAATGGAAGTAACCACATTCAAGGTGGCATAGCTTAGACAGCGTAGAACTTGGAGATATAGTCTGTCCGAAATCCAATGGAACTAGGATAGTGCTCACAAAGGAAAAACGTTGTATGAGTCAATTAATCCACAAGTATGTTTAGGGACTTCACGGGGGTCATAAGTCGCTATAATCAAGAAGCAAAATTATGCAAAGAATCTGTAATAATCTGTAAAACAGCGTTTTTCCCGGGGGACTGTGTGTCGGATATCCGTACGTGAGACTGAATACAATTTGCAGCTTATCAAGGACTGCACATCAATTTCACAATTATCCTTGGATGAAAAGAATATTTGACCAATGTAACTATTACAGATTCTTTGCATAATTTTGCTTCTTGATTATAGCGACTTATGACCCCCGTGACGTCCCTAAACATACTTGTGGATTAATTGACTCATACAACGTTTTTCCTTTGTGAGCACTATCATAGTTCCATTGGATTTTGGACAGACTATATCTCCAAGTTCTACGCTGTCTAAGCTGTGCCACCTTGAATGTGGTTACTTCCATTTGACCTTAATACCGATATAGGTCCAAGTATATTTGATCGTGCCCTGACGAAGCTCCCAAGGCTGGGGAGCGAAACGCGTTGGCTGTTTTTGTGCACTTTGCAAAAGAAAGAAAAAAACTAATAAAAAGAACAATATTTTCATATACTATTTATCGCCTCTGCATATTACTTTGACTTTGGTGCTGCCTCCACGTGTTTTCAATTTGATGTTAATGATGCTCCTCAATTCAAACCAATATTGGGCATGTCCTGGTTAACACTGCATAATCCCTCTATTGATTGGAATCATCGCAGTAGAACATTAATTTTGACCTTTTGTACTCGATCTCTCAATCACAACAGACTATGCCGGTGAGTACTCACCTATCTCATGTAATAGCCACTGCAGCTGAAAAGGAGCTTGTCCTGCCCCCTCACTATGCGGATTATGCCGATGTGTTTAGTCAAAGTAGTGTAGAAACCTTACCACATCATAGGTCATACAACTGTCAAATCGAACTTGTTCCTGGGGCACAAATTCCCTGCAGTCATATATATATGCTCTTACTGAAAAAGAAAACCAGCGTCTAAAGGAGTGTATTGACAAGTATGTGGAAAACGGATTTATACGCCCATCCATATCTCCAGCAGCCTCTCCTTTGTTTTTCATTCTGAAGGCAAATGGGAAGCTATGTGCATGCGTAGACTATCGTGCTTTGAATGCAATAACCATTAAAAAATGGCATACGCTACTGCTCATCTCGGTCCTGTTGCATCAAGTCAGATCAGCCTCTATCTATACCCGACGGAATCTTAGAGGGACATATCATTTGGTATGCATATACAAAGGCGATGAGTGGAAACTAGCATCTTGCACCAGATTCGGTCTATACGAATATTGTATGGTGCTGTTCGGTCTATGCAATGCCCCAGTGGCTTTTCAGCATTAAAGAAATTAGGTTTTATGAAAATTTTGGGACCAATTTGTTATTGTGTATATTGACGATTCCTGATATACTGACCTACTGAACAAACCATGTCCACCATGTTAAAACCATTTTAGGGACTCTGAGATAACATGATCTGTTTTGTAAACTGTCAAAGAGTGAGTTTCATGTCACTAGTATGGAATTGTTTTATTTAATCTTAACCATTCAAGGGTTACTAATGTCAGAGTGAAAGGTACAAGCAGTGCAGGACTTGCCGATCCCACAAAATGTCAAAGACATACAAAAATTCTTGGAATTCACACTTTTTTATTGTTTAGTCCAAAGTTTTCTGCCCTGATTGTCCCAGTCAAAAAGCTGACGAGAAATAATGCAGTATTTCATTGGTCCTTTAAGTGCGAGAAGGTCTTCACTATGCTTAAGGAAGCCTTCACGTCCGCTCCTGTCCTCGCTCATCCAAATGTGGCTGAACCCTTTAATGTAAAGGCTGATGCATCCAAAGAGGCCATGGGAGCTACTTTGTCCCAGTGACACACCACCACGAGAGAAATGCACAGAGTGGCTTATCTGTCTAAAAGATTTAACCCAGCAGAAATCAATTATATCATAGGAGAGAAAGAACTACTGGCTATCTGTATAGCTTTCAAAGAATAGCAACACTATTTGTTGGAGGTCGGGCATCATGTAATGGTGGACACTGATCACCAAAACCTCCAGTTTTTTAAGTCAGCCAGAACTTTCACCCCATGCTATCTAAGATGGGCTCTATTCTTCTCAGAGTATGAGTTCATAGTGACCTTCTGTGGCGGTACTGACAATAGGAGGGCGTACTCTCTATCCAGATACTATGAGGAAACTAGCATTGATAAAACAGAAACAGTGTGTCCCATCATTCCAGCACAACATTTTGTAGGTGGAAGCACAATCCATCAATTCTTGGATGAAATCCAATGAGCCATACAATTGGTAGAACTTGCTAAGTGGGAAGCACAAGATATGCGTAGAAGTATTCATGAGGGGGTTACCTTTTCATGGGGCATTGTTGTATGGTCCCACCCAGGCTCTTCCGGTGCAAGCCATACATTGGTGTCATGATACCAATATGCTCGGGCATCCAGGTATAGCAAAGACACAAGAGATTGTAACAAGACATTTCTGGTGGACAGAAGTTAAAAAAGATGTTAAATAGCATGTTGGTAAATGTGACATATGCGCCCAAGGCAAGGCAGACTACTCCCACCCGAAAGGGTTGTTACTCCCATTAAAAACCCCAGAAAGAATGGGGGAGGATATCTCAATGGATTTCATGGTAAGCTTACTTCAGTGCAAGAAGTAGGACACCATTATGGTGGAAGTGGACAGGCTATCAAAGATGGCCCTTTTTAAGGCATAGGTAGGTGTTCCCCAAGCCTCCAAATTAGCCCAATTGATGATGGAACATGTAATGTGGTTATATGGCCTTCCGCAAACGATTTCTTTTGATCGGGGAACGCAATTCACCTCGCTGGTCTGGAAGGCATGGTGTGCTACTTTGGGCATTAAATCCTGTTTGTCTACTACTTTTCACCCTCAAAGCGATGGAAAAATGGAGAAGGTCAATCAGTGTACTAAGCAATACTCTTGGTGTTTTATAAAAGACAACGGTAAGATTTGGAGGGAAACGCTCTGGCTTGCAGAATTTGCATACAATATAGTACCTCATTCATCTACTGGGTTTCCACCATTTTTGCTGCGAGTGGGTGTCATCCGAAATATTTGCCATTGTTAATACCTTGCAAAAAAACAAGAGAAGGTCAGTCTATTGTTATGACAAGAAAACCTAGTCAGCTCCAAGAGGACCGACCACCAGATGCAAATAACCTGCCCAATACTTGGCTAGAGAGAAGTCTCCATCAGCCCACCCATTTGGCGGAACTTCGTCATGTGGAAGACTATGAGAGAAAGGTCAAGTATAACCCGATGCTGCACTAAGGCTAACGTAAGTAAGTACCCGGCCAAATACTCTCACTGTTCTCAGCCAAAGTAGTTGTTCAAGGTAAGAGACAACTGATGGAGTGCAGGGCTCGTGAAATACAGGTGCAATTAAAAATGACTATGGGGACAAAAAATAAAATTTATTAGGTATTGTCCGCATGCCATGGGATAAAAATAGATCGCCTGATAGTGTATAGCAAATTTACTATCTCCCGGCGAGTAGTGAGGTCGACATGTTTCAGCCGTGTGGCAACCTTGCCCGGCTTTCTTCAGGACCTAATGATTGTTAAAAATGCTACTGCAAGGAAAGCAATCAATGTAGAAATATATACACAGTGATTTGCACAAGAAAAAGAAAATAAATCAGTGGTTTGTTACCACCCTACCCGACATGATTCTCATGTATATGTAGGTGAGACCATTTTCTTCATTCCTGAAACACAAAGCCTTTGTGAGTGCAAGAGTCAAGCTAACTCTGGTGGAAAGAAAAACTAGGAGCTTAAAGGTTCAAAAGTCAAGACAAGTCGATTTTAAATTATAATCGACCGTGCCAGTTCATTATTGTAACTTTATTAAGGCAATTGTATATTTTAACAATATGTTGGTACTCACCCAGATTTCTGTGGGAGTGTGCCTCACCTCAACCGGTGACTGCTCGGTGATAGAGGCCCGCTCTATTCGTGGGCAAAACAAGGAAAAAAGAGGTGAGTGTATCATCCTCCTTATATCCAAATGTTTTATCCTCATAAAATCGAAAATCAAAAGAAACCTTAATCAAAAAGACTAAAAACATGGCGCTCTACACCATGAGTGATAATTGGCTGGCAACTGACAAGGATGGTTGAATCACATTCAATTGTGTCTCAATCTAAATTTAGATAGGTACTGTACGTCTATAATTATCAGTTTTGTCTATGTGTTTCACTGATGTGGCTGTGTTCATAGTCTGTCCCTTTCCTGTCACAAAGATTGAGACCAAAAAGGAAGCAAGCAAACATAACACACCCATCCTATGTATGTATGTTGATGGTAATACATTGTGCATAAGGTTTACACAGGATTTACCTAAGTGTTGTATGTGCCTATAAGTATTAGCCCAACGCTGGGACAAACGATAGAGAAGACTCAATTTGACATAAATTATCCTCCAGCAGGCAGTTCAAATACTAAGCTACGAGCCTCTTACCTGTCCGTCGGTACCTCGTTCCGATCTTCGAGCAGTGGGGGAGGTACCGACGGCAGGTCGAGCTCCTCTTCTTATACTTGTGTTAATTGGCTAATTGGTCCATGCTGGAATTTCGACCAATCTTTTTAAAACGTATTAAGTAACGCGCTAAACAGTTGGTTGTTCCCGGGTAGCCGCGGGCACCTATTGACTTTCTTGATTGCCCTCTCTACACATGCGCCGGACAGAAACACTGTCACCATAGTGGAGCCGCCAACGAGACAATCATCCGCCGAGCATGCGTGCGAATGGGTCATCATTGTTCCGCGCATGCGCGCATGGTACAATGCGGGTAGAGTCAGCACTAATCAGGCCTGGTGTCATAAGTCGGGAATACATTCCCTGGTAGGTGTCATATCCTAGTAATTTATAAACATGCTAAGCAGACAGGTTGCGACGTATTGTGCTCTTATGTTCGCTAATGCGCATTAGCGAACATAAGAGCACAATACGTCGCAACAAACAATCAACGTGCCTAACAAATCATTTCCTACTCCTAAAACATCATGCAGATGAAATGAGGTGGTTGGTTTTGGAACGTCCACAGATTCCCAAGCATGTGACCGATGTATCTAGGTTTTTGTTCATCAAGGAACAGAAATGGATTTTTAAGCTCAAAACAGATACAGCAGGCCTGAATGACAACATTCCGTGGGTTTCCATATAGTCGGGATCTGCACCATTTAGTTGTTGCACCAACCTGTCTGCTTAGCATGTTTATAAATTACTAGGATATGACACCTACCAGGGAATGTATCCCCGACTTATGACACCAGGCCTGATTAATCCGTAGCACACATAACAGGTATGATGTGAGGTTGAAGACAGTAACAATATGCGATTGATATCAATATCTGTAGTTTCAAATTCTGCTTTCATATTAGCCTCAGTGTCAGCGTCAAGCCACTCCTCTGTTTTCGTGTGATGCCAAAAGGGTTCCACCTCCAGACTTCCCCAACTCTGGAAAGAAGCAACTCAGAGTAGTGAGGTAGTCAGGTGAGGGAAAATGTGGACGAGGGAAGGACCAGTGGGAAGCGGGAGACCTGCAACAAAAGAATACAGATTTAATACATATTCTATCAAAGCTTACTACTCTCATATGGTCTCACTAGAACTCACTAGTACCTTTCCACTGGCTGTAAACTCTTGTAGTAGTACTTCTAATACGTTGGGACATCAGCTTCTGACTTAAGCCTTCCTACAACGATAAACCACAATGATAAATACACCACTCCACTTGCATGCTCTTACTCAGACAAGGAAAGTATTTTCACATACATACCCAGCAACCACTCATCCAGATATAACTTAAACACAGCTCCCAGAAAAGGGCTTCCTTCCCAGCAAGAATGAGATTTGAACGACCCCAAGGAAAGGTGCTCCGCAAGTTCGGAGTACGAGTTAGAAATGAGGTACAAAACAATAAACTCAGGGTCCATAGGAAGGAGTGGTTTCTCCTCGATTGCAGAAGCAACACAACAGCAAGCGCTTCCTTCAGCACGAAATAAGGAAGAACACAGATTCCACTTGAGCAATTAGTCAAAACAGTCTTTTCCCCAACGAGTAAAAAGAAATGTTCAGCTTACTTTAGGATAAGGGCAAACTCCAGAAAACGAAGCGCTTCCAAGAGCGCGAGGAAAAGTAAACCAAATGTCAATCCAAATAAAGATCCGATAAGATTTCCACCCACAGATCCAAGGCTGGAGGCTACACGTTGTGTTGATTAGCGCTTCCCTCAGCGCGAAGAAATCAACACCAACAGGGATAAATCAAACACGGGGGTGGGAAAGGACCACGAACACCCCTTCCATTCCGTGAGAGAAAGTCTTTGAATGGCGCTTCAGTAGCGCCCGAAAAGAAGCACCTCCAGAGGCGGAGAAAACAGCGCTTCCTCAGCGCACAGGGGAAGTCCGGCGAAGGCACGCCGCTCAGCTAGATACAGGAAAGGAGAGAGAGCCTCCACGCAACCAGCGTGAGACTCGATGCTGAGGAATCCAATGCAAACGGCAGATTACGCGCGCCTCAGCCCACGCCTTACTGGGTGATATAATGACAATGCTCCTCCCCACCAGGCTTTCTCGGTGATGTAGTCCAGGGCATACTTGACGGTGTAATAGTAGGTGCTTCGAACACTGCTGGCTCCAGTCAGCGCCTGACACTCAGCTTGGTAATACCTGTCTGTAGGTGGAGAGTGGTTAAATAGCGTCAAAATAATCAACAACCCCATATGAAATTACTTACATCACCATTGGTCATGTAGAGCTTACACTGTTCCTTCAAGCATGTGACTTTTTGTACCAATTCTGATGACTACTGACAGCAGGCAGATTATCTCACTACCCCCTATTTTTTGATTTTTTGATTTCCAGAATCACCAAAATATATATAGGCTTAATACCGAGCAGAAATCTTGACAGTTTTTGACACCTAATATGGCACAGCCTTAATATATTGATCAAGTCATCATTATACTTCTTAATTACTTTCTAGTCTGATTTGACTAGTGAAACTTGGCAATCCATTTACTGTAGATACACGCAGCGTGATGAGATCACCGTTATCAATGCGATCTTGCATTTGGTGCCTTCGCGCATTTCTGCTAGTGCTGACTCTACCCGCATTGTACCATGCGCGCATGCGCGGAACAATGATGGCCCATTCGCACGCATGCATGGCGGATGATTGTCTCGTTGGCGGCTCCACTATGGTGACAGTGTTTCTGTCCGGCGCATGCGTAGAGAGGGCAGTCAAGAAAGTCAATAGGTGCCCGCGGCTACGCGGGAACAACCAATTGTTTAGCGCGTTACTTAATACTTTTCAAAAAGATTGGTCGAATTTCCAGCATGGACCAATTAGCCAATTAACACAAGTATAAGAAGAGGAGCTCGACCTGCCGTCGGTACCTCCCCCACTGCTCGAAGATCGGAACGAGGTACCGATCGGACAGGTAAGAGGCTCGTAGCTTAGTATTTGAACTGCCTGCTTGAGGATAATTTATGTCAAATGGGGTCTTCTCTACCATTTGTCCCAGCTTTGGGCTAATACTTATAGGCACAAACAACACTTAGGTAAATCCTGTGTAAACCTTATGCACAATGTATTACCATCAACATACATACTTAGGATGGGTGTGTTATGTTTGCTTGCTTCCTTTTTGGTCTCAATCTTTGTGACAGGAAAGGGACAGACTATGAACACAGCCACGTCAGTGAAACACATAGACAAAACTGATAATTATAGATGTACAGTACCTATCTAAATTTAGATTGAGACACAATTGAATGTGATTCAACCATCCTTGTCAGTTGCCAGCCAATTATCACTTATGGTGTAGAGCGCCATGTTTTTAGTCTTTTTGATTAAGGTTTCTTTTGATTTTCGATTTTATGAGGTTAAAACATTTGGATATAAGGAGGATGATACACTCACCTCTTTTTTCCTTGTTTTGCCCACGAATAGAGCAGGCCTCTATCATCGAGCAGTCGCCGGTTGAGGTGAGGCACGCTCCCACAGAAAGCTGGGTGAGTACCAACATATTGTTAAAATATACAAATGCCTTAATAAAGTTACAATAATGAACTGGCCCGGTCGATTATAATTTAAAATTGACTTGTCTTGACTTTTGAACCTTTAAGCTCCTAGTTTTTCTTTCCACCAGAGTTAGCTTGACCCTTGCTCTCACAAAGGTATTGTGTTTCAGGAATGAAGAAAATGGTCTCACCTACATATACATGAGAATCATGTTGGGTAGGGTGGTAACAAACCACTGATTTATTTTCCTTTTCTTGTGCAAATCACTGTGTATATATTTCTACATTGATTGCTTTCCTTGCAGTAGCATTTTTAACAATCATTAGGTCCTGAAGAAAGCCGGGCAAGGTTGCCACACGGCTGAAACATGTCGACCTCACTACTCGCCGGGAGATAGTAAATTTGCTATACACTATCAGGCGATCTATTTTTATCCCATGGCATGCGGACAATACCTAATAAACTTAATTTTTTATCCCCATAGTCATTTTTAATTGCACCTGTATTTCACAAGCACTGCACTCCATCAGTTGTCTCTTACCTTGAACAACTACTTTGGCTGAGAACAGTGAGAGTATTTGGCCGGGTACTTACCTATGTTAGCCTTAGTGCAGCATCGGGTTATACTTGACCTTTCTCTCATAGTCTTCCACATGACGAAGTTCCGCCAAATGGGTGGGCTGATGGAGACTTCTCTCTAGCCAAGTATTGGGCCGGTTATTTGCATCTGGTGGTCGGTCCTCTTGGAGCTGACTAAGTTTTCTTGTCATAACAATAGACTGACCTTCTCTTGTTTTTTTGCAAGTTCTGTATTGGGAATATTGAGTAAAGTTGGTCTATAAATACTATCCCCTAGACCCTCCCATACACGTTTTTTTTCCGATTGTTAATACCTTACCAGCAAGATACAGTGCCTCATGTAGCAGAGCACATACGTAAATTGGCAGCCATTGCAAAGACAAATACACATTTATTTGCAGCCAAAGAACAATATTGAAATTTGCCGATCAAAAAAGATGGATAGGGCCTCAGCATGCAGAAGGAAACAGAGTGTGGCTACCTACAAAATACCTAACATTCAAAGTGCAATATAAGTTCCAACCAAATTTGTGGGATCCTTCATTGTTCAGAAACAAATCAATCCGGTCAGTTATCAATTACAATTGGCACCATCTATGAAGATACACCCAGTATTTCACACTTTACTTCGCAAACCAGCCTCAGATAAAGCATGACCTCGTCCTCCCCCTATTTTTAGGTCTCACCTAGCGTTGCTGCGCACATGTGCAGTGCGCTTGGTGAGATTTAATGCAGATGAGGACTTTGAGAAAAGGGCTTGAAGCCCTGCCCCTTATTCCCATTGGCTTGCGTCACTGTTTGCGCTGCCATTGGAAATAAGGATTCCGGGGTGCTTCCTTTTGACTTTTTTGGCCGGCGCACCTGAACTGTCTCGCCTGCATTACGGCTGTCCTGATGAAGTTTCTTATCAGCGGCTCCGTCAAGCTGCCTTCATGCCTGGAGCACACGCCAGTCTGGCTCTCTCATTGGGCGTGTAGTAACAGATCACGCTGCCTTCACGCCGGAAGTAAACCACGGGCAGTCGGCAAACAAATCACTCGCAGAGCGGCAGCCCCTTATCAGATGGTAGGGCGGCGTGGGGATTTGAAAGCAATGGCTCTGTTTGTACAATGGTTATTTACGTTTGTTTGGAACACTGTGCTTCCTGCATCGTGCTCGGATGTTGTGATGCTCTGTCTTCTTGGACACGTGAGTCATAATCCGTTTGGCTTGCAGCCTGTGCCACGGAAGAGCTCCACCCGCCATCTCATCGGCTCCCTCGGGCAGTCCCCTCCCATGCTCCCGCCACTGCGTGTGCCTGGCATTGGATGGCCGCAGCAATTGTGCTCAAGAGTTAAGTAGGAACCGTTATGTTATTTTCAATGGGTTGGGTTCATGTTCCACTCGAAGTTTTCATACCCATTTTGCAGGAACCACTTGTCTGCCTTTGCATTCAAGAGCTATAGATTGTGATCCCTGCTGCCACATGCCATTTGATCTTGGCCAAATCAAGCTATTTCCACGTGCTTACGTTCCTGTGTCAACATAAACAGCGTACAAAAAACCCCTAAGCTTTTTTTATATATATAATTTCGCGGCCCGCTTGCGTTGTTTGTTTTCACCCGACGTGTTCTCTAACATATATGCTCTTTCCTACTTCCCGAATTTATTCCCCTGCCTTTATTAATTATTGCCTTTATTATTTATTTCGGCTTCAACGATGTCCGTAGTTGACTTAAGTAGAAGCTGTGATGAAAGTATACTTTGGTTTGTTTTGCACAAGAGAAATATATATATATATATATATATATATATATTAGCTTGTCTTTTGATTTTGCCATTTGGCACGTGAAGTTTCACGTTTAAATATGCTCGGTACAGCTATGAATTCACTTCATGCAAAGTTGTAATGTTGACAAAAACAGCCAGGGCTTGCTGCTGCCTGAGATTGTTGCACGCGACGGGGCGGTTCTCGCTTGTTTTTTTTGTTATTGCATTTAAACAATCATATACATAGTACGAGCTGGGAAGCGACAGATACGCTGTGCGAAGGCTGCTGTGACTCATCGCAAAGTTTTCTTTCTGGTATGCTGCCATCTGGGCGGCGGTTTCTCGCTGTTCCCTTCTTTCACTTGGCACATCACGGTTTTAGCTTGGCGCCTTCCCCGCGTGCCGCGGTATGCAACATGGAATAACAGCATTACAGGGCTCCGCGCCACACAATTCTGATGGAGTTTGGGTCAACCATTTCGAAAGGCCGCACAACAGAATCGTAAATCTCAATTCCAGCACTCAGTAGTCAATACTACACATCATATTCACACAAGAACTATAAGCTTAACTTAATAAGGGTTGGACTGGCTATTGGGCACTCAAATCCATGCGGCCTTCCGTAATCTGCCAAACACTTATGTAGCATGTCTTTACAAATACAAATCCAATTTTCAAACATGGGCCATAATTTTTAGCTATCTAATGGTGACCACTACTATTTTGGTGCCTTGATCAAGGCTGTCATTATTAGAAAAAACAGAAGCAATAAAATGACCAATATGAGGGACCAAAACATCCCTTTTGCCCATATTTCTTTGGGGAAGTATAGCGTTATTAGCGCTCTTATATTAATTAGGCATTATACGTATCCCTAACCCCATTCACTCTTTTGAGGATAATTCACAAATTATGAGGATTAAAGAAGAGAAGGGGCAGGAAAATCGAGTGTTTCAAAAATGTGCTGCCTGTAGTGCTTAGTTTGAGAATGCCGGTACAAAAGAGTTGTTAAGACACAGGCGAGCGTCTACTATACTGAGAATTTCTGGAGCCATGTTGTGTACTGCAAGATTAAGGTTGCATGCTGTGGACATGCATTTGGACACGGGCAGGGCTATTTGTTGTTTCATGTTCCCATGAGGGCCACACATGTGGAGGTGTAATGATTTGGTGTTTTGGCACATACAGGGGGACTGGTTGTGTGCACGTAATTATTCGGGCCCTAATATTCCCTGCTCCGAATGCGGGTCGGGTTCAATACATGTGAAACAAGTAACCCAGTACAGGTCACGAACTATGAATGTATCGAATTCTCCATTTAAATCGCATTGGTGTGTTTAGTGCTGCACAGATATTGGTACAGTCAGCACTTTCTTGTGGGCTCATTTTGTTTTTTAACGCAGCCTATGTGCGACTGAAACACAAGTCTCCTACATATCTTACCTGGGAGCTGAGCATCCCTTTTGAAATTCTTTTGCATTTGTATGAGACTGCCTGTGTTAAGCGCTAAAATAAACATGAGTGTGTAACTGCCAAAAGGCTACGGCAGATATTATTCCATTATTAGATGTTATTCCGTTATAATATGGCAATGAATAAGAATGCCATGAGTGTATGATTATTTTGTACTGATTTAAGCTAAAGCAGACAAAAGGCAGGGGTGCACAAGAAGATGGGGATCAGTTGGGCACATAAGGTGACACCAGACCTTGGATGTATGAAAGAGCGAGTCTGTGTCTGGCTCGAAACATATAGCATAAGGCCTTGAATTTAATGACCTTGTCGACCTTAAGCCAGTGACGTTTGTGAAGCAGGGGAGAGACAGAAACGTATCTAGGCAGCCGAAAGAGAAGGCAGCAGCCGCGTTCTGAATGATTTGCAGGCGGTGGATCAGGGATTTATCAGCGCCCAGATACAGTACATTCCCATAGTCCAATCTGGACATTACCAGACCCTGCAGCACTGTTCTCTTGGCATTCAAAGGAATCAGCCAGAGAATTTTCTTGAGCCATTTAAGAGTGGAAAAGCAGGAGGGTGTGAGCTTAGAGACCTGCGTCTTAAGGGAAAGATTCTTATCAATAATGAAGCAGAGATTCTTAACTTTATTAACCAGTGTGGGTAAGGGTCCCAGTGAGACAGGCCAGTGGTTAACTCCCCGAGTTCAGGATTATTTCCCAGAATCAGGACTTCAATTTTATTGCTATTAAGCTTTAGGGCATTTCTGTTCATCCAAAGTGCGACATTAGTCAAGCCTTGCCTGAGTGGGAAAGGATCTTGGTTATGAGCATCAGAAAGTGAGAAAATAATCTGGGAATCATCAGCATAATAGAAAACGGTGAGACCAGACTTCTCAATCACATCCATCAGAGGGCGAAGGTAAATGTTAAAAAGCAGCGGGCTCAAATTGGATCCCAGCAGAACTCACGAGGTAAGTGTTAGGGTCTTGGATGTGTTTTTTGCTGATGAGACCTGAAACTTTGTTCTTTTAGAAAAGAAGACCACCCCATCAGGGCCATGTCAACAATGCCTAGCACCTTCAATCTGTCCAGAAGGATGGAGTGTGAGACCTTGTTGAAAGCCACGCTTAAATCCAACAGGATAAGGGAGGCAGTCCCACCAGAGTTGAGTTCTTGCCTAAGGAGTTCTGTGACTCCTAGTAAGGTGGATTTGATACTATGGCCTGCCCTAAACCCAGACTGACAATAGAATGTGTTTAGCCACATGTTAATTTACAGGCACTTACATTTCAGATATTAACTAACGTTCTGCCGTGATTATTTCAAGCTTGCTCCCACACAAACTCTGCAGCCTGTTCTCTTGACTTACATATTTCCCTCCCAGGCATACCTTCGCTAATTCCCTTCTCCCCTTCTAACCACTCTGAGCCTCTGTTCTTGATTTATCAGAGTCAGAGCTGCTGGTAGGTGGGCCACTGGGTGGTACTTTTCCCGAGGATCTCTGAGATCCTGACATCACATTTTTATGAGAGTCCCCAATATAAGTGATTGTGTTATATATGGAAAATCATTAAGCCAAAAGGAAGAATAGAAAGAAAATGCTTTGTCAGAACACAAAATGATAATCAGGTATTTTGTGATTATCCCCAACCCTGACAAGCGTGTGCAGTCTAAAACAGAGACAAGTGAACATGAGGATTTCCCAAAGGTGAGAAGGAGAACAATTGAAAGTAAAATCAGAGAAGTCCAAAAGGTATGTCGAAGGGAGTCCAAAGACAAATCTTATCCAAGACAAGCTCGAGTTCACAGGTCCAACTGCGAACTAGAGCATGTCTTGGATTAGATTTCTGTCTATTGGGTCTTGGCTTTGGACTTCCTTCGGCATACCTTTTGGACCGCTCTGATTTTACTGAAAACTTTCCAAATCCATTATGATGCCTGGGGAAATATTTAAAAGGTAAGGAATCTTAGGCTAGAAGTCTCTAACAGCAGAAGAAACGTTCATGGTGTTTCTACAGATTACACAGTTGACAACAACCCTCAAGAAGACCCTTGATCTAGAAACCACGACCAAAGAGGTATCTGAAGCAACAAAATCTATGCCCTCAGAGAAGGAACCTGAGGAGGACAGCTTTCCAGTTGGCTTTTATAAAATCACCTCTAAAACGTCTGCTCTTTTAACAAAAGTCTTCAGAGAGGCTACAAAAAAAAGGACACAAGGTCCTGAATTCAATAAATCATATCATATCATATCATTAATCCTGACACTGGGAAAAGACCCACTACAATACACTAATTACAGACCCATCTTGCTTCTGATCTGTGATATCAAAATATTGGCAAAGATACTTGCCAACAGGTTGAAGATGTAATTTTGCTTCTTATCCAGGTGGGCTTTGTACCAGGAAGGTGTCTATGGAATCACGTTTGAAGCCTATTCCATCTTCTGTGGCAGTTATGAAAATAAACTTTTGAAAGAGTGGCCTATCTCTCATTTTGGAGAAAGCTTTTGATCGGGTGGAGTAGTGCTACTTATTTTTTTGGGGGGGAGAGGGGGGGTTAATGTAGCACAAACTCAGCCCGAAGGTGTTAGAGTGCTTTATATGCGCACCAGTTGTGTTACAGGCAGACACATTCATATTGTTAGACATGTGGAGATAAAGTGATTTGCCCAGAATCGCAGGATGTTGAGCTCCCTCCCGAGACTCAAACCCGGTTCCCCTGCTTCGATGTTGACCACTCTAGCCATTAGGGCACATCGGGTCATGTCTTGAATTGGATTTGATTTGGCATCAGGTACCTCAAAATGATACAAACTTTATGAGCAGATACAACAGCACAGGTCAACTGCATTGGCTTCCTCTAAAAAAGGATACAAATTTGTGGAGGAATTAGGCAGGGATGCCCCCTGTCTCAGGTACGAATTTGTAGTGGAAATAGACAGGGATGCCAGCTGTCTCTGTTCGTTTCTGATCCTGATCATT
Source organism: Lissotriton helveticus (assembly GCF_964261635.1). Classification (NCBI taxonomy): domain Eukaryota; kingdom Metazoa; phylum Chordata; class Amphibia; order Caudata; family Salamandridae; genus Lissotriton; species Lissotriton helveticus. Next base: position 1,371,820,197 of record NC_136059.1, read on the forward strand.
TTGGAACCACTGGTGATCTCAATCCAAAATAACCCTACTATTAAAGGAATACCATTGTAGTGGGGAACTAAAAGTCATGCTGTACACGGACGATGTCTTGCTGACTCTGTCCATGTGGGACTAATCCCCCTGTGCACTCATGTCTACCATCACAAAATTCTCATCCTTCTCAGGCAAAAAAATTAAATTGTCATAAAGTGAGGCCATGCCAATGACCAAAGCCACCACAATTGACTCGTTATGAGGGTTCCCTTTCCAGTGGATATTGCATATGTTAACATATTTAGAGATACTGGTCAGTAACGATTTCCGACGCATGGTGCATGATAATAGCATAGCATTTAGTGATCAGATACAACATGAATTTAATGGCATTAAAATGACTGGAGCTCTGCAATCCACTTGCGTGTTTGGTATAGTACCACTATTAATTCCGTCCACTACTTGGAAATCCATTGATTATCAAATCAAGAAAGTCCTCTAGAAGGACAACAATGCCCACACTAGCCAAGACCAATTTATATACAGATGCTACGCCTGGAGGCCTTTGACTCACCAAAAGTAAACATTATTATGTTGCCCACTAACTGTCACAAATTAGTTATCCCTTCTAGGACAACTTGGAAAACCCTGATTGGGTCATCATAGAGAGATCTCTTCAGAAAGCGGGTGAGAGCCACAAGTATATACAAACAATTGAAACTATCTAAATATCCCACCAACCAGCTATTACAAAACTCAATCCAGCTTTGGAGATTGCAACAAACAGTATTCATACACAATGGTTTTCTCCTAAAAGGCGTGCCAATCTGGCATTATGAACTACTGATAGTTTCATTTTAGAATGGAATGCTTGGGCCTCTAAAGGTATCCTCCCAGTCCACAACTTCTTTTTTGATGAAATAGTGAAAGACTTCCCCACACTACAACCAGAATGTTTCTTTTTCAGAAACAAATCTTGGAAATATTTACAACTGAAAAGCTGCATCCTTAAGAAATTGACATGGTTGTTACTACTGCCTCCAGTCTCTATTCTTCATTACTATTTAAGTAAAATGGTGAGCATACAAAAAACTGATCTCTGGCATATGTTCTGTGATCATTGATGAATTAAACTCACAACTGGCCAAGTTGTTCCTACGATGTTGTTCCAGGAAATGCCAAAAAGACCTTGATCGCAAAGCATGGACATACCTACTTCCAACACACAACAAAAACCTGTAAGAAGTATGCCTGAAGTTTGGCTACTTTATAATCCTCGCATTGGTCCGCTTCTAAACTCAACCAAGCGATCCTCGCCCCACTTAAAAATGCTGGTGCTGCGGTCAAGCAAGGGGTGATATCAAATGTTCTCTGGTCCTGCCCTAACATTGCGGTGTACTGGAATGAGGTATGGTGTAGTATGCAATTGGTCCATACTAAACATTTCCAGCAGTGTTACACAAATTGGACAATATAGTGGGCATAAGTTCACATAAGAGGGGATTGTTCGCTTCCTCCCTGGCAATAACTAAGATAAGCATTTTGGGTAAAAATGGAAATTCCTCCCTCCGCAAACACTCTCAGATTTGTCCAAAGTTATGATCACAGTGGCAGATAAATGTCCAACTATCAGAATATGAAAACATATGGCACCCCTTCCTTACATACCTGTTCAATTAACTATGGTACACTCTCAGATGACTGATACCTTTTGAGCAATGTACTACATCAATATAAGCCAGTCTGCTAGTCTGTCTGCTAGACAGTCTGCTAGACTGGCTGACTTGAACAGATATTCAAACTAACAGAAATGTATGACTGGACATAGCAAACCGAGAGAAATGGGTGGAGATTGGGGTAAGGAGTAATCTCGCGCATATGACACCTATATGGGAGTACTTTTCCTTGTCAGATAGAATGTTGAGGCTTCTATTTTGATTTTTTGTGCTGAAGATGCAAATTAATCACACTACAAATTGTTTAAAAGTTATTTCTGTAATACAGTTCTGCTATACTGTAAAATTCAATAAAAATATATCAACCAAATCGTCCTTAAGACCAGCTCTGCTAAATAATGGGTACAACATTTAGCGCTCTACTATTAATGGGGATCTCTGATATAGAATGGGGCCCTAATTTGTGAATATAATCTGATTTACTTGTATTACACAAAATAGCGGCCTAGGCACTGTTTTCCTGGACATAATATAAAATCTGGCATAAGGGTTCCATGCACAATTTCAATAGATCGGTTTTACTCTATTTTCACTTAGGCAGGGGCGTAGCTTAGTCGATAATGGTAGGGGGGGCAGGAGTCTGAAATTCCCCAACTTGCAATGTGGTGTTCCCAACAGAAAAGGATGGGAACGGCTGGAATATAGCCAGGACTATGCAGTCCACTGTCAATACCCTTCAAAGAGGCTGCTTGGGACTTGCAGGGTTATGTGCCCACCCATAGTTGTAGCAGTGAGTCTCAGGTCTTCCTGGATCCCAATCCATCAATGTAGGACTTCTGCTGGGACTCTGGTTTTTCTTTCAGGGAGACCGCAGGTTGTGATCAAGATTCTTCTGTGACTTGATACTTCTTGGCGCTCAACTTTGCCAACAAAGTAGGGTAAAGTTAAGTTCCAAGGCCCCTTCAAGTGTGGGATACACAATTCAGTCCATGCCGCAGTGGCACTTTGGGACTCCCTGGGCTCAACTTAACAGAGCGGGGTAGGTCCTTCCCTTGTGCGATCGAAATCTTTGCCTTGTTCTGCATAGGCTCCTTCACAGTCCCTTCCTTCTAAGCATCTTTTTCCATCTGCAAGTGCACTTCCAAAGCCCTGTCTGAGTAGTTGGCCAGCTGTAGGAGGAAGAGGTGTGGCGCCACGGCCAGGGCGACTGACGCTGGAATCTGGGGACCACGGTTCGATTCCCGGCTCCGGCGGCAGGTCAGCCCAGCACCATGTGACTCTGGGCAATAGCTCGCTTAATCTTCCCGACGGCCCCCCAGCGCCTAGAGACCCTTACGGGTGATTGTGCGCTTTACAAATGTGGACTTTACTTTACTTTACTCTGCAGCAGAGGTTCTCAGTCACCACTGGGTGTTGAGACCTCAAAATCTGTAGATACATGTTGATACAGTGGCTGAAAGTGGCTGTCCCAAAAACAATAGTTGTGTATGCCAGGTTTGATATGGGTTCTGAGTAGTAGTGGCCCTTTTCTTTTTCGTCTTAGATGGGTTCAGTCAAATCCATTGTTGCAAGGTGCTAGCTGGAATATGTGGACGAGCTGGGAGTTTCCTGTCTAGAAAAACCCAAAGCAAAGGTACAGAAGATAAGGAGACTGTTCCACTTAACCATGTGTTACCTGTGTGGTGTATCTCTTCCAGTAAATATTGTGCCAGGAAAAGGCAGGGTAAACTCCCTAAGCACAAATTCGGTCAAAGTCTGACTCAATAAAAATGATATCTTGAATGTCATGGAGGAGCCCCACAATTCAAATCTGCTATTTTGGGCTCTCTTCAACCCCCCATCTTAAGTACTACTTGGATGTAAGAAACACAAAATGGATTCCAGTTTGTTTCTCACATGCTCTACACACATCCTTTAACATTCAGGTCTTCAAAAGAGACAGGGACACCTACTGGATGCTCAGAGTAAACACCACCTACTGTGCACCCAAACCTAGAAGCACCTCTTCGGCACTAATGAACAAGTACAGCACAATGTGTGTGATTAATGCTTCTGAGACATGAGAGGGATAGCTCCAGCACATTCTTCCTTTGGTCACAGAACAGGTACAGCACACCATATACAGTGCAAGAACCCTTCACACAATAGGTAAAGTCCACATTTGTAAAGCGCACAATCACCCGTAAGGGTCTCTAGGCGCTGGGGGGCCGTCGGGAAGATTAAGCGAGCTATTGCCCAGAGTCACATGGTGCTGGGCTGACCTGCCGCCGGAGCCGGGGATCGAACCGTGGTCCCCAGATTCCAGCGTCAGTCGCCCTGGCCGCGGCGCCACCAGGTACATTTCTGTTCAATAAATGTGTCAGGGCTCAATGATGTAACTAAAAGGGGCAAATTGGGAAGCTGGTAAAATTAAATGCATTTGACGTTATCTGTCTTCAAGACCCATCTTCCTTGGGACAAAAGGCATTTGATGGGGATTCAGGGCTATAATCTAATGGCAACTACATCACAAACATCGAATATCCGAGGGGTAGCCATTTTGGCCAAAATATCACTGGGTCCAGTCAAATGTAAGGCAGTAGATAAACATGGGAGGTGGACCATAGTTGAGCTAGGATTGGGTTTTACTATTTGTTCGATTTATGGTGCAAATTATGATGATCCCCAAATTCTTGAAGATCTTGAGGTAGAATTAGCAGCATGGGCTACACCCCTTATCCTATGTGGGGACTTGAATGTTGCTCTAGATCCCTTACCGAGTGCTAATAACCAAGGGAGTTACCAAGTGCGAAAACCAAAGGTATATAGGGAACTTACATCATTTATAAAGAGCCACGGATTAGTGGACATGTGGCAGGCTAAAAATACACCTCAGAGATTGGGTAGCGCGTATTACTCGTTCCCACATAGGAAATATGTTAGGATAGACTACTTCTTCTGTACAATAGACCTCCTTAATAAGACTAACATAACAATCCTACCTAAGGTCATATCGGATCACAATCCATTCGTTCTGGGGGTGGATGTTTTAGATGGTATCAAGAGTAGGGGACATTGGACTTTCGATAAGAAGCTACTAGTTAACAGGGAATATATCGAGCATATAAGAAAATGGGTAATTGACTATTTTGATATTAATAGGTATAGTGCCTTGAGAATAGCAGTTTGGGATGCGTTTAAGGCAGGTGTGAGGGTAGAAACTATTAGTTATGTGGCCAGAACACGAGCAATACGCATGGTAAAAAGTCAGGAACTAATGCGAAGGTTGAAGGTAGCAGAGGATGAGCACGCACTTTTAATAAGGCAGGAAAGAGAGACAATGCAGAGTCAGGTGCGGATTTAGACTCTTAGGGCAGAGATTAATGGGTGACTCGCACAAAAATCAGCTGAAGAGTTTCAGTCCTGCAGCAATAACTCATATGAAAGGGGAGAGTTAGTTGGGAAGAGACTAGCTCTTCGCACTAGGCAAAAGTCAGTGCAGAATCAAATCTTAGCTATTAATGGGGGGGGTGGAATTTACTGACCCTGATGACATAGTTAAAACCTTTCAAGATTACTATCAAGTATTATACTCTGAAGAAGGTGGTAGGGAGGAAAGTATTACACTAGATGATATTAGACAGCTGGTGACAAAGGAGGACTTGGGGGAGGTTTTAAATGAAGATTTAAAAGACAAACTGGAATCAAAGATCTCACAAGAGGAGAGTGCAATAGCACTGCAGAGCATTGGATTGGATTGGATTGGATATGGTTTTTGTATAGCGCGGTAGCTACCCGCAGGCATCCTAGCACTTAGCCAAATACAGGTGTGTGGGGCAGGTTAATTTTATCTGCTGAAGAGAAAGGTTTTTAATTTTTTCCGAAAGTGCAGAAGGTTGGGTTCTGAGCGAATAGAGATTGGGAGGGAGTTCCAGAGCCTTGCCGCGTTTGTTGAGAACATTCTTCCTCCACTCCTTTCTCTTTTGATCCTAGGTCTGAGGACTTGAAAGGTATGAGTCGACCTAAGCTGTCTGTTGGGGTGGAAGGGGGTAATCAAGGTATGGTTGAGGATTGCTCCTTTCCTCCAGTAGTCACGGTGGGCAATACACATGCTTTTAAAATTGATCCTGTCTTTTACTGGCAGCCAGTGGAGGGCTTTTAGTTCGGAATTCACTGATAGGCGGCGGGGAATGCGCAGAAGTGTACGGGCAGCGCAGTTTTCTATCACCTGGAGTTTTTTCAAGGTAGATTCAGGGGCGCCTAGATAAAGGGCGTTTCCGAAATCCAGCCGGGAGAGGATTAGGCCCTGGACCATGATCTGTCTGGCCTTGTAGGGGAGAAGCGGTAGGATTTTTTGGATAAGTCTTATAATGCCCATGCAGGTGGCAGATAATTTGGTTGCCTGGTGTCCGAAGGATAGTGTGCTGTCTAGCCATATTCCTAAGCTCTTGATGGTGTTCCTGGCTAGGGGTGCTGGGCCTAGATCTGGTGGCCACAGAGACTCAATGGATTTTTGAGGGGAGTTATCCAGTACCATTAGCTCTGTTTTGTCGCCGTTTAGTTTTAGGTAAGACTGACTCATCCAGGTACAACCTCTGAGATCATTAGAACATGAGGAGGGATGATTTAGGGTAACCACCAGTTGCGTGTCATCCGCGTAGGACACGACCTGGACGCTGAAAGGGCAGATTATTTCTGCGAGGGGGTGCATGTATATGTTAAACAGTGTGGGGTTCAGGGACGAACCCTGGGGTACCCCACAACTGAGTGGTTTACTGGGCGAGGTGGTGTTGCCTTCGCAGACTCGGAATGAGCGCTCTGAAAGAAATGATCGTAGCCAGGCCGCCGCTGTAGATGTTATCCCTAGTTCTGCGATTCTGTGAAGCAAGATGTCATGATTCACAGTGTCGAAGGCGGCACTGAGGTCCAATAAGATAATGGCCGCAGTGCCGCCCTGATCCATTATCATTCTTGCTCCTTCTGTTACAGCTAGTAAAGCGGTTTCTGTTCCATGCATGGGCGGAACCCAGTTTGAGATGAGTCAGTAATTTATTTGCTTCCAGGAATTCTGTAAGGGAATGGTTGACATGCTTTTCCGCGATTTTGGATATCTATGGTAGCAGGGAGATTGGGCGGTAATTTCCCGGGTTCATCTGATCTAAATTGGGTTTTTTCAGGAGGGCCTTGACTGTTGCCTGCTTCCATTTTGGGGGGGACGAGTCCTGAGGAAAGTGAATTGTTAATTAAGTTCAGAATGGTGGGCAGGATGGTAGGGGTGATTGTTCTGAGAAACTGAGCTGGGGCTGGGTCGCTGGGAGAGCCGGACTTTACCTGGAGTATTATGGTTTCCAAGCTGGTGGGCTCCAGTGGTGGAAAGTTTTCTAGGGTGGTAAGTGGAGATGAGCTGATATCCCTTTGTTCTATTTTGGGGTGAGGGGATAGGGAGAAGGATGAATAGATTGTGGCTATTTTATTGAGGAAGTAGTCTGCCTGTTCATTGCAGCGAATTTGAGCAGTAAGAGGATCTGATGGTTTATCGGGAAGTTTGAGCAGGCTTTTCGCGATTTGATATATTTCCTTGTGTTTAGATGCTGCTTCGTTAATTTTGTTTTCGTAGAAGGTAGCTTGAGCTTTTTTTATGTCATATTTAGAGATTTTTATGGCGGCCCGATATTCATTTTTGCTGGTTTGTGAATAATGGATGCGCCATTTCCGTTCCAATCTTTTGCATTCTTTTTTAAGAATGCGCAGGTCCTGTGAGTACCAAGGAGCGTTTTTTGGCCTCTGTTTGGGTTTAATGTCCTTAAATGGGATAGTAAGATCTAAGGAGGTGGTGATCCAGTTGTTGAAGTTGTCATTATTGATAATCGGATCGAGGTTGTTTACTGGGACAGAGGCTTCCAGAGCTGTTGTCCACAGGTTGGTGTTAAGTTGTGACCATTTGTGGTCCCTGCAGGAGGCGGTGGAAGGTTTACGACGTGATCCGAATGGCGCCCAGGTAAAAGGGATTAAAAAATGGTCCGTCCATGGGAGGGGAATGGGTGGACTAACTGTGAAATGGGTACAGTTAGTAAATATTGGGTCCAAGAGGTGACCTTTATCGTGGGTGGGTTGCAGCACTCGCTGGGAGAGTTCTAGTGCCTCCAGATTGTTGCATAGTTTGGTGGCAGCCAAATCTAGGGGGTCATCTAGGTGCACATTCAGGTCGCCTAATAAGGTGAAATTAGGTGAGGAGCAGACACAGTTGGCTGCCTCCGGTGCGAGTTGGTTTATAAAGTTAGTCGAAGTGCCTGGTGGCCGATAGATAAGAGTCCCTGAGAATGTGCATGTGGGGGAGAAGTTCAGCGAGAAAGTAAGGTGTTCGCAGCTGGATAGGGTAATTGGAGAGGAGCGGCATGTGTAGCAATTCTTGTAAATGATGGCTATGCCGCCGCCTTTTCCAGATGAGCGGTCGGCCCGAAGTATTTGATATCCTGCGGGGAGAGCTTGAATGACATAGGGGTCAGATTCTGATTGTAACCATGTTTCTGTGAGAAAAATGGCGTCGGGTTCTTTGTCGGAGATTAACAGAGATATTTCTGTAGCATGTTTAGGGAGAGACCTGCAGTTCAGCAGGAACATAAGGTATGAGGGGGGGGTGATTTTGTGCAACTTTGATAGGTGCACTGTGGGCAGCAGAAGAGTTTTGAGGTGGGATTCCAGGACGCAAGGCATTAGTCAATGATGGGGCCTCGTAGTTGATGTAAAGTGCTGGAAGGGTAATGGATGGATGTATTTTTGCCAGCGGTGGTGGCCCCTGGTCCCGGTCGGTCGCGGACGGGCTTAGACGGGCTTGCCTTTGGCGCGCCTTCGGCGCCCCGCCGGTGCCGCCGCTGCGCCTCCTGGATAGGGTAATCATTTTATAGTGGCGAGGGCGTAAGGGTGGGAGGGGCCTAGCCCTGGTCAATTATCTCGTATTCCTCACCCAAGATGGCGGGCTCGGAAATGCTAGTTCGGCAGCTGAATGTAAGTGGCGATTTGATTTTAATATTAAAAAATGCAGTTTCCCCAAATAAACGATCTTTGGAGCGAGTTTTAAAACGATAGTAAACTTTTTGAATCAAGCGGCAAAGTTTAAAACAATGTCCCGGCTTCCGCCTCAGGACCAAAACAACACACCACACTCACTCGTAGTCAGTGAAGATGTGGTGAATTCAGGTGTTTTTTATATTGGCGAGGGCGTGAGGGTGGGAGGGGCTTAGCCCTGGTCAATTATCTCGTATTCCTCACCCAAGATGGCGGGCCCGGAAATGCTAGTTCGGCAGGTGAGCCGAGGCTCAATCAAGTTCTCGAGGGGGACAGGATCCGCTCTCACTTCAGCGGCAACTGAATGTAAGTGGCGATTTGATTTTAATATTAAAAAATGCAGTTTCCCCAAATAAACGATCTTTGGAGCGAGTTTTAAAACGATAGTAAACTTTTTGAATCAAGCGGCAAAGTTTAAAACAATGCCCCGGCTTCCGCCTAAGGACCAAAACAACACACCACAATCACTCGTAGTCAGTGAAGATGTGGTGAATGCAGGTGTTTTTTATATTGGCGAGGACGTGAGGGTGGGAGGGGCTTAGCCCTGGTCAATTATCTCGTATTCCTCACCCAAGATGGCGGGCCCGGAAATGCTAGTTCGGCAGGTGAGCCGAGGCTCAATCAAGTTCTCGAGGGGGACAGGATCCGCTCTCACTTCAGCGGCAACTGAATGTAAGTGGCGATTTGATTTTAATATTAAAAAATGCAGTTTCCCCAAATAAACGATCTTTGGAGCGAGTTTTAAAACGATAGTAAACTTTTTGAATCAAGCGGCAAAGTTTAAAACAATGTCCCGGCTTCTGCCTCAGGACCAAAACAACACACCACACTCACTCGTAGTCAGTGAAGATGTGGTGAATTCAGGTGTTTTTTATAGTGGCGAGGGCGTGAGGGTGGGAGGGGCCTAGCTCTGGTCAATTATCTCGTATTCCTCACCCAAGATGGCGGGCCCAGAAATGCTAGTTCGGCAGGTGAGCCGAGGCTCAATCAAGTTCTCGAGGGGGGCAGGATACGCTCTCACTTCAGCGGCAACTGAATGTAAGTGGTGATTTGATTTTAATATTAAAAAATGTAGTTTCTCCAAATAAACGATCTTTGGAGCGAGCATTGCTGCAGGAAAGGCAACAGGCCCTGACCAACTACCCCTTGAGCTATACAAAGTATTGGGTACGACAATAATACCCCTGTAGTTAGATTTGTTTAAGGGGATTCAGTATAATGGAAACACTCCGGAGTTATGGAAAGAAACCAGAATTGTCATCTTTCCAAAAAAGGGAAACCTTCAGACAACCCAGGGTCATATAGACCAATCTCTCTAATCAATATAGATATAAAAATATACTCTACGATCTTTGCGACTCGGTTAGGAAGGGTCATTGGTCGTCTGGTCTCCCCATGGCAATATGGTTTCATACCAGGGAGACAAACAACTGACCATATCGGAAGAGCAATTTAATTGTTTGATATTATGTCAGAAACGGGGGGCCAGATGGCCATGATCCTTCTGGATGCCGAGAAGGCGTTTGATCGTGTAACATGGGAATTTTTGTGGGGGATTCTGGAGCTAAAGGGGTGTAGTCAGGGATTTATAAGAGCGATTAGAGCAATGTATCGAGATCCAAAAGCTCGGATACACGTAATGGGCAAGGAGTCAGGGGAGGTCTCAATATGCTGGGGAACCCGACAGGGGTGCCCCTGCTCACCCATTTTATTCGCTTTATATATTAATCCGCTCTTGGAGAAGCTGCTCCAGCCAGTTAAAATTAAACCTATTTGCACTAGGGGGTATCAGACAAAAATTCTGGCTTATGCTGATGACGTGGCAATTGTAACATGAGATCCCGAGGAGGCTCTAGAGGAGATTACTCAAATAACAGGAAGGTTTGGCAGGGTATCAGGGTATAGCCTGAATAGGGAAAAACGATTGTAGTCTGCACGCAGAACGTGGAATTCGAGGACGCAAGGCGAGCAGAATCAGCAGTCTATCTAGGGGTGCGGGTCACGGCAAAAGTGGATAAAATAATTCAAGCTAATTTTGACCCACTAATTGAAACCACAGCTTTGGAATTAAAGAGGATAGATGGGCTTCATTTGTCAATCATAGGGAGGGGAAATGTTTTGAAAATGAGCATTTTGACGAAATTGTTATTCCTGTTCAGGTCAATTCCATTAGCTCTGGACGATATCATACTTAAAATATCAATTCTATGGTCTCTAATTTTGGGTGGCAGTACAGGGAAGATAAGGAAGTCTATGAAATTGTTGACATTGACACAAGATCGATGGGGGTTGGCAATTCCAAATATTACATTATAATGTTGGGCAGCTTTGCTACACCAAATATCTTTTTCATTGAAGTTGGATAGAACAGATTGTTTGACCGCAAGGGAAAAAATTCCTACAATATTCGAATTAGCGATAGAAAAAGAGGCCGCGGGGCTCCTTTTAAAACAAGTGTAGCACAGCTATTATAACAACGTCCGGTTTAAAATTATAAAGAGTGCATGGCGTATCTGGAAACAGATATTGAAATTTTTGGGAATCTCTAGAGTCACACAATATACCACTTTATGGCACGGGTCAGTCTTTTCGAAGGACACCTACGATCTTATGGGACAGGAGTGGAAGAATAAGGGTATAATTACCATTGGAGACTTCTTTGGTGGAAAACAACAGCCGCAATTTTTGGAACTACAACAGGAGTTTGGGATACACCCTAATCCGTTTTTTAAATTCGCACAGGTTAAAAGTATCCTAATGGCATACAGGCCCAGGGTGATGATTGAGAAGATTCCCTTGATGGATTTAATTGGAACTAAGTCCTGTAGAATAGGGAGTTTATACAATCTTTTATTGGCAGCGATACCAGATGATCAAGAAAACAACGAGGCATCATGGGTAGTAAAACTGAATAATCCGGATGTAGACATCTACAGGAATCTCGAGCTATCTGCGGAATTTCTTTTAGCTTCCAATTTAAAAGCACAGCTATATAAGACCATATTCAACCTGTATTTTACACCGGCGAAGCTTTTTTCATGGGGAAAAGGGAGGATGGTCGTTGTCCTAGGTGCGGGGAGGGCCCGGCTACACTGAAACATATGTTTTTTGATTGTGATGAACTGACCCTCTTAAAATCTGGGCTCCTTGGCTTTTGGAGATCCTTATTTGGTAGTAGTCTCGAGTTAACGGCTACACTGTCAATCTTGGGGTACGACAGCTCTCTCAGTTGTAATAAGGAACAAGAATATTGTCTGTTTCTAGGTACAGCTATATATCGAATAATGTTGGCAGCACGATGGAAAGATAAGGAACTACCCACCTTCCAGATGTGGTTAGCCAGACTTTTGGGAGTTTGGAAGCTGGAGGCAGCCCTATATGCATGTAGAGGCAGGAAAGCTAGAAGTCGGGGGATAAAAATCTGGGCCTGCATTGCAAGGTGGAGCGGGGATGCTGTGGGGTGCAATAATGGTAAAACCTATAACAAGGAGCAAAACAAGTCTTTTGTCTGAATTGGGTATTTAGCTGTCTGCTCCTAAGCTATACATCTGAATGAAATTTTCATTTTCCATTTTCCTTTTTATGAAAATATTTTGTATTTTTGACATGACCAATATAAGCATTGTCTATTTTTTTCGGGTTCTATCTGAATACCGTTCAACATATGTAGTAGATTATGTGTATACTTGCTTTTTTCTCGTTTTTTCTTTCTTTTTGCTAAGCCTCGTATTACGAAATCGTATACTGTTCATCTGCACTGATAATCCTTATACTGTGAAATACTGTGAAATCATGTATTATATCAGTTTCTGTGTGACGATATCTTCTCTGGTGGGAATAATAAAAAATAAAAAAATAAATACAGGAAACATCTCCTGCTAACAGAACAAGGCAGCACAACCGCTGCAGGGCAAGCTAACCTCTCTCACAGAGCACATGCAACACACCAACACCAGCGAAAGCAACACTCATAGAAGATGGCTGGCCATCAGAAATGCAAATTTCCCTTCCCCACATAACAGAGCCAACATGTTCAGTAGCAGCAGTGTAAAGTTTCGTCCCTCACAGAAGAGGTGCAGCCGGGCATCTGTAGGTCAGGCTTCCATGCTTCACATGAGAGGTACAACAGGGGCAGTTAAGCCTCCTTTCCTTAAGGGATAGGGACAGCATTGTAACAGCAGTAAACCTTTCTTCGAGCGAAAACCTATAGCACTGCAGTAGCAGTACAAGCTTCCTGCCACAGGTAAAGCTAAGGAGACATTCATTGGAGCTTCCTCCGTCACATAACAGGTAAAGCACAGTTTGCAGTAGCAGTGCAAACGCACTTGCCTACTTGATGCACATGTTTCTGTAAGGTTGTGTGGATTGGTAAGTGCATGGACTTTTGAGCATGTGAACAGTTGTATATGGAGGGGCAAGTGGAGGGGTGAAAGACAGGAAAGGTATGGGAGTGAGTGGATGGAGGAGAGGGTTAAATGTCTATTTCCCCCCTTTATAGTGGCGGAACTTCTCATGGAGCGATAAATCAAGACAGAAATCTACCACCCACAAACACAAGTGTCTCTGCAACTGTTGAGCCAGCAAACTCTGGACCTGATAATTCCACACCTGGAGATCCCAGACCTGTCTTTAATGCTGCAGAGGTACAAGCTGTGGGCAGCAGTTGACCTTGGCCCCTGGCCCATTATGTAGCAGCATGTGGGGATCAGATGACGCTTCCCCCAACATGCTGAAGTCTGCCCTAATGAACAACCCCGTTCACTCCTCCAACTGACCGTCCTACTGACACAGTGTGTCTGATATGACCAACTGGAAAATGTCGGCAGTTTCTCCTTAGAATGTGGAAAAATTCATGTCAATGGAACCAGTTTTTCCCATATTCCTGCACTAAATTCCGGCAATTTTTTCATGAAAGCCTACTTCTACAGTGGCAGCTCCTCCGCTAAGGCAGAGGAGTGTCACCCCACTGCTCTCCGGGCAATTCCAAAAGTAAAAATAAAATGATAACTCAACGTTATTATCTTTTTTTTTCCTACTGCACTGGCTCCGTTCGTTTTGAGCAAGTGGGGCTGGGCTCCGTGACCCCAGAGCACTGCAGGGGGAACAGAGGTGCCACTCTCCAATTACGCAAGACAGGTTGGCCGGCTGTCTTGGGCCAGCCAAAGTCATTCGCACTTCGCATGTCCTCCACCGGCTGTATTGTACCGTATGTGTGGAGAACATGCTCACAGGTTCACTCCAAACTGTGGTTTTTGTTGGGACAACTTGGGATTGATGACAATATTATTTATTTTCTTAAACGTTTTTACAGTGACGCTTCAGCCCGCGTTCGCTATGGCCTGAAGGGGGAATGCACAGACAAAATCCCAATTAGGAGTGGGGTCAGACAGGGCTGTGTTCTGGCTCCATTCCTTTATAACTTATACATAAATGGTCTAGAGGGAGCTCTGTGTAGTAATAGTCTAGATCCCCCTTATGTAGCCGGCCACCCAATCCCGGCACTTTTCTATGCAGACGATGCTGTGTTACTGTCTCGTACTTAAGTGGGTCTCCAGCGCGCGGTGGATAGTTTTGCCCTTTATATGAAGGATTTGGGACTAAGGGTAAATACCTCCAAAACATTCATCATGCGCTGTGGCAGGGATTGTAAAACCAAGAGGGCCATTTTTATGGCAGGTCAGAAGCTGGAGGTTACCTAGCAATTCTCTTACCTAGGTATTTTATTCAACCAGAAGGATACCTGGGGTCAGGCAGTACTAGCTAAAAAACTTGCGATGGTTCGCTCGACTGCTGCCTTGAAAACCTTCGCTAAAAAACTAGGTACTAGACCGCCTGTTGAGCTAATAAAGATCTATAAAGCCAAATGTGTTTCTGGTGCCACCTATGGGAGTGGGGTGTGGGGTTTTTCTGACCCTGCCCCTATCCAGGTAATTGAAAATTATTTTCAGAAATTTATCCTAGCACTACCTAAGAGTACTTCCAATTATAATTGCCATGTAGAACTAGGACTTCCTTTTATATCTGATTTAATCAAGCTTGAGCCTGTGCTTTTGTGGCACAGGCTGTGGACCAAAGGTGAAACCAAGCTGAACAGAGATATTTTGTCAGATATCTTGAAATTGGAAGGAGCAATGAGGATACCATGGCTGAGCTATGTGTGTAAGTTTTTTACGAATATTGGAAAGCTTGAATACTTTCTAAATCCTTGCACCATGTCAGCCATATCACGAAAAGACCTGAGGAAGGAGGGTTTGTCCCTTTTGGATTCCCTAAGAATGACATCGGAGGTCTTAAAACCTACTGTCCTGCAACACCAATTGCTTTTAGCGACTTTTAATATTCAACCCTATTTGGTACATGTTCCTGACAACTACGATAGATTTTTATTATCCCGTTTCAGATTTGGAATTTTCCATAGGTTGGTTAGCTTTCTATCTGTAAATGACTGGTCGCAAGATTTACAGCCCTATCCCTGTGATAATTCCTCCCTTCAAACCACCATGCATGTCTTTTTATTTTGTAAATTTTATGTATCTCTCAGATCTAGAATCTTACTACCTCTGTTGAGAGAGATGGGTTTGCGTCAATGTCGTGTGGCTATGTTAAGTTCTCAATATCTGGACAATCATCGATCTGTTGCTATAATCACAGTATTTCTTAAAAAAGTGATCTTCTGTAGAAAATCAATGATTACATAGTGTATGTCTTTTAAGAGAACGGATTTTTAAATGAAATGTTGTTATTAATGAATTACTGCGAAAAGTATCTTTTTATCTTTTTCTCAAGACTCTATATCATAATGACATTGTAAATGTATTGAAGCGTATCGAAATGTATTAGTCATGTTAATTATGTACCCTGTCCAACCTGATGAAAAAATCTATCAATAAGAACTGGAAAATTATCACCAGCACGAAGAAGTCCTGGCAGAAACCACTCTTCTCGTTCAGGAAGGGACGGAGCTTGAAAGATTCCTTGGTGCATACCAGGCCCAAGGAACTCATTGCCATGCCCATACGCAGTATCACTGACGCATGGAATCTACCTAGGGTCACTGGACAATTCCCATGCTCCAATTGCTCTGTGTGTCACCTAACCACGGCAACGAAATCCCTCTCTCTGGAACCTGGGAAAACATGGTGGCAGAAATCAAACACGAATTGCAACTCTGCCAACGTCATCTATCTGATCACGTGCCCCTGCTTGCATCGATACGTGGGTATGACTACAAGGAAAATCAAGCAGATGGTGTGTGAACATAGGAGCAACATCAGGTGTCGTAAAGCCACAACCAAAATGAGCGACCACTTTTTACAAGTCAACCACACTACCAATGACTTGAGGTGGACAATCATAGAGCAACTCAATGAGGGCTCTAACATTGCGGAGAGACTGTTTGAGAAGGAGCAGAGGTGGGTGTACCGCCTTGGTACCCACCTCAACGGCCTTAACGATGATCTACCTTGGGCCTCAATCCTCAAATAACTACATGATATTCATCCCCTGACCCATAATGAGTTCGTTTATTGACATATAACTTGGCAGACTCTATTAGGGTTTCTAACTTCGAACTCACTACTACGAAGACTAGCCCAGACTCTGGCATCCCCTGTGTATCTTTCACCTTTTCTTTTGTTGTGGATCCATACACACACCTCTGCTGCCCTCTGGCATCACGTGGTGCTTTTTGATGCCACCGGGCTACGTCTAAAATCTGCAAAGTGAGCCTCATTGACTGGACATCCACTGAGGTTTGTCCTGCATACCCGATCCTCCATTTGAGGCCATTCCGGTCGATGTTCTGGCCCGTGATTCCCTGTTTTCAGTCACCACTGTGACATATAACTCCTCCACTTTGTCATGACAGTGATAAATAACTAGGTCTCTGCTTCCAGACTTGGCCCAATCCTGTATACTTTGACGCGGCTGGATTAGTATTAGATCCCTTGAGTGTGTGCACTTCTTTATCACCGCACGGCCACGCTCCCCTGTGTCTAAACAATATGATTAAAGTTTTGTTTGTTCTGTAGCCAAGCGAGCGTCCTTAGCGCTCTAGTCTCTTACCAGTGACGTGGCACTGTTTACCTCAGTGCCACCGCCCATTGGTGCACTCCGCGCACGCGCGACGTAGCCACGTCCACCCCGGAAATGCGAGCGCTGCTCGCCCTGTTCACGCAACTTATTCCACTCTGATGCACCGGGAGCCCATCTTCGAGACCCGGTTCAGAGGGATCGTGCAGGTTCACAAACGGGTGCCTGGCGTCATGGGCGTGAGTGTTCCCGAGTCCGTATAACCTATACCAGCTAAGTACTTCTAATGGCTTCTTTTACAGTTTGTCCTGTTGTTCGTTCCTTTGCAGGGTGTGCCAAATACGCCATCACCCCCCTCCCTTGGTCTATGTGGTGATATTTTTTCACCTCCCAAGTGAGAACCTTCGCATTATTGTTTTGTCATTGCGGGGGATAGTGGTCACTGGCCTTTGGCCCATTGATCCGCCTGTGGCACATATACAACGCGTTCCGCGTTGTCTAAGGGCTTACTACTAGAGCTTTCATTTTCCCATAGTGTCACTTATTCCTCTTGCCCCCCACCCTGGCGCATCGTATCACACACGCGCCCCGGTGGGCGACTTCCACTGCCCACCGGCACGGGCATTGTTTTTGATCGGCATCACTTCAAACTGCTGTCTTTGACGCAGCTCAGCATACACCTGCAGGCGGCGTCACCTAACTCTACAGTTAGTTTAGTGATGTGTGGATTTGCCGGTCTACATGAGCACGAGTCACAATTTGATACTCCCAAACTCGAGAGTTAAAACTAATTGTTTGTTTGTCTCTTCATGTTTGTGCGTGTCATTTGTCTCCACAGGTGCATTTTAATTTTTGGAGCCTCTAATCCAGAGATCAGGAAGGGTTCTCACCACCGATATTTTATGTGTGGTCCCCTTACCATTTGCACTTTTTGAAGACGACTTTTAACTTTCACGTCCCTTGGTAGGGTGGGCCTTAGCGTGTCCATACCGCCGGGGTTTAATTCACCATAGGTCCTGACGAATGCCAGGTTAATTACACCAACATTGGCAGAAACATGTTGACCATCACCTAAGAGTATTGGAAAAAGACCATTCAACTTAGTTGGTCTAGTTTGCCAACATATTTTTAGTATGTCTTTATTGATCAGCCATTAAATCAATTTTTGATACAATATAGGCATTTTTAAACCCACCACGTCACTATTTTCACATAGTCTATCACTTAGCTCTCACATCTTCACATTACCCGCTCCGCAGTAAATCTGGCGTTGAAGCACACTGGGGTGACACTCGGTCACTCCCAGTGGGGCCCGATGATGAAGCATGTCACCGACCAGGTCGGTGAGTGAGGGCTTTTTAAACACACCAAATAGGTGTTGTTTTTCCTTTTGTGCTCTAATACTTATGTGTTTTTCAAACAAGTAACACTCTTTCATTGTTGTTCTTATTAGTTTATTTGTTAGTCAATTAAAACCATAAACAAAATCACACGGTTAACAAGTACATAACGAATAAAAAGTAAAATGGATATAAAACAGATATGTCATACAGCTAGTACAACCTCGACTCTTCACACTACATGCCATTTGCTTTCTTCAACTTTCCTTTCTAGAAATTTTAGTCAGGATACCAACGCTAATCTATGTTAGAAAAAAGTGACTTAACAGAAATCATTTGTTAACCTAATGTATAAAAAGTAAAGCTTTTTGCACAGATAACCAAAATGTCTCTCAAGTACAATAACATATATAATTAAAATGCCTATAAGCAGTATTAAGAAAGGTATGAATATGGTGCCAGATGGACTATGAAACCCACTATAAAAAACAATTATACAAATATTCACATCATTAATAATACAAAAATAGATAAAGTAATTATCTGAGTCCAATGGGATAGGGAACTACAAGTTTTAGTCCCTAGCAGCCTGTCCTTCACAGTTACTGTGCCTGCTCGGTTAACATTAAGGGTTTCCAAGTTATCACAATTTAGGATTACATTCAGGGACCACCTACAGATTACACATTACATATCCTGTAAGCTGATCATTTTCTTAAAACAGATCAATAACTGAGTCAGTCTAATGTTCAGCATGATGTTGATTGGGTCCATGGACTCCACCAGTGCATGCCTGCAGGACCTAATTCCCCATTCAAGGAACTCCCGTCTTAATAGAACTCTTCGTTGAACCATCAAAGAGGGACAAACACAGACGATGTGAAGCAGAGATTCAGGGCCCTGGTGGCATAGACGGCAAGACTGGTCTTAACTTTGACCGGACATCCTCCATTTTGGCTTGAGGTCTAGTGTGGGTATTTCTCCAATCTTAGGGCCAAAAATGACTGTTTGATCTTCCGGTGGTAAGGCGCAGCTAGCAAGGCTGATTCCCTTAATGTGGAATATGATTTCAACACCAGACACGCGTGGCGACGTTTTGACAGGGTATCTTTGTCTGCCATCCAACTTTGCAATTTTGTAGATTTATTTACGAGCTTCCTGAAGATTTGCCTAGAGATATTAGAGTTCCAAAGGTCACCCAGATCAAGCGTCTTAATGCTGTTTTCTAAAAATGTCTTGTAAGCACAGTTGCCCCTTTGCAAGTTAATTTCAGTCCAGACTAGATTTGCCAGAGGGTTTTCTGCTGCTGCTCGCAAGTTATAACACCGCTTTACGAACGCCACCGGCATAGCAAGTGTCTGTTTTGTAAGCAGAAATTCTAGCCGGATTTGCGCCGGAGAAGCCGACTTGGGGAGCCTAAACATTTGTTTATATGCTCTTATCATCAGTTTTTCTAACAAAAGAGCATCCTCGCCCAACATAACATATGCAAGGGTTGGCAACAGTTTGGCTTTTAGAACTGATCCCATGGACTTTAGATCGAGACCTTTAATAGATCTGGCCAGTGACGAGAAGCCGTAATTAAGGGCCTGCGCTTTCGCCCTACTCGCCTTCTTCTGGGAAACAAAGGAGGAATTTGCATCTATTGTCATTCCTAGGTACACGTAGAGTTTGACCTCCTCAATTTTGTTTCCGTTAATAACCCATTATCAATTTGTCTTGACGGGACGATTGCACACCATCACACTTGTTTTTGAAAAATTTATTTCCCAGCCATTCTTTTCAGTGTGAGCTCCCAGAGTGTTGAGCAGTCTTTGGAGTCCTATTCGTGTGTTGCTGAACAACACCAGGTCATCTGCATAGAGGATATGTGACAATTGTTTACCTCCTACAGTCGGAGCATGAGCAATCTGTTCGTCAAGCTCAGTGGAAAGATCTGCCAAAAATAGGTTAAAAAGAAAGGGTGCTAGGACACAGCCCTGTTTAATGCCTAAAGTTGTTTGGACCTTCCTTGATTCGCAAGAGCCGTCTCCGAATTTGATTTTGACCCAGGTGTTGGAATATACAAGTCTAATTGCTTGTAGGATGCTCGATGGGATTCCCCATTGCTGAAGCTTAGCCCATAATTTATCCCGAGGGACACCATCAAAAGCTGCTTTAGAATCAACAAAGCACAAGTAAAGAGGTGTCCTGGTTGCTTTCGCTCTGTTCCTGATTAGACTCAGGGCCATAAGATTGGTTAAAGTACCCTGGCCCCTTTGGAAGCCAGTTTGATTTAGGGGAATTCTTCCATTGCCAAGTTCCCAGAATTCCAGATCGTGGAATATTAACGTTGAAAAATATTTTAACTCAACATCCATCAGCGCTATTAGCCTATAGTTGTTAGGCGAACAGGCCAGGCCTTTTTTGAAAATGGGATGAAGGATGGAGCCCCTCCAGCTATCGGGAATAATGTTGTTTTCCTAAATGAAATTGAACATTGATGCTAGAAAAACTGCCCATTTTTTTGGAAAGATGTTTAAATAAAGCCTGTGGTAACCCATTTGGACCTGGGGCACAGTCGGCCCGGGACTTTTGATGACCATCTCTACTTCAGCTGCTGGGATTTTCTGCTGTACCACAGTGGTTTTATTTGGGAAGAATGTACTAGCGTGATGAATCAAATCACTCTTGAAATGTGACTTTAAATAATTTACACAGTCTGTCTCACTGATATTGGCATTATTTGCAGCTGCAGAGCCTTTCTCGTTCCGATTTATTATATACCTGTGATCCGGTCCCGCTTTCACCCCCGCCAGGATTGAAACCCCCTAGAAACTCACCGGTATCTGGGGTGCCAAACACAAGCCCTTTCTGTCGACCACCTATGACTCGCAACATCGCCGGAGCGGTATCCATGACGCGAAGCACCCCGCCCCTCTCTCTGTTGCAGGAGCCAACCAGCGGCCGCCGCCAACAGGAAGCACTCTGTTCCGACCCCGGAAGTCCCACCCCCGAGGCAGCGACAGCACCAGTGAAAAACGAACCCATCGACCAGAACACCGTCGGAGCATCGTGGCAGGACGCTCGGACTAGCGGAGAAGACGGAGGAGAGGAAAAACCCGAGGAAGAAGACGTATGGTCGGAGGATTGGTGGAGTCCCTGAGGAGGTGGCTGAAGAGCGGCCGTGGCTCACTGGAGAGCTACGGCGGACCGCGTGAGTACTTAGAAACTCACCGCTGTGCACGTTTGGCGCTCAGTGTAAATAGTGTATAGTTCTCTCCCTTTTATAGTCACAGGGCACGTAGATATCTCACTGTGTAATTTGTAAAGCACCATCACAGTATTGCCTCTGTTTCCCCTCACTCACCCTTTGGACACCCTTGCTGTTCCCCCCCCTTCTTCGCCCTTCCTCCCTTCCTTTTTCCTCACGACTCCCTCCTCTATCCTTTCTCCACAACCCGGTGTCGGTGACTGGCTAGAAGCCGACTCCATGTCCGGAACTAACGGTCCCTTTATTTCTCTTGTTGCCCTCCGAGGTGTCTCCCAGAGGACAGACCCGACCCGAAGAACTCCCGGACCGGACCCAGACCCGGCCGGAAGCAAGAACAGGACCTTCCCACTGACTCTTTCGTTCTCTTATTTCTTGACTTTGTGCTTAAATAAATACCGGCATAGCCCACTACATCCGGCCTCCTTGCCTGATATTTCAGCCCGCGACACACCCACCATCACATCTGGTGTCAGAAGTGGGATTAGCTGGAAGCATGGAGGCCGTCATGAAACGAATGGCCGAGTCCCAGGAGCAACTGGGGAAGCTTATGGAACAGTTCTTGAAGACCGCGGAAGATGACAGGGGTCAGTTGCATGACGTTCTCAAGGGCCAAGGGACAGTGCATGAACAGGCCATGGGCAAGTTGACCGACGCCATAGGACAGCCACGACCCATGGCCTCCCTCCCGTCCGTGGTTCTACAGAAGTACGTCCCGGGGGAAGACCCGGACTACTTCCTCACTAACTTCGAGAGGCTGGCACAGGCCGCGAACTGGCCTGTGGAGCGATGGGGCCAATACCTAGGCCCCCTTTTGACCGGGCACTTACAGGCAGCATACCAACAGGCCAATATAGCGACCGCTGAGCCTTCTCCAAGGCGAGGTCGCCCCCACTCCGCTGCTCCTGCCGGCCGCCACCTGAGCCTTGTTCCGAGGCCTCGTTGCTGCCTGCCTGAGCCTAGCTCCGCCCAGCCCAGCTGCCTGCTGCTTTCTCCCCCCTCCTGCTGCCCCCGCTCCTGCCTACTTCGTTTTTCTTTCTGTCCCCTCTGCTGTTGTCCGTCCTCTGTCTCCTTCTCCCTTCCTGCTGCCCTGTGCACCCCTTCCCCCCTCTGCTACCCTCCCCCTTCCGTGGGTCTCCTCCACCGACCCAGACGCCGCAGAGCCGCCCTGAGAGCCCCTTCCCGCCACTGACCCCCGCCGACTCCGCCCCCCCCTGCCCATTGGCCGCCCCGCTCCCGCCACCCAGCTGACCCGCCCTCCCGGCTCCTCTCTTATGACGCCCCCAGAGCGACCACGCAGCGGAAGCGCGCAGCGGGAGCACCGATTGAGCGCCGAAGGTGCGCCAAAGGTAAGCCCGTCTGCGCCCGTCCGCGTCTGGATCGCGCCCAGCACCAGGACCCCTGGCCCCCGCTGACCCCAGCCCACCCGCCGGACGTACGACGCCGCCACCCTCAACGCACTCAACGCCGGCCAAATCCCGGGATGCTACCGAGCCACCCCAAGACGCACCCACGGACCCTTCTGCTGCAACTCCTGCAAGTTCACCTGCATCCGGACCTGCACCACTCCAGCAGGGCCCAAGACCTCGACGAGCAACAGCAGCAGCCACCTGAAGTGCATCCTGCTCAACACCCGCTCCATCCACAGACACACCGTCGAGCTCTGGAACCTGCTCGACACCACAGCCCCAGACGTCGCCTTCCTCACGGAAACCTGGATGAACGCCTCCTCAGCGCCCGACATCGCCATCGCCATCCCAGACGGCCGCCGAGCACCTGCACTTCCAGATCCACATCGACCCCAAGACCACCCTCAGAGGCACCCTCATCTACAGACCCCCGGGACCACGCACACAATTCAGCGAGGACATCGCCGACTTCATCAGCCCGCACACCCTCCCCTCCGCTGACTACATCCTCCTCGGGGACCTCAACTTCCACCTGGAGAACAACAACGACCACAGCACCACCACCCTACTGGACAACCTCGCCAACCTCGGACTCAAGCAACTGGTGACCACCCCCACCCATGACGCCGGACACACACTCGACCCCGTCTTCTCATCCAGCAAGGACATCGCCTTCAGCCACGCCACCGGACTCCACTGGACGGACCACAGCTGCGTCCACTTCAGCTTCAAAAGGACCACGATCCACCACCGACAGCAACAGGTTGCACGCAGAAGCTGGAACAAGATCACTGCCGACCAGCTCGCGACCTCCCTGAGCAAGAACCCACCCACCAGCGCAACGAACCCCAGCCAAGCGGCCATCAACCTCACGAAGTGGATCAGCGACTGCGCAGACGACCTCGCCCCTCTGAGGACCCCGCCTAGCAGACCCGGCAGCAATAAAGCCCCATGGTTCACCGACGAACTCAAGAGCTCCAAGAGGAACTGCAGAGCCCTTGAGAAAGCCTGGCGCAGAGACCCAACTCCGGACAACATGACTGCCCTCAAGCTCGCCACCCGAAAACACCACCAACTGATCCACACCACCAAGAAAACTGCATTCAAGGAACGACTGGACAACAACGCACACAACAGCAAGGAACTCTTCAACATCGTTAAAGAGCTCTCCAACCCCAACGCCGGAAACAACGACATCACCCCTTCGCAAGACCTCTGCAACTCCCTCGCCTCCTACTTCCACAACAAGATCGCGGACATACACAACAGCTTCAGCACCCAACCGACGCACGCCACGACCGAACCACCGCCCCCCACCACCACCCTCCGCGCCTGGACCCCGATCAGCATCGAAGACACCGTCCACACAATGAACTCCATCCACTCCGGATCTCCGACCGACCCTTGCCCTCACCACGTCTTCAACAAGGCCGACGCTGTCATCGCACCCCACCTGCGGGACATCATCAACACCTCCTTCGACACCGCTACCTTCCCGGAAAGTTGGAAGCACGCCGAACTCAGCGCTCTATTAAAGAAGCCATCAGCCGACCCCACCGACCTCAAGAACTACCGACCCATCTCGCTGCTCCCGTTCCCCGCAAAAGTCATCGAGAAGACCGTCAACAAGCAGCTGGCCGCCTTCCTCGAGACGAACGGATCCCTCGACCTCTCGCAGTCTGGCTTCCGGGCCAACCACAGCACCGAGACCGCCCTGATCGCAGCAACCGATGACATCAGAGCCCTGCTAGACAACGGAGAAACAGTGGCCCTCATCCTCCTAGACCTCTCCGCGGCCTTCGACACTGTCTGCCACCGTACCCTAGTACAGCGCCTCAGCAACGTCGGAGTCCAGGAGAAGGCACTGGAGTGGATCTTCTCCTTCCTCGCCGGAAGGACACAGAGAGTCCGCCTTCCCCCATTCAGATCAGAAGCTACCGAAGTCATCTGCGGCGTTCCTCAAGGCTCCTCGCTCAGCCCAACCCTCTTCAACGTCTACATGAGTCCCCTCGCAGCCATCGCACGCCAGCACAACCTCAGCATCATCTCCTACGCCGACGACACCCAGCTGATCCTCTCCCTCACCAACGACCCCACCACCGCCAGAGCCAACCTACACGAAGGGATGAAAGAGGTAGCCGAATGGATGAAGGACAGCCGCCTGAAACTGAACGCGGACAAGACGGAAGTCCTCATCCTGGGATCCTCACCCTCCGCCTGGGACAACTCCTGGTGGCCCCCCGCCCTAGGCAGCGCACCCAAACCAACAGACCACGCACGCAACCTGGGCTTCATCCTGGACTCCTCCCTCTCCATGACCAGACAAGTCAACGCCGTCTCCTTGTCGTGCTTCAACATCCTACGCATGCTACGCAAGATCTTCCGATGGATCCCCACCGAGACCAGGAAGACGGTCACCCAGGCCCTCGTCACCAGCCGACTGGACTACGGCAACTCCCTCTACGCCGGAACCACCGCCAAACTCCAGAAGAGACTCCAGCGGATCCAGAACGCCTCAGCACGACTCATCCTGGACATCCCCCGCCACAACCACATCTCCGGACACCTGAGAGACCTGCACAGGCTCCCGGTCAACAAGAGAATCACCTTCCGTCTCCTCACCCACGCACACAAAGCCCTGCACAACCAAGGCCCAGGATACCTCAACAGCCGCCTCAACTTCTACGCTCCCAAACGCCAGCTTCGATCGACCGGCCACGCCCTCGCCGCCGTCCCCCGCATCCGAAGAGCCACCACAGGGGGAAGATCCTTCTCCTACCTCGCCGCCAAGACTTGGAACTCCCTCCCGACCCACCTCCGCCTGACCCAGGACCATCTCGCCTTCAGGAAGCAGCTCAAGACCTGGCTGTTCGAACAGTAGCGGACCCCCCCTCCCCTAGCGCCTTGAGACCCTCCGGGTGAGTAGTGCGCTATACAAATGCTTTGATTGATTGATTGATTGATTGAATATACAGGGCAATAACCCCTATGCTGACATAAAGAAGTGTATCCTGGAACGTCTTGGAGTGGATGACGACATGTACAGAATAAAGCTAAGACAGGCAAAAGAAGGGCCCCAAGAAAACCCTCGGGCTCTCTCCTTTCGGATCAAGGATCTCACCAACAGGTGGCTCAGACCAGACACCTCCACCAAAGAAGACATCCTTGAGAAGATCTATCTGGAGCAATTCCTGAACTCCCTACATCCAGCTACCCAGAGATGGGTACGCCAACACACCAGGCTCAACCTGGAGACGGCCGTAGAAATAGCTTGTGCTTATGGCCGTGCCCAAGACCTGCAACGCAACAAGGACGAACCCGTCCACAGGCCTCATCATATGACCGCCAATCATCCTCCCCGCCCTCTGCTAACCCGGAGACCGGAACCTGCTTCCCTCCTACCCTCTCCGATCCTGTACCGGCCTCCCAACCCTGGACTTCAATGCTACAACTGCGGTAACTTTGGACATATAGCCCGCGTATGCCCCCAGAAGGAGGTGCCGATGGAAATAGGCCTGGTTCGTAACTACGCCTGTCACACGCCGGGGGATGCACCCCCTCCATTTCATTGTCCCGTGTCCATCGACGGACAGGAGGTCCTCGCCCTTGCTGATACCGGTTGCCGCCAAAGTGTCCTCCGTCCTCAAGACCTGGCTCTCCCTCTGAGTACCCCTACAGGAGTGGTAGCCATCCAGTGCGTCCACGGGGACACTAAACGGTACCCCACCACTCAGGTATGGGTACAACACCCCGGAGATCCAGGTACCAACCTCACGGTCGGTCTTGTGCCGGCCTTACGTGAACAAGCCATTCTGGGGAGTGATTACTCCGGACTCCCTAAACTCCTTCAGGACACTACTGACTCTCTAGCCCAGTGGTGGAAAGAGGCCCCCTATTCCCAGGGTCTGTCTTCCACACATACTGAACCCAAACCACACAAAACCAAAAGCCAGAAGAGAAAGGAGAAGAACAACCATACATATGCCTACCCCACGAACATTGATGAACATCCCTGGCAAACTGACCAAGAATTCAGAGCAGCACAACAGGAGGATCCGCTCCTACAAGAAGCATGGGGAAGGGCCCTAGACCAAGAGGACCCCACACAAGTAGGTCCCTACTTCTTCAAGAAAAGGGGGTTGTTGTATCGAAAGGGAGGGCCACTCCAGAACCCACAACTACTGATCCCGGGCCCCTTCCAAGATAAGGTCCTTTTCTTAGCACACAGCCATCTGTTAGGGGGTCATTTTGGGGATGAAAAGACCAGCCAGGCGGTCCTAGACAAATTCTATTGGCCCGGCGTCCACCAGCGCATTAAAACCTACTGCCGCGAATGCGCCGTCTGCCAAAAACACAGTCGGTATCGACCACCTACGGTTCCACTACAACCACTCCCTCTCATAGACATCCCGTTCAGTAGGATAGGGATGGACATTATAGGACCCCTACTACCCTCCCGGAGCGGGTGTTGCTACGCATTGGTCATTGTGGATTATGCCACTCGTTTCCCTGAAGCCGTGTCCTTACGCCAACCCACAGCACAGAACATAGCCAGAGCCCTAATAACCCTGCTTTCCCGGGTCGGGTTTCCCCGAGAGATCCTTACTGACCAGGGCATGCCTTTCGTCTCATCTCTTCTGAAACAGGTCTGTGCCCAGTTAGGCATAAAACAAATCAGGACGTCCGCGTACCATCCGCAAACCGACGGCTTGGTCGAGCGTTACAACGCCACACTAAAACAGACCTTAAAAAAGTTACTAGGGTTGGAAGCCCGACGGTGGGAAGAAATGTTACCGCTGGCCCTTTTTGCCATACGCTGTAAGACCCAGAGCAGTACAGGCTACTCCCCCTATGAGTTGTTGTATGGGCGGCCCCCTCGTACCCTATTGGACATGGCACAAGAAGCCTGGGAAGCCGAACCTGATCGCACCCGTCCTTTGCCCGAGTACGTGGATAACCTGAAGACCCATCTCGCAGAGATACGTGAAATAGTCAAACAGAACCTAGAAAAAGCACAAGCCGCACAAAAAAGACAGTATGATAAAGGTACAAGAGCCCGTGTCTTTGCCATCGGGGACCTAGTCCTTTTGATGATGCCCTCCTCCGACCAAAAACTTCTGGGACAGTGGCAAGGTCCCTATGTCATCCGGCGCCAGGTGACACCAGTCACCTATGAGGTTGAACTAGACCCCACAAGGGGCACGTCCCAAATATACCACGTGAACCTCCTGAAAAGGTGGGAGGGACCCCGTCCTGTCCTAACCGGGTCCAGGCTTCCGACTTCCTTCCCTTTTGACCCCAGCCTTGATCCTGCTTTGACCACGGTCCAAACCCAGGAACTCCGGAAAGCCCTGTTGCCCGTAAAGGAGATCTTCTCCTCCTATCCGGGATGGACCACTGTCACCGCACATACCATCGACACAGAACCAGGGAAAGTGGTTTGATTGAGACCCTATCGAGTCCCTGAGGCTCGCAGAGCAGTCATACGAAGGGAGATCGAGGACATGCTTAAGATGGGGATCATTGAGCCTTCGGTCAGCGAGTGGAATTCCCCTATTGTCCTTGTGCCAAAACCTGACGGGTCTGTCAGGTTTTGCATAGATTTTCGAGAGGTCAACAAGGTATCCACATTCGACACCTATCCCTTACCTAGGGTTGATGAAATGGTCGAGAAAATAGGGAAGGCCAAATACATATCCACCCTCGACCTCTGCAAGGGCTACTGGCAGATACCCCTCAGAGACCAAGATAAAAAGAAAACCGCCTTCTCTACCCCTGAGGGGCTATTTCAGTTCATCGTCATGCCTTTTGGGCTTCACGGTGCCCCCGCTACCTTTCAGCGTGCCATGAACCAGGTCCTGCGTCCACACTCTCTGTATGCCGGGGCCTATCTGGACGACATTGTCATCTTCAGCGATAGCTGGGAACAACACCTACGGCATTTACACGATGTTGTTTCTTCCCTAGGTTCGTTTGGTTTTTCCATCAACCCCGCCAAAACCACCCTTGCTGCACAAACCGTCCAGTACCTCGGCTTTCTTCTGGGTGAAGGCCTGATCCGACCCCAGAAAACCAAAACCGAGGCTATCCAGACCCTTCCCTTTCCACAGACAAAAAAAGACCTCCGAGCTTTTCTCGGACTCCTGGGTTATTATAGGAGATTCGTTCCCAACTTCTCCCAGAGAGCAGCCCCTCTTACGGATCTCCTGAAGAAAGCCACTCACACCGACCTCGCCCTGAAAGAACCCACACCCCTCTTATGGCAGGCATTCACCGACCTGATGGGACCCCTGACCTCCAGTCCTGTCCTGGTAAGCCCTGACTATACCCTGCCGTTTATACTGCAGACGGATGCCTCTGACCAGGGATTAGGGGCGGTCCTATCCCAAAAAGACGAACTAGGGAACGAAAGGCCCATCCTATTCCTCAGCCGGAAATTGTTCCCCAGAGAAAAGAACTATGCCGTTGTAGAGAAAGAAGCCCTCGCAATTAAATGGGCCATTGAGAGCCTCAGATACTATCTGGAGGGTCGGGACTTTACCATCTATACCGACCACGCCCCCTTGGAGTGGATGGCCCGGAATAAAGGATATAACGACCGGGTCCTCCGCTGGTTCCTGTCTCTCCAGCCCTACCACTTCAGCACTCGACACCGGAAAGGAACAGAACAGGGCAATGCAGACTTCTTATCCCGATACCCCTCCTCACCAACCCGTACAGGAAGGACAGCTAGGGGAAGGGGATGTGATCCGGTCCCGCTTTCGCCCCCGCCAGGATTGAAACCCCCTAGAAACTCACCGGTATCTGGGGTGCCAAACACAAGCCCTTTCTGTCGACCACCTATGACTCGCAACATTGCCGGAGCGGTATCCATGACGCGAAGCACCCCGCCCCTCTCTCTGTTGCAGGAGCCAACCAGTGGCCGCCGCCAATAGGAAGCACTCTGTTCCGACACCGGAAGTCCCACCCCCGAGGCAGCGACAGCACCAGTGAAAAACGAACCCATCGACCAGAACGTCGTCGGAGCATCGTGGCAGTACACTCGGACTAGCGGAGAAGACGGAGGAGAGGAAAAACCAGAGGAAGAAGACGTATGGTCGGAGGATTGGTGGAGTCCCTGAGGAGGTGGCTGAAGAGCGGCCGTGGCTCACTGGAGAGCTACGGCGGACCGCGTGAGTACTTAGAAACCCACCTCTGTGCACGTTTGGCGCTCAGTGTAAATAGTGTATAGTTCTCTCCCTTTTATAGTCACAGGGCACGTAGATATCTCACTGTGTAATTTGTAAAGCACCATCACAGTATTGCCTCTGTTTCCCCTCACTCACCCTTCGGACACCCTTGCTGTTCCCCCCCCTTCTTCGCCCTTCCTCCCTTCCTTTTTCCTCACGACTCCCTCCTCTATCCTTCCTCCACAACCCGGTGTCGGTGACTGGCTAGAAGCCGACTCCACGTCCGGAACTAACGGTCCCTTTATTTCTCTTGTTGCCCTCCGAGGTGTCTCCCTGAGGACAGACCCGACCCGAAGAACTCCCGGACCGGACCCAGACCCGACCGGAAGCAAGAACAGGACCTTCCCACGGACTATTTCGTTCTCTTGTTTCTTGACTTTGTGCTTAAATAAATACCGGCATAGCCCACTACATCCGGCCTCCTTGCCTGATATTTCAGCCCGCGACACACCCACCATCACATCTTGTGTCAGAAGTGGGATTAGCTGGAAGCATGGAGGCCGTCATGAAACGAATGGCCGAGTCCCAGGAGCAACTGGGGAAGCTTATGGAACAGTTCTTGAAGACCGCGGAAGATGACAGGGGTCAGTTGCATGACGTTCTCAAGGGCCAAGGGACAGTGCATGAACAGGCCATGGGCAAGTTGACCGATGCCATAGGACAGCCACGACCCATGGCCTCCCTCCCGTCCGTGGTTCTACAGAAGTACGTCCCGGGGGAATACCCGGACTACTTCTTCACTAACTTCGAGAGGCTGGCACAGGCCGCGAACTGGCCTGTGGAGCGATGGGGCCAATACCTAGGCCCCCTTTTGACCGGGGACTTACAGGCAGCATACCAACAGGCCAATATCCAGGGCAATAACCCCTATGCTGACATAAAGAAGTGTATCCTGGAACGTCTTGGAGTGGATGACGACACGTACAGAATAAAGCTAAGACAGGCAAAAGAAGGGCCCCAAGAAAACCCTCGGGCTCTCTCCTTTCGGATCAAGGATCTCACCAACAGGTGGCTCAGACCAGACACCTCCACCAAAGAAGACATCCTTGAGAAGATCTATCTGGAGCAATTCCTGAACTCCCTACATCCAGCTACCCAGAGATGGGTACGCCAACACACCAGGCTCAACCTGGAGACGGCCGTAGAAATAGCTTGTGCTTATGGCCGTGCCCACGACCTGCAACGCAACAAGGACAAACCCGTCCACAGGCCTCATCATATGACCGCCAATCGTCCTCCCCGCCCTCTGCTAACCCGGAGACCGGAACCTGCTCCCCTCCTACCCTCTCCGATCCTGTACCGGCCTCCCAACCCTGGACCTCAGTGCTACAACTGCGGTAACTTTGGACATATAGTCCGCGTATGCCCCCAGAAGGAGGTGCCGATGGAAATAGGCCTGGTTCGTAACTACGTCTGTCACACGCCGGGGGCTGCACCCCCTCCGTTTCATTGTCCCGTGTCCATCGACGGACAGGAGGTCCTCGCCCTTGCTGATACCGGTTGCCGCCAAAGTGTCCTCCGTCCTCAAGACCTGGCTCTCCCTCTGAGTACCCCTACAGAAGTGGTAGCCATCCAGTGCGTCCACGGGGACACTAAACGGTACCCCACCACTCAGGTATGGGTACAACATCCCGGAGATCCAGGAACCAACCTCACGGTCGGTCTTGTGCCGGCCTTACCCGAACAAGCCATTCTGGGGAGTGATTACTCCGGACTCCCTAAACTCCTTCAGGACACTACGGACTCTAGCCCAGTGGTGGAAAGAGGCCCCCTATTCCCAGGGTCTGTCTTCCACACATACTGAACCCAAACCACACAAAACCAAAAGCCAGAAGAGAAAGGAGAAGAACAACCATACATATGCCTACCCCACGAACATTGATGAACATCCCTGGCAAACCGACCAAGAATTCAGAGCAGCACAACAGGAGGATCCGCTCCTACAAGAAGCATGGGGAAGGGCCCTAGACCAAGAGGACCCCACACAAGTTGGTCCCTACTTCTTCAAGAAAAGGGGGTTGTTGTATCGAAAGGGAGGGCCACTCCAGAACCCACAACTACTGATCCCGGGCCCCTTCCAAGATAAGGTCCTTTTCTTAGCACACAGCCATCTGTTAGGGGGTCATTTTGGGGATGAAAAGACCAGCCAGGCGGTCCTGGACAAATTCTATTGGCCCGGCGTCCACCAGCGCATTAAAACCTACTGCCGCGACTGCGCCGTCTGCCAAAAACACAGTCGGTATCGACCACCTAGGGTTCCACTACAACCACTCCCTCTCATAGACATCCCGTTCAGTAGGATAGGGATGGACATTATCGGACACCTACTACCCTCCCGGAGCGGGTGTCGCTACGCATTGGTCATTGTGGATTATGCCACTCGTTTCCCTGAAGCCGTTCCCTTACGCCAACCCACAGCACAGAACATAGCCAGAGCCCTAATAACCCTGTTTTCCCGGGTCGGGTTTCCCCGAGAGATCCTTACTGACCAGGGCACGCCTTTCGTCTCATCTCTTCTGAAACAGGTCTGTGCCCAGTTAGGCATAAAACAAATCAGGACGTCCGCGTACCATCCGCAAACCGACGGCTTGGTCGAGCGTTACAACGCCACACTAAAACAGACCTTAAAAAAGTTACTAGGGTTGGAAGCCCGACGGTGGGAAGAAATGTTACCGGTGGCCCTTTTTGCCATACGCTGTAAGACCCAGAGCAGTACAGGCTACTCCCCCTATGAGTTGTTGTATGGGCGGCCCCCTCGTACCCTATTGGACATGGCACAAGAAGCCTGGGAAGCCGAACCTGATCGCACCCGTCCTTTGC
This sequence comes from Lissotriton helveticus, assembly GCF_964261635.1. Classification (NCBI taxonomy): domain Eukaryota; kingdom Metazoa; phylum Chordata; class Amphibia; order Caudata; family Salamandridae; genus Lissotriton; species Lissotriton helveticus. Next base: position 1,371,852,978 of record NC_136059.1, read on the forward strand.
CCGAGTACGTGGATAACCTGAAGACCCATCTCGCAGAGATACGTGAAATAGTCAAACAGAACCTAGAAAAAGCACAAGCCGCACAAAAAAGACAGTATGATAAAGGTACAAGAGCCCGTGTCTTTGCCATCGGGGACCTAGTCCTTTTGATGATGCCCTCCTCCGACCAAAAACTTCTGGGACAGTGGCAAGGTCCCTATGTCATCCGGCGCCAGGTGACACCAGTCACCTATGAGGTTGAACTAGACCCCACAAGGGGCACGTCTCAGCGAGTGGAATTCCCCTATTGTCCTTGTGCCAAAACCTGACGGGTCTGTCAGGTTTTGCATAGATTTTCGAGAGGTCAACAAGGTATCCACATTCGACACCTATCCCTTACCTAGGGTTGATGAAATGGTCGAGAAAGTAGGGAAGGCCAAATACATATCCACCCTCGACCTCTGCAAGGGCTACTGGCTGATACCCCTCAGAGACCAAGATAAAAAGAAAACCGCCTTCTCTACCCCTGAGGGGCTATTTCAGTTCATCGTCATGCCTTTTGGGCTTCACGGTGCCCCCGCTACCTTTCAGCGTGCCATGAACCAGGTCCTGCGTCCACACTCTCTGTATGCCGGGGCCTATCTGGACGACATTGTCATCTTCAGCGATAGCTGGGAACAACACCTACGGCATTTACACGATGTTGTTTCTTCCCTAGGTTCATTTGGTTTTTCCATCAACCCCGCCAAAACCACCCTTGCTGCACAAACCGTCCTGTACCTCGGCTTTCTTCTGGGTGAAGGCCTGATCCGACCCCAGAAAACCAAAACCGAGGCTATCCAGACCCTTCCCTTTCCACAGACAAAAAAAGACCTCTGAGCTTTTCTCGGACTCCTGGGTTATTATAGGAGATTCGTTCCCAACTTCTCCCAGAGAGCAGCCCCTCTTACGGATCTCCTGAAGAAAGCCACTCACACAGACCTCGCCCTGAAAGAACCCACACCCCTCTTATGGCAGGCATTCACCGACCTGAAGGGAGCCCTGACCTCCAGTCCTGTCCTGGTATGCCCTGATTATACCCTGCCGTTTATACTGCAGACGGATGCCTCTGACCAGGGATTAGGGGCGGTCCTATCCCAAAAAGACGAACTAGGGAACGAAAGGCCCATCCTATTCCTCAGCCGGAAATTGTTCCCCAGAGAAAAGAACTATGCCGTTGTAGAGAAAGAAGCCCTCGCAATTAAATGGGCCATTGAGAGCCTCAGATACTATCTGGAGGGTCGGGACTTTACCATCTATACCGACCACGCCCTCTTGAAGTGGATGGCCCGGAATAAAGGACATAACGACCGGGTCCTCCGCTGGTTCCTGTCTCTCCAGCCCTACCACTTCAGCACTCGATACCGAAAAGGAACAGAACAGGGCAATGCAGACTTCTTATCCCGATACCCCTCCTCACCAACCCGTACAGGAAGGACAGCTAGGGGAAGGGGATGTGATCCGGTCCCGCTTTCACCCCCGCCAGGATTGAAACCCCCTAAAAACTCACCGGTATCTGGGGTGCCAAACACAAGCCCTTTCTGTCGACCACCTATGACTCGCAACATCGCCGGAGCGGTATTCATGACGCGAAGCACCCCGCCCCTCTCTCTGTTGCAGGAGCCAACCAGCGGCCGCCGCCAACAGGAAGCACTCTGTTCCGACCCCGGAAGTCCCACCCCCGAGGCAGCGACAGCACCAGTGAAAAACGAACCCATCGACCAGAACGCCGTCGGAGCATCGTGGCAGGACACTCGGACTAGCGGAGAAGACGGAGGAGAGGAAAAACCCGAGGAAGAAGACGTATGGTCGGAGGATTGGTGGAGTCCCTGAGGAGGTGGCTGAAGAGCGGCCGTGGCTCACTGGAGAGCTACGGCGGACCGCGTGAGTACTTAGAAACCCACCTCTGTGCACATTTGGCGCTCAGTGTAAATAGTGTATATTTCTCTCCCTTTTATAGTCACAGGGCACGTAGATATCTCACTGTGTAATTTGTAAAGCACCATCACAGTATTGCCTCTGTTTCCCCTCACTCACCCTTCGGACACCCTTGCTGTTCCCCCCCCTTCTTCGCCCTTCCTCCCTTCCTTTTTCCTCACGACTCCCTCCTCTATCCTTCCTCCACAACCCGGTGTCGGTGACTGGCTAGAAGCCAACTCCACGTCCGGAACTAACGGTCCCTTTATTTCTCTTGTTGCCCTCCGAGGTGTCTCCCTGAGGACAGACCCGACCCGAAGAACTCCCGGACCGGACCCAGACCCGACCGGAAGCAAGAACAGGACCTTCCCACGGACTCTTTCATTCTCTTGTTTCTTGACTTTGTGCTTAAATAAATACCGGCATAGCCCACTACATCCAGCCTCCTTGCCTGATATTTCAGCCCGCGACACACCCACCATCACAATACCAAAATCTCTTCGAGTCATGCGTTTTGGAGGCATGTTGTAACTGGGCCCATAGTGTTTCCTGTTTTGCTTGTTTGTACTTCCAGATCTCTTTTTTTAGCTGCCGTCTTTCATTACGGAACTGTTGTAGTAGGTAAGGGTCTCCTGGATGTTGGAATACTTGCCGAAAGAGTCTGCCTGTTTCCTTTATCATGTTCCGAATTTGAACAGGCAGAATTAACGATTTGCCATGATCAAGTCGAATTCCCTTCTTGTGACTCCTCTCATTTTGGGTTTTAGTCATATTATTAGCGCGGGTCTCCCAAGTCGCTATTGGATTGAGCTCACATTGGGCTAAGTTCTGTAGACTTGTGACCCCGTCCTGCGCTAATGACTTGATGGAGCCAGGGCTCCACTTCAGGCGTTTCAGATTTTCTGAGTATGTTTCTCCCAACAATGTAGGAAAAGCCTCAAGTTTGCCCAGGGATGTGTTCACCTTGATTACTTAAGGGTTGTGGTCCCTTTCCACACAATGACATATCCTATAATCAGAGACCTGATGGTAAAGGGGCATTGAAACAAGAGTATAGTCTATGATTGAGACCGTGTCGCCACAAACCCTTGACCAGCCAGGTGGAATATCAGATGGTTTTCGGCCATTTAATACCAGCAGGCCCAATAGTTCATAGGCTTTTATGAGTTCCTCACCTGAGTTGTCCCTTCGTAAGATTGATGGCATTGCTTGTTCTGGGAGGGGGCCCACTGCGTCGCTATGTTCTTCAGAAGGAAAACGAAAAAGGTTGAGGTTAAAGTCACCGGAAACTAGCCATTGTGCCTTGTTGTGGCTATCTTTTAACTGGGATAGATGAGCTGCTATTCTCCTGGAAGATGTGGCTTTCTGCTGTGGATTGATGTACAGATTTACGATGATAATTGATTCTTTGTGGTAACTGTCCCGACCTTCCAGATTTATTACCAGCATATTTGGGTCGTCCACATACACTTCCACTGTTTCAAGAATTATGTTTGTATTTATATAAATTGCCAGACCCCCTTTTGCCCTCCCATATGCACTCTTTCTTTCAGCTAATTTTCTGTATTCCTTGTAACCAATGAAAGGGATAGACGACTGCGCCCAAGTTTCTGGAACATTAAGATATCAAAGGTTCGCAGACAACCTGTGATACCTGGGTCTGAAAGTTTTGTCTGTAAGCCGTTAATGTTCCATGAGCACACTTCCAGGCCCCTCTGAATTATTTTTGGTGGACTTCCCTCGCATCAGTCTTGGGCATTCCGGGCTCGAGACAACGCCTGCGGTAACCAACTCCAAGAAGATTTCTGCTCCTTAAGTGTAACCAATGTTTGTGGCCACTCAGCAGTTGTGTCATTAGTTACTCTGACAAACATTTTGGTGAGATCTGAGTCTGATTTGTAATAATCTGTAGGGGAGGCACTTCCGCCAGCTCCTCTTAATACAGAGGCAGAGGGCTCTGGCTGCTCACTTGATAATGGCCCTGCGAGCAATATGTGAGGATATCTATCTCCATGATAGGTTGTTACTTCGATGCTCCAGGCCTTTAGGTGCCTTTTTCTTTTCCAGAATCACAGGCGGAAGCACAGAGGATGAGAAGGTGACTAAAGTCGGATCCGTAAGCTGACGTCTTCTTGAAGGCAGAAACATAATAGAAAAAATTTCATCAGACTTTGCATGGGCCAGGCCCGGCACGGCTTTGAGCAGTTTTAAGATGTTTGAACGGTTTAATATATCTTTAGAACCCCTCGATTTAAATTCTGGGAACCACAGCAACATCTGACCCGAGTTGTTTAAACCAAGAAGTTCATCAGGACCAACACCACTTTTTACGGTTTGTTGACTACCAATAGTTGCTACCTGCAACTGAGGTTCCAAGAGAAGCTGTTCACTTTGGGGAGGTATATTGAATTCTTCTACCAAGCGTTCTTTCGCTTGCAGCTTCCCAGTGGGTTATATTGTGTCCTCTCGGCCGACTTGGTGAGCTCTAAGTGTTCCCTCTGATTGGAGGCTGTTTAACAGTGAGGGTCTGTTAGATGAGGAATGAGATGCCCTTCGATTTGTAAGGGAAGCTGCCTTATTGTGAACAACATCTTGAGATGGGGCCACAATGGCACCCGGAGACTTCGGGCTCATTTGGGTCATCCCTAGACAATCCTGATCATCCTGTTCCGGAGTTTGGGGGGGAAACAAGCTCTCTAAATTGCCTGAACAGATTTTATTCCTTCTTTTTCTTGCACGTTTCCTTTCCCTTTTGGTTTGTCATGGTAGGTTTGAAGCAATAGTTTTTGTGCTGCCGTCCCCAGATGTTTCATGTGGTATACACCTGTTACAACGCATTTTTTACTCCGCACTACCATTACAACGCGACTTTTACTCCGCATACCGTTACAACGCATTGCGCTGGGGGGCGCTGTAGGATAGGGAATAAGTTTAATTTTCTATCCAACACCTTCCCTAGTGTCCACGGGGACTGGTGTTGGAATAGAAAATTATACTTACCACTATCCAGCGCCCCAAGGCGCTATGCGTTGTAACGGTATGCGGAGTAAAAGTCGCGTTGTAATGGTCTGCGGAGTAATAGTATGCGTTATAACGTCATACATCCGTTTCATGTACTACCACGGACAGAGTTTCAGAGTTAATCTCCACTATATCCACAGCTTCTTCCACTAGTGGCCGTTCACAGGAAACCAATCCGCTCGAATCAGTTACGTCCTTAGGACTGAGTATTACCTCATTCAATATAGTGCCGTGCCGAAACTTGGGGACGAGGTTGTTTTTAACTTTGCCCAGTATGGCTTGCATTATACCTGGAAGTTGCATAAGTTTCTCAACTACCTCCTTACAGGAACAGACTTGAAAGTCATTTAAATGATTTGATTGGGCCCTTGTAACTAGTGCGTTTAGTTTTTCGAGTTTCTTGTCTATTCCGGAAATAAATACAGCCATCATGTTCAGCAAATCCACCTGAATATCCATTTTGTTAGAGTGGTGAGTTAGAGCCACTACTGTTGCTTGCATAGAGTTCAGCATAGCGGGCCACAGATTTGAAGAATTTTCTCCCGGAGTCACTCTCCCTGCCCTTTTATTTCTCTCATCTTCTATAGTTACTTCCTGCAAGATTATATTAGGCACCTCATCGGATACTAACAGGGGTGAAGAATCCTCTTCGCAGTGTCATTTGAACTCCGGGAAAACAAAGAATTTAGGTACCCATTCATCAATACCTTCCAAAGCTGGGCCTATATCAACCACTTCTTCTGGGGCATACGTAGGTGATCTACTTGATGGATATTAATTTGGTAGAGACATTGAGTTGGGTGGTGGAGAGGTCTGGGCAAGGCAAATAGGGACCATCCCTTCTTGTTGACAATTGACATTCTTATTTAATTGTTGTGATTTGTTATGCTTATTTACCGGTCAAAAGTAATCTGTCATTTTTAATGAATTGTGATGATCCGTCAACTTTTTATCTTCTTTGCAACTATCTTTGTCACCAACCTGGCCTGATTGCAAGCTCATAGGGCGAACTGAATAAGTTTGAACCTTTGGGCTACTTTCTGACTGAAGCTCCATACTGGCATCCGAGTCTGGGTCCGGGCCATAAGAAGCACTTTGATTCCTCTGGGGGAGGGGATCGATGATAACAACTGAACTGCCTGGTTGTATTTTGGGCTTCCTTTTTGCAGAAAGATTTCCCGGAACAGTCTCTCTTTCGCGCTTTCTTTTAATAGGGGCTTGAGCCTTACACCGCACCTTACCAGATCTGATCCTTGATATGAAAAATCTTAATTAGTAGACTCTTGTAGACTCTAGTAGACTCTAGTAGGGACCTGAAAAGTGACCTAAATGCTAGATCGTAGCTGCTGTATTGCTGACTTGCTGTCTTGCTATTAGCAAAAGGTAAATCACAAATGGTAAGAAAATTCTCAGAAAAGTACCAAGAGGTAATACTGAGAAAGTACAAGCACAGATAACCCCATGAGAGAATACTGCAACACAAAGGCCTGTTCGTCCCTTCCAAAATTCACTATTTATAATTGTGAATATTCGAGTCACATCATGATTCCTGGATACAGTCACAACTCTCAGGCTGAAGGTTGGCTGAAGGATGGCTGAAAGTTGGTTGGGCTATGCAAGGGTTAAGCGAGCGAGCAAGCAAATTAACTGTATCAGAGAGTCAAGAGTCACAAGTCAGTTCAAGATATAAAAGTATATAAGTATAAAAGTAATTTAAATTGGATTAGAAATCAGGACCATGCTCTAAGCTCCAAGCACTTATCTGACTCCTTTTTGAAGATGTTCAGGATCGGGCACTAACAGAGAAGTAGAGAAGTCCAGACCGCAATGGAGCTTAATGGAAATCACATGCGTCAATCCGGCAGCTGGAGTACAATCGGCTGCAGACAAACGATGCAGATAGGCAGGGGGGCTGGGTGGCTCCCGCTGTGACCCAAGGCAGCCTGCCCTGTCCCCCAGCCTCAGAAGCGGGAGAGGTCGAGACGCTGTAAACTGGCCGCCGCACAACCGTGGAGGAGCCACAGGGAAATACACTGCAAGTGTGCCACGGGGGAGACACGGAGTAAATGTAAATGTCATGGTACTTATAGAGCGCACTGTCACCAGACGGTCACCTTGCGGTGTCGCCTATTCGGCTTCCTGGCGCTGATACTCATACCGCTGTGGAACCCCTCCTGGCTTTCCCTGTGAAGTGTCCACTCCTGGACACCCCTAGGGTGAAGCCAGGCATCCTTAGCGCTGTTGGGGCCGGTGTGGAGGTTAAGCAAGCTATTGCCCAGAGATGCAGCGTGGGGCCCGTGATTAGAATAGGCACCGAGGCGAGAATTAACAGGTCCAAGGAAATTGAGCCCGAGACCCCGCCGAGGCGGGAATCGAACCCTGGTCCCTGGCCAGAACTCTGCATCAGGGTCTGCCGCTCTAACCATTGAGCCACACTCTTCCAGTCCAGTGATACGGCTGCTCAGCAGGTCCGGTGAATCAGGAGTTCTTTGGCAGGAGGGAATTTCAGCGCGATTGCTGCACACTGCTCAGGGGACGCCGTTCGGGACGTCAAGGCCCACCCCCTGGAAATTAAAGATTGAGATGCCCGGCGTTTTCCAGAACAGCTCAAACCGCTTTTGGCTCCTGCTGCTGCACACACCTCACTGCTGCGGCAGCTCTCTGGAGCTCTGCTGCTCTCTGCTGGCCACATGGAGGTTCAGCAAACTCGAATCGAAGTGATTTGATGCCGTTTGCAAGTGAAATAGACCCGCCTAGCCTGCATCCAGACGTATGGCCAAGCCCCGCACAGCATTCTCTTTGAGCACCATCAGCAGGGTGCTTACAGGTACTTGTATGCACAGCAGCAGAGGGGTGCTTGCAGCCCTGTGTAATCCCCATCGACAGGTACGTCATTGGAAAATCATCAGCAACTACTTTATTTAGACAATAAAGTCTGTCAAAGTGCCTAAAATTACAAATACAATTAGAGTTAATCGCTCTACTAATACGTGGTGTGCAGTCGGCAACCCGTCCATGTTCAAAATTCCTTAAGGATCTCTTCTGTCCCTGACCAAATGAAGAAAATATCATCTATAAATCTCACCCAGGTACGGATGTTCTCGTAAAAGGGGCTAACATCATTATAGATGTGTTTTTCTTCAAATACACTGACATGAATACAGGCTAAACTAGGGGCGCAAGTAGCGCTCATACTAGTCCCCTTTCGCTGAATGTACAGGTCTTTTTTGAAGAGAAAAATATTGTTTAGGAGCACCATAGATACACATTGGACTATGAATTCCTTATTAGCACCCATGATTTCAGTATCTTCTAAAAGTCTCCTTATTACCTCTATAGTGTCTTGTTGTGGTATATTGGTGTAAAGTGACTCTACATCGAGAGTCACCATATACTCCATCTCACCCTCAAATCGCAGTCCCTCTACCTTGGTGATCATATCCGAGGTGTCCTTAATATAGGACTTTTGTTGCTGTACCAGGGGCTTAAGAAACCTATCAGCATATTCGCTGAGAGGCTCTAATAGTGAATCTATGGAGGCCACTATCGGTCTAAGAGGGGGGTCCTCCAAACTCTTGTGGACTTTAGGTAGCCCATAGAATGCCGGTGTTGGGACTACCATTGTAAAGAAACTTATACTCTTCTTCAAAAACCTGGGTGAGATTTATAGATGATATTTTCTTCATTTGGTCAGGGACAGAAGAGATCCTTAAGGAATTTTTAACATGGATAAACTTAGGAGACAACAATCTTAAATTCACGGCCTCTTATAATAATAAAAAAGTTGACTTTTTAGACATCAGTATAAAAAATGAAAATAACCAACTTGCGGTTGAATTATTTAAAAAAGAAACTGACCGCAATACGGTACTGCACTACAAAAGCTACCACCCTAAAAGTCAACGTGACAATATACCTTTCGGAGAATTTCTCCGATTAAGAAGGAATTGCACGTCAATAGATGACTCCTACAAACATGCACAAGAGACAAAGCAGAAGTTCAAAGAAAGAGGTTATCCTAAAAAATTAATTAATCACTCTCTCAAGCGGGCTCGCTACTATGATAGAGACAGCCTTCTGGAGAAGAAGGAAAGGAACTCAACCATGGATAAAATTGTCATGGTGAGCCAATTCTCAGGTATTGCTAACCAGATAAAAAATGTGATCAACCATAATTGGAAGATCCTCAATGAGGGAGCTGATATCACACTGCCCCGGCCTCTATATGCTTATAGAAAGAATAAAAATGTACGTTCTACCCTAGTACACACGTATAGGGATGATGTTATAGAGGCCCAATGTACCCTTACAGGAGAAAGAGCGGTAGGAAACCACAAGTGTGGAACCTGCAGCGTCTGTGATCAGTGTCTGGTTACCAAAGAAATTTGTGTAAACTCTGTAAAACATAAGATCAGTACATTAAACAATTGTAGGAGTAAACATTTGGTGTATTTGATCTTGTGCCCCTGTGATCAAGGGTACATAGGAGAAACAGGCACGGAATTGAGAGTAAGAATAGGGGAGCACAAATCGGCGATTAGATTAAACAAAGAAAATGCCCCATTGGTGAGTCACTGGAAAGAGAAAAACCACAGTGACAAGGATATAAGATGGGTAATAGTTGAAAAAATCAGAGAACAGACTAGGATGGGAGATAACAGAAAGAGAAGGAAGCAACAAGAGCAGTGGTGTATGATTAAGTTCAATACCATCAAATGCGGGTTAAACACTAGGGAGGACTGGGACACCCTGACATGATGAATAAGGTATAGGGCCATCTACTTAAAACCACGATAAGGGGGTAGTTACCCACTGGATAATATTTCTAATGGACGGTGAAAATTTCTTTTCAAATAACATAGATTTGCCGGCAGGTCGAAGAGAAAGAGGCAGTTGGTGGCATAAGTACTGGGAGACACATAGAGAAACTATTTCTTAAAAATAATAGCCAGCAGGGGAGTTCGTGTTTTGTAGATAATATAGATCAATTCATTCATTCTTTCAGATAATATAGATTCAGAAAGCAATTGAAATACTGGAACCCTAATGCATTGAAGCCAGCATAGTACCATACTGCTTTAAGATGGCCGCGCCGGTACAAACTATACAGGAGACATGTACGCATGCGTGTTAAGGGTCCTCCCCTGTTGAGGAGGATGGAAGTCCACAGGAGCAAAGATGAATGTCCCCCACACTTCCAAACAGCAACGACCCAAGTGAGAAGAGATAACTCACTCAAAGTCAGTTGCTCCCAAAAAGTGTGGGGGGAATTTCCCAGGGAGTATACCAACTCTCCCCCAGCAGGGACGTTGCAGCTGCAGTCTCGATGGCAGGAGATGGCTGTAACCAAACATACAATAGTACTAAACTATCTAGTAATTTGCAGGACTAGTACACAAGTGTTCAATATAGAATTCCACTTACCTCACCAGGTGAGCGTCAGAGCATGAGCGAGTAGTCAAAAGTCACAAACCAGGAGGTAGTGAAGGGAACCTGGATGACTACTCAGCAAGGGATACCTCCAAGCAAGAAGGTAAACAATTCCAGTCCTGCTCATATACTGAAGACTGAGCAAGACTGGGCTACAAGAGCAGCAGGTGACAGACTCGTACCACTTATGGAGCTAAAGACAAAGTGGCACGGCAACAACACCCACTTCCTACTCATAACCTAAAGACAGAGCGGAGTGGGTAAACACAGAACACACAACAAGCACGAATACACACACCACGTCCGACTCTTGGAACTTATGACGGAGTGGAGCGGGTGTACACTCAACAAGACAACACACGGAGTACGCACAATGTGTCCAACTCGTAAACTAAAGACAGAGTGGAGCACGTGGACATGTACAAACACAAAAAACGCTAATGCCCAGAGAAAGCCTCCGTCCACTCATGAACAGAAGACCGAGTGGAACGGAGCGGAAAGAATGGCCCGAAGACGAACCAATCACCTGTAAAAGGGGCATAGGGACAGAACAAGTCGCTAAGGCGGAAAGTCGTGCAAGGCACCGGGGATAACTGAGAAGCGGGAAGGGAGACAGGGAGACTAAGTATCGGGAACAGATTAGGCAGCGAAGTACGGGGGTAAAGGGTCGGGAAGAAATATCGGGAATCCAACAAGGACACAAAGAAAATACCAAGGGCTCAGGAACCAGGGAACAAACTTGAACAGGAAGGCAGACAGGAACCAAGAACGCTACGGGAACCTCACAAAGCAGAACGCTGAGTAAAGGGGGCGTGGTCACTAACCAAGCAGTGAGCCAAGCAATGATTCGCGGGTGAGACTCCCTTTTCACTTAGTTAGGGAGCGTCTCGAAGTTTGCCAACACAACCCAGCACACTGTTTAGGGAATGTCACAAAAGGACTCACATAGTTCTCATGGAGTTCAATAGGAAATGCTGGAAGGAGAACTCCGATTTAGCCCTGTGGAATCTACGTTGAACACTCGTTTATGAGGTCAAATCCGACCACCCCTAACAATGCGCGGTAGTATAGCGTGTGTTGCAAGTTAAGGAAACAACACCTGATACGAATTAGCCTTCAGCGTTAAAAAGGGAGCGCTGGGTCCGTACTCAAATTGTTAGAGATCGAGAAAGACCCGAGGTTACGACGAAAGCGGATACTCACCAGGTATGTCCCAGGGAATATAGATAAGATGCGGGATAGCTGGCCGTATGTAGGGAAAGGGAGATAGTAGTACACTGGGTGACCCTTAAGAGTAAGTGAGAGCTTTAAATAACCTGTTGGCCATAACTCGGCTCCCCGTGGGAAGTAGAGTAAGCAGAGTAAGCACGCAGCTTAACAGGGCGATATGTAAATAAGGAGAGTGCAAATAAAGGAGGCCATGGGGGTGACCAGAGGCAATGAGCAAAACTCAAAAGAAGGAATAGTGGTATACATCATTGACCGCACTGCAAGTATGGATAGGAAGTGCGTCATAGGTGATCTCGCAGAACGATAGAGAAGGGGATCGAAGCATGACAGGCAGAGGGACAGTAATCTACTGAGAGACGGAAATTAGACAATGTGAAGGGTGATACATAATGCACGAGTGCAAGTGCAATAAGATTAATTAAAAATAATCCCGTAGAGGAGGAGGGTGACAATTAAGTAGAAATACTGGGAAACTCTAATGCATAGCTAAATAGGTGTGACTACAGCCCCGGTAAAAATATGATTAAGTAAAGGTATGTTATTTCCTTCATAGAACATATCCAGTTCTAGAAGCCCGCTGAATAACACCATTCAGTCAACACGACTACTGAAAATCTCGGTGATAGAAATACTGTGCACGATAGAAGGTAAGGAAACCCTAATAGAATTATTAGGAGACAGGGCCATGACGAAATGTGTATAGCCAAACAACGAGAAACATCCCATGTGTATCTCTCTAAAACAGATATTCGCACAACAAAGAAAAGATAACGGGCACCCAAGAATAGAGGGACCTACAAAAACAGATAGAACGACCAAGATAGAGGATTTCAATATACAGACCTTGTAGAAGGTAAGAAGCAATATGGTTATGAGCCCGAAAGAGTAGTAAGAATAATAGGGATTAGAGAAGTGGAAACTAATTAGTTGTTGCTGAAATTTTTCTCAGATTCGAGACACTAAACCACGAACCTCGCACGAGTGTGTGATGGTGCCATTGATGATACCTGGCGAGATCAGCTATATGTGACATCCACTCGCTGAGCTCACTGCAATATCGACACGAACAATTAAGGTTGGTAGTGGAATAGAAATAGGAATATGCAGAAGCCTGATTGATGTTTATTCCTATTTGGCCAACAACTAAAATGTAATGGAGGGCCTATGTAACGACGATGGGATACCAAACCCACAATGTAATCTATAATGAACTAATATAGACGTGTAAATTCGTATTTCTCGATTGCATTTATCGTTTTGAATGTATGATGCCCTAAGTTACACATATGATAAGCCCACTGTTATATCAAGTGACTGTATACCTAAACCACGGTTAATGAGCTAGAGCCAGGGGTTTAAGTTAATAAACCAGGAGTAAAATTCCAATGATGCTATGAAATGTTATGCGTTGCTTGTTATATATAGATATAATCTTGTACTGATGGATATCTTTCTAATATACAGAAGGATACCAGTTACAGGAAATTGATGACCCCGCTTAAATTTGTCCTGAGGAAGGTGTGACCATATCCACGGCATAAACACCGAAACGCGTCGACGCACTGTGAAATAGAAAGTCCAAGTAAAGCCTAGGGGGTACCAGATACACGTCAATTCAGGAACTCTGGTGGCAACATATTAATTGTTTAAAGGCTATTGGATCCAAATAATCTGTAAAAACATCATTCAAGTTATTGAATACAGGGGGTTTATGTTGTTCTTTTTGTATTATTGAAAATGAATTTTGTCACAAAATGTGCTCATTAGACTAGGGTGTTCTTTTATGTATTGTACTAATTAGTTTTTTTTATATATTTTATTGAAATGTATGAGATGTCTTTACATTGAATGTTTTCAGAATACTTGGTTTTTCTGAAATTTTAACAAAGGGTGACCAGATTGTATTTTAATAAAAGAGTGTAAACGTTATGTTTTTGGCCTGTTTCCAATGAGTATATGTATGGATGAGGTGTGATCAAAGTGATAGTACCATAAAAACTGTTGTCCAAAAGTCAGTCCAGGGATATTCCTTTGACTTACATTGTCGTTTAGCACCCTGTTCCCTGGAACACGTGGGGTCTTCTCTCTTACCTTGACCTGCCCACAGTGGGAGCCTGCTATCCTAGACACCCAGGCAAAAAGGAGAGCCAACAATGAAAGAGCTAACAGCAAACGGAGAACGGGGGAGCCGAACATTAAAGCGGGTGACTTTGTTGTCATCAAGTACCGCCACTCGAGGTGTACATTTAAAACTCCCTTTGAGAAAGAAATAGGGCAGGTGGTTCAAGTACGAGGGATTGTGATCACAGTAAAGAGAGGAGGAGTGGAAGTATCATGAAATGTGTTGTTGTTCAAGCGAGTCCCTCAGAAGATGCTGTCAGCCATAGAAGAAGACCTGACATACGAGTTGGTGACAGGGCCATCGAAGAGTCAGGGAGGAGAGCCCTGTAGTTGCAACAGAAGTGTAGTAGGAAAAGGATCGCAAATGGCTAATGAAAGTCCTATGCCCAGAGGCAGTGAATCCTCCAACCAGGGCCACCCGTATCACCTGAGGGCCAATCCTCGGCCCAGTCAGAGGCTGAAAGACTGTGTTGAGCTCTTGGATAAGCTGATATTTCTCTCTTTATTGCTTTCTTGCTCTCTTGGTTACCCTTTATTTTCCTTGTGATTTTCTACTAAAGGTTGTAAAGGATGTAGTGAACCACCTGGACACTACCCTACACTACTTGCCGCTCGAGGCAAAAGCATATACCCAACCCACGTTTGTGCAGTGTTATCTGTGTCAGCTCAGTTGGGGGGTACCACTTGAGGCCTACCATAGCCAGCATCCCCACTGCTACAGATGGCAGCCGTGAGGGTCCTGATGCTGGAGGAGATCATCCTGACTGCATAGAAAGGAAGATTAGAAAGCAAGTGATGTTGGCTGACACAGAGAGGGCGGAAGATGGCTGAGAAGTTTCAATCGCCATGCCGACAGTGCAGAGGAGTAAGCTAGAGGAAGCTAGATTGGGCCTGTGAGAACCACCGGCCAGGAGCCTGATTGGCCTCACATGGTGAGGTCTTTGGTTGAGCGGATGCCCCATTGGGGCCATGAAGTTAGTCTCTGATGAGAGGTGCTCACAAGGGGGATAAGAGGAGACACCTACTGCTCCAGTGTTCCACTATAAGGGAAGCTCTATTATAATGTGGACTTTTAATGTTACCCTGCACTGGCCATTGACCTACGCCACAATAGAAATGCCACAAATCAGCCTCAGGACACCTCATCAAATGTAAACGTTCATCACTCCTGATGCTTGTTACAGGGATACCCTGCTGAGTCAAAAATACCAATAACATACAAATATAGCTCTCGCCTACCCTCCTTCCATGGGAGTGCAGGTCATCCATATGGCTATTACCAGGGTTCATGTCCCCCCAAAAAAGTGGAGAACTCACAAAGTTAGGCAGAATGGGCATGACATCACTGTGTGTGACATAACAGGAAATGACATCACCGCGTGTGACATCACTGTAAATGACATCATGGCAGTGTGACATCACATGTGGCATCAAAGGAAGTGACATCAGATCTTAAGACCTCACATATGTTTAGCAGGTCTATCATGAGTACATTTGAGTGCAATACAACATGTAACAAATTAGATTTCGCATTGGAGTTGTGCCAAAATGTTGACGCAACACCGAAAAAATCTGGGCCTCACCTCATACATTTATTTTTTTTAATTCCCGACACAAAGAAATTGTCAACACAGAGAAACGTGGCAGTAAATTTGTTCTGCTTAATTGGTTGCAATGTCTGTATTTTAAAATATGTTATGAGGTTAAGATACCTGATGCAGAGATCTTTGTGTGCCAGCTAAATCTACGAGAACAATATTAATGTTGAGATAACTCTGGAGTTTAACATATTTGCTGGAGAGATCTGTTTTGCCTAGTCCTAGTTTTGAATCAAAGTACATAGAGGGTTAAAATGTCTCCTGTAAAGCACATTATGTAACACGCATATGGCAGATTTTTATTTTATGTAAGTGGGTAAGTGGGTTACTGCTTTTAAGACAGATATCCTTTTGTTACTTGCAGTTCATAAATTGTAATCCTTCCAATATAGCACAGTGAGGTATGAAGGACATGTGGCCCACCCCCCTCAGTAGAAGAGAAATTACAAAGGTTCTTCAGAGTATCAACCCATCTATTCACTTCAGTGACCGTTGCCATCGTCCATCTTCAAAGAAATCAAGGATGCCGTCTCTCCCATCTGGAAAAAGATTGTCAATGTTTCTCTGTCACAAGGTATGATCCCAGAGTGCCTAAAAGCAGCTAAGGTAACACCTATATTAAAAAAAAACTACAGCAGACAGAGCTGACCTTAACAACTTCCGCCTTATCTCTAACATCCCCACACTGGCCAAACTCCTCGAAAAATGCGTCCAATCGCAAATCTGTGCTCACATCAAAAATTAACATCTACTGGACCAACATCAATCTGCCTTTTTTTAAATTCCAAGCCTGGAGGAGCCTTCATCTTCACATCATAAGTAGGTACAGTCTCCTCCAAAGGTAAACCGGAAACTAGTGCAACAAAAATAAACTGCCTCATGCAGAGAGTAGACAACTTTGGCATCAACACAAGCGAGATACTCATCATCCATAGTCAAACGGTGACTGTGGGAAAAGTCTTCCCCATATCACTGTGATCAAACAATGCTTCCTAGAACTACTCTCCTTCCATACAGACTTACTCAGCTGGAATGTGATGTTGTTCAGAACTTAATTGTGTAGACGGGGTCCTGCAATCCTTTTGCAAAGCTAACCCCCTCCCTTCATTTTCTTTTTGTGGTAATCCCTGCAGTGTATGACTTCTGAGACAATGTGGCATAAATATTACAAATTCACCAGTTACATTTCTTTTGGTTATGTTATATGTATTTGTAAAGCATACTATCACTCACAAGGGTATCCTGGCACTGAGCAGGGGTGTGTGCTTAGCCCTTCGTATGGTAGGGTGGTTAATTGAAAAGCAATGTCTTCAGATTTTCTGGAATTGAAGAAGAGAGGATGTCCTTTTATCGAGTGGGAGGCAGTTCCACGCTTTGGGAGTGATGTAAGAGAATGCCCATCCTCCTGATCTGATTCTGTGCATGCATGGGATGTGTGCGAGTAGGAGTCCTGCAGAGCGGAGGTGTCTGGACGGTTGGTGGAAGAATATGTCTAGGTGGTTGTTGGAAGGATAGGCAACTGTTCAGGTAGCTGGGGCCAAAGTTGTTTAGGGCCTTGAATGTGTGTATGACGGACTTGAAATGAGCACTATTGTATATTGGGAGCCAGTGGAGCTCCATGAGGTGTGCTGTGATCTGAGTTGTGTGGGACATTGAGGTTGAGTCTGACTGCAGAGGTCTGGTTTGTAGTATTCTAATGAGTCGCTTGTTTATCGCGGCATAGAAGGTCTTACCGTAGCTCAACTTGCTAGTGACTAGGGAGTGAGTGACAGTTTTTCTAGTGTTGCTTGGGAGCCATTTGAAGATCTTCCTCTGCATCTTCAGGGTGTGCAAGCAGAAAGCAGTGATGGCGTTGACTTGTGCAGTCATGTCCAGATTGCTGTCTATGATTATTTTGTGGTTCCTGGTATGGGAGATAGGGTTGGATCAGAGTTGAGTCAGTCACCAGTTGGAGTCCCATGGTGCGGTATTCTTCCTGAAGATCATTACTTCTGACTTGTCGGTGTTGAGCTTGAGACAGTTGGCTTTCATCCAGTTAGAGACTTCAGTCATGCAGGCGGTGAACTTATTTCTTGTGCTGGAGTCTTGCCCGAGAGGGAGAGTATGAGTTGCGTCTCGTCAGCATAGGAGAGGATATTGATGTTGTATGCATGGATGAAGTTGCTCAGAGGGATCATGTATGTGTTGTAGAGGGTGGGGCTGAGTGATGAACCTTGAGGCATTCCGCAGATGGTGTTGCGGGCCTCCAAGGAGTATGGTGCTAGGCTGGCCACTCGTGCTCTATCTGTTAAGGAGCAGATTCAACAGAGAGCAGGCTCTTGGATGCCAGGTTGATAGTTGCTGAGGTGGTCAGTGAGCCGTTGGTTGATTAGTTTCTCTAAGATCTTTGCCGGATTTGGTAGGAGGGAGATGGATCTGTAGTTGGAAAGCGTTGCTGGATCAGCAGATGGTTGCTTGAGCAGGGCCATGACGGTGGCATGTTTCCAGGTGTCAAGGCATGTGTCTAAGATGATAGAGGTGTTAAGAATGGATGTTAGTCCTTCACTGGTTGGTAGGAGTCCTTTGATGAAGGCATGGTGTGAGCAAGGGTCAAATGGAGCCCCAATTAGATGGTCTTCATGATTACAGCGATATCGGTGGTGGTGATGGCGGGCCATGAGGCTAGGGTTCGTTCTTTAGCCGTAATGGGAAGTTTGGTTGCGATGGTGACGGGGTTGCGGTTGAAGGTCAAAGTTGCTGTATATGGAGGTGATTTTGTTTCAGATTAATAATGAGAGCTTGTTGCAAAGGTCTTGTGAGAGAATGATGTTGCTGGAGTAGGCAGGAGGCACAGTGAAATATTTGATGATGGCAAAGATTTATTTGCTGCGTGTTGGAAAATGGCCCTCTCTGAAGGGTCACCCCAATCTCTTGGCCTTTCTTCTCCTTTTTTTCGGACCTTCTGTTTCTTGGCTTTAGGTCTCTAAGCACTTTAGCACTGCTGACTAGTGCTAAGGGGGCCGTGGTCTCTGCTCTAAACATGAGTTTAATTGGTGTACTGACTTCAAAATGTAGGTAAGTGAGGTCAAGGGACCTACCGAACCGTGAAGGGTGGGGAGAGCCTTTCGTGTTTCAAAGAATGAGGGGATACATACTCCTTATAAATAACACATTAAATATAATGGTATCCCTCTGCTAGAAGAGACACATTTCAGGAGGGTGGTTGGTACGTTTCACGCCTATACACCACCTCAATAGGAGGCGGAGAAAACGGAAATAAATCTGTTTTTATAAGTAACCCTTACCCACTCTAATAGTGGCATGCTTCATCATCGGGTTCATCCTGACCCCTAAAAGTCAGGGTGGGCTCGACCGTGTCCCCGGGAACTCTTTGTATATTACCATCTATGGGTACGTAGCATATAAATAACAAATTCTTCCGCCACTCCCAAGGTATTCCTTTATTAGCAGAGTGGATGGGAAAGATGAAAAATAACTATGAAAGGGGCACAGACGATACTATGGTCCTATGATCCTCGCCATTATAGCGCCAACATGTTTCTGCACTACACTACCGGCCTTAAGGTCTTGGGCATTCATCAGGGTGGGATTGTTTTTCTGGTACTCCCCTGGTGACGTATATTATGTCCTCAGAAAGTTTTATATGGCATGTCTTCTACGTTTAGGCATGCAAAAGCTGTATTTTTCTTGCCTATCCAAAGGTACCTGCAAAACAGGAAATATCAGGCATAAAGCATTAATGCCAAAGTGTTACATATACCTGACGTGCGCAACACCCTCATGTGCATATCTCCTCACATACTATATTTTGGTGCCGCACTCATTGCAACATAGAATACAATCTTGCACATGCAATGCTTCACATCCGTGTTGCGATCAACAGTATGGTGCATCTTTTGTTTCATACATATATTCCTCAGTTTTGCAACCAAACTTGAATCAAACATACTCATGGTTTAGCAGATGTGTTCAAGAGCACATGCAAACAAACATGTGTGGACCAAGAGGGTCATGGGATGCATACATAGATAGCAGCATGCTGTGGATTTATTTCACACTTACCCTAGTATTAGGTAAATGTTATGCCTCTGGGGCGGCGGAGAGGTTTGGCCCTGTAGTCAAACACTGGGTACCTCATAGAGGACAAATTGGGGGGGGGAGGGAGGGGGTGAAACAAAAAAAATGCTGAAGTGTCAGCATTCCAAATAAAACACAGATATCCATAACAAGACTATCAGTATTATTTCTGTAGCAAGTCAAAATTAACTGGATAAATGTAAGGCAAATTACTCAAACAGCCCAGGACGCAGCCATCAAAGCCTGGGTTTACTTCCATTGTAAAGGTGTTCCTACCATCCGTGACTCCTACTGTGCTTCTGCTCTCCCTTGCTTGTGATCACAAAATGCTGAGGTTGAGGGATTATATCCTGTGGCTGGGCCAGCTGGACCTCATTGAAAACAGAAAAAGAGCAATGTGGCCGCTGGATCAATTGTCCCCCAGGGCTGGCACAGCAGTTCCTTGTTAAAATAGCTATTTGTCCCTAGTGATGCAAGTTCCTTAGTTAATGGACATTGACATCTGTGCGTGTGCTTGCGCTCGGGTGGAACAGATTGTAAACACCGGTGTGAGAGTGCACATGTTTGCAGAAGCCCAGGAGGGCCGTAGCATGGCTTCTTCTTGTTGTACATGCCCGTGACCTGGCCATACCATTATGGAGAATGCACTATGCGAAAGGATTAGAGCTACAGACACCGGCACGTAAATCTACTCTCTAAAGCCTGTTGGATGTATCAGGATCCGACACAAGGGTAATAAACAAGCATGACGCTGTAAGCAGTCTTTAAATTGCATGACTGAAAATTACCGGCAGCTTTCTAAATGGAGCGTAAAGGGGACTCATGCACCTAATTGGGAAATATAGAGAGTGAACACGTCGTTTTTATTGAAGCCCATTCACATTTGGGCTGAGATTCTCGAAGGATTCAAATCCTATCAGTTTGACCTCAAAAACGTTTGATTCAGCATATCACCTCTAGCCTTGAAAAAGCCCTGTGGGCGAAATGCGCGTCGGCTGCTGCTGTATCAACAGATCTTTTTGATTGGAAAATAATAAACACACAGATCTGATTGAGGAGTGAGACTGGATTATTTCCCCTAACTGGAAACTGTGGGAAATTGGATTACATTGTGCAAGGACCAAAATGTATTGTTGCTGTTTCTGCATTGTACATTAAGACTGGATTATAGATATAATGATTGGGTGTGCTCAGGTGTAGTGTTAAAATGATTTAGCCAAGATTTTCGAACCTGCGGATTAATTAACACCCTAGTGGGTGGGTGTATGACATCTTAGAGAGCACCCCGCACTCAGTGTATTGAGACTTAATGTTTTTTTCCTCATACTGTGACAGTAAATAGATGTGCGGATTGATCTAGGCGAACCCACGTTCTGTGTTTCACATTATGGAGAATGTAGTCCCAAGTTGGCCCTGTGTCTATTTATACGGATATTGTGCTGTCAAAAAGATTTTTCACAAAAGGAGCAGGGTAAATGCTCTACACATCTGCCCTACTGTAATGAATGGAAATAAAAATTCTTGTTTGGGAAAATGAACTCATAATGTGATTTTAAAAAAAGTGAGTGACCACGAACTCCCATTGTAATTAAACGATGTGTTGTATTTGCTGGAGCCATGATGTAATTCCTTTTCATATTTAATTTGGCCAGTGAGGCCCTGTGTCTAAATATATTTTATTTATTTTTATTTATAAAGTTTTATATCGTGCGAACAAGATCCCGAAGGATATCAGATCGCTTTACAAAAAGATGGAAGGAAGGACATAAATGCAATATCGACATCATGTAAGAATAAGGAAACAGGAATAATCGCATAATTACAAGACAATGGAGTCAAGGAGAGTAATACAATAAACAGGTATATAGTGGGTTACGAAGAGGGGCACACCGTGCGGTAAAGAAGAGCAGCATCAAAATGATGGTACAATGCTTGTAGGAACAATGGCTTCGAGCAGGTGTGCCTAGCCCAATTAAGGTAAGAATTTATTCATTAGGAATCTTTTAGCTTCCAGTTTGCAGTAATTGAGGAGATTCTACGTACTGCCGGTGGAAGAGAGTTCCATATCCTTGGGGCAGAGCCGGAGAAGGCTTAGTGACAAGTTCTCTTTTTGCTAAGGATGATTGGTTTCAAGAGGAAAGTGTTAGCGCTTCTTGAGGCTCTACCGCCACAGGATGATTCAATCTTTTGTGCAAGGTACCTGGGAGTTTTTAGATGCAGGGCTTTGTGCGTCTGAACGGCAATCTTTAACTGAATTCTAGCTTCGCAGGGCAACCATTTAAGAGATTTTAGGACTGGGGAAATGTGCTTATTTCATTTGATCCCTGTAACCAGACTAGCTGCAGCGTTCAGTGGTGCCCTTAGTGGAGCCAGGGTGTATTTGGGAAGGCCACAGAGCATAGAGCTGCCGTAGTCTAGCCTCGCCAAGACAAGCGCTTGGACCACCTGCTTGAAATCAGATTGTGGAAGGAATGGTTTGATATTTCTAAGAGTCCTCATCAAGTGATTAGCTCCCTTACACACATTGCTGGTGTGATTTTCCATATTCAGGTGCTTGTCCAGGGTGATTCTGAGAGATTTGGCTGAGTCTATGATGATAGGGGTGCAGTTGAAAGTAGTGAGGTGATTCAGGCAAAGGTCAGGATTGGGGATGTGGTTCGGAGGAGAGATGAGAAGGAATTCAGTTTTAGAGGTGTTGAGCAGGAGATGGTTCTCAGTTTACCAATTCTGAGTAGACGTTAGGGTAGTGTTGAGTGAGATGATGTTATCCGGGGATGAGATTTTCAAGTAAAGTTGCGTATTGTGACTTTGAGGGAGGTAGGGGGGGGGCGGTCTCGACCTGATTTGGAGGTTGGAGTGGGAGGTGGGGAGGGGAGGTGGGGTGTTGTGAAGTTGTTGTATGTTTTTTTGTTGTATCGTAATCAGTCAATCGTGTGAGCTGCAGTGTGATGTCACAGAAGTGCTGGTATTGTGTGGCAGCTGCTTTTGTCGTGCCCCTCTTGGCCCTGTGCTACAACCATTGGCCAGTACAATCTTTGCCGTTTGATGACGGATAAATGTAAGATGTTAACCTGGAATGTCCGGGGCCTTAATTCCCCTAAGAAGGTGAGGCAAGTGCTCGCATATCTGAATAGACATGAGATACAACTAGCGCTGTTGCAAGAAACGCATCTGACCCTGTCGACAGCGCGCGGAGTTATGAGTAGGTGGGCTGGCTTCCTTTTGGCTGCCTCGTACTCATCATATGCGAGAGGTGTAATGATATTGTTTAAGAAATGTGTGGATTTCCAGGCATTACACTCATACACGGATGTTGACGGGAGGTGCGCAATGGTGTGTGGGAAATTGATAGCCGCGCTGGTCACTATTATAAATATGTATGGGCCAATAGCGGATGACCCGGTATGTGTTGATCGCATTTGCGGAAAGTTGAGAGAGTGGCCGACTGCCCCGGTTATCTGGGGGGGACTTGAACACCTACTTAAATGAACAACTAGACAAGTCGAGCCCTGTGTCGCACCGCACCCCTAGAGTGGCCGAGAGAGTGTTGCGTGCTATGGAAGAATTTGGGCTGTGTGATGTCTGGAGAGTTTGGAACCCGCAGATACGAGAGGGCACGCATACGACTCCTATGCATGGTAGTTGGCCCAGGCTTGATTATTGGTTGATTGGTGACGAGCTGATGGAATGGATTGAAGAGGTGGCCCCGCTTGCTCGCACGCTGTCTGACCACAACCCGGTGAGACTGGTTCTTAGGCATCCGAAGGGGGTGCACCATCCGTTCACATGGAGGTTCCGCTCGGAGGCGCTCCTCGACCCTGTATATGAAAAGGCAATACATGAGGCCGCGGTCCAATACTTCGCATTGAATAAGGGAACGGTTGACCAGGTGGCGACACTCTGGGAGGCCTTCAAGGTCACTATTAGAGGTGTGTGCATCGGAACGGCGGCGGTCATTCTCCGAAATATCCGGACACAGCTCCAGACAATCGAAACCGAACTGCGAGGCTTGGAACGTGATTATGAGAGAAATCCTGACAGGGTCAAGTTGGCTCGGATACAGGAATTGTTAGGGGAATATGATTCATTTGCTGACACTGAGATTAAGTATTTATCCCGTAGACATACAGCTAGACGTACGGTGAGGCGGGTAGGCCGGGCCGCACGCTGGCATTCAAGATTAAGGACCGTCTTGAGCAGCAACGTGTGGACAGGATAGTCGATGATCGGGTATCGAGCATTACACCCCGGAGGCAATCACGGAACAGTTCCGTGACTTCTACGCGGACTTGTACAGCACGAGGGGCACGCCACCGGCTGCAGATTTTGATACATACTTGGAGGGTATAGCCTGTGCCTGGCTCTCTGACGTGCAGCGTAAATACCTCTGTTTGCCCATTGATGAACAGGACATCAAGATTCCAATAGCGGACTGCCTAATGGTAAGGCGCCTGGCCCGGATGGGCTAACAGCAGAGTTTTATAAGAAATATGCAGACCTGCTAGCACCGCATCTCCTGGAGGTATATGCGGAAGCGTACGATGTCGGCAGACTTCCCCCATCGCTGTGTGAGGCACTGATCGTCACCCTGCTTAAGCGAGATAAACCGGCGGACCGCTGCGAATCATATCTCCCGCTATCACTGATCAATATAGATGCCAAGATCTTAGCGAAGATCCTTGCCACCAAATTACAGCCTCTGTTACAAGGCCTGATATTGCCTGATCAGTCGGGGTTTGTGCCGGAGCGATCCACCTCACATAACCTCCGTACACTCTTCTCTATGTTCCATGTCTTAAAACCTACACTGGAGGCAGCGGCGGTGTTACTAGACGCTGCTAAGGCATTTGACTCTGTCGAATGGCCTTATATGTATCAGGTGCTGCAGCATATGGGGTTTCCGCCAATGTTTATCCAATGAATAACGGTACTCTACACGGCTCCGGCGGCAAGAATACGAGTGGGGGCTGACATCAGATTAGTTTTGTATCCAAAGGGGCACTGGGCAGGGCTGTCCTCCCTCGCCAATGCTGTTCGCGATTCTTTTGGAGCCTTTTGCCTGTGTCATTCGTCAACGTTACAGGGAAACTGCACTGAATTTCAACTACAGGCCAGTGTCGATATCGCTGTACGCTGACGACATGTTGCTTTTCGTGCGTGAGCCGTCCAGGTATCTGTCCCACCTATTGCGGGAGTACGTTAGATTTGGTCTCCTCTCAGGCCTCCACATCAACTGGGAGAAGTCATACATTATCCCGCTAACGGCTGGAACCATGCAGCCGGGTTTGGAATTCCCGCTGGTGTGGACTGCGGACCCAGTTAAATATCTTGGAGTCTGGGTGCATTGCGATCCCTCAGTGGTGATGAAGGAAAACTATGGCACGGCCTACGTGAAGCTAGAGACTATGGTTGACACCTGGCTTTTCCTACCACTATCATTAGCAACCGCATCGCCCTTATCAAAATGGTTGTCCTTCCCAGATTTCTTTATCTGTTTGTCAATGTGCCGATTGTACTCAATATGGAGTTTTTTAAGACTCTCCGTGGTCAACTGATTAAATTGGTGTGGGGGGTAAAACCGCGCGGGTGCAATGGTCGGTCCTCACCAAAGGATATGAGAAAGGAGGGTTTGCGGCGTCGGATTTTTATGCATATTATCTCAGTGCGCAGGCTCAATATTTATATTAGTGGTATAGACAGCATGCCTTCACACCGCATGTTGCAGTGGAGGAAGGGGATGCGGCGCCCATTCCCTTGCACAGCGTGGTTACTCACCATGCGCGGGGCACGCCGAAATCAGAGATAAATGCGGTAGATGCCACGGTCTCGGCCTGGCGGAGGATTGGGCAACTGGCATGGAAATTGCCGTTGTACGCGCCCGATATGCGCCTCGAGTACCATGCATGTTTGTCGGTTACTCAGGAGGCTCCATCTATGAGGGTGCTGAGGGAGGCCGGTATCTCTCATATGCGTGATGTTTTCCCAAACGGCACGTATGCCATGCAAGAGGACTTCCAACATGTCACTAACCAGACGCTTCTCTTCCGATTTGCGATGCACAGGTTGAGGCATGCTACCCGGGCACATTACGACACATTTCCGGCTGAGCCTCCTGCCCTGATGTCACTTCAATTCGCTCTGACTACACCCACTAAAAAAAGGCTGATCTCTAAATTATATAAGCTCATACAGGACGAGACGGCGGATGCGGTTGACAAGAGCTGGATCAAATGGAATGAATGCCTGCCTGAAGCAATCTCAGAAGATGATTGGAAGCATGTGTGTGGCCTAACCGGGAAACTATGTATGAACGGTAATCTTGAGATTATCTATTTCAAATGTTTACACCAAGTATATCACACCCCGGCTCGTCTGTATAGATATGGGTTGCGCGAGTCTGCATGTTGTGACAGGTGCGGTCAGGATGATGCAGATTTTCTCCATCTGGCGTGGCATTATCAGAAAGTGGCAGAAATTTGGACTGCGGTGATGGATTGCTTGAGAGAGATGCTGGCTGTGGACCTCCCGTTTACTCCTTTTGTGTGCCTCCTGGGCTGTGTGCCGCATGTGAGAGGGGCGACGGGCACTTTCGCACGTCTGGTATTGTTGATGGCAGCGCGTAGGGTGGCTATCACGTGGGGGAAGAAGCGCCGGCCGGAAGTCAAGACGTGGCTGACGGATCTGGTGTTTTGCCGAGACAACCTCACCACTTATGCAGAGGAACTGCCCATGAGCTCCAGGCCTAGGGACATCTGGGAGCCATTACGAGTATACCTGATCAACAAGGCTGACTGAGAAACAGAACAGCATAGGGCATGGGGGGGGCGCGATGTGTGTTGACAGTGGCTGCGGGAATTCTATAACTGGAAGGGAAAGAATGACAGCATTGTCGGATCACGAGATGACTGTGCTCTGCAGTTGGCATTGAATAATGATGGTCAATGTATTTTCTTTTTCTTGATTTCATTTAGTATTCTTTCTTTTTGGTCCTTGATTGTAGAATTATTTGGTTGATTTCTTTATTGTTCGAAAGAATTTGGTCGTGGATTATGCTGATGCTGTACAACCTATACGAAGGAAGTAGATGATGTTATTCTCATTGTTGCATTATGTACGTGCATCAGCAATAATGTGGATGATGACGTATTTTTGTTTTTCTGTGAAATTGAATAAATAAGAGGATAGGAGATAGGGCTGACTCTTGGGGGACACCCTTAAGTAGAGGATAGGGCTGGGAGAGGGAGTGGTTAGCCTTGACTCTTTGTGTCCTGTGTTGGAGGAAGGACGAGAACCATTGTAGCACCCAACCCGAGAAACCCATCCTGTTCTTCAGAATGGATAGGAGGTTGTCATGATTAACCGTGTTGAATGAGGAGGAAAGGTCAAGAAGGATTAGGAGCAGGAATCATTTTGGTCAAGCATTTTTAAAATGTCATCCATAACGTGAGTGAGAGCCGAGAAACCCATCCTGTTCTTCAGAATGGATAGAAGGTTGTCATGATTAACCGTGTCGAATGAGGAGGAAAGGTCAATGAGGATTAGGAGGCAGGAATCATTTTGGTCAAGCATTTTTTAAAATGTCATCCATAACGTGAGTGAGAGCCAATACAGTACTGTGCCCCTTCCGAAAGCCGGATTGATGCTGGTCTAGTAGTTCTCTATGTGAGCACAAAGTTGGGATTGTACACATTTTTCAAGGAGTTTGGCTAGGGTGGGGATGTTGGATATAGGGCGGAAGTTATTGAGGTCAGCTTTATCTGCGTTTTTTTTTTTTTTTTAATAGGTGACACCTGAGCTGCTTTTCGGCAGTCAGGGATCATGCCTTGTGATAGAGCAGCATTTACGATCCTTGTCCAGGTGGGGATGAGTACATTCTTGATTTCTTTGAAGATGACCGGGGCAACGGGTCACTGAAGGGGTTAGGAAGGTTGATATTCTGAAGAATCTTGTTGATGTCTTTTTCACTGAATGGGGTAAAGGTGCCCCATGACGGATTGTTTTCAGTTTTCAGATGGATAGGTTTGCACTTTTCTAAGCGGTCAAGGGGTGGTACAGACACAGAGGATGGCAGGAGAGCCTTCTTAGAGGCAAGATCAATGGTGATGAGTCTTGCTTTCTCAGTGAAGAAAGCAGTAAGTTTGTCGCATGAGGGTGGGCTGCCTCCAGAGTCAGAGTGGTTTGGACCTACCACTGATTGCTGTTTGACCAATTCGAAAAGTTTCTTGGGGCGGTTAGAAGCTTGATCAAGTTGGTGTCTGAAGTAATCAGCTTTAGCACTCTTGATGTGTTTGTTGTAGAGGCTTCTACCATCTCTAAGGAGTTTTGGTTGGTCCAAGGAGGGTTTGGATTTCCAGGAATGTTCAGCTGCCCTGAGGTTGCGGCGTTCCGTGTTTAAATTGTCATTGTACCACGGTTTGGATATTTTTGTTGAGGCATTTTTTTGTTGGAGTGGTGCAATGTCATCCATGATGTTGGAGATGGTCAAGTTGTAGGAGTAGGTGAGTAACGGAACCTCAACCAAGTCAGCTTGGGAGGTATATGGGTATTGTGCTGTGCCACAATACTTCATCCATGGTACAAAAAAATACTGGCCACTTTCATTCCTTTTTCAGAAGGGGGTGTTTCACAAAACAAAATTTGGTTTGTTGACCAAGAGAGAGAGCTGGAAGAAGAATGGGTATAAGTTTGAGTCCCGGGCAAATGTTTTAGCATGCAGCCGTCAGCCTTCGGACAGGAAAGTGCTGGTGTCTCACAGTAACCAACAACAGCTACAACACCAGCAACAGAAGAATCAGACCCAACCACTGTAATGGCTTGCTTTCAAGTGGCAGGGCTTAAGTCAAGTGCAGAGGCGAAGGTAACAGAGGTCGAGCAAGTGGCAGCACCAATGACCATTCAGGGAATGGTCCAAGACTATCTAGATTACCCAAAAGAGGTCTACCTGGATCAAAACCCATTGGTCTATTGGTATGGGAAGATGTGCCAATGGCCAGAGCTCAGCAGGCTGGCAATAAAGTATCTGGCTTGTCTTGTAGCCGGTATCTCTTCTGAGCGTGTGTTCAATGCAGCTGGCACAGTAGTCGCAGTCAGAAGGATCAGTCGCTTGCTTCAAAACATGGATTTACCATGATTAAAATGAACCAACACTTCATACCACATGATTACACTGAAACAGCACAGGAGAATGAGGGCAATTGGTCAGACACCAGTGTGATAGCTGATGAACGTTTGGGCGCGCCCCCTGCGTCTGAAGACAAGCTATACTTCCCTGACTGAGTAGGCCACAATAAAACTTCCATCGTCAAACTGCTTTGCAAAACAAAATAAAAAATGGATATAGGAGAAAATGTATATTTTTGGTATCTGATTTATGCAGCCTGCATTTATTCACATATATGGACTGGAGTGAATTTGGACCAATGTACACAGAAGAAACCTTCTTATTCGCTTAAAGGACCACAAGACAATGCCTCCCATCCCTATTCTTCTTTTTTTCATTCCCTAGTTGGGCTACCAGTAAAGATCATTTGTTTACAAGACTGCCATTTTTTGTTGCTTCCATGGGAAAAGAAGAGATTTAATACAATAAACAAATGTGAATCATCATGCTTGTTGGAACAGGTAACTAACTATTGCACATCAATGAGTGATATATATTGAGTGAGTGATTATTTGTGTGGTTGCAGGGAGGTTGTCATTCAACTAATTTGTAAGTTTGAAGTGCAATGTTTGTGGCCAGATGGGTCATTCGATCTACTTGAATGATGGCCCCTTTCACTAGGATGACTTACATGGCCCACTCCTTGCTGAATTTATTTTATTTCAGGTTCTTCTGAGACCAGACCAGTCACTTTGATTAACAAAACTACCCAAAAATGCTTAAATACTATATTTGCTCTTCTTGTTTATCAACAGCACTACAGGTCTATCTCTTGCAATCTCATTCAGGAGTATGTCACTGGACTACCTCAACAGCCAGACGAAGGAAGTTATGAACAGTGCCTACTCACTTCAATGGGAAACAACATGACTATAAGACATCTACTCAGCCCTGTGTACTGGAAAGATATGCGTTAACTTGGAAAATGCAGAGTAATGTGCTGACTCAAATGTTAAACTCCACTAATTAAGTGGTTGTGATCTGTGGGGGGTACTGTAACTGTAGATATGTCACATGATGGAAGCACTCAGCTGTTATGACAGTTGTAAAATTGCTCAGCCAGATACATGCAGCTACTTGTCTGGGATTTGCTTTGTGTAAAATTGTGCTCAGTTAATCATACATGACTGCACCAGCCTATGGTCCTCCTCTGCCCTCTTGGTCCTCACCCATGATGAATCTTACCTTCTGCTTGATTCTACAATATTGACAACATTCATTTACTTTTTTTGCAATCCATAGGCCTTCTCATCTCCTGCACAAAAGCACTAAAACACTCCTGCTTAATTACCATACTGGTTTAGTCCTGCACCGAAGACAGACATTTGGAGAAAAAAATGCAGATGCTCTGTCCATTTAGCCATTTATATACAGTAACATTTTTCTTTTCTTAATCACAATTTTTAGAACTGCCTGGATCCTCTCTAATTTGTATATTTCAAACCTAGATGACAGAATAATTAGATAACTTGGGACTCTGGGGACTACTCGCAATGCATTTATTTACCGAACTGAGTCATTCCTTCATTTCATCCCAGAACAGATTTTAGGATGTTCTGCTTATCGACCTGATGAATGTTGTGTTTGTGTTTGTTTACATACATTAAAAAAAAAACAACGTTACCAATGTATTTCAGAGAGGTTCACTTCTTTGATATAGTGCTCAGTGATTAGGGGGATAACGTAGAATTGGGGCTTGTATTAACAACCTAAGTGATGGCATTGGTTTTGAACTGACACATAGGGTTGTACATTGGTAACGGTGTTTATTTTAAAGTATTTGAAGCGAATCCCTGATGAAGGGGAGATAAAATGCCTGAAATGCATTGAATGAAGGATGTTTAAATGTACCGATCGTGTTGCAGGAAGAAAAGGCCTTTGGCAAACTGCAACATTTGAAAAAATTGGTTTTACATTGAACTGCCGTAAATGTGATTGTAAACTTGGATTTTCAGTGTTGACGACATTGGATGAATTTTGAAAGAAATAAAGAGTAAAAACTGGATAAATGAAGTTACCTTTTGTTCAAAGGAATGAAACTGTGCGTCCGTCAAGGAGCGCAATGATGCTCCACTTTTGTTTGTGTTTGTCTTTGTCACACCTTTCCCCAAATCCATTCATCAAAACTCCAGCCTTTGTGATGTAATGAGGGTTGACTTATGAATATACACCATAAATAGATCATACACTTGGCGAGGAGGATGTGGTGAAAGCAACATCAACTCACTGCAGGATTTTCTTGCCTGAATAGTCAACTCCAACTCAACCTACCCACTCAAACATGAAAATGATAACATCATTAAAGTGCAGAGTCAGCACAATGTGTGTCCCATGATAGGCAGCACTAATGTGCACGATCTGTCCTGATTCACAAAGGTAAAGTTACACTTTTGGTGTAAGTTCACTCTTGCAGTTGAACTGAACTACCAGAAACTTTACGATTACAAGTAGTAATCTTACAAGAACTAACCAAGTAATAGTAACTCCTTTTAAAGCGATAGGGGTTACTTACTACTCGCAAAGTTACTGTTCATAAAGTTACTGATTGAAAAGTTAATTGTTGTACTTGTAAACTTACACTGCAAGTGTAAAGTAACACCAAAAGCATAACTTTACCTCTGTGAATCAGGGCCTGTGCTGCTTACAAAATATATGCGACATGGGGGTAACCAAACCTTCTCATAAGTCCTGGGAGTTTAGTTTTATTTTTT
Organism: Lissotriton helveticus; assembly: GCF_964261635.1. Lineage (NCBI taxonomy): Eukaryota > Metazoa > Chordata > Amphibia > Caudata > Salamandridae > Lissotriton > Lissotriton helveticus. The sequence goes on from NC_136059.1 coordinate 1,371,884,261, forward strand.
TAGTTACTAGCTCACTGGAATGCTTAGAAGTTACTACTGCTAGTTTTTGTAATATGAGTTTATTAGTCATTGTGGTCTGGTCTCAGTTTTTGATAACCCACTGACTCTATGTCTTTCAGTTTAGGTCCCTGTGATGGATAATCTTTCTGAACAATCCTACAGTAGGAGTTCATCTCATTTGGAATAGGTGGGAGTGGGACATTGCTTTGTGATATCATCCCTGTTAGCACAAGAACACTAATACCACCACCATTAAGAGGGCCTTTTTGGGAAACACTCCAGTTAGGTTTGGGAACATTGCGAGAGGTAGCTACCATCTCTTAATGTATTCAAGAAAGAAGCTGAAGAACTAGTTAACTTGATAATTTAGTACTGAAGTTATGCTTTGGAAGGAGAGATAATATTATATTTTTTTTGTATATGTTAGTGGCAGACCCCATTAGTGGTCAATTAATAGTTACAAAAGTTAGGACAAGGGCAGTAACTGCACAAACTTGTACACAGTATAATTGATATGAGGAAAAGGGTGCTGCAAAACTTCATCAAGCAATAAAATGAAACAGAATTAACCAGTTTTCTGTTCCCAGACAGTGCCACTCTGGTGGCGGGGTATAATTAATTACTGGACTATAGGAAGATGCAAGTCACCTACGGAAGAATACATAGACAGCAAGGGACTTCAGGTAGGGAAAGTCTAAGTGGAAAAGTCAGTGTATATTATGTGACAATAATTATAATGTGTGACAAGCAAACAAACATGTATGGGCCAAGAGGGTCATGGGATGCATGCATAGTGCATGCTGTACATTATTTCACACTTACCCTAGTATTAGGTAAATGTTACGCCTCGGGGGCGGCGGAGAGGGTTGGCCCTGTAGTCAAACACTGGGTTCCCCTTAAAGGACAAATTGGGGGGGGGGGGCAAAACCCAAGAAATGCTGAAGTGTCAGCATTCCAAATAAAACACAGATAGCCATAACAAGACTATGAAGATTATTTCTGTAGCAAGTGAAAATTAACTGGATAAATGTAAGGCATATTACTCAAACAGCCCAGGACGCAGCCACCAAAGCCTGGGTTTGCTTACATTGTAAAGGTTCCCTAATATCCGTGACACCTACTGTGCTTCTGCTCTCCCTTGCTTGTGATGACAAAATGCTGAGGTTTAGGGATTATATCCTGTGGCTTTGCCAGCAGGACCTCATTGGAAACAGAAAAAGGCAATGTGGCCACTGGACCAATTGTCCCTCAGGGCTGGCACAGCAGTTCCTCGTTAAAAAAGCTATTTGTCCCTAGTGATGCAAGTTCCTTAGTTAATGGACATTGACGTCCGTGCATGTGCTTGCGCTCTGGTGGAACAGATTGTAAACACCGGTGTGAGAGTGCACATATTTGCAGAAGCCCAGGAGGGCCGTAGCATGGCTTCTTCTTGGTGTACATGCCTGTTACCTGGACATAGCATTAGGGAGAATGTAGACCCAAGTCGGCCCTGTGTCTATTTACATGGATATTGTGCTGTCAAAAAGATTTTTCACAAAAGGAGCAGGGTAAATCCTCTCTTAAGCAGTATAAAGTACACCTACACTCTGCACGACTGCAATGAATGGAAATAAAAATTATTCTTTGGGAAAATGAACTCATAATGTGATTTCTTTTTTAAACTGAGTGACCACAAACTCCCATTGTAATCAAACGATGTGTTGTATTTGCTGGAGCCATGACATGATATCCTTTTCATATTTAATTTGGCCAGTGAGGCCCTGTGTCTACCTATATTCTATTTATTTTTATTTATAAAGTTTTATATAGCGCGAACAAGATCACAAAGGATATCAGAGCACTTTACAAAAGGATGGAAGGAAGGGCATTAATGCAATATCGACTTCTAGTAAGAATAAGAAAACAGGAATAATCTCATAATTACAAGACAAAGGAGTCAAGGAGAGTAATACAATAAACAGGTATATAGCGGGTTACAAAGCGGGGCACACTATGCGGTAAAGAAGAGCAACATCAAAATGATGGTACACTGCTTGTAGGAACAATGGCTTTGAGCAGGTGTGCCTAGCCCAATTAAGGTAAGAATGTATTAATTAGGAATCTTTTAGCTTCCAGTTTGAAAGCAGTCGTTGAGGAGATTCTGCGTACTTCCGGTGGAAGAGAGTTCCATATCCTTGGGGCAGAGCCAGAGAAGGCTCGGTAACAAGTTCTCTTTTTGCTAAGGATGAGTGGTTTCAAGAGAAAAGTGTTAGCGCTTCTTGAGGCTCTACCACCACAGGATAATTCAAGCTTTTGTGCAAGATATCTGTGAGTTTTGAGATGCTTCTGGGTCGGAGAGGGTTTGGGTGGCAGCCTAGGAACTGGAGGCCCATGCCTCCTCTTCCTCCAAGGCCACCAGCAGGCGATATTCTGGAGTGACAGCCTTCAACTTTTGTTGCCACAGCTTGGCAGCTACCTCTTGCTGTGATGGTGGATGCTGCTTGCCACCTCCTGCAGCAGAAGTAGCTATATCAAGAAAGTAAGAACAATTGCTGAGAGCTAACATTTCTTTTAACTGTAAAGTAATTTGGATGTGATGATTAATTAATCATAGACTGGGACACGTTTTTACAGCCCATGCAGCACATCATAGCACTGACTGCAGGAATTAGACCACAACACCAACATAATCAAAACATGATTTTTTGTTTAAAATATTTCAGTGTGGAGGGTGGGAAGTGAAGTCTCGTTTCCTCCGGATAAGATGATACACAAACTTTCTCAATGGAGGGACTTGCTGCCGCACCCACATCTTAATGCTATTTTAATTGTTGACAAGTGAGATATGCTGCCATTGTGTACTTTGCATGCTACTTTGAAAAATTAAATAAACAAAATTTGAAAAAAAAGTATTTCATAGTGAAACTGAACAGATACTTTATGTGGACTATTAAATTAATTAAACACAAAGGTGTATGCTTTGTTTTCCCTAAGTTGGCAGGGTATGCCCAGACCTGGGTCCCTTGCTCACTTTGCCACTGGATTCAAGCTAGCCTGGCTGATGAAGGGTGTTACCCCGAAACTGGTCCCTGGATGCTTGTTTCTTGTTCAGGGAAGACCTGGCTTGGCAGTTCGGGCTGGACTGTTCACATGAGGCACAGTGTCAAGACTGATTTGCAAATAGCTGAATCTGAACTGAGGTGGAGAAGTGAGCTAAAGAATGATGATGGCCTCAACCCAGATCTGTGACTGGGGGTGAGTGTCTGAAAAGTTTCAGTGCTCCATCCATCGTCTACTTGTGTTTGCTTTGTTCGCCCTAAGTTGGCAGGGTAATCCCAGACATTGGTCCCTTGCTCACTTTGCCACTGGATTCAAGCTAGCCAGGCTGATGAAGGGTGTTACCTAGAAACTGGTCCCAGGATGCTTGTTTCTGGTTCAGGGAAGACCTGGCTTGACACTTCAGGCTGGACTGTTCCCATGAGGCACAGGGTCAAGACTGATTTGCATATAGCTGAGTCTGAACTGATGTGGCAAAGTGAGCTAAAGAATAATGATGGATTCAACCCAGATCTGTGACTGGGGGTGAGTGTCTGAAAAGTTTCAGTGCTCCGTCCATCATCTACTTGTGTTTGCTTTATTAAATTAATTACCTGCCATTACTGAGCAAAAATGAATGCTCCACTTCCAAGCTTTCCTTCACCAGTTCAGCAAAAGATATGCCGCACTAAATGAGTTGCTTAAAGTGGTTTTACTCAGCATACACAGGGAAAACAAAATGCGTTTCGACTGCACTCGGTCTTGATCACGTGACATGTAGTTGCAATCACACTTTTTTAAAGGAAGACTGCTGTCAATATATACATAGAAGAAATACTCTTCCTTAAACATGAATGTGAAAAGACGTAAAAAACAGAGTGAAAAAGAAAGGATAATTTTTAAGCCCCCTTGTTTTAAAACAAAAGCATATAATTATGGAATAGCAATATAAAGTATACATTTCCTCAATGGGGAAACACTACTTGCTTTCTTGAAACCGTTAATATTGGTCATCAAAATGGGCATAAAGAGTAAACATTAAATCTTATTTTCAACACATTCAATACAGTGTTGTTACGCTAAATAATTCATGCAATTTTATGCCATCTTACATTTTATATTCTAGCTGCAGAAGCCTTTTGCAACGCAGTTTAAACAAAAAATATATATATATATATATAAATAAATATATATATATATACACACATCACATTATTTAGAAAACCAACACCATTTCATAGTGTATGATCACATTATTCCCTTGTATCATGAGACTGGCAGTTTATTCAAGATGTATAAATGTATTCCAAAATTAAATCACAAAAATCACTGGCTATGGTGGCCTATGTTATAATTCTATCTTCTACAAATCGAAGGTCCTTCATTACCAATCCATGCTGTGATTGAAGGATTGTGAGCACCCTAAAAGTAGTTTAATAAATATATAATCAACAAGGAAAAACCCTCAAATCACCTCTATTTACACTTATTAAAACCAACTACAGTTGCTAAAAACCCTACTGAGTTCATTAGGGTGGCGGGCCTCATAGAGTTAACATTTTTCAAAGGTGTACAGACAATTCCTGTTAAAACACCAAAAAGTCCCTAGTTGTCAGGAAATACCCTCTGTCACAGCCCCTTGTTCCCAAAGGACCTAGCGTGGCTTCAACACAATTGTTGTGTCACACCTAGTCCTGTTATTCAACCTGGACCCTAATAACCTTGTGAGAAACAATTTTAACTACTCGAGGTCAGCTAAACATCATAAACTAAAACAAAACAGATATAATTCCTGTGGCATTCAAAAAAAGGATCTAACTGTATTTGGGTAAATTAAAAACAATGATTTATTAAAATTTCATCACATTACAGTACATCACAAGTTGCATCATTATACAAAAACATTACAATAAAAACCAAAGAGTCGACGCAGCGTTTCGGTGTCTTGACCAGTGTGTCACACCTTCTTCAGGACGGGTTTTTAAAATCACTAAAAAGAGAATGCCACAATTATACACAGTTTATAACAAGACCTCGAGCTTTGACCTATACATATTGTTCTCATTATTTAAAAAACATTGCACATTTATTGAAGAAACTAATCATAACAGCAACAACTTTCCTATACTCGTTCATTACAGTTTTTCATCCACGTAATTCTAGACTTTCACATACAGGAAGTTTTTCTCTAATAGATTACCTTCTTCCCATTTAAGATTTTCACATACAGGCAATATTCTCTTTACAATTATGCTATTCCCTTTTGGGTTTGAACTGGTGGCCATGAATCATCTATTTTCATGTTTACATGGCTAATTTAAACATATATCTCATTTGCATTTGGATTGCTCTTATTTGAGAGATGTTTACAATATTTTCTCAACTTGTTATGATGAACAAATATATGCTCTGCATAAATCCTAGGGTTATTTGTGCATGCTCCAAAGTTATACATACCTTGGAAATCAAATGAGACAGATTCGTAATATACTGTCTAGGTTTACCCTCTATTTCTCAATCTCATAGGGGTATGTTCTCCATATCATAAAAAGATATGTTACCTACAAAAATACAGATGGCATCATCTATCAGGTTACTTCCCTTTCTTGCGCAAAAAATACTTTTATTTCTGTGAATAAAATTGCTTGTTGTAATACCTTAATCCAGGAATACATATGTTGAATAGGTTTGCTGCACCAGGAATGACCACCGTTCTGATAGGTTATATAAACTTCTACTGCAAATAGACAGAAATACACACAATTGCCAAATTGTAAGAAGGCTATGGTCTTCTGGTAATGGTTAAAAAACGACAATTAATAGGTTTTGAAAGTTTTTTTACCTTTCGTTATGTAGTTTGAGGTCCCCTCATGGGGTCTGGAGGAGTTTAAATCACTTCCTTCTATTTCCGATTTTGATAATCGCTTTTGAACTTCTTTTTTTTCTTTCTTTTAGGTTCAAGTTGTCTAGTTGGAAAAAGCAGAACCCGGGATGTGGTTGTAATCAGACCTGCTGTTAGGGTTTTTATTTTCATTTTACCTATTGATGTTATTATAGAAACTCCTTAAGTTTTTTAGTGAGTTCTAAGTTGTAATATGGCTTGCAGGCTCTTTCTTTCTATGTTGCGCGTTGTTTTTAGCGTTTTACCCACTAGGTTCAAAATGGCTTTTATCGCCATTTTTGAGGGGTATTGTAATACGAGCCCTGGGTTTGTTATCATGATTACACCCACTAGTGGCCCCGTTCTCATGCAGATTTTTAACCATTACCAGAAGACCATAGCCTTCTTACAATTTGGCAATTGTGTGTATTTCTGTCTATTTGCAGTAGAAGTTTATATAACCTATCAGAACGGTGGTCATTCCTGGTGCAGCAAACCTATTCAACATATGTATTCCTGGATTGAGGTATTACAACAAGCAATTTTATTCACAGAAATAAAAGTATTTTTTGCGCAAGAAAGGGAAGTAACCTGATAGATGATGCCATCTGTATTTTTGTAGGTAACATATCTTTTTATGATATGGAGAACATACCCCTATGAGATTGAGAAATAGAGGGTAAACCTAGACAGTATATTACGAATCTGTCTCATTTGATTTCCAAGGTATGTATAACTTTGGAGCATGCACAAATAACCCTAGGATTTATGCAGAGCATATATTTGTTCATCATAACAAGTTGAGAAAATATTGTAAACATCTCTCAAATAAGAGCAATCCAAATGCAAATGAGATATATGTTTAAATTAGCCATGTAAACATGAAAATAGATGATTCATGGCCACCAGTTCAAACCCAAAAGGGAATAGCATAATTGTAAAGAGAATATTGCCTGTATGTGAAAATCTTAAATGGGAAGAAGGTAATCTATTAGAGAAAAACTTCCTGTATGTGAAAGTCTAGAATTACGTGGATGAAAAACTGTAATGAACGAGTATAGGAAAGTTGTTGCTGTTATGATTAGTTTCTTCAATAAATGTGCAATGTTTTTTAAATAATGAGAACAATATGTATAGGTCAAAGCTCGAGGTCTTGTTATAAACTGTGTATAATTGTGGCATTCTCTTTTTAGTGATTTTAAAAACCCGTCCTGAAGAAGGTGTGACACACTGGTCAAGACACCGAAACGCTGCGTCGACTCTTTGGTTTTTATTGTAATGTTTTTGTATAATGATGCAACTTGTGATGTACTGTAATGTGATGAAATTTTAATAAATCATTGTTTTTAATTTACCCAAATACAGTTAGATCCTTTTTTTGAATGCCACAGGAATTATATCTGTTTTGTTTTAGTTTATGATGTTTAGCTGACCTCGAGTAGTTAAAATTGTTTCTCACAAGGTTATTAGGGTCCAGGTTGAATAACAGGACTAGGTGTGACACAACAATTGTGTTGAAGCCACGCTAGGTCCTTTGGGAACAAGGGGCTGTGACAGAGGGTATTTCCTGACAACTAGGGACTTTTTGGTGTTTTAACATTAATCTACCCTGTCCCATATTGGCATATAGGGGATCTCCCTCTTTTTTCTTGTGTACAGACAATTCCTCCTCCATGTTCATACCTACAGGAATCATGCTACCTGCTTCTAAGATCATGCAGGATTCCAGCCTTCTCAGAGTGACCAGTCTGTTCCCCCTTGTTGGGTGTTTTTGGTACGGTGTTCAAGTCAAAGAATGTTCCCTGCCTTCAATCACCTGCATGACATTCATTGAAATCTTTTTTGTGCTGTTTGTTGTGTCATTGTTTGTAATCACTCGCCAATATCGGTTTCTTTACTGGAAAAATGGCAGATCCTATATCAAATTTTCCACATGGGCATACTATGACAATCAAAGCTGTTTAGGAAAACCAACGCAGGTAACTCTATCATGCATGGCCGAAGTATCCATGCCCCGAATTTCAGATTGAGTATCCCATACAGACAATTCCACCAAGCAAAGCATAACTGTAGCTCAGATGTGGACTATGTCCAGTGATTTTTGTGACCTAATTTTGGAATATATTTATATAATGTGAATAACCTGCCAGAGTGTCATGATATAAGGGAATAAAAACTGCTCACTTACACCCCATACAAGATCTCATATACCCACTACCACACAACCACTGACATACCCATTCACAGACCCATAAAAACACTCACACACCTACTCACTGATCCACAGAGCCACTCACACATCAACTCACCCATACAGCCACTAGCGCAACCACTCACATATACAGTCACTCAGGCACCTACTTACTGACCAATACAGCCATTTACACATCCAGTCCTACAGACATACAGATACTTACATACCCACTCTTACAGCCATACAGCCACTCACAGATGGAATCAGTCACCCATACAGCTACTCACACACCTACTCACTCACCCATAGTCACTCACACAGCCACATAGTAACCCATACAGTTACCCACACACACACACACACTCATACATATGTTAACACATAAATTCACTCACCTATACAGTCACTGAGACAAACACATACTCTCCCATACTTCTCTCCCTCTCACTTACCCCTATAGCCACTCATATCCCCCTTCACTCACCCAGCCAGTCACACACCTACTCACTCACTCATACACCCACTTACACATCCATTCATGCACCCACATAACCATTCATGTACACAGTCACTCACCCATACAGACACGTATGCATCTGCTCAGGCACCCAATCAGCCACTCATGTACCCTCTCCTTCACCATTCACAGCCACTGACATACCCACACACTCACTCATACCACCACTCATTCACGTCTTATTTAGCATTACAGCCAATTACACACCCACTCAATCACCCATACAGATACTCACATAGCCACTCACTCATACACCTGACACACCCACTCGCTCATGTATACAGTCTCTCACATACCCACTCACTCTTCTATATGCCACTTACATGTTAAAGCCAGTATTTAATGAACGACTCTTTGGCCCTATACAGTGTTGCAAAGGTTTTTAACAAATGACGCAATAAAGTTATATATAAAGTAAGGATATATATATGTAAACTACTTACACACCCACTCACTCAACTCAGCCATACAGGAACTCCCACAGCCACGCACCTTAGAATATATGTTTAAGACTCAGTAACATTTAGAAAACACCATAATCACTGGATGATGTCATCAGTAATGTCATTTGGGATGTCGTCCATGATGCAAATGACCATGTAATAAGTGATGTAATAGGTGAGATCATAAACAGTGCATTGCGGGCCATAAGTTATAGTTAGCTCAACTAAGTATAACTGCTGAGTTTCTCTGGTTATGTATAAGTGAAATGTGAGCCTAACTAGAACGTTCCTGTAACCTTTGTTTTTTCAGTGAATTTCTAAGTTTTTTTTAACTCCATTTCCTAACTATAATGCCCCTGTCACCTTTGTTTTTTCAGTGAATTTCTAATGTTTTTAAATTCTATTTCCTAACTATAACGTGTCTGTAGATTTTGTTTTGTCAGTAAAGTTCTAAAAAAAATGTAAGACTATTTCCTAACTTTAACGTCCCTGCAACCTTTCTTTTTATCAGTGAATTTCAATGGTTTTTTAAAATGTTATTTCCAATCTGTAACTTGGTGAGGTTTAATTTCTGTGAAATGAGCATTGTGCCAGAATGAATCCTGCCCTGCGTATTTATATAGAGAGACCACCATTTTTTGCAACACCTCTACCCAACTCAAGTCATTTCTAGTAAGTGCTACCCCGTTGGGTAAATGTATAGTACATCTTCTATACTACAGCTATGAAAAAGAACACCAAGGAAATGCCTCCAGTGACACTGTGAGTCTGTAACTATGCCAATGTGACTGTTGCTCAAGTGTCTTCAACAGATAACTTTACAAGGAGGCACTGCAGAGAAAACACACTTGGATGATTTGTACTTTTCAGAAGTAAGTACTTCTTTGTTTGGTATAGATGTGATCGTACTCCTAGGCATCAAGACCTAGTCACCAAAATCGGTGGGAAACGTGCTCGGTGGGCCTTTTAGTAAGCTATCCTTCATCCTGGGAAAAGGGCGGAAAGATGTTTCAGTTCAAGAAGTCTTTATTCGATTAGTTCATCATAAAAGACATAAAATACATTTAAACATATAAAACAGTTAAAACAAGTATTAAAGCATTAACGTACTAATCAGCTTCTTACATATATATACAATAATTACAGAGACGCATAAATGCAACAAAATACAGGACTCCATTTCAGGAGACACAGCCTTAAGACCCCATTAGATTACTTTTAATGAGCCTACTTCTTATCAGCCAAGCCCACCTCAAAAATTTGGCCACACCCACGACTATCAGAGGGTCCAAATTGGTCATTAACAATCTATTTGCTTCCCCAGCCGATCTTGTGCCCAAATTTCTGCATACCGGCCTAAGCCATTTGGCTCTGGGGGCGGAATAAAGTGGGCAGACATATAAAAAATGACTCAGGTTTTCCCCAGTACCATGACACTTGGGACAGAACCCCGACCTTTCTGTACCCCACTTTTTGGTAAAATCCCCAAGTGGCAGCGAGCCGCATCTAAATTGGAAGAATAATTTGCGATCCGCGGGTTTTGTTATTAGATCCCAGTACCCTTCCAACTTGGGCTTATCCTTAAATACCAAGAACAGACCTGTGAGGCTACTTAAACTCGTTTTAGAGTACCTGTTATGTAGCACCCATTCCCAGTAACTATGTTTGAGAACCTTTTTTGGAGGGAATTTAGCTGTTTCCGGTGTAGACCACAGGTCACCATGCCCCAAAGCTGTTAGGGTAGCCTTAAGGTCTCTGAACCAGCTAATATTTGTGGCACCGGGGCTGTTTCTTACCTCCAGGCAAGCTTTAGCATAGTGATGGAGTTCCGGCGTTGTCCAGAGACGACGCCAGAATGTTAGGGGGCGAAGTCTTGCTAGGTCCTCTACCGGTTGGCACCCCAAATCGTAAAAAAGGGGAATTAATGGAGTTGACTGGGGCAGACCCGTTGTCATTCTTATGAATTTATTTTGAGCATGTCTTAGTGGGTCCAAGTTACTACCACCCCACAGTTCCGCTCCATATAAAACTGCTGATAGAATCTTGCCACCGTAGATCTTAAGGAGAGGGGACATTGGCCTTGTAAATGACCCTTTGTGTTCCTTAATCAAAGCCCCACCCAGCTGCTGGTGCTTCAAGGTCATGAGCTCGATCTGATGTGTCCAGCTCAAAGTCTCACTAAAGGTGACTCCCAGGTAAGTGAAATGTTTTGTCTGCTCCAGGGGGATATCCCCCATGGAGACCCTGGCATTTATTTGTCTGTGCCCTCTTAAAACCATAAATTTGGTTTTGGAGACGTTCACCTCCAGCTCATGTTCGCTGCAGAAATCCTCGAATCTTAACAGAGCTTTCTGCAAACCCTGCCTTGTTCGTGAAATCAGGAGAGTATCATCAGCGAACATGAGCAGGGGGATTTTCGCTCCAGCCAAGCTTGGGGCATCCGTGGAAAAGTTGTCGTAGTATTTAGTAACCCCGTTGATATATAGGGAAAACAAGGTGGGTGCCAAGACACAGCCTTGCCTGACACCTTTGGCCACTGGAAAGTTCTCCGTCACCTCACCCGGTTTTCCCCATCGCACATATGCAAAGGTCTGGGCATAAAGGTTCACGATGAGTCGTACCAAGATGGGGGGCATACCCATATCCAATAGAGATTTCCATAAGCCTGCCCTCGGGACCAGGTCAAACGCTGACCTTAGGTCCATGAAGGCCGCGTATAGGTTGCCTTTACTCAGGGTGACCGTCTTCCAATGCAGAAGCATGAATCGGAATGCCTGATCCAAGGTGCTCACGTGGGGTCTAAACCCGGCTTGAAGAGGGGTGGGGATATCATACTCCTCTATCCATGCCTGTATCCTAGTGAGCACAAGACGGGTTATGATCTTCTGTACCGCGTCTATTAGACTGATCGGCCGGTAGTTGGATGGAACCGACCGATCGCCCTTCTTAAAGATTGGCAGTATTTCAGCGCCGGCCCAGGAATCGGATACTCTGGCGTCCATTGCCAATGCGTTTACCAAACGCACCAGGTATGGTACCCAGAGATCATGATCCTGCTGGAAAATATCCGCTGGGATACAGTCTGGACCAGGCACTTTTCCCCTAGGGATGGCTTTCAGGACTGCTTCGACTTCATTGGCTGAAAACACAGGATGTTGACTGGTAGTGGTGTTTATATTACCTGCCGTGTGTATGGTACTTTGTGGATTGGTGGATGGGCCCTTGCCCTTTACTGAGGTAGAGGGTTGTGTTAACTCCGAGGACACCAGTAGGCGATCCAATTTGTCACTCATAATCCTAACACGCTCCAGCAAAGGTAACATATATGATTTAATGAGCTTCTCTATAATGGTACAAGTCACCTCATTAGACCCTTCAATAGCTAAATCAGGAGTAGCCAAGTTTTGTAATTCTGGCGTCGGTAACTCTACATGAGGAGGGATAAGTTGGTCAGGGATAACAATGGGTGGGGGTGATAATAATATCTGGTGATTTTGGCCTTTCATTTTTACCCCACCCTTTCTCCTTCTTTTTCTGGGTGGAGATCGCACCACCCTCTTTACATCATCAGACTTAGTAGCAACATCACACACATTCCTCGAGGGTAAGTTCTCACCGGGTTCAATGCAAACCAGTGACGAGTTGGGCAACGTGGGACATGGATCAGGGTCCTTGGATTGGCTATCGGGGATGTTTGTATCAACAAAGCTCGAATGATCAATGGGAATGCAGACCAACTGGTCTCCACTAGTTGCACTAACACATGGCGGCGAGATAATGGGAAACCTAAATATACTAGGAATTTGGTTAATGTCAGTACCATCATCCTCAATAGAACTCAACCCTCGGGCATCCGTAACCTGAGTGAGGTTTGAGTCTGAGGAGGTGGGCAGTTGGATTTTCTTCAGGTGCTCAATTGAGCGTCGTCGCTCAGCTCTTCTCTCTGCAAGGAGGAGATCCCTATCTACTTCCTTGGTGGTTTTTAAAAAAAATTTATCGAGTGGGCCGTGTGCAAAGATGCCCACACCTGGGGGGGCTGAGTGACTCATAACAAAAGAAGAAAAACAAAATATGTTATCTAACCCGTTATTAATACCTTAACACCCTGCTAGCAGCAGCAAAACAGTGGACAGCCAACAAGAAAATAAATAATTAAAAAACATCAGCATAAAAAGAGGAAATGTCAATACCCTGGCCCAGCCCGGCCTCCTACGGCCCCGGACGGCCACAGACGGTCCCGCCCTTGTCCCGGGCTTCTCCCGGCGCCCTCCCGCGAAGCGGGAAGTATGTTCAATTATATTCACTGTCAGTGCCTGTCATCGGTTAGTGGACAGGGGGGTGTGGCCAGCGGGGAGAGCAGCCCAGGTGTGTGAAATGGGCGCGCAGGGGCTCCTGGAGACTGGAGTCCCTGCCTGTGCTCGCAGCCCCGCCGGCTTTTCAACCTGCCCGCTCCTCGATACTGGCTCCCACTAAAGATGCTGCCTCAAAGACACTAGGCGCTGCGGGACCCGCGAAGCGGGTCCGGCGAGGTCGGCAAAGTCCTTGGTAGTCCTTGGTAGTTAGAGCTTCACAATTCCCTCTGGGGGGGTCGCTTCCATCCAGCGAGCACTTGGCGGCAAGGAAACAATTTAAAAGTGATCCGAGGGTTCCGTGCAAACAGCCGGCTTTACAGCAAGGAAGCGGGGGCGTGGCCAGCGGGGAGAGCAGCCCAGGTGTGTGAAATGGGCGCGCAGGGGCTCCTGGAGACTGGAGTCCCTGCCTGTGCTCGCAGCCCCGCCGGCTTTTCAACCTGCCCGCTCCTCGATACTGGCTCCCACTAAAGATGCTGCCTCAAAGACACGAGGCGCTGCGGGACCCGCGAAGCGGGTCCGGCGAGGTCGGCAAAGTCCTTGGTAGTCCTTGGTAGTTAGAGCTTCACAATTCCCTCTGGGGGGGTCGCTTCCATCCAGCGAGCACTTGGCGGCAAGGAAACAATTTAAAAGTGATCCGAGGGTTCCGTGCAAACAGCCGGCTTTACAGCAAGGAAGCGGGGGGCGTGGCCAGCGGGGAGAGCAGCCCAGGTGTGTGAAATGGGCGCGCAGGGGTTCCTGGAGACTGGAGTCCCTGCCTGTGCTCGCAGCCCCGCCGGCTTTTCAACCTGCCCGCTCCTCGATACTGGCTCCCACTAAAGATGCTGCCTCAAAGACACGAGGCGCTGCGGGACCCGCGAAGCGGGTCCGGCGAGGTCGGCAAAGTCCTTGGTAGTCCTTGGTAGTTAGAGCTTCACAATTCCCTCTGGGGGGGTCGCTTCCATCCAGCGAGCACTTGGCGGCAAGGAAACAATTTAAAAGTGATCCGAGGGTTCCGTGCAAACAGCCGGCTTTACAGCAAGGAAGCGGGGGGCGTGGCCAGCGGGGAGAGCAGCCCAGGTGTGTGAAATGGGCGCGCAGGGGCTCCTGGAGACTGGAGTCCCTGCCTGTGCTCGCAGCCCCGCCGGCTTTTCAACCTGCCCGCTCCTCGATACTGGCTCCCACTAAAGATGCTGCCTCAAAGACACGAGGCGCTGCGGGACCCGCGAAGCGGGTCCGGCGAGGTCGGCAAAGTCCTTGGTAGTCCTTGGTAGTTAGAGCTTCACAATTCCCTCTGGGGGGGTCGCTTCCATCCAGCGAGCATTTGGCGGCAAGGAAACAATTTAAAAGTGATCCGAGGGTTCCGTGCAAACAGCCGGCTTTACAGCAAGGAAGCGGGGGCGTGGCCAGCGGGGAGAGCAGCCCAGGTGTGTGAAATGGGCGCGCAGGGGCTCCTGGAGACTGGAGTCCCTGCCTGTGCTCGCAGCCCCGCCGGCTTTTCAACCTGCCCGCTCCTCGATACTGGCTCCCACTAAAGATGCTGCCTCAAAGACACGAGGCGCTGCGGGACCCGCGAAGCGGGTCCGGCGAGGTCGGCAAAGTCCTTGGTAGTCCTTGGTAGTTAGAGCTTCACAATTCCCTCTGGGGGGGTCGCTTCCATCCAGCGAGCACTTGGCGGCAAGGAAACAATTTAAAAGTGATCCGAGGGTTCCGTGCAAACAGCCGGCTTTACAGCAAGGAAGCGGGGGGCGTGGCCAGCGGGGAGAGCAGCCCAGGTGTGTGAAATGGGCGCGCAGGGGCTCCTGGAGACTGGAGTCCCTGCCTGTGCTCGCAGCCCCGCCGGCTTTTCAACCTGCCCGCTCCTCGATACTGGCTCCCACTAAAGATGCTGCCTCAAAGACACGAGGCGCTGCGGGACCCGCGAAGCGGGTCCGGCGAGGTCGGCAAAGTCCTTGGTAGTCCTTGGTAGTTAGAGCTTCACAATTCCCTCTGGGGGGGTCGCTTCCATCCAGCGAGCATTTGGCGGCAAGGAAACAATTTAAAAGTGATCCAAAGGTTCCGTGCAAACAGCCGGCTTTACAGCAAGGAAGCGGGGGCGTGGCCAGCGGGGAGAGCAGCCCAGGTGTGTGAAATGGGCGCGCAGGGGCTCCTGGAGACTGGAGTCCCTGCCTGTGCTCGCAGCCCCGCCGGCTTTTCAACCTGCCCGCTCCTCGATACTGGCTCCCACTAAAGATGCTGCCTCAAAGACACGAGGCGCTGCGGGACCCGCGAAGCGGGTCCGGCGAGGTCGGCAAAGTCCTTGGTAGTCCTTGTAGTTAGAGCTTCACAATTCCCTCTGGGGGGGTCGCTTCCATCCAGCGAGCACTTGGCGGCAAGGAAACAATTTAAAAGTGATCCGAGGGTTCCGTGCAAACAGCCGGCTTTACAGCAAGGAAGCGGGGGCGTGGCCAGCGGGGAGAGCAGCCCAGGTGTGTGAAATGGGCGCGCAGGGGCTCCTGGAGACTGGAGTCCCTGCCTGTGCTCGCAGCCCCGCCGGCTTTTCAACCTGCCCGCTCCTCGATACTGGCTCCCACTAAAGATGCTGCCTCAAAGACACGAGGCGCTGCGGGACCCGCGAAGCGGGTCCGGCGAGGTCGGCAAAGTCCTTGGTAGTCCTTGGTAGTTAGAGCTTCACAATTCCCTCTGGGGGGGTCGCTTCCATCCAGCGAGCATTTGGCGGCAAGGAAACAATTTAAAAGTGATCCGAGGGTTCCGTGCAAACAGCCGGCTTTACAGCAAGGAAGCGGGGGCGTGGCCAGCGGGGAGAGCAGCCCAGGTGTGTGAAATGGGCACGCAGGGGCTCCTGGAGACTGGAGTCCCTGCCTGTGCTCGCAGCCCGCCGGCTTTTCAACCTGCCCGCTCCTCGATACTGGCTCCCACTAAAGATGCTGCCTCAAAGACACGAGGCGCTGCGGGACCCGCGAAGCGGGTCCGGCGAGGTCGGCAAAGTCCTTGGTAGTCCTTGTAGTTAGAGCTTCACAATTCCCTCTGGGGGGGTCGCTTCCATCCAGCGAGCACTTGGCGGCAAGGAAACAATTTAAAAGTGATCCGAGGGTTCCGTGCAAACAGCCGGCTTTACAGCAAGGAAGCGGGGGGCGTGGCCAGCGGGGAGAGCAGCCCAGGTGTGTGAAATGGGCGCGCAGGGGCTCCTGGAGACTGGAGTCCCTGCCTGTGCTCGCAGCCCCGCCGGCTTTTCAACCTGCCCGCTCCTCGATACTGGCTCCCACTAAAGATGCTGCCTCAAAGACACGAGGCGCTGCGGGACCCGCGAAGCGGGTCCGGCGAGGTCGGCAAAGTCCTTGGTAGTCCTTGGTAGTTAGAGCTTCACAATTCCCTCTGGGGGGGTCGCTTCCATCCAGCGAGCACTTGGCGGCAAGGAAACAATTTAAAAGTGATCCGAGGGTTCCGTGCAAACAGCCGGCTTTACAGCAAGGAAGCGGGGGGCGTGGCCAGCGGGGAGAGCAGCCCAGGTGTGTGAAATGGGCGCGCAGGGGCTCCTGGAGACTGGAGTCCCTGCCTGTGCTCGCAGCCCCGCCGGCTTTTCAACCTGCCCGCTCCTCGATACTGGCTCCCACTAAAGATGCTGCCTCAAAGACACGAGGCGCTGCGGGACCCGCGAAGCGGTTCCGGCAAGGTCGGCAAAGTCCTTGGTAGTCCTTGGTAGTTAGAGCTTCACAATTCCCTCTGGGGGGGTCGCTTCCATCCAGCGAGCACTTGGCGGCAAGGAAACAATTTAAAAGATGTTTCATATCGCTAATGAATGTGGGGAAGGACCAAACGGGCAGGGCTTCTAGGCACGTTTACATACTTCTAGTTTTTAAAAGTTTAGAACATGATCTCTGGTCTCAGCATCAGATGACAATAGAGAACGCCCTTGTCCCAGACACTACGTGAGATATTGCACTTGAGAAAAGCAAGGATGCAAACATCTCCATCATGAATTACAGATAACATTTCACAGTGGAAATGCATAGAAAACATACTTGGATGATTTGTACTTTACAGAAGTAAGTGCTTCTTTGTGTGGTGAAGATGCAATTGTATTCCTAGGCATCAAGACTCGGCCTCCAAGATTGGCAGGAAACGTGTGCCGGGGGCCTATTTTCTTTTACTATGGAAGGGAAGCCCCTTACCCAGGCTGATTTTGGTCCCTGGGGACCCCATCCCCCGGGGCCCTGCCATTATACTATGGCGATAGGGGCCACGTGGCCCACCTCCCTGGGCCAATTTCAGGGCTCAGCCATGTTACCTGGGTGTCCCAGCCAGCTCCCTGCCTTCTGCAGGACCCAGTATTGCTCTTGCACACAGGGAGCGGCTGGAAATGCAGCTTCCTACATGCAAGAGCAATGTTTTCATCAGCATATTTGCGGGCAGGGAAACAGATGAAAACTTTGCTTTCTGAAAGCCAGAGCTGTTTGCAGAAAGCACATTTATGTTTGATTTTGCTTGGTAGGAGCTGTCAGCTCCCACCAAGCAAAAGCAGATAGCTACCTCCCAAGGGTAGGCATCTCAGGAGGTAGCAGGAGCCGGCCCTGGGGGTGTGGTGTCCCCAGGGACATCAAGGGCTTCACAAGGGGGGCCGCGCTTCCCCCTCCATTGTAGTAGTTAGCCCCGGGGATGTGGTGGTCCTTGGGCTCACAGGGGAGAAACGTACGCCCCTTATTTTGTATTAATTGCACCTCGAAGGTTGCCGTTTTCAGGACTGCAAGGGTCCTGCTCGGTCCTGCCACATTCATTTTAGGTTTAGCCCCGAGGAGGTGGCGGTCAGTGGACTGGCCCAGTGGGCCCGCTCGCCTACATGTTTATAGGTGCCCCAGAGAGGTGGAGATCCCTGGGGGGGCACAGTCCCGCCTTGCATTTATTTATATAGATTTGCCCTGGGAGATGGGGGTCCCCGTGGCGCGAGTGAACCCTCTGAATGCATTAAAAGCAGTGCCATGGGGAGGTGGCGGTCCCCGTGGCTTTTAGAAGCCTGATGAGGGGGGGCCCTGTGCATCCACCTCCTTGTTATCATTTCTCATGCCTCCGGGACCTGGCCCACCTGGGGGCTAAACATTACAGAAGAGCGGGAGCCCGTGCTTCTTTTTTTAATTTATTTTTGCCATAGGCAAATCTGTGTTTTTTTCAGTGAATTTCAAAGGTTTTTTAAATGCTAATTCCTAACTATACCATATGCAAAACCTATGTTTTTTTTGTGAATTTCAAAGGTTTTTTAAATTATAATTTTAAAATATATTTATTGTTAGCTTTTTAAATATTTTTTAACTACATCTTTTTAATCTTTTTATTTTTAGCTATGTTATTTTTTAAATTACATAACACATTTTTTTAAATATTTTGTTTTACATAAAAATATCTTTTTTAAATTATTTTATATTGTTTATAATATACTTAAATTATTGTTATTATTTTTTTCATTTTATTTGGAGTCGTGCACCCAAAGCGCACCCTGCTCGTTTACTGAACGAAACATGTCCACCATTTTAGGGTTGCTGTCTAGGATCTGCGTAGGGTGTGCGACGGGTGTGACTTTTCCAACGCAATTTGCATACGCGAGATGTACGTATTACGCGACATGACGGACGCGCGGTGGTGCGCGACGTCATATGCATATCGGATGCTGAGGGTGCGTGACTCCCGCGATTTTTTTAATGTTGAAAAACGTATATATATATATATTTAAAATAAATATTAAGACAAGACATTATCTGAGGTTATTATAAAAATAATATTCTTTAACTTTCTTAAAAAGTAGATCACTTTTTAATGCAATTTCGCGAAGTCGCACTGGGTGCGAGCACGGTGCAAGCACCCCATGTGACCTCAAAAAAAGAGATTTGATTGGTTCATTACACTTCCTATTGAAACAATTGAAGGACCTCACCCATTTCAATCACTCTTCTTAGAATTTCTTAGAACTTTTCTTAGAAAAAGACCTCCTGAGAAGATCTGCTACTCCTTCATTATTGGAGAAGAGATTCACCTGATTAAACTATGGCTGCAAATCCACCACCTTCCTCTGATTCAGACAATTAATCAGAACAGGAATTTGTTCCAGAACCTCCCCCTAAAGAAAGGTATACCAGTATTGTCTGGAAATTTTTCCTCTCCTCACAGTTTTTATTTCTCTTTTCCCAGTTCACATTTTTTCCCCTCTTAAAAAAAAAGAAAAATACAAAATTGTTAAAAAAAAAATATATACAAAACAACAAAAAGAAAAAAAGTTATTTTCAGAACTAACTACTCTAGTTAAAGAAAGATCTAAACTAGTATGCTAGTGTGTGAACGTTTAGATGAATGTATGTGTAGTGCATAATTGACTGTAAAAATAAATTTGTGATGTGTGGTGAATGCATTAGTGCAGAATTATACGGAAGTGCTGCAGCATGACACTGTAAACTGTTTAACTACAACATGCTGGGGTACTTCCGAAGCACAGGGATGCAACATATGTATATAAATATGTTGCAGGTCTGTGTTTCACTCTGCACAGCTGCTTAAACTGCAGCCATATGGTGACACAGGCACCCATGCGCCATGGTGCAAGGATGTCCGTGTGATGTGGAGATTGTTTTTGTGCAAGAAGGGACACCTTCTTGCACAAAAACAAGCAGTAAAGGCATTTTTCTCCTTCAATATATGCTGTGCATTGTAGCATATATTGAAAATGAAAAATTGAGAAGTGAAAACAATTTTCCTCGTTGTGCTTTGCTACACCAATAGGAGGATGGTGCAGCATTCACAAACATGTCCAGGTTCATGATTTCTGATTAATCTGGAGATGTGTCTTGTTCTATGAGTGTTCTGTGCAAACACGCTCAGCAAAACCTATAGAACACCTTTTCAACGCAAAGTGCTGTGTATGTTGAGATTATATTTACGTGGAAAAGAAAAGATGTACAAGATGTCTTTTCCTCACCTTGTAAATAAGAAAGAGAGTTGATGGCTAGGCCAATTGTTATTATAGGAGTAAATATCTGTACTGATAATAGAGAACAAGATACATTTACAACTACTTAGGTTTAAGGGAACTGATAGGACATGTTTATATATTACTGAAGGGAAGGGATGCGGCCTAATATGACATGTGCAAAAACACTAAGGTATGTGGTTTAAGTTAAAGAGATTCATTTATTTTAATTCTGAAATTACAAAGACCTGCAAAACAACCATATCAGTCTATTCTGTACTATACCATGTATCTTGCAGACAGGTGTTCTGAAACTGTCCCCTAATTCATACCTGTTTGCATTGGAATTTTCTGACACAAATCGAGTCCATCCATCTTCCTTTTCTTCAACTGTGTGGAAACACAGTCCATTGTGCATTTTAAGACTTACTAAAACTTACCTCAACAGTAATATACCTAAAAAACACTACGCATTTTATTCACTTGTTTTTTTATAATCTAAATTGTGGTAAATTCCATATCTTAAAATTAAGATCTGTAAAAAAAAGAAAAAATAGTTATAACATGTAATAATACATTTTTAATAGCACAGCATAATTTTAACATTTTAAAAAGTCATTTCTTTGCCTTTTTTGCTGTTCTCAGAATATATTGAATTTCACTAGAAATAGTGATTTCAATCGTACTCATCATATAACAGCAGGCAAAAAAAAAATATCAATTAGATTGTTTAAAAAAAACAGCAATCTATCTATAGTAAAAAACCAGATAATACAAATCACACATATATAAAATGATTACTGCTTATAAACACTATAAATGATGCCAGTTAAAATTATACACCGAAACAATGTGCAACAAAAAGTCCATAATTCAAAGAAATACCTTTCCTTGAAGCCAAATTGTATTTTTGCAGTCCTTTTTATGTAAATTGTCTAATGGTAATCCTATTAAATGATAATAATAAATTCCTTAGAGGCTGAATTATCTTCCTAAAACTTTGGCTTTAAAAATATTAGGTAGGAATTTGGCAATTCGAAAGGCAACCGTTGTTTGAAAACCAACTCAGCAGCATTACAAAGACTCCAGTCTTTCTCACTTTTTAGATAGGCAGTGTAATGTCTAGATGTTGTTGAAGGACCATCTTGGAAAATTATTGCTACTGCTACAAAAGTCCTTCCTGATATTGATAGTTGTGTAGCTACAAAATGTTTTATTAAAGTGTCCAATTTTCTTCGGTCAGCTGTACAACGTTGCATCATTAAAATGATATATTTTCCATATCTTTATATAAATAATGTTGATAACATTTCTGATTTGCATTGGCTACACTCCATGAGTTGATTTGCAGCTTTAACTAATTTACTGAAAGACACTGATTTACAGTCCGGTTATGTCAAATATAGAAATCTTTCAGTATCTACATTTGTGCTACTCGTATACATACAATTTTCACATTGATGTTCCCATTTATAACAATGGCCAAAAATATTCTCTATGTCTACACCTTCATTTTTCAATACAGTAAGCATATACATTAGAAATTCCTGAACATCTTGTTGGATATTTTGTGTAAATTGTGTAGAACCAGAACATATATCCAAAAGATTACGAACATCATAAACGCTTTGTATTTTACTTTTATCTGTTCTCAATTTTTCATGAACAGAATGCAACAAGGAACAAAATCTTTTTTTACGATTCTCCATAATTTGCTGTTGCAAACCTTCAAGAAAAACAACAACATTAACCACTACATTAGCATAGCAGTTGACACAGAACTATTTTCATACTGATAACCAACAATCTCTTCAACGGTGTCATTTTTCTTTTTGCTTGCAATCACATTATCTTTTTTTCCCTTCTTTACACCTTCAATACAGATATTCTCATACCTTCTTTTTTGACCAACCACACGCTTTTCAAATACAGGATATTAACCTAAATTAGGAGCATATGTTCTTCTTATCCTATTGTACTCTTTGACACAGTTGGCATCTGCAGTAATCTTAGTATCATCAAAATCAATCAAAAACAAACCAGATAATGTTCTGACTCGCGACAAAGCAACACATGCCATACCCTCTTTAACCCCTCCCATGCTCATGACGAGCTCAGCTCGTCATAAGTCACGATGGCTGTGTGCTCATGACGATCTGAGCTCGTCATAACGGCCGCAACGCTCGCACGCGGGGCTAATTCTCCCGCTGTGCTCAGCGTTCTAAAGAAACGGGTGTGGCTGTGACGAGCTCAGCACTTAAACCTTGAGATTTATGAATAGTCACTGCATATGCCAGAGAAAGTGGAAACTCTTTTCTACTGACATATAAATATTTAACAAGCAAAAAACGAACAGAACAACAACCAATTTGTTTCACTTCTTCAATCTGGTCAAATTTAATCTTTAAGAATTCAATACCATCTTTATTTTGATAATTAACGAAATCCACAACTTTGCCCATTGCTCCATTAACTAAACCTTTTTCTCCATTCAAATTACGCCTTATACTTATGTGACAGTTTCTACATGCAAATAGATTCTTTTCTAAACAAGCAGTTTTAGATATTGATTTTTCTAAAGCATCCAATTTTGTCTTCAATTTTTCGGGCAAAATAATAGTAATTCCTTCATGCTCTATTTTAGCGATGGCTTCCATTTTTATTATTTCTTCATTTTCCAGTTTCAAAAGTTGTTGGTTGAATATAGAACGCTCATGCAGTGTTGGCATTAAGCAGATTACAGATTTGTTTTCTGCAATTTTCATGTATATTTTCTCAGGAACTACATTTTAATTTGGAAACAAATTGGAAGGAAGCAAGTCTGCAAAGCTTGTTTACCATGTTCAATCAGTAGTCCAATTCTTATATCTTGGAGAATAGTTCCATAATCAACATCATTTGCCTGTCGCATATTTGTAATGTGTTCTTTGCATTCAAAATATGACCAAATGTTCACGTTTCCAACACTACCCAGAGACTTTCTGGTGTCTTCATGCGCAAGTGTTTTAAATACTGGTTGTGCTTTTACAGGAGTCAGTTACAGTAGATCTCCAAAAACGATGACATGTTTTCCTCCAAATAACACGTCGTACTCTGTTTTAAGAATTTGCTGCATTCTTAAATGCACGAACGCA
The DNA here is from genome assembly GCF_964261635.1 of Lissotriton helveticus. Classification (NCBI taxonomy): domain Eukaryota; kingdom Metazoa; phylum Chordata; class Amphibia; order Caudata; family Salamandridae; genus Lissotriton; species Lissotriton helveticus. Next base: position 1,371,907,722 of record NC_136059.1, read on the forward strand.
AGCATTAAGTTTGATACCATGCTTACCTCATCAATAATGAGAAGTTTAATTTTCTTCAAGACTCTCGAAACTTTACAACAAGCTTCTCCAGATAGCTTGTGGTATTCCAATTTGTTTTCATGCTCTACAGGTAGCATTAGTAAACGATGTAAAGTAATTTCTTTAATGTTGTGTGCTGCCAACCCAGTTGAAGCAGTGCCAACACAAAACAAATGTGACTCAGTTGTTTTCTGTAGATAACTGGTGATTACTTTAATTAAGAAACTTTTTCCTGTACCAGCTTGTCCACTCACGTACATTCGGATAGGTTGAAATGACGTGCATGAGCACTCTTTCTTTTCATGAAGTAATCCATGGTCAATCTGTTGTCTCACTTGCTCATGTATTTGTTTTTGCCCAACATTTAGTTGTTCTTCCAAGTTTGCTAAGTTAGTTACATCTTCTTGAGCTTGATGCATTGCTGTTTCCACCTCATTCATGGCGATTGCTGCTTCATTTTCAACAATTGGTTGTCCTAGTGGATCTTGACTCAGCGCAGCAGAACTTTGACTGTCTTGAGAACTGTCTCTAGAAATCTCAGATGCAATTGTAGCTTCTTGATCAATTTCATCGTTCAACATTCTCACATAATTTGCAAAAGCACTGCATTGTATGCTATCTTTACAAGCATTAAAGGAATCTTCATAGCTCTGGAAATCTCCAAGTAATTCCAGTTCTGAACGCCATGGTTTGAATAGCTGTAAAAGGGCTAAATAGTAAAATTCCCTTTCATCTGCAGTGTCGCACTCAGCTTCCTGTGATTAATCAAATTTCCTTTCATTTGTTTCACCAAACATCCTTCGGAACCAATGACTCCATATTGATGTTCTCTGTAGTAGTCCGTTTGAAAGTGTAGTTTTGCAGCACTTCATAGAGACACATGTTCTCAAGATGATGACTTCTGTTTGGGTAATATGTGTCCAACATATTCATTTTCAAAATATCTGTACTTTCGCGATCTTTTGCTGCTAAATATTAAATTTCTTGTACAGATTTCAGTACTCGATTTCGAATTGCTGCAAGACCAAGGGCCAGATGTAGGAGCCCTAATACCGGTCGGAAACGGCCGATTTTGGCCGTTTCCGACCGGTATTAGGGTTTTCAGATGTAGGGTATGCATTTACAGAATAGGTATTTTACAGATTCTGTATTTACCGATTAGGTAAAATTACCGATTCGGTAAATACAGACTCGGTAAAATACCGATTCTGTAAATGCAGATGTAGCTGGCACATGTCAGAGTGCCACAGGGCTTTAAGAATCGGTATTTTACCACCCAATCCAATTGGGTGGTAAAATACTGAATCCAGGTGTGCATGCACATGTGTGCATGCACACCTGTGCCATGTGACACACAGACATGCCCTTAGGGCATGTATGTGTGCCACATGGCACACATGCCCGTCTTTGGGGTGCTAGACGGTGTCAAAGTGACACCCACTGCACCCTTGCTGAAATGGGTATTTACCGGTTCGGTATTTCCCATTGACTCCTATGGGCTTCACAGCCCATAGGAATCAAGAGGAAATACCGATTTGGTATTTACCGAATCGGTAAATACCGAATTTTAAAGAATCGGTAATTCAATTACCGATTCTCCCTACATCTCCCTCCTTCAAATTTACCGATTCATAAATACCGAATCGGTAAAATTCGGTATTTATGAATCGGTAAATTCAGTTTACCTACATCTAGCCCCTAGACTCAGATAAAGGATTCTTCTAGATTTGGAGTATAGACTTGCAGATGATAACTGATCTGAGCATTCGTATGCTCCAATTTCTCGATGGGATAACATCTTCAAACTGAAACTGCATCATTTCTTACTGAGAGTCTTCTCGTGAGAAATCTCTTCCCACATTTTGGTGTAGAACTTGTCCTTAGATTTGCACTTTCGTCGACAGTATTTTCCACATCGGTGGCTTTGGAATCGTAACACTTGTGCTCTTAAGTTGTATTCTTCTGTGCTTTTGGGTACATCACATGCTGTATATTGTTCAATAAAACTCAAAACAGTATCATCTGCATCTGTTCCAAATTTGGGAGCGTCCTTAATCCATAACAGCATATGTATATGAGGAGCACCTCTTGCTTGATACTCCTTTCTCCCAAAAAAATACATAACTTCTCCAAGAGGAGGATTTTTTTTATTGCAGACAAAAGACATCATAGCCTCAAATCTATGATTGAAATACCTACATACATTAACAGGATCCAAAGAGCACAATTCTCCAGGTGTCTTGAAATAAATATTTTCTATATTGGAATTTGCCTCTCGAAGAAATTCTAGCAAATTATCCCAAGCGTACTCAGCACAGCTTAGGGTAAGGAACCATGTTGGAGTTCCTAAATTCCGTAGCATACATTTCAGTTCTCCATGACGACGGTACCAATATTCATTAGTCCCACGCTGACATGCCATCAGATTAATGAGCTGAGATTCTAGATGATCATCTCTCTGGTGCACTTTATCCATAACATCTTTTGCAGATACATTTTTTCAGATATATTCCAATTTTTAGAATATAATTGACTGCATATGAAAGTCCAGACAAGTCACTTTCAAACAAAAGATTAAATATATAAGGGATACATTGTCGAAATCTTGGATCTTCTGCATATAATCTTGTTGTCCGATATTCAGATGCAGGAATCTGCACAGGACGTTCATCATATCGTCCTACTTTTTCTGTTGGAAACAACTCTGGAAAACAAAGAGCTTCCAAGCTCTCTTTCCATACACTCATGGGAGTTTCTTTTGCTTTTATTATTTGGAACAAATCAATAGTGTTCCCCATCACTTCTTTTGAAGTGGATGCACACTGTAGTGTTCATAGATTTCTTCACATCTTAACATATCCACTTTTTCAATTTGTCCACGTGACGTTTCAGTATCTTCTTCTAACACTATTGCTTCTTCTCCCATATAAACATTCTTATAGTATGTATTGTTCTTTATCAAATACAATGTTGCCTTTTGCACTTTCCTAGCATCCACTAACTCCTGCCAGATTTTCATTTTCCTAGTCGGCACACCATTAGCAAGAATAACTAGTGGTTCACTTTCTACACTCTCTACACCAATAGTTTCAATATTTTTCTTTAAATCTAACGGTAAATACACAACTCTTCCTTTTAATCCTCTTTGTAAATCTGAAAGAGGCAATATACCTGTTTTAGGCTCCATACGAACAATAGCTTGAAACGGGTGCACACATTGAATGAGAATAGACTCATACGTGTTTAAATCTATCAGTTCTGGAGGAATAGCAACCAACTCTAGATTATTATGAACAGCTCTAGCGGGCATTTTATTCTCATCTAATTTGTTAGAACAATATTTACAAATACGCTGATCAGAACCCAAATCAAAACAATTCTCTACCAACAAATAAGTTGCAAATTCTTAACACGTATCATTATTTTCTTTTTCACTTTTTTAAATACAGATCAACACTCCTAGTCTAATTTTTGTAGTGAGTTTGGTGACAACAAATACAAGAAAAACTTGGCCTTTAACCTGAAATCACCTTAAACTTCATAATTTCACTTTCAAAAAAGTTTGTACAACTATGTTCAACATTCTCTACAACATTTTCTTCTATTAATGTCTGAGTTTCTTCACACTCTTCTTCAGGACCAAAGTAACAAAACTCAATATCATCACAAACCTTTTTCACATCTGATACTGACCCATGCAAAAAGAGCACTGTTTAACTCATTTAACTTTAGTGCTGGACTTTTTGCATAATACAATCTTCTCACTAACTTCTGCATTTGAGTATGATGTACTGCCAACATCCTGAAATGGTGAAAAACACTTTGACATACTTTCCTGGAAAGACAAGCCAGAGAATGACCTTGCAGACCAGTATGTTTTCTCACTCTGCAAGGGTCTAGTCCTTGCAACACCTTAATCTTTTGTTTAACACTTTTTTACAATATGCTTGTAAGAAATTGCGTAATTTATCAATAGATTTTTGTCGTACACTACAAATACTACTACAATCCCAAGTGTACACTGGACCTTTAGGACGTCTACCTAGAACTTCATCAACTATCCCTTCTTCTGCATTTCTAGGAACCATTTGCTCTTTCTCAATTGGACAACCATTTCTAACCTCATAAGCTCGACCACTGATGTCAAATGCATGCAACAAAATATTGCTTTGTAAATAACTCTCTTCATTAAAAAAAGGCTCAGAACTTGAACTGTGTTTCCATTGCCCTAAGAAAATATCACAAAAATTACTTTTGTTAATTACTCTTGTCCTCTTACTTTTGGCCTTCATTAAATGGATTGGTTTATCTAGTGATCAAATTCTCTTTAATACTTAAATGAATAATTTCCTCTTTACTTCAAAAGCCTTTTCAACAATGGATTCGATATGCTTCTACTTTTTATAAAATAGTGTTCTCTTTCTACATTTCTTTGTATGTTTCAGTAAATTATGGACTACTCTGTTGTAAAATATGTTTTTGCGTATTTCTTTATATTGATTTTCTCTTCTTTTACTATAATTTATATCCTTTGTATGTACATTGCCTTTAATTTTTCTCTTTTTAGACACATTATGTTTGTCTTCCAATACTTGTGGTAGACTATTTCTCAAGTAAATATCCTTCTTTTGAGCTTTTCTTCTTCTTCTTTTTTTTGATGATTATAAACAGTATCTGTCGAAAATATTCATAAAGAAATATTTATTAATAACTTTAAAATTATACCTTTTTATTACTATACAAACACATTCCATATATATTCTATATAAGAAATTTTAGGCGTGAAGCACAACTGTGAAGTTGGTAACAGCAGTACATAAATAGTACATAAATAGTGCATACCACTTTGAAGCACTCCACAAAACTAAAACCTGAAGCACTTTATGAGTACATGCATATTAAGAAAATTATCACAATACTATAAGAAGAGACATTGAGTGAATTCATAATTTGTTCACTTTTACTTTAGTAAATAGATTACTACATGGTACATAAACAGTCACTATCGTTTACCAACAGTACAGATTTGGAGTTTACAGTACTGCAGTGGTGTTTGTGTAGTGTAGGGGGTCATTGTGGAGTACCGTTCTAGGGTAGTACAGTGGTGTTTAATAGTGTAGGAGGTCATGCTGGGGTAGTGTTTTAGGGTTAAGGGTACTGCAGTACAGAATGGGAAGTGTAGGTGATCGTGCTGGAGGTAGATTAAGGGTTTAGGGTAGTGCACTGGCGTTTGTGTAGTATAGGGAATCATACTAGGGATAGTGTCACTGCAAGAGTACATGTCTTTATATGTCTGCAAACACATAAACCAACCAAATCATTGTCTCTCAATTTCCCCAAATGTACACTGACTCACAGTGTGATTCTAGACAAATAACAATATTTCTTATAAATGCAGCAGTAGGGTAGTATAGTGGTGTTTGAGTAGTGTAAGGGGTCCTGCTGTGATAGATTTAAGCTTTAGGGTAGTAAAATGGTGTTTAGGTAGTGTAGGTAGTCATGCTAGGGTAGTGTTCTAGCATAGTGCAGTCGTATTTATGTACTGTACGGGGTCATGCTAGGGATAGTGTTTAGGGTTTAAGGTAGTGCCGTGGTGTTTGTGGAGTATAGGGGGTAGTGCTGGGGTAGTGTTCTAGGGTAGTGCAGTGGTGTTTTGGTAGTGTAGGTGGTTGGCCTGGGGTAGATTTAAGGTTTAGGGTAGTGCAATGGTGTTTGAGTAGTGTAGGCAGTTGTGCTGCTGTAGTGTTTTAGGGTTTAGGGTACTGCAGTAGTAAATGGGTACTGTAGGTGATCGTGCTAGAGGTATATTTAGGGCTTAGGGTAGTGCACTGGTCTTTGTGTAGTATAGTGAATCGTGCTAGGGATAGTGTCACTGCAAGTGTACATGTATTTCTATGTCTGCAAACACATAAACCAACCAAATCATTGTCACTCAATTTCCCCAAATGGACACTGACTCACGGTGTGATTCTAGACAAATAACAATATTTCTTATAAATGCAGTAGTAGAGTAGTATAGTGGTGTTTGGGTACTGTAAGGAGTCCTGCTGCGATAGATTTAAGCGTTAGGGTAGTGAAATGGTGTGTAGGTAGTGTAGGGAATCATGCTGAGGTACTGTTCTAGCATACAGCAGTGGTGTGTATGTACTGTACAGGGTCATGAGAAGGAGAGTGTTTTAGGGTTTACGTTAGTACTGCAGTGGTGTTTGTATAGTGTAGGGGGTCATGGTAGGGTACTGTGCTAGGAAAGTACACTGGTGTTTGGGTAGTGTAGGAGGTTGTACTGGGGTACATTTAAGGTTTAGGGTAGTGCAATAGTGTTTGAGTGGTGTAGGCAGTTGTGCTGGAGTAGTGTTTTAGGGTTTAGGGTACTGCAGTAGTGGATGGGTAGTGTATGTGATCGTGCTGGAGTTAGAGTAAGGGTTTAGGGTGGTGCACTGCTCTTTGGGTAGTATAGGGAATCATGCTAGGGATGGTGTCACTGCAAAAAAAATATATTTATATGTTTGAAAACACATAAAGCAACCAAATCATTGTCTCTCATTTTCCCCAAATGGACCCTGAATCACAGTGTGATTCTAGACAAATATCAATATTTCTTATAAATACAGTAGTAGGATAGTATAGTGGTTGTGTGGGTAGTGTAAGGGGTCCTTCTGTGATAGATTTAAGCTTTAGGGTAGTGAAATGGTGTTTAGATAGTATAGGGAGTCATGCTGGGGTAGTGTTCTAGCATAGTGCAGTGGTATTTATGTACTGTAGGGGATCATGCTAGGGATAGCGTTTTAGGGTTTAAAGTAGTGCAGTGGTGTTTGTGTAGTGTAGGGGGTCGGGGTAGGGTAGTTTTCTAGGAAATAAAGTGGTGTTTGAGTAGTGTAGGAGGTTGTGCTGGGGTAGATTAAAATTTTAGGGTAGTAAAGTGGTGAATGGGTAGTGTGGGTGGTCGTGCTGGAGGCAGATTAAGAGTTTAACATACTGCAGTGGTGTTTGGGTAGTGTAAGAGGTTGTGCTGGGGTAGATTTAAGGTTTAGAGTAGTGCAATGGTGTTTCAGTAGTGTAGGCAGTTGTGCTAGAGTAGTGTTTTAGGGTTTAGGGTACTACAGTAGTATATGGGTAGTGTAGGTGATCGTGCTGGAGGTAGAATAAGGGTTTAGGGTAATGCACTGCTCTTTGTGTAGTGTAGGGAATTATGCTAGGGATAGTGTCACTGCAAGAGTACATATATTTATATGTTTGCAAACACATAAAGCAACCAAATCATTGTCTCTCAATTTCCCCAAATGGACCATGACTCACAGTGTGATTCTAGACAAATAACAATATTTCTTGTAAATACAGTAGTAGGATAGTATAGTGCTGTTTGGGTAGTGTAAGGAATCCTGCTGTGATAGATTTAAGCTTTAGGGTAGTAAAAAGGTGTTTAGATAGTATAGGGAGCCATGCTTGGGTAGTGTTCTAGCATAGTGCAGTGGTGTTATGTACTGCAGGGGATCATGCTAGGGACAGCGTTTTAAAGTTTCAGGTAGTGCAGTGGTGTTTGTGTAGTGTAGGAGGTTGAGGTAGGGTAGTGTACTAGGACATTAAGTGGTGTTTGGTTAGTGTAGGAGGTTGTGCTGGGATAGATTTAAGGTTTAAGGTAGTAAAGTGGTGAATGGGTAGTGTAGGTGGTCATGCTGGAGGTAGATTAAGGGTTTACAGTAGTGCAGTGGCGTTTGGGTAGTGTAGGAGGTTGTGCTGGGGTAGATTTAAGGTATAGGGTAGTGCAATGGTGTTTGAGTAATGTAGGCAATCGTGTCGGAGTAGTGTTTTAAGGTTTAGGGTACTGCAGTAGTGAATGGGTAGTGTAGGTGATCATGCTGGAGGTAGATTAAGCTTTTATGGTAATTCACTGGTCTTTGCGTAGTGTAAGGAATCATGCTAGGGATAGTTTTACTGAAAGAGTACATATATTTATATGTCTGCTAACACATAAATCGACCAAATCATTGTCTCTCAATTTTCTCATATGGACACTGACTCACAGTGTGATTCTAGGCAAATAACAATACTTCTTATAAATGCAGTAGTAGGGTAGTATAGTGGTGTTTGGGTAGTGTAAGGAGTCCTGCTGTGATAGATTTAAGCTTTAGGGTAGTGAAATGGTGTGTAAGTAGTGTAGGGAGTCATGCTGGGGTACTGATCTAGCATAGTGCAGTGGTGTGTATGTACTGTACGGGGTCATGCTAGGGATAGTGTTTTAGGGTTTAAGGTAGTGCAGTGGTGTTTGTGTAGTGTAGGGGCTCATGTTGGGGTACTGTTCTAGGAAAGTACACTTGTGTTTGGGTAGTGTAGGAGGTTGTATTGGGGTACATTTAAGGTTTAGGGTAGTGCAATGGTGTTTGAGTAGTGTAGGCAGTTGTGCTGGAGTAGTGTTTTAGGGTTACGGGTACTGCAGTAGTGAATGGGTAGTATAAGTGATCGTGCTGGAGGTAGATTAAGGGGTTAGGGTAGTGCACTGCTATTTGTGTAGTATAGGGAATCGTGCTAGGGATAGTGTCACTGCAAGAGTACATGTATTTATATGTTTGCAAGCACATAAAGCAACCAAATCATTGTCTCTCAATTTCCCCAAATAGACCCTGACTCACAGTGTGATTCTAGACAAATAACAATATTTCTTGTAAATACAGTAGTAGGATAGTATAGTGCTGTTTGGGTAGTGTAAGGGTTCCTGCTGTGATAGATTTAAGCGTTAGGGTAGTGAAAAGGTGTTTATATAGTATAGGGAGTCATGCTGGGGTAGTACTCTAGCATAGTACAGTGGTATTTATGTACTGTAGGGGATCATGCTAGGATAGCGTTTTAGAGTTTAAGGTAGTGCAGTGGTGTTTGTGTAGTGTAGGAGGTCGAGGTAGGGTAGTGTTCTCGGAAATAAAGTGGTGTTTGTTTAGTGTAGGAGGTTGTGCTGGGGTAGATTTAAGGTTTAGGGTTGTAAAGTGGTGAATGGGTAGTGTAGGTGGTAGTGCTGGAGGTAGATTAAGGGTTTACAGTAGTGCAGTGGTGTTTGGGTAGTGTAGGAAATCATACTGGGAGTAGTGTCACTGCACGACTACATGTATTTATTTGTCTGCAAAAACATCAAGCATTTATTCCATATATTTCAGAACTGCATTTTACTATTAATCCTAAACTCATTTTGGAAACACATAACCAATGGCTATTTTCTAATTCTACCAAAATGTGAGAACACAATCCGTTTTAAACCAATAACATGTCGGGAAACACATGAACTACCAAAATGCTTCTTTTAGAGTGATTCCTAAATGCACAGACTCACTGTGTGATTCTACTCAAGCAGCACTATCCCTTGCATTTTACCAAAACACATTTACCACTCAACAAGACTTTAGGTGACTCTGCACATTGCACAACATTTTCTACCACACATTAGTATAGAGTGTTTCTATCAGAATGATTCCTAAATGTACACAAAACTCATTGTGAGACTCTAGTCAACTAACACTATCCATTGCATTTTACCAAAACATATTTCATAGACTAGAATGAGTACTGCATTTTAATGTAGAAACTTGAGTCATTTTTGCAAATAAATAAAAAATAACTGGTTTCTAATTCTACCAAAACGTGAGAACAGCCTAGTTATCTGTCTGCAAGCACATAAAATACACAAATGCTTATCTCAGAATGCTTTTTAAATACACACACTCACAATAAAATTCTAGAGAAAAAAAGTATTCCCTGCACTTTAGCAGGACAAACACATAAGTCTGATTAAAATCAGAATGCACCACATACATTCCCTCACAAATTAATAACTCACCTTTCAAATTGTTTTGTAGAATAAGAAGTATATCAGTCACACAGCAGATTTTCTTATACAGAATCTCTGTTTTGAACACCTCTCACCAGAACCAAAGAATGGCACAGTTTCCCTCTCATTTTCAACACATATACATCTTCACATCAAATCACATTGCTTCCCTCATTAATTCAAAAGCAAACACACATTTATATTGGTTACACATTTCAATCCTTTCCAAATGACAAAAATGTCAACCCTACTCCCATTCCTCCTTCTGCCTGTTATCACAGAAACACTTCATGGAACATTTAACTGAGCACACAGGTCAAAAGTTCATCACACAATGTTGCTAATCAAAACAGCAAGTGTGCTTGACTTCTCAATATACCAGCTTATTCTATGTATTGTTCTTTTCAATCACTTTTTGTAAACCAATAACAATCATGCTTTTAAAAAAACAGAAACATGCACCATAGTTTTCAGTGTAGACTGTTGCCAAACAACCAATGATTTCTTTTCTTTTTTCAACACTGCAGGTTTTCCACCATTTTAGAAAAATCTTAGTTTTCAAACTGGCACTTCATTTACAGAGACCATCTGAGTGCATCCAGACTTTCCTTCAAGATGCTTAAAGTGTGGATTGTGGGACACAGCTATATTTTCTGGAGCCAAAGGTATGCAGAACACAAAGGAATTCACAAAGACCTAGGTTTACCAAATGTAGACATTAAATGGATTTGACAGAGAGGGTTAAAGTGGCACCAATTGATGCCATTGGTTAAATCCTCTTTACATCTCCAACACCCTGACCACATAATTGTACACTGTGGTGGCAATGACCTAGGTACTTTCGCTGGGGTAGGTGGAAATGCTTATGAAGGACACCTTTGGAGAACTGATGTCACTTTTCCCCCAAACTGCTTTTGTCTACTTCTAACATATGCTAAAGGCAGAAATGGAACTGGTCCAATCAATTTTGTCCATAGATTGAGAAAGCTAGGAAACATGTGAATAAATCTGTTTCTGCTTTTCTCCGAGACTATAGAATGGGGTCCATTTACCACAACAATCTGTGTTTCAATATGCATGGCATCCATAGGAGAGATGGTGTACGTTTTACAGATGAGGGGAACAGAGTCTTCCTCTTGAATTTTAGACTCTGCATCGGTACTTGTAGGTACTAAAATCTCTCATTAAACACAAGGGCTCTTTTTAGAGCCACCTAACAACTAAACACATAAGCTTTAAGTATATTTGAAAAATATTATTTGTTTTTTGACTAGGAGTCGCGCACCCAATGCATCAAAGTCGTGCAGCCAATGCGTGCAAGTCATGCGCATGCGCTGGAGTCACGCACCCTACGGGTAAGAAGCCATGCATCCAACACGTGCACACCAGGGGCTATACTGAGCACCGGGCTGGGTGCACGACTCCTAATTTTACCATAAAACAAATTAGCCCCTATCACCCATCCCCGGGGCTTATATAATACGTTGGCGACCGTGGAGGGAGCCCCAATGCCCCCACGGTCCCAGCCGGCTCCCCGCGTACTTTGGGAGCCGGCATTGCTTTTCCCCAGGAAGAGCAGCTAACATGCTGTTCCCCCTGAGGAAAAACAATCTACTTTCCTATTTGGAAGATTGAGCAGGTTTCCTCCTCCCTTTTCCAAATAGGAAAGCAGTTTGCAATGACCTGCCATTGCAAACAGCAGTGTCCCAGGGAGGGCACCCCGGGACACTGCAGGAGCCAGACCTGGGGGGTGGCGATCCCCAGGGCCATCTTGGGCTCCAGCAAGGAGGCCACGGGGCCCCCTCCCACTATTTCTAAAGGCCCCGGGGTGGCGGTCCCCGGGGCTGGGGTGGCCTCAGCGCCCACTCAATTAATGTTTTGAAGTTCAGGGGGGTGGCGATCCCCGAGGCTGGGGAGCCCTAAGAGCCCCCCCACCCTTTTTAAACAAGCCCTGGGGGGTGGCGGTCACCAGGGCTGCATTGGGGGCCCCGTGAGCCCCCGCATATATTAAGTATATTAAGTATATATTAATTAAGGGCGGCGGTCCCCAGGGCAGTGTGGAGGGGATTGGGACCCCCCCACACTATTTTTTTAAATGCCCCCGGGATTTGGCCCCCGGGGGCTAATAACCGTTAAAGCGCGGGCTTCATTTTTTTTTTCAGCAGCGAAATGCGCGGATCGGCGCGCATGCCGCAATTTAAAAAAATTACATTTTCTGGGGCCTTGGGGTCATTCTGGAAACCCCTGAGCAGGCCTGGGGGGTCACAGTGTATCTACCCTGCACCCTTTTCGCATTTTGCACACATATTTCACAGACTTCTTCAGCCTTGCTTCTACCGAGGCATAAAATGGTCGCCAACAGTTTCTAGTTTTCAATGTTGACAACCACTTGACAGCCAATTAGCATTCAGTGTGTGATTGGGAGGGTGCGCTTACGGTCCGATGACAATGCGCGCAGAATCCGCAGATCCACCGTGCCCATAGATATATAAATGGTTGTAACTGTAACTTTCTCAGGAACTACAGAACGGATTTACACCAAATAAGCAATAGGCACGAGTTTGAACCAAGGACTACGTCTTTGCCAAATTTGGTGTAATTCCGTTCAGAAGTTCGGGCTGTAGCTGCGGCTAAATGTGAGAAATTGCATGGGGAAAACGTGTTTTGGGACCCCCCTTTTTTCTTGGCCCCTGTTTGATGAATCACCCCCAAACTTTCAGGATAGGAGCGTACCAGAGCTGGCCAAAAGTTTGGAAAATTGTGCAGATTTGTCAATCGGCACCAAAGTTATTCGAAATAGAATGTAGCGAATTTCCTATATATATATTTTCCATATATGTATTTTGCACAGTTTTAACTAATTTAACTTGCTGTTCCATAGTTGGTCTCGGAAATCCAAACCTCGGACCCACTTTCCTTTCTAACATGGTGATGAAGTCTTCACGGCTGAGACTGCCATATATACATTTCCATTTTTGTCCTGAGGTGAAGCCACACTCCTCAGCAGGTTTCTAATATTGTGGCAGAACTGGCAAATGCATCTGCAATACTTCTTGCCCTATGCGTTTTGGATAGCTAATGTTCTTGAACACTGGCTGATTTTGACCACCCATTTTTCTCGGCCCCGACTTGGCGGATCACCCTGAAACTTTGTAAGATCAACAAGAATAATTGGTGAACATTTTGGGGAAGATTTTTTGAAGATTCATCAAACAGTGCTAAACATATAGGCAAGTTAGATGCTTTTCCTATGGAAACTAGATCCTAACAATAACTACCTACTGGCAACCACTAGTAGGATATATATATATATATATTTTTTTTTTCACCAAGGATGCGGCACTCAAGGTTTGAGTTTAACAATACAAATTTATTTAGACTTCTCCAGCTCGGACCAACGCGTTTCAGCCTTACACATGCGTTGTTCACGGTAAGTGAGCTTTTTTCTATGTCCACTATTTATCCTATATCACAGTTATGGTGCATTATGGGATTAGTGGTTTGTATTATACAAATGCAAATTATTCATCATTTAACATGCAGTATATCAGTGATATTAATTAACAATTCATATCAACATTTTTAGTGTTGTCGCGCTGTATTTTTACGCGCCAAGGTATATGATAATAACATTTTAATTTCGAGACAATTGCGGTGTAGTACCCAGCGTCTCTTTCGCAATTGCAAGTTCCATTTTGTTTGTTGTTATTATGGGTATAGTACCCATTGGTCTCCTTCAGTAATTTCAATTGTTTGTCAAGTCTCTTTAAACTATTCTAAATGTACATAAAGTTCTTCATCGAAGTTCATCCCACGGGGCGTTTTTGTTTTAAGTCTGATGATGAACTTCGATTCAGTCTGTCTTAATTTTCGATGTCTGTTGCCTCCCCGTTCGTCCGTATTAACCATGAATATTCCATAATAGGACATTGCTCTCCAATCGCTCTTTTGACACATGGCCATGTGTTTTGCTGTGGCATAAGACATGTCATTGTTTTTTACGGCTCTGATGTGTTCCAAAATTCTTTTTTTCAAGGCACAAGTTGTACTTCCAATGTATTTTGATCCACATTTTCTTTCTATGACATATACCACATGTGTTGATGATCAAGTGATTCTTCCTTTAATGGTAATACTTTTCCCATCTGGTTCTTCGAAGCTGCTTTTATTTTGGCCAATTTTGCACGCCTTACAGACATTACATTTTTTGAAACCATTTTGCTGGTCCGTTAACCAATTGGTTTTCTTTTTGGATGTAATCATTGTGAAGTGGCTATGGACAAGTTGGTCCTTCAAAGAGGAAGTTTTTTTGTAACTGATCATAGGTCCATCTCCTGCCATCGTGCCTATATCAGGGTCCCCTGATATAAGGTGCCAATACTTCTTTATTTTACTCTTTATGATGCCACTTTCTTTACTGTAGGTTGTTACCAGACGTGGCGGTCCCTGTGGTTCTTCTTTTTTCTTTGTTTCAGTCGCTAGTATCATAGATCTAGTTTTGAATTTCACTTTGTTTTTGCTTTTCTCCAGTGTTCTTTCACTGTATCCCCGAGATCTCAATCTTTCAATTGTTTCATCAATTTTCTTTTCTGCATCTGTTTCCACTGAACAATTCCTTTTCATGCTAATGAATTCGCCATATGGTATGCTCGCCAGCAGTGGTTGAGGATGGAAACTCGTTCCATGCAATATAATGTTTGTGGAAGTTTTTTTGCGGAAAAGTGACGTTTGTATGTGATTGTCCTCAACATATACCTTCAGATCTAAAAAATCAATTTCCTTTTTGTTGGTAACATAGGTAAACTGTAATCCCACGTCATTGTCACATAGTTTTGAGTAATATGAATCAAATTCTGTTTTAGTTCCATTCCAAATTAGGAACAAGTCGTCAATATATCGGACCCATAAAATTATTTTGACCAGGTCCGTTTGATTAGTTGGGTTCCATGCAATGGTCTTCTCCCACCATCCCATTGTAATGTTCGCGTAGTTCGGTGAGAATGAAATTCCCTTTGCCGTTCCGCACTCTTGTTTGTATAGTTGGTGGTCAAATAGGAACACATTATTTGCGATATGTTTTCGTAGAGACTTCCACATGATGAGACTATCGGTCTGCCAGGTGGATCAATTAATGTTTTGTGGATCTTTGGCAGAAAGTAGATCGTGGGGATCACTGGATATTCATTAGTTAGGAATTTTTTTTCATCTTCGTTTAGTAATCCTTTCATTTGCCAGTCATGTAACAGTCCATTTAATTGCAATGTCATTTGATTGATTGGGTTGGAATTTAATTTGCTGTAATTTGTGGGGTTACTCAGTTGTCGATCGGCTTCTTTCACATAGTCTAGCGTGTCCATTAAGACAATGCTTCCCCCCTTGTCCGCAGGTTTGATAATTAAGTTGATGTCTTCATTCAGTGACTTTATTGCCTTTCGTTCTCTCCTTGTTAAGTTTTCTCTGTTGTTTTCTTTTCTGATATTTGTTAACTTCTCTATTTCCTCTGTTATTGCTTCAGAAAACATGTCAATTCTATTGCCTGGTGACAGGGTTGGGCAGAATCTCGATTTTTTCTTTAGGTCGCTCTTAACCCTTTGGTCAGTTCTAATGTCTAGATCTTTTAGTAATTGAGTTCCTGATGTTTCCGGAGTTCCTTGGTCATATAGAAGTTCGAATATGTTTTGGAGATCCGGGATTTCTTCAATCTGCCAGTTGGGCCGATTGTCTGGTACCTCTCCACACGCTATTTCCGAAGTTTGTTTTGGTCGGCGTGCATGAATTTTCGCCAATTTCAATTTTCGTATGTACTTATAGAGATCAATTCTTGTTTCTGTTGGGTTGAAGTGTTTTTCAGGGCAAAAAGAAAGTCCTTTATTTAATACTGATCTTTCTTCTTCTGTTAACACATGTTTAGATAGATTTACTATCAGATTTTCTATTTCCGATTTCTTAGGGGATATTCTCTTCTTTCTTTTTGCTCTTCTGGTTTTCCTGGTTTTGCGGGTGCTGGATTTAATCCTTTTCCCCGGGTCTGGAATGTTCCTCTTGCGCGGCCTCTTCCTCGGGACAATGTTTTGTCCAGGTTCCAAAGCCGCACTTTCTCTAAAAAATCACGACCAGTGTTGCTTGATCCACTATCAGATCCTTCCATCTCATTTATTTCTGATCTACTGGTACTGAGGGATGCACCTGTTTTGTTTTTAGCTGGAAAGTTCCTTTTGAGATGATCGAATCGTTTGGCAAAGGTTGATATTCTGCCTAATGAATAGTCTTTCTCATCTCTTTTAAATTTTCTTTCTTTGCGTTCTTCTATCTCGGTTTCATATTTTTCCAGTCTATCATCCATTTCTTTTCTCATTTTTGATGCCTCCTCTTTAGTGATTTGTTGTTTAATGTTATCCTCTAATTCATTGATTTTGATCGTAATATCAGATATATCCATTTTAGAATGCTTGATTAAGATACGCATCATGTTTAGTAAACATTCAGTGTTGTTTTCTATCCATTCCTCAATTAGTTCCTTTTTGGTTTCTGGATGTGTTGGCATTGTAAATATCCAAAGCCCCCTTGGTATTCTCCTCACTTCGATATATTTTTGTAACGCTATTACTTCCCAACTTTTGTTAATTTCTTTTTTGTAAAGTTTTTCGACTTGATTAAACATTTGTTTACCACTACTTGGTTGTGGTGCACTTGTATTGCTAGCACTTGCCGTTTCTTTTCCTTTGTTATCCGTACTTGTAAACATTTTATTTGCTTTGTCTGCGCGTTTTGCTGCTTGCGCTTCCATTGCATCAATGATTTTGTCGACTTCAAGTTATTGGTTCACTTTTGCATGTCAGTTTCAATTCGCTCTCTAAACCGAGCTTTACAGAGTTAGTTTATGTGTTTTCTTGCCGCTCAAACCTTCCTTCACTCGCCACTCGAGAACCCCCGTATTGTTTATGGTTCGAGTCTCAATTGCGGGCTTTGCGGGAGCACATCACTCGATTGCTGCTTGCTTCCATATGGCTGACACTGCCACTCACCTTCGGGAGACTCCCAATTCGATGGCGTCCTCCGACTCCATGTCACGGCGCTCAACCTCCGGTGATTTCTGTTGCTTTATTGTCCTTCACGCAGCAAGGGGTGGGCGCACTGAGGTCACTTGTAATCCCTTCCAAAGTGATCCTTCGACCTCGCGCGCTCAGCTGTGGGTGCTCTGCACAGGGGTCGGATCCTGACCCAATTCGTACAATTTTTCACCAAGGATGCAGCACTCAAGGTTTGAGTTTAACAATACAAATTTATTTAGACTTCTCCAGCTCAGACCAACGCGTTTCAGCCTTACACAGGCTTTGTTCACAGTAAGTGAGCTTTTTTCTATGTCCACTATTTATCCTATATCGCAGTTATGGTGCATTATGGGATTAGTGGTTTGTATTATACAAATGCAAATTATTCATCATTTAACATGCAGTATATCAGTGATATTAATTAACAATTCATATCAACATTTTTAGTGATGTCGCGCTGCACTTTTACGCGCCAAGGCATATGAAAATAACATTTTAATTTCGAGACAATTGCGGTGTAGTACCCAGCGTCTCTTTCGCAATTGCAAGTTCCATTTTGTTTGTTGTTATTATGGGTATAGTACCCATTGGTCTCCTTCAGGAATTTCAATTGTTTGTCAAGTCTCTTTAAACTATTCTAAATGTACATAAAGATCTTCATCGAAGTTCATCCCACGGGGCGTTTTTGTTTTAAGTTTGATGATGAACTTCGATTCAGTCTGTCTTAATTTTCGATGTCTGTTGCCTCCCCGTTCGTCCGTATTAACCATGAATATTCCATAATAGGACATTGCTCTCCAATCGCTCTTTTGACACATGGCCATGTGTTTTGCTGTGGCATAAGACATGTCATTGTCCCCGGGATCTCAATCTTTCAATTGTTTCATCAATTTTCTTTTCTGCATCTGTTTCCACTGAACAATTCCTTTTCATGCGAATGAATTCGCCATATGGTATGCTCGCCAGCAGTGGTTGAGGATAGAAACTCGTTCCATGCAATATACTGTTTGTGGAAGTTTTTTTTCAGGATCTGATAGTGGATCAAGCAACACTGGTCGTGATTTTTTAGAGGAAGTGCGGCTTTGGAACCTGGACAAAACATTGTCCAGGGGAAGAGGCAGCGCAAGAGGAACATTCCAGACCCGGGGAAAAGGATCAAATCCAGCACCCGCAAAACCAGGAAAACCAGAAGAGCAAAAAGAAAGAAGAGAATATCCCCAAAGAAATCGGAAATAGAAAATCTGATAGTAAATCTATATAAACATGTGTTAACAGAAGAAGAAAGATCAGTATTAAATAAAGGACTTTCTTTTTGCCCTGAAAAACACTTCAACCCAACAGAAACAAGAATTGATCTCTATAAGTACATACGAAAATTGAAATTGGCGAAAATTCATGCACGCCGACCAAAACAAACTTCGGAAATAGCGTGTGGAGAGGTACCAGACAATCGGCCCAACTGGCAGATTGAAGAAATCCCGGATCTCCAAAACATATTTGGACTTCTATATGACCAAGGAACTCCGGAAACATCAGGAACTCAATTACTAAAAGATCTAGACATTAGAACTGACCAAAGGGTTAAGAGCGACCTAAAGAAAAAATCGAGATTCTGCCCAACCCTGTCACCAGGCAATAGAATTGACATGTTTTCTGAAGCAATAACAGAGGAAATAGAGAAGTTAACAAATATCAGAAAAGAAAACAACAGAGAAAACTTAACAAGGAGAGAACGAAAGGCAATAAAGTCACTGAATGAAGACATCAACTTAATTATCAAACTTGCGGACAAGGGGGGAAACATTGTCTTAATGGACACGCTAGACTATGTGAAAGAAGCCGATCGACAACTGAGTAACCCTACAAATTACAGCAAATTAAAATCCAACCCAATCAATCAAATGACATTACAATTAAATGGACTGTTACATGACTGGCAAATGAAAGGATTACTAAACAAAGATGAAAAAAAATTCCTAACTAATGAATATCCAGTGATCCCCACGATCTACTTTCTGCCAAAGATCCACAAAACATTAATTGATCCACCTGGCAGACCGATAGTCTCATCATGTGGAAGTCTCTACGAAAACATATCGCAATATGTGGATTTATTTTTGGCACCCATTGCAAAGAACATGAGTTCTTACATTAAAGACACTGGGGACTTCCTACGAATTCTAAAGGATATTGCTTGGAATGAGAACTATCTACTAATAACAATTGATGCAGTGGCATTATATACATCGATAAAACATGAGATTGGCTTGAATGCATGTCACTATTTTTTAGAACAATGAAACATCGGGGAGCTGAAACACACTGAAATGCTCATGACTATGATCAATTTATGCCTTACAAATAATGTGTTCCTATTTGACCACCAACTATACAAACAAGAGTGCGGAACGGCAATGGGAATTTCATTCTCACCGAACTACGCGAACATTACAATGGGATGGTGGGAGAAGACCATTGCATGGAACCCAACTAATCAAACGGACCTGGACAAAATAATTTTATGGGTCCGATATATTGACGACTTGTTCCTAATTTGGAATGGAACTAAAACAGAATTTGATTCATATTACTCAAAACTATGTGACAATGACGTGGGATTACAGTTTACCTATGTTACCAACAAAAAGGAAATAGATTTTTTAGATGGGAAGGTATATGTTGAGGACAATCACATACAAACGTCACTTTTCCGCAAAACAACTTCCACAAACAGTATATTGCATGGAACGAGTTTCCATCCTCAACCACTGCTGGCGAGCATACCATATGGCGAATTCATTCGCATGAAAAGGAATTGTTCAGTGGAAACAGATGCAGAAAAGAAAATTGATGAAACAATTGAAAGATTGAGATCCCGGGGATACAGTGAAAGAACACTGGAGAAAAGCAAAAACAAAGTGAAATTCAAAACTAGATCTATGATACTCGCGACTGAAACAAAGAAAAAAGAAGAACCACATGGACCGCCACGTCTGGTAACAACCTACAGTAAAGAAAGTGGCATCATAAAGAGTAAAATAAAGAAGTATTGGCACCTTATATCAGGGGACCCTGATATAGGCAAGATGGCAGGAGATGGACCTATGATCAGTTACAAAAAACTTCCTCTTTGAAGGACCAACTTGTCCATAGCCACTTCACATTGATTACATCCAAAAAGGAAACCAATTGGTGAACGGACCAGCAAAATGGTTTCAAAAAATGTAATGTCTGTAAGGCGTGCAAAATTGGCCAAAATAAAAGCAGCTTTGAAGAACCAGATGGGAAAAGTATTACCATTGAAGGAAGAATCATTTGCTCATCAACACATGTGGTATATGTCATAGAATGTGTTACAGGTGCGGGATGAATAGGCAACAAGTGGATTTTAGTCTTCTTATGTTTTATTTTGTGAAACAACAAATCTGAGCTTTTCTTTCCCCTTGTTATCGTCCCACGTGGAGACCGGCTTCTCGCGGTTCTTCTACGGCTGTATTCTGTGGCTTCCGTTCGACGGCCTCTTTCGGGTGTCCGTCGACGAAGAGTCTCGTCTGGTTCCGTCTTGTTGCTCGAAGCAAACAGAAGGAAAATACAGGGTGTGAGTCGAATGTCCAATTTCTATACCACGTTTTAAGGGAAAGGGTGTGAGGACCTAACAACCCGTGACACACATCTATGGAAAATCTCAACGTGAGGGGTAAGTGCTCAGGGTAGGGACACCATACCAGGGTTGTGGGAGTACGCGGGTTATCCGGACAACTTTCCCTTATAATTGACACAGCCCCTGATCTTGTCTCGTACCTGGGTGAGCCATACACCTCCCGCGGGTGTATGGCTGGGCGAATCACGGAGTCGTTGGCCTCCTGGCTTCTCCCGTCTCTCGTCCTCTTCTCGGCGTCTCGTCTCCGTCTTCTCGAACTCCACGCCGCTCTTCTCCAAGTCGCTTTCTTTTTCCTCTCCGCTCCGGTCTCCTACTCGCTCCCTCCGGGTGAATAAACACACTGTTGATTCGTCCTTCTCCGTATATGACGCCTCTACGTCCTGACGTGACTCCTCCGACTCTTCATTCCAGTCCAAATTAAAGGGCCATTGACCTGTCTCGTTCTCTTGTACTTCCAACTCGGTGTCGAAGTTCTGTGGAAAGTATAAGGCATGAGAGGTGGTACTTGACTTCTGTCTCTGTGATCTCTGTATGTATCCCTGCTTTTGCGACAGTCCTAGGGCGTTACATACCTCCCCCTCAGGACACTCACGATCGGTGAGTGGATGGCGAGACAGAAAGTCAGCGCCCACGTTATCAGTGCCCTTCCTATGATGAATCGAAAATACATAAGGCTGCAGGGACAGGAACCATCGTAAAACTCTAGCATTATTAGCATTGTTGCGAGCCATCCACAGTAGTGGAGCATGATCAGTAAAAAGGTCAAACCGACGTCCCTCGAGATAATATGCAAGTTTGTCAATAGCCCATTTTATCGCGAGGCATTCTTTCTCAATCGTAGCATATTTCAGCTCACGAGGGAATAACTTCCTGCTGACGTATAGTATTGGATGATCGTGACCGTCACTACCCACTTGAGACAGCACTGCCCCATACCATAATCAGAAGCATCAGTATGTAAGGAGAAAGGGCGAGAAAAGTCTGGGGAAGAAAGCACCGGTGTAGAGGTTATAACGGACTTCAATACTCGAAAGGCTTCCTGCATTAGTACGGAAGGTCGTACCGGTGTGGATGATTTCCCTGCATCTCTCAGTGCATCCGTAAGGGGGGCAGCTATGTCAGCAAATTTCGGAATGAACCGTCGGTAATAACCGACAAGGCCCAAGAAAGACCTCAGTTCCTTCCGAGTCGAGGGAAAAGGTGTGTCGGCAATAGCCCGAACTTTCTCAATTTGTGGTTCAATCAACCCGTGTCCCAGAACATAGCCAAGATATTTCACTTTTTGAAAGGCCATTTTACATTTTCTAGCGTTAACAGTGAGTCCCGCACTCTGGAGGGCCTTCAGCACTTTGCTCAGGTGGCCGAGATGAGTTAGCCAATCTGGACTATATATCACAATGTCGTCCAGATATGCCAACGTGAAATCGGACAATCCAGCCAGAACAGTGTTCATTAGGCGTTGAAATGTCGCCGGTGCCCCATGAAGTCCGAAGGGGAGCACCGTGAATTCAAAATGTCCTTCATGTGTGGAAAAGGCAGTTTTTTTTGCATCCTCAGGTCTTAGGGGAACTTGCCAATAGCCCTTTGTCAAATCCAGGGTAGTGATGAATTTTGAGCTGCCTAGTTTTTCAATTAACCCGTCCACTCTGGGTATAGGGAAGGCGTCAAAGGGGGAAACGTCATTCAATGCCCGAAAGTCCATACAAAACCTCCTGCTGCCGTCAGGTTTGGGCACCATGACAATGGGGCTAGACCAATCACTTTTAGAAGGTCGAATAACCCCAAGGCGAAGCATCTCGTCGACCTCCTTTTTAATAGCAGCCCTCCTAGCCTCTGGAACTCGGTATGGTCTAATCCTAATCTTCTTGTCAGGAGGGGTCACAATACAATGTTCGGCCAAGGACGTACGCCCCGGTAGATTGGAAAAGACACTCCCATACTGTTCCAGAGTATCTTTCAGTTCTGTGCGCTGGCTTGCCGTCAGTTCTTCATTATGTACAAGCAATTCACATGTAGACTCAGTGGGGCGGGATGCCTCAGTCAAATTGACATGGGAGGGTGGTGGACCCAACCATTTTTTTAAAAGGTTGATGTGGTAGGACTGTTGTTTGTCGCGATTAATTTGCAATTTATAACTAGTGCGACCAATCACCTCGACTACTTTATAAGGACCTGTCCACTCTGCTTTAAATTTATGAGAGGAGGAAGGCAATAGAACCAAGGCCCAGTCATTGATCTGTAGCTGTCTCCATTTTTTTCCCCTGTCATAAGCAACTTTTTGTCTATGCTGGCTAGTCTCAAGGTTGGAAAAGGCCAGATCCCTCAATTTGCCAAGTTTAGATTTTAGACCCTTAGCATAGTCGAGTGTCACAGATGTTTCGTCTGAGGATTCATTAACCCATGCGTCCCTAGTCATTTCCAAAAGGGAGCGGGGTTGACTCCCGTATAATAGCTCAAACGGCGACACCCCCATACTGGATTGTCGCTGAGCTCGTATGGCGTATAATGCTAGAGGTAACATCTTATCCCAGTCTGCCCCGCTAACTTCCATCATTTTACGGAGGGTGGCCTTCAGGGTGCGGTTGTAACGTTCCACCAGTCCGTCCGTCTGAGGGTGGTAAACAGAGGTACGGATCTGGTGGATGCCCAATGTGTTGCATATCTCCTTCATTAATTTGGAAACGAACGGAGTGCCCTGGTCCATCAAAATTTCCTTGGGAAATCCGACCCTACTAAACAATTCCACCATCTTATCCCCTACCTGTTTAGAATTTGCCGCTGACAAGGGAAACGCCTCAGGAAATCTCGTGGCATAGTCGACCACGACCAAAATATGTTGGAAGCCTTTCCGAGTTTTAGGTAATGGTCCAATAAGGTCCATTCCGACGCGTTCGAATGGCTTCCCAATGATTGGCAATGGCTGAAGAGGGACAGCCGGGGGTCTAGTCATATTCAACCATTGGCATATCTCGCACTTCCTACAATAGGAGTCGGTATCCTTATATATTCCAGGCCCCAAAAAAATTCTGAGGATATTTTGAGTGTTTTTTTCGGCACCGGCATGGCCTGCAACCAGATGGCTATGCCCAAAAAAAAGGACCTGCTCCCTAAAGGACGCGGGCACCAGGAGTTGAGGGGAGTCACCCCGTTTACCTATTCTATACAGTAGCCCGTCTTGAATTGAGAATCCGGGATAAGAATTTGAATCTTTGGGCCTCAGGTGGGCCTGTTCCCACGCATTGAAAAGAGTTGTGTCACTCACTTGTGCAAATTTAAAACTCTTATCGAGAACCCAGGGGTCCTGTGAAAGAACCGGATGGATCGATTCGCAGTGTATATCAGAGGACCCAAACCCGTTATTGCCACGACCTGTGTCGTCAAGTTTATTTACTTCCCGTAGTGTAGTGGAAGCTATCCTTTCACATATCAACTGTGCCACTCTGTCACCTTTACGGACAAGAAACGTTTCAGTCCCGAAGTTAAACAGGAGAATCATTATATTGCCCCTGTAATCTTCGTCAATAACACCAGCCCCCACGTCTATGAAGTACTTAGCGGCTAGCCCAGAACGGGGAGCGATCCTGCCATAGCAGCCCGTTGGTACTGCGATTTGTAAGTCTGTTTGGACTAAGGCTTTTTCTTTGGCTGGTATTTCATACTCATATGCGCTATACAAATCGTATCCGGCTGCTTTGGCCGAACCCTTGGTGGGGGACGTTGCGTGTCTAGATAACTTTACAAAGTTAAGACTGACCTCCCGTGGTTCTACACATGGTTCTTTGCCTTCCTCAACTTTAGAGTGTTTGTCGTCGAGCAGCTTCTCGGGATTAGTTTCTAGCATTTTTTTAAACATGTTCAAGAAGATGGGATTATCGGTCCCTATGATTATATCCTCAGGCAAGCCGGACATCACTCCCACCCTTACTGTGTGGGGAATCCCTACTGTAGGTTTTATCTCAATGTTAGCTATAGGATATAGTTTGACATCCCCGTGAACACACTTAATATTAACAGTACCCCGGGGAATGTATTGCTTTAAGGTCACATATTGAGATTGTATGACCGACTGACGACAGCCGGAGTCTAGTAAGGCTAGTAGTGAGCGCCCATTAACTTTCACACTTACTCGGAATGATCCGCCAAGTTCCGCCGAGTAGAGAACAGATTTGGGGAGGTACCCGACCTCCATAGGTTCCTCATCCAGTCTCTTTTTTGGACACAAACAAGCGATGTGTCCCCAATGTCCACAATCAAAACACTGTGGTCCGGATGTTCCAGTGTTGTCTGTTCGCCATGTACGAGGCCGAGCGGCTTCTTTTCCTTTCGAAAAATTTCTTTCTGGTCGTATAAGCATCTTTTTCTCTCTCTCCAAATCAAACGGGGTTTTTTTCGGTTGGGCTCTGGAAAATGAAGATGCCATCTCTACGGCTTGAGCGGTGGTTAGGCTATGATGTTGTCTAAGCCACTTTTGAGTAGCGTAAGGGAGTGCCTCAAGAAACTGCTCCAAATATATTCGGTCGAGTATTTCTTCTTTACTGCTAGTAGAGGGTGTAAGCCACTTATCCGCGGCCATTTTTAACCGTACGAACAAGGTTTTGGGGTTTTCTCCCACGGTGCCTCTCTCCTTGCGAAACCGGAGGCGGTAGGCTTCCGGATCTAGTCCTAAATGGTCTAATATGATTCTTTTTATTTCCGCATAGGTAGTATCTCCGTTGGGATTTGCCACCTCATAAGCGGCCTGGGCCTCCCCTCCCAGTAGTGGTGCTAAAAAGAAAGGCCATTTAGTTACTGGCCAGCCACAGGCCCTAGCTGCCCTTTCAAAATTTAACAAAAAAGCATCCGGATCTTCTCCAGACCTATATTTTTGTAGAGACACGGCGGGTGTTCCATGTGACATGGCTCTGTCGGCTGAACCTCCCCTAACAACGGGGTCACCCATGGTTGTTCAGCTTTTTCTTCAATTGCCTTCTTTATTACTTCCCTATCTGCCTGGGTGGATACCAAATGTTGTTCTATAACCCATTCGAGTCTTTCCTGCCCTTTTACCAGTTGTTCTACTACAGTTTCCATCTTTTCTCCAGAGATGGTGCCTATGCCCGCATTCTCCACCACTGTTACAGGTGCGGGATGAATAGGCAACAAGTGGATTTTAGTCTTCTTATATTTTATTTTGTGAAACAACAAATCTGAGCTTTTCTTTCCCCTTGTTATCGTCCCACGTGGAGACCGGCTTCTCGCGGTTCTTCTACGGCTGTATTCTGTGGCTTCGTTCGACGGCCTCTTTCGGGTGTCCGTCGACGAAGAGTCTCGTCTGGTTCCGTCTTGTTGCTCGAAGCAAACAGAAGGAGAATACAGGGTGTGAGTCGAATGTCCAATTTCTATACCACGTTTTAAGGGAAAGGGTGTGAGGACCTAACAACCCGTGCTACACATCTATGGAAAATCTCGACGTGAGGGGTAAGTGCTCAGGGTAGGGACACCATACCAGGGATGTGGGAGTACACGGGTTATCCGGACAACTTTCCCTTATAATTGACCCAGCCCCTGATCTTGTCTCGTACCTGGGTGAGCCATACACCTCCCGCGGGTATATGGCTGGGCGAATCACGGAGTCGTTGGCCTCCTGGCTTCTCCCGTCTCTCGTCCTCTTCTCGGCGTCTCATCTCCGTCTTCTCGAACTCCACGCCGCTCTTCTCCAAGTCGCTTTCTTTTTCCTCTCCGCTCCGGTCTCCTACTCGCTCCCTCCGGGTGAATAAACACACTGTTGATTCGTCCTTCTCCGTATATGACGCCTCTACGTCCTGACGTGACTCCTCCCACTCTTCATTCCGGTCCAAATTAAAGGGCCATTGACCTGTCTCGTTCTCTTGTACTTCCAACTCGGTGTCGAAGTTCTGTGGAAAGTATAAGGCATGAGAGGTGGTACTTGACTTCTGTCTCTGTGATCTCTGTATGTATCCCTGCTTTTGCGACAGTCCCAGGGCGTTACAGAATGCAAATGTGGATCAAAATACATTGGAAGTACAACTTGTGCCTTGAAAAAAAGAATTTTGGAACACATCAGAGCCGTAAAAAACAATGACATGTCTTATGCCACAGCAAAACACATGGCCATGTGTCAAAAGAGCAATTGGAGAGCAATGTCCTATTATGGAATATTCATGGTTAATACGGACGAACGGGGAGGCAACAGACATCGAAAATTAAGACAGACTGAATCGAAGTTCATCATCAGACTTAAAACAAAAAAGTCCCCGTGGGATGAACTTCGATGAAGAACTTTATGTACATTTAGAATAGTTTAAAGAGACTTGACAAACAATTGAAATTACTGAATGAGACCAATGGGTACTATACCCATAATAACAACAAACAAAATGGAACTTGCAATTGCGAAAGAGACGCTGGGTACTACACCGCAATTGTCTAGAAATTAAAATGTTATTTTCATATACCTTGGCGCGTAAAAATGCAGCGCGACATCACTAAAAATGTTGATATGAATTGTTAATTAATATCACTGATATACTGCATGTTAAATGATGAATAATTTGCATTTGTATAATACAAACCACTAATCCCATAATGCACCATAACTGCGATATAGGATAAATAGTGGACATAGAAAAAAGCTCACTTACCGTGAACAAAGCCTGTGTAAGGCTGAAACGCATTGGTCCGAGCTGGAGATGTCTAAATAAATTTGTATTGTTAAACTCAAACCTTGAGTGCTGCATCCTTGGTGAAATATTGTACGAATTGGGTCAGGATCCGACCCCTGTGCAGAGCACCCACAGCTGAGCGCGCGAGGTCGAAGGATCACTTTGGAAGGGATATATATATATATATATATATATATGTATATACATATTCACTGAAAAAAACATAGTGTTCACACATGTTATAGTTAGCTGGAGATTTCACCCATACAAAACCATTGAAATTCCACCGTTATAGTTAGTTCAGCTAACTAACTCGCGCGCCCGCAATGCACTGTTGATGACATCCCATATTACATCACTCATGACATGGTCAGTGACATCACTCATGACATCACTGATGACATCTCAAATGACATCACTGATGACATCTGACATCATCCAGTGAATGTGTGTTTTTCGTAAAATTAAATATGTTTTATATATGTACATCTCAAGGTCGATGGAAGAATAAATGGGTATATAAGTGTCTAAATGGATGATTTGTTTTGTAAAATTGATTGTATAACAGACTGATTAAGTGTATCTTAGTGAATACAAGTATTACCGAGTAATTTTTAAATATCTAGATATCATATCTGTATCAGTGCCTCACTTTGTGTATAGGTGGCTGCATGGGTTGGTGAGTAGCTACACGAGTGCCTATATGGGTTATTAGTTGTTTTTTAAACTATCAGTATGAATGTTTGTGTGGTTCGGTGAGGAATATTACTTAGCGCATAGATGCATGAATGAGTGACTCACTGTTTGTATGTGTTTTGAAGATAGCATGTGTGCAGGACTGTATGGGTGGATGAGTGTGTGTATGGGTGTGTTAGTGAATGACTGTCTCAATACTATCTTTATAAGTAAGTACATATGTTTTAAACTACTATATGTGAGTATTAATGTTTATAAGTGAGTATATATGAGAGTGAGAGATTGAAATAGTTCCTGTATAAATAAGTATGTGTTTCTATAAATGATTGTTTAAGAGAGTAACTATGTGTACGTTTCTGTAGAAGTAAGTGTAGTGGTGTGTGTATAGCTGTATATGCAACTAAATGGATGTTTTATAGTTTATTTCCATGTGTGAGTATGTGTGTAAGTAACTCTATGGATGAGTATCGGTGTGTAACAGGATGTATAGGTGTATGAGTACATATGATGAGTGAGTACATGTATGAGTGACTATATAGAACTGTTGGTGAATGAGTGGATGTGTATGTAGATGTTGGAATTACTGAATAGGTTGTTGTAACTGGTATTGGTATCTCCATTGTTTTGAAAAGTGTAGTTTCTATTTTTGAATGTGTCTATCTAAGGTTATATTAGGGTGAGAGGAGGTCTGCCATTCTTTCACAAGGATGATGTAATCAGTGATGTCATGAGTGATGTCACTGACCATGTCATGAGTGATGTAATATGTGACGTCTTCAACAGTGCATTGCGGGCGCGCGAGTTATAGTTAGCTGAACTAACTATAACGGGGGAATTTCAAAGGTTTTTGTATGAGTAAAATCTCCAGCTAACTATAACATGTGTGAAACCTATGTTTTTTTTAGTGAATTTGCAAGGTTTTTTAAATGCTAAGTCCTAATTATAAAGTGGCTGAAACCTATGGTTTCAAAGGTTTAGTAAATGGTCATTTTTAAATGTATAAATTATTACATTTCTTTCTTTTTATACTAATTTCTTACATTTTTATGAAAAATATTCATATTAATTTTATTTTTTAAATTATATTTTATTTTCTTAATGTAAAATAATAAAACTAAATCCCACATTTTTTTCCCCATTTTTTACAATTAGAATCTCTATAATTTCTTTTTCATTTTTTTTGGGTAATCGCACCGTACGCGTACAGTGATCGCACCACACTTTGTACGGCACATGGTCCTCTGCGCATAGCCATGCACTCGTTACAGATACACTTTGACCGTGCGAATCGCATCAACGCTTCTGCGTGACGTCATATACGGTGCCCCGTAAGCATACGGCGCAAACGTTTCTAATTGTTCAAAAACATATATTTATGTATTTAATGTACATCTAGGACAAGCACGAAAATACATTTTTTTTAACTTTTAATAATCAATTATTACTTTTAAAAGCAATTACACAAATCGCAAAGGTACGTCGTACATACTCGCATCTTAAGAGCACTGTAAGCGTACGCAAAGTCATCTGACCATAAAAGAAGAGTTTTGATTAGTTCATAATACTTCCTATTCCAACTGTTGAAAGACCCCTCTCATTTTGATAATCCTACTTCGACTTTCCCGGGAAAAACATCTATTCTGGGGCGCTGTAGTCTTTTACAACCAAACTCTACAATGGCTGCTCTTTTAGAGACTTCATCAGTACACTCCTCTAAGAAACATTTTGTTACTAAGCTACCTCAGAAAAAGAGAAAAGAAGCTTTAATTTGGAAGTATTCTTCATTTCCGAAGGGACAGAAAAAGGTGAATGTCCCGAAAGTAACATGCAAGATCTGTGAGGTTACACTTTCCAGGGCTGACCCCACTAAAAAGTACTCTTTCGGGACAGCCTCAATGGTTCACCATGTAAAAAATGTGCATCCAAATAATTATTGAAGGATGACAACACAAAGGTTCCAGGAAAACCCTCAACCTGCAGTTCCTTCTACCTCAAAAGCACCACCACCTCCGAACATTCCGCATCCTATTATTGTGCCTCAGTTTGCAAATCTTACAATTCATTGTAAATTTTGCAGAGAACTCCTTTGTTATGGTGAGCAGTCTATTCACCTCATTGTGAAGAGCAAAGAAGAGCACTGTTGCCCAAAACAATATTTTTTTTCTTTTTTCTTCATGTTCCACAGTTTTTTTGTTTCCAGTTTGTTTTTTTTGGTTTAAAAAAAACCCATCTAAAAACTTCCTGAAAAAAAACAAATAAATAGAAAACTAAAAAAAAAAAACACTTCTTTTCAGAACTACCTCCACTGGCTTAAAAAAGAACTATATTTCTATATTAGTGTGTAAAACTTTGTCAGAATGAATGTGTAGTGCATAAATGAACGAATGAATTAGTAGTGTATGGTGAATGTGAAAGTGCAAAAAGTATAAGAGAGTGCTACAGCATAAATGTATAAGGTGTTTACCTATACTATACTGTAGTACATCTAAAGCACTTCAATGTAACACATCCATATAAATATGTTAGAAGTCAATACTTCAATTTGCACTGCTAGTGAAACTGCCTGGGTGAATTTGTATATGTTAGGAGCGAATTTACAACCCCCTTGTACATCTTTTACACATCTTTTCCGTCACTTTTGTGATACAGCGGTGTTACAAAAGATGTACCATAGTACCTGATATTTACAATGTGATGCATATGGAAGGTGCATCATATTCTAAAGCCCTGCGCCAGAAAGAGACTTTCCTGCACAGAGAGGGGTGGGGGGGAGGGAGGGCAAGTGTTCTAGCATAGGAACACCTCCTAAAAGGCGTATCATCTCGTCACAGGGGGAAGGAGTCTTGGCCGCTGCCTCCATCGTGGTCCCCATCTAGTTTGGACCTACGGGTCATTTTCAGGCTCTCTGCCTCTTCATTTTTTAACGTTGCCCAAAACTTGTGCTCACCGATGCTGTCCTCGCATCTTTAATGGACATGACACGACCCCATCATTGAGGTCACTCGAATATTGATTCTTGATCCGTCTTAGAATATTTTCACCTACATGGAGAGGCTTTATTAGGCTCTGTTTGGAACCCTGTAAAAGACACATGGATGGTCTTATGATGCCCTCCGGAACTGCTTTGGTAACCCAGCTCTCTCCTTGAAATGTTGTTTGGACTCTCTACAGGCCCCTTAAAGTGTAATGCTCCGTATTTTGATCGTCTATTGAGTACACTCGCTGGATTCTTCTATTGGTAGCAAATCACCTATTAAACCTGTGAAATCTCCCAGTGGTCCCGCCTTTGAGGGCCCCTTGAATACCCACCTCCAGCCCTTGATGCTACTAGGACCGCTTTCCACGTACCTTGTGTCAGACGTCCTTCACTGCGTCTGCTTTGTTTTCCATTCCAAGTGCGCCTGATGAAGGAAGCCTGTAAAGGCACTTGTCCGAAACGCGCGTCGGCGCTTTTGTGTGTGATGATACGTATGTGAATGTTTGTGTATGAATCTGACTGTACATAAGGTGTGTTTGAGTGTATGAGTGAATGGATTTTGTGTCCTTTTCTTGAATTACTTTTGCGTGTCCTAGTTTTTATATTGTACTTTTGTATATGATCCAAAAACTTTACAGACATTATTTTACTGTCTAAATGAAACCAATTTTCTATGAAAACAATGTATATATAAAAAATCAAAAATAAAAAAAGTTTTCTTTGAATAAATATATTTTCTTTGTGGTCGTGTGGGTTAGCTGAATGTATGATTAGATTGCTCTTATATTTAGGGAACACCCTTCTCCATGTTTTTTCTCTAACACCTCCTAAAAGTGACTGAGTGAAATCTATAATATTTCATTCAGTCACTTTTAGTGCTATGCTACATCAAAACCCTGCTCCTGCTTGAAACAGGTGTAAGGATTGGCACAGCTTTGTCAGCATAGAATCCCAAAGGCATTGCTGGAGCTGAGTTGCACTTGGAACGCAAGTCAAACAATGCACCAGGTTCACAACACAAACACATCACATATCGGTACCGTTTTTGCTTCATAATACACTACATTGTAAATACGGTGCATCCATTGTGCTGATATCATAGTGCACAATAACTGCCATATCTCTGGGAATGTACCACTTATTGTACATCCCCTGATTACTGTTTCAATGTAGAGAATAGATTACTACACACTGATCAATGAGTCACTACAAAACTATAGGAGGAATGACAGAGTGTTTGCTGGAAGTGTAAGGATAGAGAATGGGGTATTCAAAATATAAAAAGTAAATTTGCAGGTGCATAGAACAGTACATGCATAGTAAATAGGAGTTTGAAGCAGTCCATATACTAAGGCCTACTTTGCTCCATAATTACTTGGGTACTGACTGCATGATTACAGTTCTGCAAAGAGAGTGCATGACTGAATTTATAAGAGCTTCAGTTTTACAACAGTACATATATAAGGAAATACTGCTGAATGGCTCACTACAATATTGAAACAGTAGAGTGAGAGTGATTGTGAAAGTCTAATGATACAGATTGGAAAATTGAATGTATATAAAACAAATGTACACCTACATAGAAGAGTGCAAGCATACTCTATACAGGTTTAAAGTAGTACATGGCCTAAGGCCTACTTTGCACCATGATTACTTGAGTACTGACTGGATAATTACAGTTCTGCAACGAGAGTGTCTGTCTGAATTTGGAAGAGCTTCATTTTTAGCACAGTGCATACATAAGGGCATTCTGCTGAATACTTCTCTACAATACTGAATCAGCAATCACAAAGAGTTTGCTGGAAGTGTAAGAACATAAACTGGATAATAAAAGCTATAAAAGACAAGTTTGCCCGTGCATAGAAGAGTGCATGCATAGTGTATAGGACTTTGAAGCAGTCCATGCCCTAAGACCCACTTTGCACCATGACTACTTGGGTACTGGTTGAATTATTACAATTCTGCAAGGAGAGTATCTGGCAAAATGTACAGCAGCTTCACTTTTAGAACAGTGTATACATAAACGCATACTGCTGAATGGCTCACTGCAATACTAAAATAGCAGTACCAAATGTTTGGAGGAAGTGTAAATGTACAGACTAGGTAATTGAAAGTTTAAAAGCCAAGTCTACAGGTGCATAGAAAAGGGCATTTATTATATAATAACCTTCCCAAAGCCCCAAGCGCCAGCACACCTTTCCGAGGGAAGGATTACGATCTACAAATGCTAGCATTTTTTAAATGAAGAACCATAAAAATAACAAATTTTAAACCTTTTTTTTCTTCTAATGATAACGATATTTTTTTATATGTCTTCTATTTAAATGCTTTTAATCATGAAAATGCAAAGTACACAGTTTACTGAGTAACACTTTTCAAACTCTCCAACGTATGTAGATAATAATACCTTATACGTGTTACTATCAAAATCGAAACCTTTACAGCTTCACAGTTTGAAACTTTTCCAAACACGTGCGGACGAAAACCAGTTACAACGTGAGCACGTGTAAACTCCAAAACGTGCCATCTACATAGGCGGAGCCACATCTTCCTTCCATAGACTACTAAACAACAAAAAACGATATAAACCACACCTACTGTGCAAATAGTTTTGTTTTCCCGAGTTATTTCTGAATCGCCAATCTCTGTTGCAGGTTCCGTTCTCCAGCATCGGATTCTCTTTTTGCGTCAACAAACATATTCCGGAGTTGTAAGTTGTTTCAAGATGGCATAGGCATAGTACTTAGTTATAAATTGTGACTATTTATCAATATTTAAACATTTATATGTAGTAAAAAATGTAATTGCATGTTTTTCCCTTTTTCTCTGTAACGTCAGCAGCTTGTTCTTAGAAACAGATATATTATAACAAATATTACTCCTTTTTTGGCTCCTTTTAACTTATATATAGTGACTTTTTATATTATAATATTGATACTGTACTTCGCTCGAGAGGTGTTGCTAACCTGTCGACGCAAACCCTAAACATTTACAATCAACGTGACAATGATACACAAGGTTATTATGTTTTCCCCTAGAGATCACATACTGTTAATATGTATATTATAACATTAACAGTCTTAGTGATCCTAGCAGAATTCACAATCCGTTGTCACAAACAGTAACGATAAGTAAGCAACATTACCGGCTTGCGGCTTTCAGTCTATTTTCCCCTTGTGATCATATGCTGTGAGAATATATACATATTATTATTCTCACCGTCATGATCTCAGAGGAGTTTATGACCCGTCGCCACGAAGATCTAATTTTTTCACCTCCCGGAGAAAAGAAGTTCAGTAAATAATTACCGCTCGAAACTATTTCATTAGGGATGTTCTGGTAAATCATAACTTTATTTTCCTTTTCTTTTTACTGTAACAATGGTATCAATCGTTATATTATAATAGATTGTCCTATTGCTACAGAAGAGGAATGGGAGATTTTTCAGCGCCATCTGTAATATAATTATCAAATATTTATAAAAACTTGATCAGATATTTTTATATATATTAAAATATAGCTATCATGCATACTTTGTTACTTTAAATATTTAATAAACCCTACATTTCTGAATGTTATTTTCTAATTTCTATTCTTATTTGTGATTCCTATTCACCTTCTCCCTAAAGAATATATAGGACCTGTACTATATATTATAAGAGTAACATTCTATATATTCTTTGGTGAGAATGTGATTTATTAGCGGAACAGTCTGCAACTTGTAAACACTACGGCAGCATGTTTCTGAATTGTACAGAATACAAATTTTAAAAATAATAATGCATGCATTTCTATGTAATATGAAACAATTTAGAATTTACTGTTTTACTTGTTCTCTTGATCTGAGATAATGTAGTGCGGGAGTGTTTGTTGTAGATTCTTCTATTCTACTTTATCTAAAAATAACTGATGCCCTTTTACATCAACAAGAATGTGGAGCAACACTTTTACAAACTGTAGCACAAAAATGAACTATATAGCCACGCTTAACTGATATTTTATGAAATTCCATTTTTAATTGTCACCCCTTTCATATATACTGCAACAGTTTCTGAAGAAAGTTTATTTGTATTTGCTTAATAAAAACTGTTTCAAAACTAGACTGAATTTTTTGCTGCACAACCACACCTCCTCATCATGAAAGTAAACACCACATTATAAGTAAATAGTTGTACTAAGAAGTATGTCACCTACAAACTTGATAAAAGAAAACAGCGCAAAACACTGTCATTTTTCCGCCGTGATTTATACACCACACAGCAATTATATAACTGACCCTTGAAACATATATAAAAAATAGTTTGCCTCATAATTCCTCTCCACCACCTTATGGGCACTGTACACAGTTAATAGTTTTCCTAAACTACCCTCTTGTAACGACCTGGC
The DNA here is from genome assembly GCF_964261635.1 of Lissotriton helveticus. Taxonomy (NCBI): domain Eukaryota; kingdom Metazoa; phylum Chordata; class Amphibia; order Caudata; family Salamandridae; genus Lissotriton; species Lissotriton helveticus. The sequence goes on from NC_136059.1 coordinate 1,371,943,006, forward strand.
GTTCCCGGGATCGGGGACAGACACCCACAGAACACAATACCACGATGGAGGTGATTACAAGGATTTAATGTGAGGATACAGGGAATCAGGAGAACGAAGGGTAACCACACTGCGAGTCTTCGGTTGTCCCCAGATATATACCTTTCCCCTTACACAGCTCAGTATGATAGTATCGTCCTCCGCATGTACAACGGTCCCGTTGCACACCAACGGAGGGCAATGCGTTAAAGGCGGCCGACAATGCCGTCCGATAGCTGTGAGGGGTCTTTACTATCTGGCCAAAGGCTGTATGTGTGTGGAAGGTGGGAGTCACCCAGCCGGGGTCTCTACCACTCCTTCCTTAGGGAATACGGGGAGCAGCCGCTCTACCGGTATCCCTAACAGCAGTACTCGTTACACAGCCTCTAGGGGACTGGGATACTGCTACACCTCCCGGAGTGCGCATATAGTGCTCCAAAGTAATTGCAAAGAGAGGGGTGGTCGAGAGCAGCCGCTCGGTCCGACCTACCCCTTAGTTCCGGACTAGCGGAGACGCTGCAAACTCCTCCTGGAGTGCGTCTCTACGCTTGGCCCGATGTGTCTCACGAACGGGGGCTGGGAGCAGCGGCTCACACCAACCTCCGTTGCCTGGTTTGTGACCCTTGGTCCTGGCTGGGAGCAGCCGCTCCGACCAGCCGTATACGTGGTCTTGGGCTGAGTCTCGCTGACTCGTCTGAGTCAGAGTTGGGTGCGCGCAACCACACCGGCAGGGAAAACGAACAGAGGGTCAAGACCAAGAGCGGAGCTCTTCCTACCTCTGTTCCCGAAGATCCAACGGCGGTCCCACGGACTCGGAACACGGAGCGCTCAGCAACAGGGGACGTCGGCGTTGGTGTCTGAATATCCGACACGGCGTCCATTTCCTTTCCGCCTATATAGGCGGTCCTTCAGAGTTATGCAACCCGTGAATCGGGTGTTGCTTAATACCACAGCGCTAGGCATCCTGGGATTCGTAGTTCAGGTCGATACCGTCGCGCTAAACTCGGGTGGCATGACGAGGGGGAGGGAGTCATGACAGTACATCCCCCTCCCATTTCACCGCCCCACAGGGCCCGCGCGAGAAGGGTATCTGCGATGGTAGGCGGACACCAAGCGGGGGGCGTGCACACCCGCAGACGGCTCCCATGATTGCTCCTCCGGGCCGTACCCCTTCCAATCCACCAGGTACCACAACTTGCCCCGCCGCCACTTGGAATCCAGTATGCCCGCAACCTCATACTCCACCTCCGAAGCCACCATCACCGGTGCCGGCGACACCCTCCTCGGGGAGGATGAGGGTTTCAACAAAGAAACGTGGAACACCGGATGGATCCGCAAGGAGTGGGGCAAGCACACCCGAACTGCCACAGGGCCGAGGCACTTGCTGATTCGATAGGGGCCCATGAATTTGGGATGGAACATGCTGCTTTTCCGGAATCGGATGTTCCTCGTGGAGATCCAGACGTAGTCACTGGCCCTGTATACCGGCCCAGGGCGTCTCCTTCGATCCGCCGTGGCTTTGTACTTCGCTTTAGCTTCATCCAGGAACGCACGTGATCGGATCAAAGTGTCCTTGATGTGCGCCACCCTATCGGCCGAGGCTGGCGGGTTGGACTCCCTGATCGGATGGACAAAGGGCAGGAACCTTGGGTGATGCCCGTAATTGCCATAGAAAGGAGAGGTCTTGGTGGAACAATGTGTGGCGTTGTTGTAGGCGATCTCCGCAATCCATAACATGTCCACCCATTCTTCTTTCCCCTGGTCGACAAAGCAGCGCAAGTATTGCTTGAGTGACTGGTTCAGGCGTTCTGTTTGGCCGTCCGTCTGAGGGTGATAGCTCGTGGAAAGGGCCGACCGAACGTGCAACGCCGAACACCAGGTTTTCCAGAACTGGGCGGTGAACTGCGAACCCCTGTCGGACACGATCACCACGGGCAGGCCGTGCAGCCTCATGATGTTCTGGAGCAACAGCGAGGCCAGTTCACCCGCCGAAGGGACTTGCCTGCATGCGATGAAGTGCCCCATCTTGGTGAGGTAGTCCACCACTACCATTATGGCCGTGTTCCCTTGATCCGCCGGTAGACCCACGATGAAGTCGAGGGAGATGTTCTCCCATGGTCTGGTGGGTGTAGGCAGGGGTTGGAGAAGCCCTTGCGTTCTTCTGTGGTCGGCTTTCATTGCAGCACATACGGAACACGCCGCACCCCAGTTCCGCACATCCGCTCTCATGGCTGGCCACCAGAAATGCCTTCCCACGGTCGCCACCGTTTTCTCGTACCCCAGGTGACCCGCACACGGGGACACATGGCACCACTCGTAGGCCTGTCGTTGAAGCCGAGACGTGGGTAACAGCAAACAGCGTCCTCTCACAGGAATGCCATCAGACACTCTCCATTCGCTGTGACTGCGGAGCCACCTCCTCCATGCGAAGGTGCTAATCCCTCTCCGGATGTCTCTGAGGAACGTATCAGGCTGAATGACCCCTAGTACCACCTGGGGGGGAATGATAGCATGTTCTGTGACTGGTTTGTTTTCCTTGGTGTCCGATTGCCTAGACAACGCGTCTGCTTTCCGGTTCTCGGTTCCTGGTCTATAGGTGATGTGGAAGTGATAACCGGAGAAAAAGATCATCCACCTCAGCTGCCGGGGAGAAAGGTGTTGTGTTGCTGTCATGAACTGCAGGTTCCTGTGGTCTGTATACACAGTGACGACGTGTCTAGCCCCCATCAACAGATGCCTCCACTCCGTGAAGGCGTCCTTGATAGCCAGGAGTTCTTTCTCCGCGATATGATAGTTGCGCTCTGCGTCGTTGAGTTTCCTTGACATATACGCCACGGGGTGGAGCAGCCCTGTTTCTGGATCGCGTTGAGACAGTATGGCACCCAGCGCCACGTCCGACGCGTCCGCCTCCACCACGTAGGGTAGTTCTGGGTCAGGGTGAGCCAACACCGGTGCTGTACCGAAGGCCTTCTTTAGTGCTTCAAACGCGCTCTGTGCTTCCCTGTTCCACTCGAACTCTTGAGACTTCCTTAGAAGCTGGGTGATTGGTGCAACCAAGCCGGAGAACCCCTCGATGAATCGTCTATAAAAATTCATTGGCGAAGCCGATGAAACTCTGGACGTCCTTAACCCCTCTTGGCACCGGCCATTCCTCCACTGCCCTGACCTTTCGTTCAGCCATCTCTTGTCCTCCTGGACTCAGCATCACCCCAAGGAATTCCACAGAAGTAACGTGAAAGTCACATTTACTGAGTTTACAGTAAAGCATGTTTTCCCTTAGCTTCTGGAGAACGGAGGAGACGTGTCGTACGTGGTCCTCTTCCGTGTCCGAGTATATGAGGATATCGTCGATGTATACAACGACGTATACATCCAACACATCCCGGAACACCTCATTCAGAAAGTACTGGAAGGCCGCAGGGGCGTTGCATAGCCCGAACGGCATGACGAGGTACTCAAACAGGCCGAACCGGGTCTTGAAGGCCGTTTTCCACTCGTCGCCGTCCCTCATTCGCACTAGATGGTAAGCCCCCTTGAGATCCAGCTTGGTGTACACCTTAGCCCGTTGTACCTGTTCCAGGAGAACGCTGATGAGGGGAAGGGGATATCAGTTCTTAATGGTGATTGCGTTCAAGGCCCGGAAGTCCACGCACGCCCTCAATTCCCCGTTGGCCTTCGGAATGAAGAAGAGGGGCGACGCGGCAGGTGACTTGGATGGTCTGATGAAACCCAACTCCAGGAGCTTGTCAAGGTAAGAACGCAGATGCAGGTTTTCGGGTTCAGTGAGAGCATACAATCTACCGCTGGGAACGCTTGCTCCTGGTACCAAGTCGATCTAGCAATCGTATATCCTGTGGGGTGGTAACACCTCCGCCTTTACTTCGTCAAAGACGTCCTGGTATCCCCGATATACCCCCGGTAGTGTCACTTTTTTCTCGGCAGCGGTGGCCACAGTGTGACTTCCAGTCCGTGAGTTGTCTTGCGGTTCCGGATGCGCACCACATCGCTGTTTGCAATATTGCGAGGTCATCTCGATCTGATGCGTGGTCCAATCCACCGACGGGTTATGCTTTTGGAGCCAAGGCAGTCCCAATATGACTCCGTATTGCGGTGCTCTGATGATGCTGAAATCGATCGTTTCAGTGTGCCATCGGCCGAACCTCACCGGCAGACCACCCGTGTGATGTCCGATGGGTCCGGACACCAAACGCCTCCCGTCCACCGCATAGACGTCTTCGGGTCTGTCTTTGGGCAGGAGAGAAATCCCCAGCCGTTGTGCCTCGTTGTAGTCCATGAAAAGGCCTGTGGCCCCAGAATCGACCATGGCCACCACCGGGAGCCATTGGTCCTGGACCCCGACGTGCACCGTGATAAACAGATGTTGTTTTCCTCGTTGGGTGGACCTCGCCAAAGAAGGGATGTAGGTATGACTCCAAGAGGCCCCTTCCTCTTTCCTGGAGTCCGTCAGTTTTCCAACGGTGCTTCTACGACAGCCGCCACCGGCCGGGGAGTACGGTATCGACCGCTCTTAGGCTTGGCAGGACACTCACGGGCATAGTGTCCTTTTTTGCCGCAATACAGGGAAAGACCCTGTTTCCGACGTGATTCCTTCTCTGCTGAGGTAAGGCTGGCTCTGATGGCTCCAATGTCCATCGGCTCGGTCTTGGCGGTGGAGCTGGGTTCGGGGGACACCACCGAGGGGTGTGAAGGCAACACCTTTCCTTTCCTCTTGTGGTCTCCTCTTCTCTCGCCCAGCCGGTGGTCCAAACGCATAACCAGACTGATGAGCCCTTCGCACGTCTTTGGTTGGGGATCGATTTGAGCCACGACATCCTTGAGCTCGCCACACAATCCCTGGTGCAACAACGCGGTTTGCTTGGCAACAGGCCATTTCGTTTCAGCCACCAGCCTGCGAAACGCATTGAGGTATTGCAACAAGTCGTTATTGCCCTGTCTGAGTTCTAGCATTTCGCGGTCCGCTGTGTATGAGTCCGCCCTTCTATCGAAGACTCGCAGGAACTCATCGCTGAACGCTCCCCAGTCGCACAACAGGGGGTCGTCCCGGCCCACCAATGGTACCGCCCATTGCGCCGCATCCCCAGCCAAATAAGACAAGAGAAAAGCCACCCTGGCTTGGCTGGTAGGGAAGGCCTTTGGTTTGCAGGAGAGATGCAGAGCAACTTGCGTGAGGAACACATGGACAGTGTTGGGGTCGCCGCTATACCTCTCTGGTGTAGCCAACGGTACCGAGATAGGCATCTCCACTACCACTGCAGGGGCAACGGTTGAGGCGGCAGGGCCAGGCAAAAAAGGGTCTCTCTGCATAGCGTCCATTCTTGGCCTTACGTCGGCAGTTTCCAGCCTGGACGCTGTTAGTTCGGTTTGCATCGTGGCCAACGCTGCTAAAACATCCTCTAGCGTGGCCATGTTGGTCGCCCGACCGGGGGATAGTTAGGGAATAAGGTCGGATATTTTGTAACGACCTGGCGTTCCCGGGATCGGGGACAGACACCCACAGAACACAATACCACGATGGAAGTGATTACAAGGATTTAATGTGAGGATACAGGGAATCAGGAGAACGAAGGGTAACCACACTGCGAGTCTTCGGTTGTCCCCAGATATATACCTTTCCCCTTACACAGCTCAGTATGATAGTATCGTCCTCCGCATGCACAACGGTCCCGTTGCACACTAACGGAGGGCAATGTGTTAAAGGCGGCCGACAATGCCGTCCGATAGCTGTGAGGGGTCTTTACTATCTGGCCAAAGGCAGTATGTGTGTGGAAGGTGGGAGTCACCCAGCCGGGGTCTCTACCACTCCTTCCTTAGGGAATACGGGGAGCAGCCGCTCTACCGGTATCCCTAACAGCAGTACTCGTTACACAGCCTCTAGGGGACTGGGATACTGCTACACCTCCCGGAGTGCGCATATAGTGCTCCAAAGTAATTGCAAAGAGAGGGGTGGTCGAGAGCAGCCGCTCGGTCCGACCTACCCCTTAGTTCCGGACTAGCGGAGACGCTGCAAACTCCTCCTGGAGTGCGTCTCTACGCTTGGCCCGATGTGTCTCACGAACGGGGGCTGGGAGCAGCGGCTCACACCAACCTCCGTTGCCTGGTTTGAGACCCTTGGTCCTGGCTGGGAGCAGCCGCTCTGACCAGCCGTATACGTGGTCTTGGGCTGAGTCTCGCTGACTCGTCTGAGTCAAAGTTGGGTGCGCGCAACCACACCGGCAGGGAAAACGAACAGAGGGTCAAGACCAAGAGCGGAGCTCTTCCTACCTCTGTTCCCGAAGATCCAACGGCGGTCCCACGGACTCGGAACACGGAGCGCTCAGCAACAGGGGACGTCGGCGTTGGTGTCTGAATATCCGACACGGCGTCCATTTCCTTTCCGCCTATATAGGCGGTCCTTCAGAGTTATGCAACCCGTGAATCGGGTATTGCGTAATACCACCGCGCTAGGCATCCTGGGATTCGTAGTTCAGGTCGATACAGTCGCGCTAAACTCGGGTGGCATGACGAGGGGGAGGGAGTCATGACACCTCTACTACTTTCTTTCCCCATACTCCTTTGGAAAATGCATCACAATATCACTGACAACAGTGAACCGTTCCCACCCAATAAGGAGCAAACTTGTGTTCGGAACACTTTAGCTAGTAAAATGACTATGTCCCCCAAAGACGAGCAAGGAATGAGTGCTAAGCCTTCTACTTTTAATACTTTACAGCCAATGAACATTAAACTTTGTAAAGTCCCTCTTGGAACACGTTACCCTAATACTCCCCGAACAGGAAGGAATCCTTAATAAAACTTTTCCACAAACTTCTTCTACGACTAACGGTTCCTATGAAAAAAATATATATAAATCTCCAGCACAGTAAGTATTTCAATTACCAACATATTGTGGTGAACTTTTAACCTCTCTACTCACGCAAGTGATCCATGAACTGTTAGTATGGTAACAGGCAGAAAGGTAGTGGTTGTACAAAAAAACGTTATATTTCCCTTGGATACTCTATGAGACAGAAACGAAACCAAAATACCACATTTGCAACACCTTTGCTCAGTTTTTTTTAATAAAAAGAGGCCCCGGAGGAGGGGGAGGGGGGAGGGAATCAAGTGGAGGAGAAAGCGGTCCCCGCAACTCCAGGGGCCATGAGTCCCCCCGCATACATATAGTTAAACATCCGGGGGGGGTGGCGATCCCCACGCGGAGGAGACCCTCTAGGCCCCCCATTATGAAAAACAAATAGCCCCAGAGATTTGACCCCCCCCGGAGGCTTTTTTTCTTTTTCACCCAAAACGCGTACCCTGCATTTTTAATAATAAAAAAAATATCCCGCGTGACATCATATACGGTGCCCCGTACACGTACTCCACGTAAGATTCTAATTATTCAAAAACATATATTTATGTATTTAATGTACATATTAAGAGAAAACATTATCTGGGATAATCATAAAAATAGTTTTTTAAAACTGTAAAAAAGCGTATATTACTTTTAAAATCAATTACGGAAATATTGCACGTACATCGTAAGAGCAAAGATAGTTTGAGGACTTATACATTTTATAAAACAATATAGCACTGCACACTAAAGAAGAAAAGTCAACACAATTATTGACCCCTCTCCCAACATTTAAAAGCCCCTGGGGGAGGTGGTAAATTAATCGAGACTGAATATGTTAGTACAGCCTACTGTGCTTACGCTACCAGAAAAACACAACAACAGTACAAAGCCAAGATTTCCATTGTAGTGATTTCTCAGTTGCATGTCTAGTTGTCAGATCGACACACACTCTCTCATGGCTGGTATACACCCACAGCACACCTATCCAGCACATCCGTCACTACACATGTGACCCTATGTATAAAAAAGATGGGGTGCACGCGTTCTACGCCATTTTAGAGTTGTTCCCAAAGCACTGAACAAGGGGCACACTACCACATGCGTGGCCTCTTTGGTCACTGAGTTAGTGATGCCCGAAGCACTGAGCGGGTGAAGAACCTGTGATGATGATGATGGGAGCACGAATATATCGTTAGCCATAGAGATATCAAGACTCAGCACCATATATGAGACTTCTTTGTTGGAGATCGGAACTACCTCATGAAGAAGGTGTCTTTTCCACGAAAAGGTGAGCAGTGAGACGAGTATGCATCGCAAGGAGTCAAAGGGTTGTAGCTGACTACATACAAAAATGCAACTTAGTATTTTAGACGAACGCACTGCTACATAATGTATTAATTTACATGTTTAATTTTTTTCCCAATAGAAGTAACGTTTTTATAATCGCTGAAATGTCCGGAATATATTCACAATACAAACAGTTTGTAGAAATCTGACAATCAAACGACTATAAAAGCGCAATATTATCTAACTCCAAATTAATATAGCAAGAATTACCAATCATAACATCTTTCTTTTAATATCTTTTAGATGTACAGCTTCAGGATGGATTATGTAACACGGACAACGGCAATAGCACAAGGTGAGCAAACAAAGTTGTTTCTGAAACAACGACAAGTTATCTGTCAAAGGAGAGAATATGTAGTATGCAGCAGGCGCAAAAAAAACATTGGGCTAACGGGGCTTCAGCAAGGATGAGATAGCTTCCTAGGCCCACACACACTCGCACCCGAGTGCGCGACAGGTCTTTTAAAGACATTTTGATTGTTAATGAGGCTTTGATAATCCCCCCCGCTTACAGCCCCTGCAGCTCCACTCTTCTTTTTGCTTGAACTAAAGCCCCCACCCCAAATATTTTCTAGCCCCCCCCCACCCCCGTTATTTTTGACTGGTTGCGCCTCTGGCTTCACGTACCCCTCCCCTGTCGTGTGTGTCTCTCCCACGTTTTAATATCCTTTTTTCCCTTTCTCTTTCTTACTCTCTCACATCATTTCTCTTTCTTTTTTAAAGATTTGGACGCTGCTATCTTCACTCTGCTGTATACAACCTTATCAGAATAGAAATGATTAACTCTCTTGATTACAGTGAAGGCTTCTTCCAGACGTAGAGCACCATGTTTCAATCACGCCAATGGCACTAGGTGACAAACAATTTTGTTTCCGAAACAACAACAAATTATCTGTGAAAGGAGTGAGTGGGTAGTGTGCACCAGCTTCACTGTCTAAAAGGTTAAATTAGCTCCGAGCAGTGACAACACATAGGTTACAGCAGTCTGACAAACAGATCTATAAGCTTATTATGCCACTTTTGTGTCACTTTTAACATAGGAAAAGTGACGCAAGGAGCTTGTAAATCTACGTCTGACTTTTCAAGAAAAAATCTCAACTCCAGACTCTGTGAGACAGTTTTAATGTTGCTTTCTCTCTCTTTCTCTCTCTCACTCTCTGTGACATAATTTCTCTTTCTCTTTTAAACTTATAAACACTGCTGTCTGCTTTGAAGTCTAGAACAGTTGAAGTCAAGTTGTGAACTCCGGTGGCCGCAGTATTTATACAACGGTAAGCACAGAGGCCTAGATATACAATGCCTTCATTGCAATGCATTAGAAATAAGTCGGCATATTTACAATCCCGTTCTGCCACTTTTGTGTCAGTAACGCAGTAGGCACTTCCATATAGACACAACTTGATCACGGCACTATAACAGAACTGAAATGTACTAGGCACACAGAACACGTAAAACTGTAGTGTTACCTTCATTTGTGAAAGGAGACAGTGGGTAGTGTGCACCAGCTTCACTGTGTTGAAATGTATAATTACCTCCGAACAGTGACAACAGATAGGTTACAACAGTCTGACAAACAGATCTACAATCTTATTACGCCACTTTTGTGTCACTTTTAACATGGGAAAAGTGACGCAAGCAGCTTGTAAATCTACGTCTAACTTTTCAAGAAAAAATCTCAACTCCAGACTCTGCGAGACAGTTTTAATGTTGTTTTCTCTCTCTTTCTTTCTCTTTCTCACTCTGTGACATTATTTCTTTTTCTCTTTTAAACTTATAGACACTGCTGTCTGCTTTGACGTCTAGAACAACAGTTGAACTCAAGTTGTGAACTCCGGTGGCCGCAGTGTTTATACAACGGTAAGCACAGAGGCCTAGATATACAATGCCTTCATTACAATGCATTAGAAATAAGTCGCCATATTTACAATCCCGTTGGGCAACTTTTGTGTCAGTGACGCAGTAGGCACTTCCATATAGACTCCACTTGAACGCGGCACTATAACAGAAGTGAAATGTACCAGGCACACTGCACACGTAACATTGTGGTTTTACCTTGACTTGTATTGCTTCAGCTCATTTAGTCACATCTACATAATTCTAAACTCTAATTTTCTTTTTTGTTTTTCAGATTACCAATCGTACGTCTTTTGGAGTCAACTTCACAATTTGTTTATACTATTGTTTTTTTAAAGTTATTTTTCTAGTTCTTTATTATATAGTTATCATTAAGTTTTGTTTACAGTTATTCTTTTAATAAAACTTAATAAAAAAAACTTTTTCTTTGTGGAGGGGTGACGATCCACAATAAAAATAATATATAAAATGTTGAAGTACTATAGTAAGATGTTCAAGACTAGGATTTAAAAGTACTGAGTTATATTTTCTCTGGATACACTACAACATGGTAAAGAAATCAAACTAATACGAAACAATGTGTACCACATTTACAAACCTCTTGCGACATTTCCCCATGCAATGCCTACCCCCCTCCAAAATAAGTGTGTGCGCCTCAATGATGCCTCTCAAACCACGGAAACAATAACCTTACATAGACTTCTATATTGTATGAGAGGGGCTGCGTGGCCCTCCGCCTGGTGCCCTCGAGTCTACACGCCCAGACCTGGTTTCTGCAGTGTCCTGGGGGGAAACAGCCATTACACCGCCTGATCGTCACCACGAAGCCATTAGCACGCATATGGCATTCCCACACATGCTTTTACAACTAGTATGCATTTACCACGCATGATAAACGCATAATCTTAATAATGTCTTTGTGTTAACAAACACGCGTTGTAATGGCTGTGGCTTATGTCCTTCAAATTAGTTTCTAGGTATACGTGTAACCAAGTCTGATAAGATCGGAGGCCAAGGACAAACACCGTGCTGTCTGTGGCAGGAAATCTCATCTATCACAGAGAAAATATGCGGAAGATAAAATAAAAGTAACAGGTATAATAAAAATAACGGAGGAAAAGTACTAAAATGGCGGTGGACGGAGTATGTAATCAACTTTTGGCGCCTCAACACTACATTTCAAATAAATATAAATACAATATGTTTATTAATATATTACAAAAGTATAGCAGTGGATAACACACACAACCCGGGAAAAGAAAGCAGCAAATTTAATACCTGAAATGAGGAGAGGTTTGCTTGGCGAACTTGAAGAAAAAGAAAAAAAATGTGCGCTTGGAAACAAGGCTGCGCATGCGTAGAGAGTACGTCCTTCAAATTAGTTTCTAGGTATACGTGTAACCAAGTCTGATAAGATCGGAGGCCAAGGACAAACACCGTGCTGTCTGTGGCAGGAAATCTCATCGATCACAGACAAAATATGCGGAAGGTAAAATAACAGAGGAAAACTACTAAAATGGCGCTGGACGGAGTATGTAATCAACGTTTAGCACCTCAACACTACATTTCAAATAAATATAGATACAATATGTTTTATAATATATTACAAAAGTATAGCAGCGGATGACACACATGGCCCGGGAAAAGAAAGCGGCAAATTTAATACCTGAAATGAGGAGAGGTTTGCTTGGCGAACTTGAAGAAAAAGAAAAAAACGTAGGCTTGGAAACAAGGCTGCGCATGTGTAGAGAGTACAACTGGTGCACAAAAAAAACGGAAAGTTTTACATACTATCATAGAAATATAGCTATTTTTTTGACCAGTAAAGTTAGTTCTTAAAAAGAACTTTTTTATTACCCCAATGCCCCCACGATCGCAGACGGCTCCCCGCGTCCTTCGTGAGCCCGCATTGTTTTATCAGAGACATCACCTTATATGCTGCTCTCTCTTTCGAAATACAATCTACTTTCTTGAAAGAGAGAACAGATTAACTTGCTCTCTTTTTCAAATAGGAAAGCGGTTTCCTGTGGTAAAGTGAAAGCGGCGACGGTACGCCCCTACCATACCAAACAGCAGTGTCCCAGAAGTACGCGCCCTGAGACACTTCAAGAACCGACCCTGGGAGATGGTGAACCCCAGGGCCACCAAGGGTTCCAGGAGGGGGCAGCACGATCCCCTCCCAACATTAAAAAACCCCGGGAGTGCAGGTGCTCGGGGTTTGGAAGGTCATTTGACATATTACTGCCACAGGAAGGTGGCGGTCCCCGCGACGTGTACAGGGAGAGAGAAAAGGAGAGCTGAAAACACACTTTAAAAAAAAATATTAAAAAAAAAAAGCCTCGTCGGGGTGACGGTCCCCGAGACTGAGCGGAAGAAGATCGTAACCCCCTGCATACTTCAAAATAGAACCACAGAGGGGTGGCGTTCCCCCGGTGCACCTTACAAGCCCCCCACTATGAAACAAATTGCCCCCGAAATTTGCCCCCCGGGACCTAATGAATAAAACGGACTTCTATTTTTTATTTCCCTTTTCCACCGCGTACGTATACCATACGCGTACCCCGATTCTTTTATTTAAAAAAAAATTGAGCCTAAAGATCTATGTACAACACCCTGAGCAAGTCTAGAGGGTCAGGATGTTTCTACACTGCCCCCTTTCCTTATTTCTCAACTTTGTTTTACTATTTTCTTGGGAGTCGCTTCTAGCGACGAACAAGATAGCTGCCAACACTTCCTGGTTTGGAGTGTTCTCGGGCTCTTAATTGTACGGATTTCTGTACGCGTGCTGTACTCCGTCTCTAGATATCGCTATGATTTTACTTGTAATTTTCTATGGAACTACTGAATAGATTTACACCATTTAACAAACCGAACTCTACCTCTCTGCCAAATTTGGTGTAATTCCATTCATCCGTTCGGGCTGTAGCCCTGGCTAAAGGTCCCTATGGAAAATTGCATGGGAAAACATGTTTTGGGACCCCCCTTTTTTCTCGGCCCCCACTTGACAAATCACCCCCAAACTTTCAGGGAAGGAGCGGAACCAAGCAGGCCATTTTCTTTGAGAAATTCGTGAAGATTCGTCCACCAACGCCAAAGTTATTCCAAATAGAATGTTGTGGATTTCTTATGGAAAGTAGGTCCTAACTATAACTACCTACAGGCGACCGCCAGTAGGTTATATATATATATATATATATATATATATATATATATATATATATATATATATATATATATATATATTCACTGAAAAAACCATAGGTTATAGACCATATATAGTTAGGAATTAGCATTTACAAAACCTTGAAAATTCACTGAAAAAACCATAGGTTATAGACCATATATAGTTAGGAATTAGCATTTAAAAAACCTTTTTTTACTCACACAAAACCATTGAAATTCCATATATAGTTAGTTGTACTAACTATATATCGCGCACCCGCAATCCACTGCTGATCATGTCACATATTACATCATTCATGACATGGTCAGTGACATCACTGATGACATCACTGATGACATCTCAAATGACATCACTGATGACATCACTGATGACATCTCAAATGACATCACTGATGACATCACTGATGACATCTCAAATGACATCACTGATGACATCTCATTTGACATTACTGATCACATCACTGATGACATCATTCATGTGATAATACGATGAACCTCTTCAGACTCTAATATAACCTTAGATACACTCAGTGTAAACAGACACTCACAGACTGTCACTCATCCATGGAGTTACTCACACACCTAGTCAGTCATGCAAAGAATCAATCACACCTCCATTTCCTCAACTATACAGTTATACACACCTTACTTATTCAAACATATACTAACACATATTTACTCTCTTTTACAATGCCTGATACAAGTTCACAATGATCAATACAGCCACTCACACATGCACATTTATTTATATATGTCAACTGTCACATGTACTGTGTTTTACATATGTACTTACTTTGACATGTAGCACTGAGATATCCATTCACTCACCAATGCACTCAGTCAACCGACCATACAGGTGTTTCTACATGCACTTTTGAACCCATACATCTAGTGAATCAACTGCTCACACATCTATGCACAGAGTCATACACCTCCCAGCCACCCACACACACACACTCAGTCTCCCATACAAATACTTGGGCAACCAATCAATAACCCATATACTTACTCATATAGCTACTGATCAACACATGCAGCAGTTTACAGAACAACAGACATAATGATGCACAAATTAAGACAGTTTAGTCACTAACCCATGCACTCAGTGACACACATTTATTCACTCACTCATACAGTCAGTCATGCACCTACTAAATCCTTCATCCAGACACTTATACATCCACTCATTCTTCAATATGTAAGACATATTTTAACTTTACAGAAACATACAGTCACTGGATATTGTCATCAGTGATGTCATCAGTGATGTCATTTGAGATGTCATCAGTGATGTCATCAGTGATGTCATTTGAGATGTCATCAGTGATGTCATCAGTGATGTCACTGACCATGTCATGAATGATGTAATATGTGACATGATCAGCAGTGGATTGCGGGTGCGCGATATATAGTTAGTACAACTAACTATATATGGAATTTCAATGGTTTTGTGTGAGTAAAAAAAGGTTTTTTAAATGCTAATTCCTAACTATATATGGTCTATAACCTATGGTTTTTTTAGTGAATTTTCAAGGTTTTGTAAATGCTAATTCCTAACTATATATGGTCTATAACCTATGGTTTTTTCAGTGAATTTCATTGGTTTTTTAAAAGCTAATATCTATAGCTGTAAAATGTATTCTTCTTTAAATCAAAAAAAATATTTTATATGTTTATTAATAAAAAAATGTATTATTATGTTTTGGTTCGCTCCCGGTTCGCGAACCGGGTAGCTTCCCGTTAGCTCAATTTGGTGCCGCGACTCGGTACGCGAACCGGTAAACGTTCCGTTTGCGCAACTGCCGCGTTAGAAATCAACATCGTGACGCGTCGTGGAAGCGCGACGTATCGCGTTGTCGCGTAATACGTCTTATGACGCGCCGCGTTAGCGCACCCGGAAGTGCTCCGGTACGCGAACCGAGGCGCGAAGCGCAGCTCCCCGGAAGCGATCCGGGGCGCGTCGCGAAAGCGCGACGTATCGCGTTGCCGCGTAATGCGTCTTATGACGCGCCGCGTTAGCGCACCCGGAAGTGCTCCGGAGCGCGAACCGAGGCGCGAAGCGCAGCTCCCCGGAAGCGATCCGGGGCGCGTCCCGCAGCGCGTAACATAAGCGTAACAGGTCATGTGACTTGTTAATAAAACTTTTCATTGGTTCATTTCACTTTTGGTTTCCTAATGATGTAAGGCTAGGTCATGTGACCTAAAAATAACACATTTCATTGGTTTAGAACTATTTTTTTTCCAAAATGATGAAAGCCCCCACCTTTTTTCTCACTCTGACTTTCAACTTTGTGAAAGGAAGACCTATTTTGCTGAGTAGAAAATGGCTTCAGTAGTAGCTGCAGCTGGTGCACCCCCACCACCACCACCACCACCATCAAGGAAGAGAGGACCACCTCCACAGTTCCTTCCCAACACAGAGGAGGAAGAGGATGAAGAAGAGGAAGAGGAAATACAGCCAACACATATTTTACGTGAGGAGCCCCGGATATCTCACCACAAAAATAGTTTTATTTGGCAGTTTTTTTCTTTTCCTGAAGGACAAAAAAAAGTGAATGCTCGCTATGTGACATGCCTCATATGCAAAGAAGATTTATCTAGAGGCACAGATAAGAAGTATAGTTTCGGCAACTATACTATGCACAGTCACATGCAGAGGTGGCATCCACTGAATTACAGCAGGGCAGAGACGCGTGACCTGCAAGACAACCCACCAACTCCTGTGGCCAGAGGCACGGGAAACAGTGCCAAACATTCAAGAACATTTTGTGCACATGAAGATAGTGTGTATATATTGCGGTAACCTACTCTCATGTGGCAATATGAGTATTACTTTGATAAACAGAGCATATGAAAACCACAAGTGCTCTAAACGCCCCAAAATATAAAAAAAATTTGCTCCTGTTGAGCCCTTTCTAATTCCTGTTTTTCGTTGTTTCCCCCCCAAAAAAACCAAAAAAAACATAAAATTGTTCAAAAAATACAAAAAAAACAAAAAATGTTCAGAAAAAAATATATATATAAAACAACAAAAACATTAAAAAAAAAGTTCTTTTCAGAACTACCTCCCCTTTATAAAAAAATTGCTAGAATGTTTAGCACTCTGGCAACCTCTATTTCTTTTGGTTCGCTTCCCGGTTCGCTCCCCGGTACGCGAACCGGGAGCGAACCAAAAAAATTAAAAAAAAAGAAGAGTAAGTATAAGGGAAGTAAACAGAGAGTAATGTTAAAAGAAAGACAGCTATAGGGACTAAACCAGAGATACTGTTTAATAGATTTATTTACCGAAGAAAAGATGGAAGAGGATATAATTGTGAAAAACAAAATAGATAAGGAAGTGAAAGAAAAAAAGGAGAGTAAAAGAGTAACAAAGAAGAGTTTCTTAGAGAATATGAGTGAATGTTCAAAATAAGATTAAAACATGTGGAATAACAGAGAGAAAAAACAGAAAGCAGAAAAGAAGAAGTAACAGAAAAAGAATAATTGAAACAGCAAAGAAATCTAAATAACATGGGGCATATTATCAACATAGGCAATAGGCAATAAAAGTTTTGCAGCTTTTATCGGCAGAAATGTGTCGCTAAAGCTGCCGATAAAAACAGCAATAATTTTATTGGCTGTGTTCATAATATGCCCCTTATTGTTGTTCAACTACACAGAGAAAGCATAATGAACAAGTAGTGAAAGAGTGATCAGTCAGAGACACTAAGAGTAATAGAGACGGAGTGAGTGAACAAGAGTGAGGAACTATGAGAAGAGAGGGACTGAGAAAAGGAGTGGAAGTAGTAGAGTAAGTAAGTAATAGAGAAAGGAATGAGGGAAGTAGCAAAGGCAGGAAAGTGAGGGTTAAAGAAATGAAGCAGTGGAACTAATAGTAGTTAAATGTGATAGAAATGTAATGAAAAGAGTACAAAACATTTACCTTATAATTGTCGTTAACTTAGTCACTTGTTATTTTTATACTTTCAATCTGTGAAAGAGAGAACAAACATTTGAAAAATATTAAAACATGTATTTAAAAATTAGAAAAGACAAGGGAAAAGATTGAAGGACAAACAGTTTTTCAACAACTTTGACACTTACAGAAGCTTCTGCTTCTCCAGGCCCCCTACACAGTCCTAAAGATATACATTTTAAACTAACAGTATCTTGATGCAGATGAAGTGAGGCCTATCTTGGAACATGGTGCATCTTTTGCACTGCTGTTGTCTCACAAAAGTGACGCAATGGCAGCGCAAAAGAGGGGCACAATCATCATAAAACTGTTCCTAACATTTTAAATGATTGTTTCAGGATGGCAATAAAGTGTGTCCTATCCAGACGTTTGTTTCAGGTGAGGCCTACTCAGGGTTGCAGATGAAATTTAGGCTTGTTGAAGAGTACAGAGGAGATAATACATGTGCAGGCCAACCAATAAAGTTCAGACCTCCTCTGTTTCCCTGGACAGGCCTAAACTTCATCTGCACAATGTGATTCGTAATGTTAGGAAACACAGGTAATGTATTTGAAAAACGTGCAATTTCATTTGCTCATTTCACAATCACATCACTTGTGTTTCCTTTGATTAGGTATCTCATTGTGTAGATGTAGTCCAGCATATGAAAGAGTACGCACTGCATGCAACAACTTTGACACTTACTGAAGCCTCAGCTTCTCCATGCCCCCTACACAGTCCTAATTATATACATTTTAAACTGACGGTATCTTGCTGGAAATGAACTGAGGCCTATCTTGCAACATGGTGCATCTTTTACACAAAAGTGACGGAACAGCAGCGTAAAAGAGGCACACAGCCTTCATAAAACTGCCCTTAACATTTTAAATGATTGTTTCTAGATGCTGATAAGGTGTAACCTATCCACAGATTTGTTTCAGGTGAGTCCTACTCAGGGTTGCAGATGAAATTTAGGCTTGTTGAAGAGTATAGAGGAGATAATACATGTGCAGGCCTAATAACGAAGTGAGTCATGTCCACTGCACTCTTGAACAAATGTCAGACCTCCTCTGTCTCCTGGAACAGGCCTAAACCTCATCTACACAATGTGATGTGTAATGTTAGGAAACACATGTAATATAATTGAAAAACGTTCAATTTATTTTGCTCATTCCACAATCACATCACCTGTGTTTCCTTTGCTTAGGTATCTCATTGTGGAAATGTAGTCTATCATATGAAAGACTATGTAGAATGTGAGCACTGTATGCAACAACTTTGACACTTACAGAAGTCTCAGCTTCTCCATGTCTACTACACATTTCTAAATGTAGATCATAAGTACAAAAAGTACAGAATTAATTATACATGTTAAATGGTTTATTTTTGCTGTTCTCAGAATTTATCAAATTTCACTAAAACAGTGACTTGAAGGTATTCATCATATAACAGCGGGGAAAAAAAAACACAATCAAAATGATTGTGTTTAAAAAACCCATATAACATAACCAATCAGAAATCAGAACTCCTCAAAAGTAACTTACTTTCCATGACGTCGAAGGATGTCCTATGAACAGCTTACACTCGGTTGTGCTGTTTTTATTTTCAGCCCGCCACTTTCTGAAAGAAAACCTCCATCGTTTTGAAAAATATGTTACATACAATAAATGACTTCTCGCTCTCTACCACACGTTTCCACAAGGCCAAATCATGTAAGAGCCATTTATAACTCTTGGAATTCTTGTAAGCAAATCCCGTCATTTTGTATTTCCGCAACTTTCAGAAAGAAAACGTTCAAGATCACTTTCACAATCCTGGACTAGTAATATCTTACCCTTCTTGCTCACTCAATTCAAAGAATCTTTATTCGGTGATTAAAAAACACCATAAAAGCACATTCATATATACACAATAAAAAAGCATTAAACATTTCAGAATTCTTTGTACGGTAAATTTACAGACATAGTTGCAGTAATATGACCATATTTAACATTAGAAAAAAGCAGAATAAAAAGTTTCAATCTACACCTCTAGTGAGCCTTAATCTTAGGGCAACTTTAATGAAATTCAAAATACTACACAGTGTAAAAGGGTCCTCGGCTTTCTGTAAGAAAACTAATGCCTCCCTTGCGTGAACCAAATTAGCATTTTTCAAGATGTTTACAAGATATTTACGCCGGGGCATAGAGTAGAAAGGGCAAAGTAAGACCAAATGAAGGGAATCCTGCGGAGACCTATTGTCGCAGCCGCAGGGCCCCTTCTGGTCTATTGTTGTAACAAACCCAGCTGGTGATGCCAACATGAATGGGAGTAAGTTAAGTCTAAATCGGCACATCATGAACCTATCCTGGGCATTATGCATGAGAAACAAGTACGGCTCCATGCCTTGAACACTTTTTACTAGGCGATGGGCCCTCACAGTTTTTTTACAGCCTTCAACCACCTCTCTGCACATGGTTTTCTGTTCCAGGAATATTCTCCCCACATACTGTTTGTCCTGGGCTACAATCGATGTAGGGTGAAGGAAGAGGTTCCCCAGGCCTAGCTCCACTAAGTTATTCTTTACATAAAGGAGCCAAGGGATACGCATACATTTATCCCTCTTTAGACAATCTGATAAAATTTCCCTACTTAGTGACGCCTCCGGGTTCACCCAAATTTTTAGCCAGGCTATAATTGGCCTCAACTTTATCAGATCTTCTATGTGTGGTCTCCCTAGCTCACTGTGAGCAATCGAACCAGCGGTACATTGTGGGACCCTCAAAACTGATTTCAAGTATTTGTTTTCTTCTCTCTGTATACTAGTGGTGTTAACAAAGCCCCATACCTCTGCCCCATAAATTACCTTGGAGCATGATACAGAGCTATACAGGTTTAACACCTGTTCCGGGGACCATCTTCCTAGCCTCCTGCCATAACTAGCAATTGCCCCGTTCGATGATAACATTTTACCGCAGCGTTCCTCCACCAAGGTATCAAACCGCAAGGCACCATCAAATGTAACACCAAGGTATGGAAATGTTTTGACCTCCTCCAATGTATGGCTCCCTATTTTGTAGGTAAATTTAGAGGCATTTTTTTTCCCTGCCCGGAGCACATAACATTTACTGAGATTTGCTGAAAGATCCAAGGCGCCCATAAAGCTAACAAATCCGTCAATCAGGGTTTGAAGGCTCCTCGGTGTGCGTGCGATCAAAACCGCGTCATCTGCATAAAGCAGGACGGGGATATGCCGCGACCCCACCCTTGGGCAATCTGCCTTCAATCCTAGCAGAAACTGCTCTAAGTTGTTAACATAAAGGGAAAACAAAAAGGGAGCAAGAATGCAGCCTTGACGAACTCCACTCTTGCAAGGAAAGGAACTAGTCAGCCCCCCCTCCCTATTAAAGCGGACCTTGGCAGTAGTATCACTATGCAGTTCTTTCAAGATCTTAACTAAGCCGCTCTCTATCCCCAGGTTGAGCATCATGCCCCACAGTTTTTCCCTGTTCACGTGATCAAATGCTGCTGCCAAGTCCATAAAACCCATGTAAATCGGTTCATCACTAGCTATGGTATACTTGGCAGTCAGCATATATAGATTCAAACACTGATCGCTAGTGGACCTCCCTACCCTGAAGCCGTATTGGGTGTCCGAGAAGATGTTCCTTTCCTCGGTCCACTCGGACAATCTATTAAGGATTGCCCTCCCCAAAAGCTTTGCTGACACATCAATCAGGGAGATCGGGCGGTAGCACTTTGGGTCATCCCTGTTGCCCTTTTTGAAAATTGGCACAATTACTGCCGTGGACCAGGATCGGGGCAGGCCATAAATAATAGCGGTGTTTATAACCCTTGTCATAAGGGGGGCCCACAGTTCGATGTTACTCAGAAAAAGGTCGGGAGGAATTCCGTCGGGCCCCGGTGCTTTATTTCTGGTCAAGCCCTCAATCCCTGCAATTATTTCCTTGATGGAAAATTCCACCGGTGTAGCCTCAATAGAACTGGCCGGGGAGTCTACAATGGGACCCGACTCATGGTTATACAGGCCCCTAAAGTGGTTAATCCACTGCTCAGGGAGAATATTTGCCCCTACATCCGGGGAGTCTTTTTCCTGGAAGGTTGGGTTGTTAATTATTTTCCAGAAACCCACTAGATCCTTTTTTTCCCCCGCTTCTCGAAGATCTGCCCATGCTTCCGCCTGCAAGGCAAACTTCCTCCTCTTAATTTCTCTTTTGTAAGCGTCTCTACACTCTTTAACTTTATGGGGGATCCTTGGTTTGGCTTTAAGGCTACTTTTCAGCTCCCTCAGGGCTTTAGAGCAGGCTTTATCAAACCAACGCGGATTCCCATCAGACTTGAGAGGCACACTGGTTTTTAATAAACCGTCGACCAGCTTGGCAATCTGGTCGAAGGCTGCCATTACCCTCGGTCCATGGACTTCGGTATCCAGGCAGTCATTAATAGCTAATCTCCCTGCATCCACCAAGCCCTTATAAAACTTTTCCCCATCAATTTTTGCCCATTTTAGTCTCCTGCCCTGGTCTGTTGCCCTCTCAGTGATAGTGGGGTGGGCTCTAGGTCTTGGGCCTGCCAAGTACAACAGTTCCAGGGTAAGAGGGTTGTGGTCGCTAAAACCACTCCACTCAATCCCTGCACTGATTGTCTTATTCATTAGTGCCCTCGAAACCAAGATATAATCTATAAAAGAGGAGCATCCTCTACCCTTAAATGTGGGGGGGAGTGTGCCACCCTCCTGCAACACTACCTTGTTAATGGTATGTCCCAGATCATATTTAGACCGTAACATCCTAAGGGCAAGGCCCAACGGCGTGTGTGAGAAATGCGGTCCATTCTCCAGTGGACATCGGGACCAATCTATATTTGTTTGGACCAATACAGGGCACAAATGGCAGTTAAAATCTCCCATAACCACTAGCCCATAAGAAGGCCCGTTTTTTTGACCTGTAAGTACCTGACTCAACTTGTTATCCAGTTCGGGGGTAAGAGGAGAATTAGATCCCGCGATCTCATTCTTATAGAGGTTTACAGCGACGAATCTAAGTCCTTTCCCCGTGAACCTAACAGCCTGAATTCTGTGAGAGTTGCACTCAAGGCTAGCATATTTTCCCGGTAGGCTCAGGTCAGTATAAATAGCCAAACCTCCCATGGCTCTCCCTGATCTTGATTTTTGCGCGGGTACAACAAAGGACTTGTACCCTTCTAGGTGAAAATTATTCTCCATGGCCCAGGTCTCCTGCAGGCATATTATGTGGAATTTCCTAATATATTCAAGCCACTCCTTGTTGTTGATTTTCCCAGCCAAACCGGCTATATTCCATGAAATAATTTTTAGTGCCTCCCCCACCTGGTCCCCATTTCGTTGCATCCCGTCTAGAGGTTCTTGCCCTACCTCCCCCAAGACTGGTCCTTGCGTATCCCCCATGTGAGCGTTTTCTACAACCCTCGGTTCATCCGACACCTGATTCTGGGCACTACCTCTTACTAGGATGCTGGGAGTCTCCTGTTCTAAGTTTTGGGCACCTCTGCCCCCGCTATCCCCCCTACAGAGATCTGTTTGTCAATCCACCCCCTCTAGTCCCTCCAAGCAATGGAACCGATTAAGAGTTTGAAAAGATGGTAGAGGCCTATTAAGTGGAGGCCTTGGATTGAACTCATAGTGCTGGGCGCCCCTTCGACCCACCCTTTCCCAATTGTCATCAGAACGGGTCCCGTGTGTGCGAGTCGGTGCGGGAGGAAAGAAAAAGGACACCTGAAGTGTTTGGATTGTTGTCACTAGTGATCTATTCCTTCCCTGGCATATGTGAGCAACTGTTCCAGTATCCCTGAGGCTCACCAATATGCAATCCCCTGTAATGGATTTTCGAGTTCTCCCTATCCAGGGTACCCTTCTTACCATTATTATCTCGTTATTTAGGTGTACAGGTAAGGGTCTATTCTGATTTAGCCACTTAATCACCCTAGTTTTTAAAGTGCAGAAATCCTCAACTTCACCCTCCTTTAACGATGGGACGCCCGCCATGACTACTGTGTAGTCATTCGCCTCTGGTGGTAGGTTGGGTCTGCGTGGCCTAGGGGGGGGCTTCATTAATGGGTTTGGGGCAACACTTTCTTTCCGCTGTACTATAGGAACACTGTTTACCTTTACAGGGGTGCTGGGTCCTGTACTATGAGATGGTTTATTTAAGGCGGGAATGTTCCTCTGGGTGTGTGGTGGAATGGTCGTAATGGGCGCCTGTGGGGGGGCCAGTTGTAGTACGCTGTTCGAGGCTTTTGGACTAACAGTAGATTTGAGATCCTTTTCGTGGGATTTGGGGGGGTTTTTAATGCTACTTAGTGTGGCCTCAAGGATTGTTAATCTTATTTCCACTTTTTTAATACTTTCACTAATAGGTAGCAAAAGTGACCTAAGTAGGAATTCCAAATTGCCCAGCGGGGCAACAGAGAGAGGGACATTGGTGGTGTTACTAGCCATCTCATTAGGTACAATGGGTGCAACAGGGAGAGGGGCATTGGAGGCGTTACTAGTCATCTCGTTGGGCACAATGGGGGCCCCACCCTCCAGCGCCGTGGGAACAGGGTGTGAATCACCCGCCACAGTTACAGTTGGTGAAGTATGTTTCGGTGGCTTCCCAAATTCGGAGTGAGAGATCTTGGGTTTATTTTTAGCCTGGGCCCCCTTCGACTTCCTCCTACGTTTATTTGGAGGGGGTCCAAATACACCCTGCGCAACAATTTGTTTGGATTTAGCATTTCTAGGCTTGGTTTGTGGGGGGGGTTGGGAGATTAGATCTATCATCTCCCTGGTTGGGCTTTCGCTCCTCACTGGGGTTGAGGACCTTGGTATTTCTGGGGGAGTTATTGTAACGTCCCTGAGCAAAAAGGGGACGTCTTCCAATAGTGTTAGATCTGTGGTGGGTGTAGGGGGATGGTCTCCTAGGGGTCGACCTTTCAAATTGTCAATAGAGCGTCTCCGCTCAGCCCTAAGACGACTTAACGTGTTTTCCTTGTCCCCTTCTACCCCCGCCCGCGGGAAATAATTTTCTAGGGTCATGTTTCTTGTTCCTGCCTGTCTTGAGGGGGTACATTCCTTTGCCGGGGACGGCATAGTCTTTTGGGATGTAGTCCAAGCTGGGAGAATGATGATCGACTTCTATACCTGGGGGTGGGCGGCGGGGCCAAGGGAATAGGCCCAGCCCGGCCTCCTCCGGCCCCGGACGGCCACAGACGGTCCCGCCCTTGTCCCGGGCTTCTCCCGGCACTGTCCCGCGCGCTCGCGCGCAGCGGAGGCGCGTCTGCCTTTAAATAACAAGTGATGTGATTGGCGGATGGGCGGGGCCGGCAGGGAGAGCAGCCCAGCTGGTCTGGATTGGGCGTGCAGGGGCTCCTGGTCCTCGGAGTCCCTGCTGGTGCTCGCAGCCCTGCCGGTCAGTGGAAAGCAGCCCCCTTCCCAAGCAGCTCCGGTGGTTGTAGCTGCGCTGCGGGACCCGCGGAGCGGGTCCGGCGAGGCTTTGGATTAGGCTGGAGCGGGGTCAGGTGAAACGTTGCAGAGTTTCCAGTACTCTGTGCAGGTCGGCGTTAAAAAACAAGTAAAAGGTCCCAGGTGGTTTCTGGCCGTACAGCCCTTTAGCTCCGTGGGCGGATGGGCGGGGCCGGCAGGGAGAGCAGCCCAGCTGGTCTGGATTGGGCGTGCAGGGGCTCCTGGTCCTCGGAGTCCCTGCTGGTGCTCGCAGCCCTGCCGGTCAGTGGAAAGCAGCCCCCTTCCCAAGCAGCTCCGGTGGTTGTAGCTGCGCTGCGGGACCCGCGGAGCGGGTCCGGCGAGGCTTTGGATTAGGCTGGAGCGGGGTCAGGTGAAACGTTGCAGAGTTTCCAGTATTCTGTGCAGGTCGGCGTTAAAAAACAAGTAAAAGGTCACATGCTCACTCATGTTCTACATTTCCTATGACACTGATACTGCTTACTATGAAGCAGACTTACACTACCTCTATGACTACTACAATTATTTAATTCTCTACATCACTTTTAATCACAAAGCAATATAAAACAGTAGATAAAATTATATCAACCCCTAGAATCATTATACGCCAGTTACCTACCCTAAATTCTCTTTTCTGAAAACAGAAAGTAAGAATATTTTTAAATAAAAAGGCAACATTGTATCGTAGTCAAATGGGAATAATTTCCGAAACAGCAAATTTTTTTACATTTTCAATAAGCTGTGTAATAAGCGGATCTTGTCAAATGACCATCATGCCATATAATAGCTGCAGTTACAAATGTTCTTCCTAAAATCAACGACTGTGTAGCCACAACATTTGTAATTAAAGTTGAAGACTTACTTTCATCAGGTTTATATAGTTGGATTTTTAAAATGACATTATAATCAAAAGTTTGGACCAATAATCTAGACAGCATTGCAGACTTACATTCCCTCTACTCCATGTTTTGATTGGCTGCTTGAATTAGCTTATAAAAAGAAACAGTTTTTCTGAACTCATACAAAGTGCAGTTATTTTTCCATGACGTCAAGTGTTATGGTAAGAACACCGTTTGCTTTGGGAAATACTCTGTTGTCCTTCAACTAATCTCTGCCCACCACTTTCTGTAAGAAAATCTTCTTTTTTTCCAGGAACTATTTAAAACTCAAAAATAACTTTTGACTCTGTACTACACTTATCCTCAAGGCCAAATCGTGTAGGAGCCATTAGAACCTCTTGAAATTCCTCAGAGCAAATCCTGAGATTCCTTCCCTAAAATTTTGGTTTTAAAAACACCAGGTAAGAATTTTTAAGGTCAAAAGGCAATTTTTTTTAAAAAGTTAAAACAGAATCATTGCAGAATGACCAGCCATTTCTAGACTTTAAATAAGCTGTGTAATGTCCTGATGTTATTGAAGGACCGTCATGATATATAATTGCTGCAGTTACAAAAGTCCTTCCTGATATTGACAACTGTGAAGCCACAACATTTTTAATTAAAGTTGTCAATTTTGTTCCATCAGGCCTACATCGTTGGAACATTAAAATGACATACTGGCCATATGTTCGTATAAATAATGTTGACAACATTTCAGACTTACATTGGCTACACTCCATGTTGTGATCAGCTGCTTTTACTAGCTTATTAAAGGACACTGATTTACTGTCTGGCAAAGTTAAATATATAAATCTTTCTGAGTCTACACTAGTAGTACTTGATACCCTACAGTTCTCGCAGTCATGCTGCCATTGATAAGAAAGCCCAAACAGGTGATCTACATCTACACCTTCAGCATGCAATACATCAAGCATATACATTAAAAACTCCTGACAATCTTGCTGAATATTTTGAGAGAATTGTGTTTGACCTGAACATCTGTCTAACAGATTTCGAATTTCAGACACACTTTCTATTTTTTTCTATCAGTGCTACATTTCTCTAACACAGAATTTAACAAACTGCAAAATCTTTGATCAGAATTGACCACAATCTCTTCTTTTACATTTTCTAGAGAAAACAAAACATTAACCACTACATTAGCATAGCAGTTGACACCAGAACTGTTTTCAAATTGAAAACCTACAACATCTTCAACAGAATCCTTTTTCTTTCTGCTTATAATTTCAGGTTCATCGACTTTTCGTCTTTTTGCTACAACCTCCCTACTATTGGTCACATTTCTTCGTTTCCGGCCTACCACACGTTTCTCAAACAAAGGATATTGAGGCAAATGTGGCGCATACTCTCTTCTTAACCTATTGTATTCCTTAACACAATCTAGATCCGCACAAATGTTTGTGACATCACACTCAATCAAGTACAATCCCGATAAAGTTCTAATTCGTGACAATGCCACATATGCCATACCCTCCTTGAACACAGAACTGCCAATATTCACGAATGCACTGTCTACACTTAAACCTTGCGATTTATGGATTGTCACCGCATATGCCAAGCAAACAGGAAACTGCTTACGGCGAACATATAAGTCTTTTACAAGCAAAAATCTAGCAGAACAACGACCAATTAGCTGTACTTCCTCAATGCCATCAAATTTAATTTTTAAAAATTCAATTCCATCTCTATTTCTGTATTTCACAAAATCAACAACATTACCCATTGATCCATTTACCAGACCTCTTTCAACATGTAAATTCCTTCTTAAAATTATACGGCAGTTTAAGCACACATTCAGAGTCTTTTCAAAACCTGCAGTTTTAGATATAGTCTTCTCTAATGAATCCAATTTTGTTTTCAAATTCTCAGACAACATAATTGTTGATCCCATATGCTCTACTCTGTCAATAGCTTCCAGTTTCACAATCTCTTGGTTTTCTAAATGCAACATTTTGTTGTTGAAGATGGCACATTCTGCAAGAGTTGGCATCAAACATATTCCAGATTTCTTCTCAGTAATTTTCTGAAAAATATTCTCAGGCACAACGTCTTGTTCTGGATATAAATTTGACAGTAATTGTGCATGTAAAGCTTCTTTCCCATGCTCGGTCACTTTTCCAATTCTAACATCTTGTAGAATATTCTTGTAATCTTCATCCTTCGCCTGACGCATATTTTCATGCAGTTCAGCATAATTGAAGTTTAACCATATATTTACGTTGCCAATGCTCCCTAGGCACTTCCTGGTATCTTCATGCGTGAGCATTTTGAACACAGGTTGTCCTTTCACTGGTGTCAGCTGCAGAAGATCTCCGAAAACAATGATGTGTTTGCCACCAAATAACACATCATACTCTGTTTTAAGAACTTCTTGCATTCTCAAATGCACAAAGGCAAGCATGACATTAGAAACCATGCTTACTTCGTCAATGATAAGAAGTTTCATTTTCCTCAAGACTCTTGAAACTTCACAACAAGCATCTCCAGATAACTTGTGGTATTGTAATTTGTTATCATGCTCCACTGGCAGCATCAGTAGATGATGCAAAGTAATACCTTTAATGTTATGTGCTGCCAGTCCAGTTGGAGCGGTGACAACACAAGACAGCGATGACTCAGTCCTTTCCTGCAAATAACATGAAATTGCTTTAATGAGGAAACTTTTTCCAGTTCCCGCTTCTCCACTTCTCCACTCACGTACAGTTGGACAGGCTTCAACGACGTACATGAGCATTCTTTCTTCTCATGACTTAATCCATGATCAATGTGCTTGGTAACTTCGTCATATATTTTCCTCTGCTCAACGTTGAGTTGTCTTTCCAAGTCTTCTAAGTTAACCACATCCTCCTGAGCATGTGCCATGGCTCTTTCCACTTCATTCATGGCAGTGGCAGCTTCATTTTCGATAACAGGTCCTCCTAGTGGATCCTGACTCAATGAAACAGAACTCTGACTGTCCTGAGAACTGTCTCTGGCAATCTCGGCTGCAATCGTTGCTTCCTGCTCGATTTCCGCATTCAACATTTCTAGATATTTGGGAAAAGCAGGACATTCTATGGTCTCCTTGGCGGCAGTGAAAGAGTCTTCATAACAGAGGAAATCTCCAAGCAGTTCCTCTTCTGCACGCCAAGGCTTGAAAAGTTGCAAAAGTGCTAAATAGAAAAACTCCTTTTTTTCAGGAGATTCGCCACTCAATTTTCGATGGTTTACCAAGTGGCATTTTCTTTGCTGACCAGACATCCCTCACTTCCAATTACAGCATACACTCCTTTATCAATATCTTCTTTGATGTTCCTCTTGAATATGTAATTTTGTAGAACCTCATACAGACAAACATTCTCGAGGTGACTGCTTCGATTTGGATAATATGTATCCAACATGTTGGTCTTCAAAATATCGGTACTGTTTGGCTCCTTTTCCGCCAAATACTCAATTTCCCGCACAGGTTTCAGAACTCGATTACGCGTTGCAGCAAGACCAAGACTCGCCCAAACGATACTCCTGGATTTGGCATAGAGACTTGCTGAAGACAACCGGTCAGAACATTCGTAAGCTCCGATTTCTCGATGTGACAACATCTTCAGACTGAAACTGTACAACTTCTTACTGAGGCTCTTTTCATGGGAAATGTCCTCCCACATATCCTTCAATTCTGTCTTTTCTTTTTTGGTGATGTAAGATGTCACATACCGAGCCACAGCCATACAGTTATCAGCCACGAACTGTATATCCATGTTAGCATTCCACATGGACAAAATAACTGGATTGT
Organism: Lissotriton helveticus; assembly: GCF_964261635.1. Classification (NCBI taxonomy): domain Eukaryota; kingdom Metazoa; phylum Chordata; class Amphibia; order Caudata; family Salamandridae; genus Lissotriton; species Lissotriton helveticus. The sequence continues at coordinate 1,371,972,340 of NC_136059.1, forward strand.
AGTCGTTGATATACTTGGACTCTTCGTTCCTTTTCAAATTGTATGTGTTTTTAGGTGATTTCTTCATCACATTATGTCGCAGCGAAGACATCAAACTGTTCACTCTTCCTTTAGAAATCACCGGTCGTGGAAAGGCGAAACGACATTTGGTGTAGAACTTGTCCTTGTTTCTGAATTTACGACGACAGTACTTTCCGCAACGATGGCTTTGGAAGCGTAGAACTTGTTCTCTTAGGCTTTTGTCCTCCTTTGCGTTTGGAACAGCACATGTAGAATACTGTTCTATGAAACTCATCACTAAGTCTTCTGGATCTGTTCCAAATTTAGGTGCATCCTTGATCCACAGCAGCATATGTATATGAGGAGCACCTCTTGCTTGGTACTCCTTTCTCCAGAAGAAATCCAACACCTCTCCAAGAGGTGGATTTCTCTTGTTCATGATGAAAGACATCATAGCTTCAAATCTATGATTGAAGTACCTGCATACATTCACTGGATCCAAAGAGCACAGTTCTCCGGGTGTCTTGAATTCGATATTTTCAATGTTTCCATTTGCCTCTCGTAGAAATTCAAGTAAGTCTTCCCAGCCATACTCGGCACAGCTTAGAGTGAGGAACCATGTGGGAGTTCCTAAGTTCCTCAACATACATTTTAAATCACCATGACGACGGTACCAGTACTCATTAGTACCACGCTGACACGCCATGAGATTAATCAGGTGAGAATCCAAAATACTGTCTTGGACATTGACTTTATCCATAAAGTCACTTGCCGAGATGTTTTGCATCTGTATACCACTTTTCAAGATGTGGTTCACTGCATATGACAGTCCAGACAGATCGCTTTCAAACAGGAGATGAAACAAATAGGGAATGCATTGTCGAAACCTAGCATCTTCTGCATACAATCGTAAAGTCCGGTATTCAGAAGCAGGAATTTGATGAGGTCGCTCATCATATCTTCCTCCTTGACCTGTTGGAAATAGCTGTGGGAAACACCGAGCTTCCAAACTTTCCTCCCAAACACTAATGGGACTCCCTTTGGCTTGTTTCATTTGAAACAACTCAATAGCATTCCCCATGACTTCCTTGGAATGCAAAGGATGAACACTATAATGTTCATATATTTCTTCACTTTTAGAGGGTTCTACTTTCTCAATTTGACCAGCACACAAATCACTATCCTCTTCCTCGCTTACTTCCTCTTCTGCAACATATACATTCTTATAGTACTTATTATTTTTTTTCAAATACAATGTTGCCTTTTTGACTTTCCTAACATCCACTAAATCTTGCCATATTTTCTTATTCTTTGTCGGAACCCCATTAACTAAGATAACCAGAGGTTCCTCTTCAACTTTTTCTACTCCAATTGTGTTAATGTTTTTCTTCAAATCTAGAGGCAAATAAACAACTCTTCCCTTTAATCCTCTCTGTAAATCTGATGGAGGCAATTTCCCTGTCTTTGGCTCCATTCTTACAATAGCCTGAAAGGGATGGATACTTTGAATCAAAATACATTCATAAGTATTTAAATCCTTCAATTCAGAAGGAATCTCAACCAATTCCAGATTATTATGAACCGCTCTAGCAGGCATCTGGTTTTGATTTAATTTGTTACAACAATAAGTACACACACGTTGACCCGGTCCCAAATCAAAACAATTTTCTACCATCAAGTATGTTGCAAAATCCTTCCATTCACTATTATTTTCCCTTTCACTTTTTGCATATAAATCCACTAACTTAGTCTGATTCTTATAATAAGTGCGTCGACAACACACACAAGTGAAATTAGGCCTCTCACTTGATTTCACCTGAAACGTGGCAATTTCCTTCTGAAAATTATCTGTACTAGAAACCTGTACACTATCTTCCACATTACCCTCTTCTTCTGGGTCAATTTCAACATTCTCCTCTTTACTTCCAAAGTAACAAAACTCAATTTCTTCACAAATATTTTTCACATCTATTTCAGAACCATGCAAAAGAGCAGCGCATAATTGTTTAAGCATAATTGCTGGACTCTTAGCATAATACAACATTCTAACTAATTTCCTCACTTTATTATGATGCACTGCTAGCATCCTGAAATGATGAAAAACACTCTGGCATACTCTCCTGGAAAGACAAGCCAGTGAATGACCATGCAAACCTGTCACTTCTCTCACTCTGCAAGGATCTGATTCTTGCAACAACATCATTTTCTGCTTCAAACTTTTCTTATTAAATGTCCGTACAAAATCACAAAGCAAATTGATGGAATCCTGTCGCACACTTCAAATACTACTACACTTCCAGGTGTACACAGGACCCTTAGGACGTCTTCCTAAAACCTCATTACCTAACACCTCTTCTGTCTCTGTTGTCACAAGTTTTTCTTTTTCAACTGGACAACCATCTTTCATCTCATAAGCTCGACCACTGGTGTCAACTGCATGCACCAAATCATTATCCTGGAAATAACTCTCCTCATTAAAAAATGCCTCACAACTTGAACTATGCATCCATTCTCCTGAAAAAACTTCACAAAAATTACTACGATTAACTATTCTCTTCCATCTACTATTTCTTTTGAAATCATAAATTGCCTTGTTTAGCTTCCTAATTCTATTGATTATCAAAATAAATAACTTTCGTTTAATTTCAAATGCCTGATCAATAACTTTCTTAACTTTTTTTTTTCTCTTATAAAAAACCACTTTCTGCTGACCTTTCTTAATATTTTTTAACAAATTGCCAATTATCCTGTTGCGGAACATTCGTTTACGAATGTCCCTAAACTGTTGTTTTCTTCTACTATCATGCACAGAGTTATCTCTTGCTCTAGCAGTAACATTTTTGATTGGCCTTTCCTTTCCGTTTAAATTGCTTCTCTTTTTCTGGACTAAAACATTTTCTGTAGTACTACTTTTTTTTTTACAAATGTTTCTTATGAATGATTTCGTGGTCTTACCCGGTGCTTTCTTGGTGACTTGACGATTTTTTATTGTAGAGGACTGCTGCAATAATTGATGAACCTGCTGTCTTTGACGTTTTGTAGCCTTTCTGATTCTATCCTTAGACGGCATTCTCAAAATTTGAAATGATCTGCAGTTGAATCTGTGGTAAAATATAATAAAAAATGTTATTAACCACTATTACCAAACAGTAAATCAATAACAGTCATCAAAAACTTAACACACTACTTGTCATTTTTACATAGAATAATTTTTAGTGCTTTGGCAAATTTAGAATACACAAATAGCAGAAAAGAAATTGAATGCTTCTACATTTTACCTGTGCTGTTTTATATGTGAATCTGATCTAATTTTATGAGCATATTTTAACATTTTATTGAAGACACTACACATAACCTGTTTTTGAAGGTGTGTTTAATTTTAAATGAAACAGTTTACATTTTTACTTTTCATTTATTGTAAATTTTAAAAATAAATGTTTATAGTTCCATAGGCTCAAGCAGGTCAGCTTCCCACCCTATGTCATACAATTCTGACAAATCGGCATCCTCATCATGTTCTTCATCATCCTCAGGATTTAAATCATCCAAGGGATCTACTTCCACTGACGTTTCAATGACAAGTTCAATGATAAGATCGAGATCAACTGATTGCTCATTATCACTCATGCTTGATGTTGTCGTTATCTTTAAAAAAAGAGAACAACAATGAGATGTTGCAGAGTAAGGCACAAATCTCAGAGACTATAATAGTAAAATTGTTTAACAAGAGTAACATTTTGCAGCTATTATTTAGCCATGTCCAGCAATGCTGAAGAGGTAAGGCCTATGTCCAAGTTTTCAGTAAACAGGACTCATCTCTTCTTAACCTTGGATAAACCTCACCGACTCTGTGTCCCCTGCACATACTTAAATGTAAAGGGGCAGATTTATGTTAACTGGCACATCCCCAGGGATGCACCAGTTAACGTGCACCGCTGCTCTACCACCCATGGTGTGCCGCATTTACAATGTGGAGCACCATTGAGTAAAAACAGCACAGATGCGTCATGCAACTGTGCCGCAAAAGCAGCACATTGCACGAATCACATCGTAAACACGACATGTCTACTGCAATGCACAGGAGGAAGCCACACATTGCATGGTGCTTCACTCCTTATGCCTGTTTCAAACAGCCATAAGGATTTGATTCAGCAATGCTATAAAGCTGACTCAGTGAAATCTTCTAAATTTCACTGTGTTAGTTTTACAGGGCTTTCATGCAAATGAATGCCCACCCTGCAACAAAACACCTATATGAAACCTGATGCAGGTTTCATGTGGCACAGGACTTTACAGCATAACACATCTGCCTAGATGCATCAAGTTGTAAATATGTCGCCACATAGCAAATCTTTTGCACCGCCACTGCGTCACAAAAGTGACGCACAGTGACGCAAAAGAGGCATACACCTATCATAAATCTGTCCCTAACATTTTAAATGATTGATTCAGGATGACGATAAAGTGTGGCCTATCCAGAGGTTTGTTTGAGGTGAGGCCTACTCAGGGTTGCAGATAAAATTTACGCTTGTTGAAGAGTACAGAGGAGATAATACATGTGAAGGCCTACCAATGAAGTAAATTATATCCACTTCACTCTTGACAAAGGCCAGACCTTTTCTGTGTCCGTGGACAGACCTAAACTTCATCTGCACAATGTCATTCGTAAACTTAGGAAACACAGGTGATGTAATAGAAAATTGTGGAGTTTCTTTTCCTCATTTCACAATCACATCACCTGTGTTTCCTTTGCTTAGGTATCTCATAGTGCAGATGGACTCTAGCATATCAAAGAGTACACATAAAATGAGCAGTGTATACAACAATTTTGACATTTACAGAAGATTCAGCTTCTTATCTTGTTGGAGATGAAATGAGGCCTGTCTTGCAACATGGTGCATCTTTTGCATCACTGCTGCATCGGTTTCATGTGGCACGGAACTTTACAGCATGACACATCTGCCTAGATGCATCAAGTTGTAAATATGTCGCCACATAGCAAATCTTTTGCACCGCCACTGCGTCACAAAAGTGACGCACTGTGACGCAAAAGAGTCATACACCTATCATAAATCTGTCCCTAACATTTTAAATGATTGATTCAGGATGACGATAAGGCGTGGCCTATCCAGAGGTTTGTTTAAGGTGAGGCCTACTCAGGGTTGCAGATGAAATTTACGCTTGTTGAAGAGTACAGAGGAGATAATACATGTGAAAGCCTACCAATGAAGTAAGTCATGTCCACTTCACTCTTGAACAAAGGCCAGACCTCTTCTGTGTCCGTGGACAGACCTAAACCTCATCTGCACAATGTCATTCGTAAACTTAGGAAACACAGGTGATGTAATTGAAAAATGTGGAGTTTCTTTTCCTCATTTCACAATCACATCACCTGTGTTTCCTTTGCTTAGGTATCTCATAGTACAGATGGACTCTAGCATATCAAAGAATACACATAAGTTGAGCAGTGTATACAACAATTTTGACATTTACAGAAGATTCAGCTTCTTATCTTGTTGGAGATGAAATGAGGCCTGTCTTGCAACATGGTGCATCTTTTGCATCACTGCTGCATCGGTTTCATGTGGCATGGGACTTTACAGCATGACACATCTGCCTAGATACATCAAGTTGTAAATATGTCGCCACATAGCAAATCTTTTGCACCGCCGCTGCGTCACAAAAGTGACGCACAGTGACGCAAAAGAGTCATACACCTATCATAAATCTGTCCCTAACATTTTAAATGATTGATTCAGGATGACGATAAGGTGTGGCCTATCCAGAGGTTTGTTTAAGGTGAGGCCTACTCAGGGTTGCAGATGAAATTTACGCTTGTTGAAGAGTACAGAGGAGATAATACATGTGAAAGCCTACCAATGAAGTAAGTCATGTCCACTTCACTCTTGAACAAAGGCCAGACCTCTTCTGTGTCCGTGGACAGACCTAAACCTCATCTGCACAATGTCATTCGTAAACTTAGGAAACACAGGTGATGTAATTGAAAAATGTGGAGTTTCTTTTCCTCATTTCACAATCACATCACGTGTGTTTCCTTTGCTTAGGTATCTCATAGTGCAGATGGAGTCTAGCATATCAAAGACTACGCAGAAGGTTAGAACTGTATGGAACATGGCTATGTAAGTCAAATAATCAAAATCTAAATTTGCCAAGCACACATGGGGGCGTATTTACAAGGACCTTGCACCACAGGGAAAGGTCTTAAATTAAAATGGGAAAAATAACATCAGAGAGACACAAAAGCCTTATAAATATGCCCCAAGCAACCTATGAAGCTCTAGCAGTACATATCAAGAAACCTAATTGTTTTCATAAATCGTTTTTAAATGTGGAGTTTCTTTTCCTCATTTCACAATCACATCACCTGTGTTTCCTTTGCTTAGGTATCCCATAGTGCAGATGGACTCTAGCATATCAAAGAGTACACATAAGTTGAGCAGTGTATACAACAATTTTGACATTTACATAAGATTCAGCTTCTTATCTTGTTGGAGATGAAATGAGGCCTGTCTTGCAACATGGTGCATCTTTTGCATCACTGCTGCATCGGTTTCATGTGGCATGGGACTTTACAGCATGACACATCTGCCTAGATACATCAAGTTGTAAATATGTCGCCACATAGCAAATCTTTTGCACCGCCGCTGCGTCACAAAAGTGACGCACAGTGACGCAAAAGAGTCATACACCTATCATAAATCTGTCCCTAACATTTTAAATGATTGATTCAGGATGACGATAAGGTGTGGCCTATCCAGAGGTTTGTTTAAGGTGAGGCCTACTCAGGGTTGCAGATGAAATTTACGCTTGTTGAAGAGTACAGAGGAGATAATACATGTGAAAGCCTACCAATGAAGTAAGTCATGTCCACTTCACTCTTGAACAAAGGCCAGACCTCTTCTGTATCCGTGGACAGGCCTAAACCTCATCTGCACAATGTCATTCATAAACTTAGGAAACACAGGTGATGTAATTGAAAAATGTGGAGTTTCTTTTCCTCATTTCACAATCACATCACCTGTGTTTCCTTTGCTTAGGTATCTCATAGTGCAGATGGACTCTAGCATATCAAAGAGTACACATAAGTTGAGCAGTGTATATAACAATTTTGACATTTACAGAAGATTCAGCTTCTTATCTTGTTGGAGATGAAATGAGGCCTGTCTTGCAACATGGTGCATCTTTTGCATCACTGCTGCATCGGTTTCATGTGGCATGGGACTTTACAGCATGACACATCTGCCTCAATACATCAAGTTGTAAATATGTCGCCACATAGCAAATCTTTTGCACCGCCGCTGCGTCACAAAAGTGACGCACAGTGACGCAAAAGAGTCATACACCTATCATAAATCTGTCCCTAACATTTTAAATGATTGATTCAGGATGACGATAAGGTGTGGCCTATCCAGAGGTTTGTTTAAGGTGAGGCCTACTCAGGGTTGCAGATGAAATTTACGCTTGTTGAAGAGTACAGAGGAGATAATACATGTGAAAGCCTACCAATGAAGTAAGTCATGTCCACTTCACTCTTGAACAAAGGCCAGACCTCTTCTGTGTCCGTGGACAGACCTAAACCTCATCTGCACAATGTCATTCGTAAACTTAGGAAACACAGGTGATGTAATTGAAAAATGTGGAGTTTCTTTTCCTCATTTCACAATCACATCACGTGTGTTTCCTTTGCTTAGGTATCTCATAGTGCAGATGGAGTCTAGCATATCAAAGACTACGCAGAAGGTTAGAACTGTATGGAACATGGCTATGTAAGTCAAATAGTCAAAATCTAAATTTGCCAAGCACACATGGGGGCGTATTTACAAGGACTTTGCACCACAGGGAAAGGTCTTAAATTAAAATGGGAAAAATAACATCAGAGAGACACAAAGGCCTTATAAATATGCCCCAAGCAACCTATGAAGCTCTAGCAGTACATATCAAGAAACCTAATTGTTTTCATAAATCGTTTTTAAACACATCATCTAAATTAATTATATACCTACATTCAAGGGGAAATGACTTAAAATGGCCTAAGACACATGAAAGCGTTTTTTTAAGGCCCTTGCAACATTTTTGGGTCACTTTTAACATGGCTATGTTAGTCAAAGAATTAAAATCTAAATTTGCCAAGCACAGATGGGGGCATATTTACAAGGACCTTGCACCACAGGGAAAGGTCTTAAATTAAAATGGGAAAAATAACATCAGAGAGACTCAAAGGCCTTATAAATATGCCCCAAGCAACCTATGAATCTCTAGCAGTACATATCCAGAAACCTAATTGTTTTCATAAATCGTTTTTAAACACATCATCTAAATGAATTATATACCTACATTCAAGGGGAAATGACTTAAAATGGCCTAAGACACATGAAAGCGTTTTTTTTTAAGGCCCTTGCAACATTTTTGGGTCACTTTTAACATGGCTATGTTAGTCAAAGAATTAAAATCTAAATTTGCCAAGCACAGATGGGGGCATATTTACAAGGACCTTGCACCACGGGGAAAGGTCTTAAATTAAAATGAGAAAAATTACATCAAAGGAACTCAAAAGCCTTGTAAATATGCCCCAAGCAACCTATGAAACTCTAGCAGTACATATCAAGAAACCTAATTGATTTCAAAAAACGTTTTTAAACACATCTTGTAAAGCAATTATATTCATACATTCATGGGGAAGTGAGTTAAAATACCCTAAGACACATGAAAGCATTTTTGTAAGACCCTTGCACTTTTTTTGCGTCACTTTTAACATGGCTATGTAACACAAAGAAACAAAATCTATTTGTAAAACACTTGACACAAAGCAACATTTTAAATACACAACTTTCTTCATAATGTTCTCCCTAAACCATACTATTCTCTATCTAAATTAAATGAATCTTTTCTCACCTTAGCAAATACTTTATGAGTTTCAAAACAGTCTCAGAAACACACCAAATTGTCTTTAGCAGAGCAAAAGGTATGCACTCCAGAGTCTGCAGCTATAAAAAGCACAGAAAAGCTGTAATTCATCACACATATCTCTCATGTCACCCAATCAAAACTCTTCCCTCACTTTTTTCAAATCAACACCCTTCCCCCCTCTGCCCTTTCTGCCTTTTTTGCATAGTAACCACCTCCTGAAAGACCTCTCATGTTTGCAAGTTCACACAACAATGTTTCAATTGAACTCTGAACTCTCAGTACACCTGCGTATCCAGTGCAATCTTTCATAAAATGATTTTTTCTTGACCATTCAAATTACATCTTTCAAAGAACTCATCCATGCACCCTAACTTTCTGTTTTCAGCAATCAAAATCCACCAATCACTTCTACTGCTTCATTAACACAGAAACTCCACAGTTTTTTTCATTTTAAACTCTTATTTTTTCAACTGCCATTTCATTGCCACACTTCATCTGACTGCAGCAGAACCTTCTCTCACCATGTTTTCTGTCTGGATTGTTGGACATAGTTACATCTACTGGGCTCAGAGGTATGCTGATAACAGAAATTTACCTAACCTCAATTTACAAGATGTGGAAATTAAGTGGTTTGGCCACAGAGGATTAAAATGTCACCAATTGATACCATTGGTGAAAACCTTTATGCATTTGCCTAAACCTGACCTGTTAATTGTGCACTGTGGAGGAAATGACTTGGGCACTTTGACTGGGGTAGGTCTGGAAATGCTTTTAAAGGACACCTTTGAGCAATTGATGGCACTTTTTCCTCAAACTGCCTTGGTATATTCAAATATATGCCAAAGACAGAAATGGAGGTGGTCGAACCAATTTTGTCCACAAATTGAGAAATCGAGGAAGCATGTAAACAAATCTGTTTCAGCTTACATGAGAGACCATGGAATGGGCTCCATCTACAACAATACTTATGTTACTACATGCAAGATATCTACAGAGGAGATGGAGTTCACTTCTCAGATGAAGGGAACAGAGTTTTCATTCTGAATTTAAAACTGTGCATTGGTACCTACTTATAAGTACCTAAATGTACCATAAACCCAAAAGCTCTTCTCAGAGCTACCCTACATCTGATCACTCACAATTATTATTTTACTCTAACTTTTTTCACTAATTTTCAACAAAGTACGCTCCCCGGAGCGCTACCCGGTACGCAAAGCGGAAGCTAACCGCGCGAATTTAAAAAAAAAAATGTTTTTTTTCGCACATATGGGCCTCCTCAGCCACCCTCAGAAAACCTAGGGGGTCAAAATACGTCTACCGTGCCCCCTTCTACCCATTCTGAACATTATTTGCCCTCCATCTTGTATCTTAATTCGACTGAAACACAAAATGGTGGACTCCCGTAACGCTGCCGGTTCGCGTACCGGGGCGCTCACCGGGAAGCGCTCCAATAAAAAAGGTGGGAAAGTAATTTACAGAAGAAACCCTGGAGACACTTTCACCAAATATAGATTAGCTCATACTACATACCAATCCCTACCATTTTCACAAATTTGATTGGAATTCCATTTAGCCATTTAGCCTGTAGACCTCCCTAAATAACCTGAGGTAAATTACTTCACAAAACACATCTGAAGTGTTGGAATTGACAACCAATTAAAATGTTACTTTCATTTTCTACTTTTTTTACCTGACATTTGATTGGTTATGTAGCTGAATGTATATAAAAAAAGAGAGAGAAACACAGCCATTTTGACTACTACTTCCTGAACTACATTGCAAGATCATTTTCACTCACAACTTAAACTTGTTTTTAAAAGGTAAGATATTATTTTATAAATTTGATAACATTTTCAGATAGTTATATACTATCCCTCTGTAAGAGTTAGACATTAAGAAAGGCTTGTTTATTATAATTATGGATTGATTTAGGTTTCTGTGGTATTATTATGAATTTACATAGGCTTTCTCACAGGCACTTTTTAATAGTACTAGTTCATGCCTCAAAAGTACCTGTCTGAACTTAAACCCAACAGTGCCCTATCTCTACTGATATCTTTATTTTTTATTCAAATTTCAGCACAAAAATGCAAGGAGAACAGAACGTTTCCTTTGAAATTGTCCTAGACATGAATAATGAGGAAATAATTGAACCCATTGACTTGGAATTCATGGATGAATCACGAGACCATGAACTTCTACAATGTGTAGAATCTGTGGATTATTTACTTCATTATGATGACGGTCAAATGTGGGAAGTTATGTTCACTCAACAAGAGGACATATCGGACAGTCAAATGTTAGACGTTCTTTTAAATTTTGAAAAAGAATCAGAAAAATAAAATTATATTTAATATTAAAAAATTGTTTGAGTCTTTAATCATTTTTATATGTAATTCATAAACTAGTACCAAATTGATTATAATGTAAAGTCAGACTTATAGTATACTGTGCACAATTCCGAAAATACATTTATATTTAATAATCATTATTACTGCTACTTAAATAAAAAAATAAAAAAAAACAACAAAAAGAACAATCAATAAACATACAATATTTCTAATTATCATAGTCTATCATTCTTTTTTCCTTATAGTACGCTCCCCGGACCGCTTCCCGGTGCGCGTACCGGGCGCTACCCACGCAAAAAAAAACAAATTTTTTTTTTGTTTGCCCCGCGGGGCCCTTTTAAAGCCTCCACATCAAACCTAGGGGGTCAGGGAGGATCTACTATGCCCCCTTATGGTCATTTCCCCCTTTGTTTTGGCCTCCTCTTGTCTCTCGATCCTACCGAGAGACAAGATGGCGGCCGCTCCGGACTGTTTAGAATGTTGACAGACACCGGAGAGCCAATCAGCTTCGCTTCGCGAAGTTCCGTTACGCGTCAAGTACGCGAACCGGGGCGCTGCCCGGAGCGCGCTTACAGATATATATATTTTTTTGAACGTTAATTTCTCAAAATCCACTGGAGCACATATATTGAGACCTAGCAAAGGCACATTTGGCTAACAGTCCCTACAATTTTGCCAAGTTTCGTGCAAATCCATCCAGCCGTTCGGGCTAAAAGTGAGGCCAACCGCCCTATGGAAATTAACATGGGAAAAACGCGTTTTGGGACCCCCCTTTTTTACTCAGCCCCCCCTTGACGAACCCCCCCCAAATTTTCAGTGGCTGCTCAGAAACAAAATGTTCAATTTTCCTGAAAATTTCAGCCAAATCCGTCCACAAACGCCAAAGTTATTAGACATAGAATTTTCAAAAATCCCATAGAGAAAAAATCCTAACTATATATACCTACTGGCGACCGCCAGTAGGTAATATATATATATATATATATTCACTAAAAAAACCATAGGTTATAGACCATATATAGTTAGGAATTTGCATTTACAAAACCTTGAAAATTCACTGAAAAAACCATAGGTTAGAGACCATATATAGTTAGCTGGACATTTTATTGACATCAAACCAATGAAATTCCATATATAGTTAGTTGCACTAACTATATATCGCGCACCCGCAATCCACTGCTGATGATGTCACATATTACATCATTCATGACATGGTCAGTGACATCACTGATGACATCACTGATGACATCTCAAATGACATCACTGATGACATCACTGATGACATCTCAAATGACATCACTGATGACATCACTGATGACATCATCTAGTGTCTGTGTGTTTTTGTAAAGTTTAAATATGTTTTACATATTGAAGAATGAGTGGATGTATGGAAGACTGAGTGTGTGTGTGGCTGGCTGGGAGGTGTGTGACTGTGCATATCAATGTGTACTTGTATCAGTGATTGTATAAGAGAGTAAGTATGTGTTAGTATATGTGTGAAAAAGTATGGTGTTCTGTGTTTAACTGTATAGATGAGGAAATCGAAGTGTGATTGATTCTTCACAGGACTGACTAGGTGTATGAGTGAATATGATAGTGTTGTAATAATGAGTGACTGTATGTATGAGTGATTGTATGGGTGAATGAGTGAATGTGTGTGTAGACGTAGGAATCAGTGAGTGCGTATGTAGTAACTGGTATTGGTGTGTCATGATGTCATCAGTGATGTCATTTGAGATGTCATCAGTGATGTCATTTGAGATGTCATCAGTGATGTCATCAGTGATGTCACTGAAGTATGGTGTTCTGTGTTTAACTGTATAGATGAGGAAATGGAAGTGTGATTGATTCTTTACAGGACTGACTAGGTGTGTGAGTAACTCCATGGATGAGTGGCAGTGTGTGAGTGTCTGCATAGGTGTATGAGTGCATATGATAGTGTTGTAATAATGAGTGACTGTATGTATGAGTGATTGTATGGGTGAATGAGTGAATGTGTGTGTAGACGTAGGAATCAGTGAGTGCGTATGTAGTAACTGGTATTGGTGTGTCATGATGTCATCAGTGATGTCATTTGAGATGTCATCAGTGATGTCATCAGTGATGTCATTTGAGATGTCATTAGTGATGTCATCAGTGATGTCACTGACCATGTCATGAATGATGTAATATGTGACATCATCAGCAGTGGATTGCGGGTGCGCGATATATAGTTAGTGCAACTAACTATATATGGAATTTCATTGGTTTTATGTCAATAAAATGTCCAGCTAACTATATATGGTCTCTAACCTATGGTTTTTTCAGTGAATTTTTTAAGGTTTTGTAAATGCAAATTCCTAACTATATATGGTCTATAACCTATGGTTTTTTCAGTGAATTTCATTGGTTTTTTAAAAGCTAATATCTATAGCTGTAAAATATATTCTTTATTACGTGACGTATCACGTAGCCACGTGAGACGCCTCATGACGCGTTGCATAACCGTGACGTATCGGCTCTGCAGCGCAAACAAAACCCGTAACGTAAGCGTGCCGGAGCACGCTTACAGATATATATTTTTTTTAACCTTAATTAGACAAAATCCACACGTGCACATATCTTGAGGCCTTGCAAAGGCACATCAAACAAACAGTCCCTACAATTTTGCCAAGTTTGCTGGAAATCTATTCCCTTAATTTTTTTGTTTACTGTTTCTCTTGGTTTTCCCCTTGTTACGCTTACCGGGACGCTACCCGGTACGCGAACCGGACGCTCCAAAAACACAAGATGGCGGACTCCCGTTACGCTGCCGGTTAGCTGCCCGGTTCGCGTACCGGGAAGCGCCTCTACCGTGAAAAATCGCAACAATTTTTTTATTTTTTTTGCCCCGCGGGGGACTTTAATATCCCCCTCATCAATCCTAGGGGGTCAGGAGGGGTTTACCTTGCCCCCTTTCCTTCATTTCCCCCTTCTTTTTTCACCACATCTTGCCTCTCGAACCTACCGAGAGACAAGATGGCGGCCGCTCCGGACTGTTTACAATGTTGACAGCTACGCTGCCGGTTAGCTGCCCGGTTAGCTGCCCGGTTCGCGTACCGGGAAGCGCCTCTACCGCGAAAAATCACAACAATTTTTTTTTTTTTTTGCCCCGCGGGGCACTTTAATATCCCCCTCATCAATCCTAGGGGGTCAGGAGGGGTCTACCTTGCCCCCTTTCCTTCATTTCCCCCTTCGTTTTTCACCACATCTTGTCTCTCGATCCTACCGAGAGACAAGATGGCGGCCGCTCCGGACTGTTTAGAATGTTGACAGACACCGGAGAGCCAATCAGCTTCGCTTCGCGAAGTTCCGTTACGCGTCAGGTACGCGAACCGGGGCGCTAACCGGAGCGCTGTCACAGATATATATATTTTTTTAAACGTTAATTTCTCAAAATCCACTGGAGCACATATATTGAGACATAGCAAAGGCACGTCGGGCAAACCATATCTACAATTTTGCCAAGTTTCATGTAAATCCATTCAGCCATTCGAGCTAAAAGTGAGTCCAACCGCCCTATGGAAAAATGAATGGGAAAAACGCGTTTTGGGACCCCCCTTTTTTCTCGCCCCCCCCCTTGACGAAACCCCCCCAAATTTTCAGGGGCTGCTCAGAAACAAAATGTGCCATTTTCCTGAAAATTTCAGCCAATTCCGTCCACAAACGCCAAAGTTATTAGACATAGAATTTTCAGAAATCCCATAGAGAAAAAATCCTAACTATATATACCCACTGGCTATCGCCAGTAGGTAATATGCATATATAAACATATATAATCTGCATATCTATATAAATATAAATGCATGCATACATATACATATATGCATACATATGCATGTTATTTACATGAAAGTTTTAAAAACACTAATAAAAGCAAAGCTAAAAAGCCACCTCATTACAAACAGAATGGCATTAACTTAAACGAGGGCGAGATCTATTGCATTTTCAATGCTTGTTTACTTTGGTTCTATCAAGAAGGCATTCAGATGTGTCACACATTTGCCATAAATTCTGAATGTTAGCACTCTAGTTGCTCATTAGATCACTGTAGTAAAGCTAGTGCTCACCAGGGAAGTCTGCTGCTAATCATGGTTTGCAGCCATTTTCCCGCATTTTTTATCCCGCGGACTTTCAGTCCGCATACCATTATCCCGCAAGGTCATTGACCTCGCATACCATTATCCCGCATTTTTTCAAAACGCATGTGCATTTATCACGCATGCCTTTACAAAGAATTACATTTTAAAGGCATGTATGGTAAATGCATTTGCGTTGTGAAAACCACGATGACGAGAGAGGTAAGTGGGTTTGTGTTAATTTTTTCGTGGGTTAGTTATTGTGTAGTGTAGTGTTGTGTAGTGTAGTGTTGTGTTAGTGTAGTGTAGAGTTGTGGTGGTTGTTTAGTGTAGGGTCATGCTGGGGGTAGTGTTTAGGGTTTAGGGTTGTGTTGTAGTGTTTGCGTAGTGTAGGGTCATGCTGGGGGTAGTGTTTTAGGGTTTAGGGTTGTGTTGTAGTGTTTGCGTAGTGTAGGGTCATGCTGGGGCTAGTGTTTTAGGGTTTTGGGTAGTGGTGTAGTGTTTGCGTAGTGTAGGGTCATGCTGGGGCTAGTGTTTTAGGGTTTAGGGTAGTGTTGTAGTGTTTGCGTAGTGTAGGGTCATGCTGGGGGTAGTGTTGTAGGGTTTAGGGTTGTGTTGTAGTGTTTGCGTAGTGTAGGGTCATGCTGGGGGTAGTGTTTTAGGGTTAAGGGTAGTGTTGTAGTGTTTGCGTAGTGTAGGGTCATGCTGGGGTGTAGTGTTTTAGGGTTTAGGGTTGTGTTGTAGTGTTTGCGTAGTGTAGGGTCATGCTGGGGGTAGTGTTTTAGGGTTTTGGGTAGTGTTGTAGTGTTTGGGTAGTGTAGGGTCATGCTGGGGGGTAGTGTTTTAGGGTTTTGGGTAGTGTTGTAGTGTTTGCGTAGTGTAGGGTCATGCTGGGGGTAGTGTTTTAGGGTTTTGTGTAGTGTTGTAGTGTTTGCGTAGTGTAGGGTCATGCTGGGGGTAGTGTTTTAGGGTTTAGGGTAGTGTTGTAGTGTTTGCGTAGTGTAGGGTCATGCTGGGGGTAGTGTTTTAGGGTTTAGGGTAGTGTTGTAGTGTTTGCGCAGTGTAGGGTCATGCTGGGGTGTAGTGTTTTAGGGTTTAGGGTAGTGTTGTAGTGTTTGCGCAGTGTAGGGTCATGCTGGGGGTAGTGTTTTAGGGTTTAGGGTTGTGTTGTAGTGTTTGCGTAGTGTAGGGTCATGCTGGGGGTAGTGTTTTAGGGTTTAGGGTAGTGTTGTAGTGTTTGCGTAGTGTAGGATCATGCTGGGGTGTAGTGTTTTAGGGTTTTGGGTAGTGTTGTAGTGTTTGCGTAGTGTAGGGTCATGCTGGGGGTAGTGTTTTAGGGTTTAGGGTAGTGTTGTAGTGTTTGCGTAGTGTAGGGTCATGCTGGGGTGTAGTGTTTTAGGGTTTAGGGTAGTGTTGTAGTGTTTGCGTAGTGTAGGGTCATGCTGGGGGTAGTGTTTTAGGGTTTAGGGTAGTGTTGTAGTGTTTGCGTAGTGTAGGGTCATGCTGGGGGTAGTGTTTTAGGGTTTAGGGTTGTGTTGTAGTGTTTGCGTTGTGTAGGGTCATGCTGGGGGTAGTGTTTTAGGGTTTAGGGTAGTGTTGTAGTGTTTGCGTAGTGTAGGGTCATGCTGGGGTGTAGTGTTTTAGGGGTTTGGGTAGTGTTGTAGTGTTTGCGTAGTGTAGGGTCATGCTGAGGGCAGTGTTTTAGGGTTTAGGGTAGTGTTGTAGTGTTTGCGTAGTGTAGGGTCATGCTGGGGGTAGTGTTTTAGGGTTTAGGGTAGTGTTGTAGTGTTTGTGTAGTGTAGGGTCATGCTGGGGGTAGTGTTTTAGGGTTTAGGGTAGTTTAGTTGTTTAGTGTATGCTAAAGGCATATTCGTTCTAAAAGTTTTCGTTATTTTAATTTGCGGCCTAATAGTACATGCGGGATTTTTTTTGCGGACTGATGGTATGCGGACTGATGGTATGCGGGATTTTGTCATATATTCGCTAATCATACTTTCTATGGCAAAATAAACCCCCTCATTTTGTTCCTTTTTAAATTAAATATTTTAAGAGTTACCACTTTATTCCAATCAAGATGGCTTCAGGTGTGCCATACCTTTGTAATAAGTAGGACTGTTAGCACTCTAGTTGTTCTTTAGAACACTCTGGGACATTCTGTCATTGGGCTATAGTTGGGCTACATCTGGCTGATATTTGGGCTACATTTGTTTTTTTTTGTCTCTGGTGGCCATCTTTGGGCTACATTGGGCTACATTGGGCTACATTGGGCTACATTGGGCTACATTTGGGCTCCAACATATATATAGCCCAATGTAGCCCAATATATATTTTTCAAAGTTAATTTTCGTAAAAACCACTGGAGCATATATCTTGAGACATAGCAAAGGCACATCGGGCTACCAGTCCCTACAATTTTGCCAAGTTTGGTGTAAATCCATTCAGCCGTTCGGGCTAAAAGTGAGGCCAACCGCCCTATGGAAAATTGCATGGGAAAAGCATGTTTTGGGACCCCCCTTTTTTCTGGGCCCCCCCTTGACGACACCCCCCCAAATTTTCAGGGGCTGCTCAGAAACAAAATGTTCCATTTTCCTGAAAATTTCAGCCAATTCTGTCCTCAAACGCCAAAGTTATTCGACATAGAATTTTCAAAAATCCCATAGGAAAAAAATCCTAACTATATATACCTACTGGCTATCGCCAGTAGGTAATATATATATATATATATATATATATATATATATATATATATATATATATATATATATATATATATATATATATATATATATCACTTCGAGCCGCCTCCCCCAGCCGGGAAAGAAGACACAGCACACTCGCGGGGTGTTTATTTGTCAGTTGCTTCCTTTATTGCAAGCGCTCCTCACAGACGCGTTTCGGGGCAAGCCCTTTATCAATGTGTCAACACGAGTGTTGCACAGGAGCCATTTTTAAAGTGCAGAGTGCGTTTTTCATGAGAGAAAGTGAGGTAGGACTGCTCAGTGTACATACACATGAGCGCCATGTTAGAAGGTGCAAAACATACAGAAATTCGTGCGCATTTAATGTTATTAGCGCTTTCAAACAATAGTTCCCAACTTTCAGGTGATTTAGCATGATGCCGTGAATCGGCCAACCCAAAACAACCGAAAATGTCCAAAACATTATTAAGCTTTGTATAAGCAGTTGCAAATTGAGTAAACCACATTCAATATATACATGACATTCATATTTTTAGTAATTCAAATTTAAGGATCTTAGACGATATCGTCTTACTCATACAACATGTATAATTTTCTCATAGCGTTTGCTTTGGGGAACAGTGTTTGTTCGCCTGTTAGGCAGCACGTTACTACTCAATCTTGCCGTGGATCGGCTAGGATGGTTTCTAACACCAGAAACCGCCAAATTACCTCTATACAGTGCCTCAGGCAGTGTGGTTCCCTCATGATTTATTAGGTGGTCATGGCAATATATTAACGGGTTTATTTTCCTAAATGGATTGCCAATTCTTCCCCGCTGTTTAGGCCCTTTGGAATTTTGGTTTGCAGGTCAATAATATACCTGGACTCCAAGCGTCTGAGTTTAAGTAACCTGTTGCCGCCCCTTTCATGATCCACAATCTGGTCCAACCCAAAGTATTGTAAAGCATCCCTATCACTTCGATGTTTAATCGCAAAGTGTTTAGCCACAGGTGATGTCATATCCCTGTTTGCTATCGCACGCATGTGCTCAAGGATCCTCAATTTTACGCTCTTGATGGTGCTTCCTATATAACTAAGCTTACAGGGGCATAACAAACAATACACTACATATGGTGTTTGGCAGGTAATGAATGAGCGTATTGGTTTACGATCTTTCAGGCCAGGAATTTCATAGCCTAAGACTCCTTTGCTGTGCGCACAAGCCTTGCATTTACCGCAAGGAAAAAAGCCTTTCATGTCTGCCACAGTGTTGGTTCTCATTTTTGGTGCATCTAGATGGCTATGTACTAAGAGGTCCTTTAGGGATTTAGTTCTCTTAAAGGTTACTTGGGGACTAATCGGGATGTCCATCCCGATAATGGGGTCTGTTTTCAGAATATGCCAGTTTCTACGTAAAGTTCCCTTTAGAAAGTTGGCATCTTTTGAAAAAGTTGTTATTAGATGGAATTTTCCGTCATCGTTTTTCTTGATGTTCTGTTTCAACAACTCACTTCTTGGAATCTTGGTCACTTTGTTTAAAGTTTGATTCAGGAGGGTTGAACTATATCCTCTGATTTTAAACCTAGCAAAGCTATTTTACGCTGCATTTTGGAAGTCCTCCTCACGTGAGCAGTTGCGTTTGAGGTGCAAGAGCTCCCCGTAGGGGATACTTCGTTTTAGGTTTTCCGGATGCCCACTATCCGCATGTAAGATGCTGTTTCCAGCAGTTGGCTTGCGGTACAGAGAAGTGGTCACTTGATTATTGACAATTTCTACCCTGAGGTCGAGGTAGCTCACTGCCACTGCGCTTACCTCGCCGGTGAACTGTAGGTTGACATTATTATTGTTCAGATGGGTGATATAGTCTTTGGCACTTTGTATCGACCCTCTCCATACAAGGAAGAGGTCATCTATGTATCTGTGCCACTTAACCACATTCTCCGTCCACAACCGGTTTCCCTCAGACCAGGCCACTGCTCCACCCACCAGCCCACGAATAAATTCGCGTAGCTGGGGGCGAAGCAGGTGCCCATCGCGGTTCCAGAGGTTTGTCTAAATAACTCCCCCTGAAAAAGAAAGATGTTATTTGTTAAACAAAATTCAGTTAGCTCCATAAGCATAGTGCTGTGTCCTGCAAACTTTAAGGGTCTTTTGGTCATAAAATATTCGATTGCCTTGAGGCCCTGCGAGTGCTCAATGCACGTGTATAGGCTGGTGATGTCCATTACAATCAGGACATAAGTAGGGTCCCAGACCAAGTCTTGTAGTTGTACAATAAAATCCTTCGTGTCCCTGATGTATGAAGACAAGTTCAAGACTGCTTGAAATAGAAAGTGATCAATGAAGATCGACAAGTTCTCTGTAAGGCTGCCCATTGAAGATACTATTGGGCGGCCCGGCGGTGCCCTGAGATCTTTGTGGATCTTCGGTAGGTGATAAAATGTCGGGATAGTGGGATGATTTGATCGTAGGAACAGATGTTCCTCTGTGTTGAGCATATCCTTATTGTGCCATTTCTGAATCAGTTTGTCATATTCCAAAACACTATCCTGATATTTTTTCATGGTTGTTGGTTCATAGTGTTGTCGATTCAGTAGCTGTCGTTTTGCTTCCCCGACATAAAAGTCCTTTGCCATTATAACAACGTTTCCGCCTTTGTCAGATGGTTTATAAATTACTGAGGTGTCAGCTTGAAGGTTCCTCAGTGCCTCTCTTTGTCCCAAGGTTAACGGGTTAGACATTGCATTACCCTCACTTTTCCTCGATGTTCGGAATTTTATCAAATTCCTCATCACAGTTTCGGAGAAGGTGTCAATGGCATCCTGTGCCATTTGTGGGAGGAATTGAGAGATTGGTTTAAAAGGACTACAGGGAGCCTCTTGGTCGATGCCCACCCGTCTACTTCTTTGTGTGAGACTCTGGTCATCGAGATCAGTTCTTGGAGTTTCCGATCTCATTTCTTCCAAGATTTCGAGGGTTTCCAAATCACCTAGTTGGATGATGTCGGTGTCTTTGATTTTATTTTGTAGACACCTGGTTTCATGTACCGTTGGTTTTGTTTTAAAGTACCTATGCAATTTTAGTTTCCTCGTGAACTTGAAGAGGTCGATTCTGGTTTGAGTGAATTCAAGATTGTGTAGAGGACAGAAGGAGAGACCTAGTTTTAACACAGATTCTTCATCCTTGGTTAATTTTTTAGGACTGAGATTTACAATGGTTAATGTATCCACTGCATCTACCGTGTTCCCCCCTTCTTGGCTTTCCCTGTTCTCGTTTGGTTGTCGCCTCCGCCTCTTCCTCGTCCTCTTCCGGCCACCCCTCCTCGTTTTCCTGTGTCCTGTTCCGGGGGCTTGACTTTTCCCCCCCTGAGCCATGCTTGTCGGATTAAGTCGAATTCCTTGTGAAAAGGAGTTTTCCTTGTTGGTTTTGAGGGACCTGCTGCATCCTCCTCCTCAGATCCTGTGATCTCCGATTGCGAGGTTTCTATTGTCACAGTTGCTTGGCCGGGATTTTGTCTTTTCCAAATTAGTTCTTTCTGGGGGCCGTCGAACATTTTGGCGAAGGTTAGAACTCTGCCCATAGAGTAGTCCCTCTCATCCCTGTCGAATTTCTCTTCCTTTCTTTGTCTGATCTTAGTTTCATATCTGACTAGTCTCTTTTTCATTTCCATCATTAATTCTTGATGTTGGCTGTTGTCTGGTAGATTTTCCAGTTCCTCCTCAAGTTTTTTTAGCTCATCCAACACTTTTGCCCGGTCACTCCAAGCAAATTTCACCAGTAGTTGTAGACTTCCCTTGCAGAACTGAGCAGTGTGTATATGCCATTCTTCAAGGAGCTGGGGGGTCAGGATTTTCGTAGGCTGGGATGGTGTATACTCGCAAGCCTTGTGGGACTCTCTCTACTTTGATGTAGTTCTCCAGAGAGGTTGCCTCCCACCACTTGCGCGTTTCCATTTCAAAAAGTCTTTCCAGCTTAGAATATTTTTGTACCAGGGGATCCGCACTTTTGGCATCGTTGGTCGTGATAGTGCGTGCCGGTCCACCCGTTTTCTTATTGAACATGCCCGCGGCCGCCTCTTCGCGTGCTGCATCACTAAACAGAAGTTCTTCTTCGTGTGGAGTACCGGTCCCGGTCTCCGTATGGAAGTTGAACTGACAACACCCCTCACCACGCCCTAGCCATCCGCTGCACACCGTCAAGACAAAGATTATTGAGGAATGAACAAACGGCTTACCCGGATTTACTAGGCGGGAGCCGCTATGTGCTTTTCTCTCGTCTTGGCTGGTAGTCCGGTCTCTTTGTGTTCACGGAAATTTCCGGAATTTCAGCAGGGATATCCAGATATATCCTCAAGGTTCGGGCGGTGCCTCCGTCAAAAATCCATTCACGCTCCTCTGTACCAAAATGACGGGGCACTAGGGTGGGTGCCGCAGACACGGTTGGTACGCCATGTATCAATACCACTTCGAGCCTCCTCCCCCAGCCGGGAAAGAAGACACAGCACTCGCGGGGTGTTTATTTGTCAGTTGCTTCCTTTATTGCAAGTGCTCCTCACAGACGCGTTTCGGGGCAAGCCCTTTATCAATGTGTCAACACGAGTGTTGCACAGGAGCCATTTTTAAAGTGCAGAGTGCGTTTTTTCATGAGAGAAAGTGAGGTAGGACTGCTCAGTGTACATACACATGAGCGCCATGTTGGAAGGTATATATATATATATAAATATATATATATATTATTCCTGGTCGCGCAGGTGCGCATTTGCTCAAACACATATTCACGGCTGCCCCTGGCCGTGCAGCAGAGCACCGTCACCGGCTGCAGTAATCTACTGACATACAGCGCGGAGAAGCCGATCCTTTGCACGATGCAAGGTTGGAAGGGCGCAACGTTTCTACAGACAATAACTGCCCTGGATTTCGATATTTCTCCCCGTACTTAAGGGAATACAGACTATGGCATAATGGTTCAACATACCAGGTGACCTACTCAAGGTTAACACTGATACTCTCACTGTGGACTACGACGACCATCATCCTTGATGGTAATAGACGGTTAAGCCACGCCCACTCAGGGCGTTTCCCTCCCAATAAATTGAAGTTGGTAAGAGGAAGCTGAGAGCATTGCCTGTTATTTGAATGAAGCCCCATGAAGAAGAGGTGGCACGCCTCGAAACGCGTCGGGCACATGAGGAATGGGAAGGAGAAACGAGAGTTCCAGGGCATGAGAGGCATTGAAGCTGGATGGCCAGAAGCGCTGCGAGTGCCTGCTGGTCGCGCAGGTGCGCATTTGCTCAAACACATATTCACGGCTGCCCCTGGCCGTGCAGCATAGCACCGTCACCGGCTGCAGTAATCTACTGACATACAGCGCGGAGAAGCCGATCCTTTGCACGATGTAAGGTTGGAAGGGCGCAACGTTTCTACAGACAATAACTGCCCTGGATTTCAATATTTCTCCCCCTACTTAAGGGAATACAGACTATGGCATAATGGTTCAACATACCAGGTGACCTACTCAAGGTTAACACTGATACTCTCACTGTGGACTACGACGACCATCATCCTTGATGGTAATAGACGGTTAAGCCACGCCCACTCAGGGCATTTCCCTCCCAATAAATTGAAGTTGGTAAGAGGAAGCTGAGAGCATTGCCTGTTATTTGAATGAAGCCCCATGAAGAAGAGGCGGCACGCCTCGAAACGCGTCGGGCACATGAGGAATGGAAAGGAGAAACGAGAGTTCCAGGGCATGAGAGGCATTGAAGCTGGATGGCCAGAAGCACTGCGAGTGCCTGCTGGTCGCGCAGGTGCGCATTTGCTCAAACACATATTCACGGCTGCCCCTGGCCGTGCAGCAGAGCACCGTCACGGGCTGCAGTAATCTACTGACATACAGCGCGGGGAAGCCGATCCTTTGCACGATGCAAGGTTGGAAGGGCGCAACGTTTCTACAGACAATAACTGCCCTGGTTTTCGATATTTCGCCCCCTACTTAAGGGAATACAGACTATGGCATAATGGTTCAACATACCAGGTGACCTACTCAAGGTTAACACTGATACTCTCACTGTGGACTACGACGACCATCATCCTTGATGGTAATAGACGGTTAAGCCACGCCCACTCAGGGCATTTCCCTCCCAATAAATTGAAGTTGGTAAGAGGAAGCTGAGAGCATTGCCTGTTATTTGAATGAAGCCCCATGAAGAAGAGGCGGCACGCCTCGAAACGCGTCGGGCACATGAGGAATGGAAAGGAGAAACAAGAGTTCCAGGGCATGAGAGGCATTGAAGCTGGATGGCCAGAAGCGCTGCGAGTGCCTGCTGGTCGCGCAGGTGCGCATTTGCTCAAACACATATTCACGGCTGCCCCTGGCCGTGCAGCAGAGCACCGTCACCGGCTGCAGTAATCTACTGACATACAGCGCGGAGAAGCCGATCCTTTCCACGATGCAAGGTTGGAAGGGCGCAACGTTTCTACAGACAATAACTGCCCTGGATTTCGATATTTCTCTCCCTACTTAAGGGAATACAGACTATGGCATAATGGTTCAACATACCAGGTGACCTACTCAAGGTTAACACTGATACTCTCACTGTGGACTACGATGACCATCATCCTTGATGGTCATAGACGGTTAAGCCACGCCCACTCAGGGCGTTTCCCTCCCAATAAATTGAAGTTGGTAAGAGGAAGCTGAGAGCATTGCCTGTTATTTGAATGAAGCCCCATGAAGAAGAGGCGGCACGCCTCGAAACGCGTCGGGCACATGAGGAATGGAAAGGAGAAACGAGAGTTCCAGGGCATGAGAGGCATTGAAGCTGGATGGCCAGAAGCGCTGCGAGTGCCTGCTGGTCGCGCAGGTGCACATTTGCTCAAACACATATTCAAGGCTGCCCCTGGCCGTGCAGCAGAGCACCGTCACCGGCTGCAGTAATCTACTGACATACAGCGCGGAGAAGCCGATCCTTTGCACGATGCAAGGTTGGAAGGGCGCAACGTTTCTACAGACAATAACTGCCCTGGATTTCGATATTTCTCCCCCTACTTAAGGGAATACAGACTATGGCATAATGGTTCAACATACCAGGTGACCTACTCAAGGTTAACACTGATACTCTCACTGTGGACTACGACGACCATCATCCTTGATGGTAATAGACGGTTAAGCCACGCCCACTCAGGGCGTTTCCCTCCCAATAAATTGAAGTTGGTAAGAGGAAGCTGAGAGCATTGCCTGTTATTTGAATGAATCCCCATGAAGAAGAGGCGGCACGCCTCGAAACGCGTCGGGCACATGAGGAATGGAAAGGAGAAACGAGAGTTCCAGGGCATGAGAGGCATTGAAGCTGGATGGCCAGAAGCGCTGCGAGTGCCTGCTGGTCGCGCAGGTGCGCATTTGCTCAAACACATATTCACGGCTGCCCCTGGCCGTGCAGCAGAGCACAGTCACCCGCTGCAGTAATCTACTGACATACAGCGCGGAGAAGCCGATCCTTTGCACGATGCAAGGTTGGAAGGGCGCAACGTTTCTACAGACAATAACTGCCCTGGATTTCGATATTTCTCCCCCTACTTAAGGGAATACAGACTATGGCATAATGGTTCAACATACCAGGTGACCTACTCAAGGTTAACACTGATACTCTCACTGTGGACTACGACGACCATCATCCTTGATGGTAATAGACGGTTAAGCCACGCCCACTCAGGGCGTTTCCCTCCCAATAAATTGAAGTTGGTAAGAGGAAGCTGAGAGCATTGCCTGTTATTTGAATGAATCCCCATGAAGAAGAGGCGGCACGCCTCGAAACGCGTCGGGCACATGAGGAATGGAAAGGAGAAACGAGAGTTCCAGGGCATGAGAGGCATTGAAGCTGGATGGCCAGAAGCGCTGCGAGTGCCTGCTGGTCGCGCAGGTGCGCATTTGCTCAAACACATATTCACGGCTGCCCCTGGCCGTGCAGCAGAGCACCGTCACCCGCTGCAGTAATCTACTGACATACAGCGCGGGGAAGCCGATCCTTTGCACGATGCAAGGTTGGAAGGGCGCAACGTTTCTACCGACAATAACTGACCTGGATTTCGATATTTCTCCCCCTACTTAAGGGAATACAGACTATGGCATAATGGTTCAACATACCAGGTGACCTACTCAAGGTTAACACTGATACTCTCACTGTGGACTACGACGACCATCATCCTTGATGGTAATAGACAGTTAAGCCACGCCCACTCAGGGCGTTTCCCTCCCAATAAATTGAAGTTGGTAAGAGGAAGCTGAGAGCATTGCCTGTTATTTGAATGAAGCCCCATGAAGAAGAGGCGGCACGCCTCGAAATGCGCCGGGCACATGAGGAATGGAAAGGAGAAACAAGAGTTCCAGGGCATGAGAGGCATTGAAGCTGGATGGCCAGAAGCGCTGCGAGTGCCTGCTGGTCGCGCAGGTGCGCATTTGCTCAAACACATATTCACGGCTGCCCCTGGCCGTGCAGCAGAGCACCGTCACCGGCTGCAGTAATCTACTGACATCCAGCGCGGAGAAGCCGATCCTTTGCACGATGCAAGGTTGGAAGGGCGCAACGTTTCTACAGACAATAACTGCACTGGATTTCGATATTTCTCCCCCTACTTAAGGGAATACAGACTATGGCATAATGGTTCAACATACCAGGTGACCTACTCAAGGTTAACACTGATACTCTCACTGTGGACTACGACGACCATCATCCTTGATGGTAATAGACGGTTAAGCCACGCCCACTCAGGGCGTTTCCCTCCCAATAAATTGAAGTTGGTAAGAGGAAGCTGAGAGCATTGCCTGTTATTTGAATGAAGCCCCATGAAGAAGAGGCGGCACGCCTCGAAACGCGTCGGGCACATGAGGAATGGAAAGGAGAAACGAGAGTTCCAGGGCATGAGAGGCATTGAAGCTGGATGGCCAGAAGCTCTGCGAGTGCCTGCTGGTCGCGCAGGTGCGCATTTGCTCAAACACATATTCACGGCTGCCCCTGGCCGTGCAGCAGAGCACCGTCACCGGCTGCAGTAATCTACTGACATACAGCGCAGAGAAGCCGATCCTTTGCACGATGCATGGTTGAAAGGGCGCAACGTTTCTACAGACAATAACTGCCCTGGATTTCGATATTTCTCCCCCTACTTAAGGGAATACAGACTATGGCATAATGGTTCAACATACCAGGTGACCTACTCAAGGTTAACACTGATACTCTCACTGTGGACTACGACGACCATCATCCTTGATGGTAATAGACGGTTAAGCCACGCCCACTCAGGGCGTTTCCCTCCCAATAAATTGAAGTTGGTAAGAGGAAGCTGAGAGCATTGCCTGTTATTTGAATGAATCCCCATGAAGAAGAGGCGGCACGCCTCGAAACGCGTCGGGCACATGAGGAATGGAAAGGAGAAACGAGAGTTCCAGGGCATGAGAGGCATTGAAGCTGGATGGCCAGAAGCGCTGCGAGTGCCTGCTGGTCGCGCAGGTGCGCATTTGCTCAAACACATATTCACGGCTGCCCCTGGCCGTGCAGCAGAGCACCGTCACCCGCTGCAGTAATCTACTGACATACAGCGCGGAGAAGCCGATCCTTTGCACGATGCAAGGTTGGAAGGGCGCAACGTTTCTACAGACAATAACTGCCCTGGATTTCGATATTTCTCCCCCTACTTAAGGGAATACAGACTATGGCATAATGGTTCAACATACCAGGTGACCTACTCAAGGTTAACACTGATACTCTCACTGTGGACTACGACGACCATCATCCTTGATGGTAATAGACGGTTAAGCCACGCCCACTCAGGGCGTTTCCCTCCCAATAAATTGAAGTTGGTAAGAGGAAGCTGAGAGCATTGCCTGTTATTTGAATGAATCCCCATGAAGAAGAGGCGGCACGCCTCGAAACGCGTCGGGCACATGAGGAATGGAAAGGAGAAACGAGAGTTCCAGGGCATGAGAGGCATTGAAGCTGGATGGCCAGAAGCGCTGCGAGTGCCTGCTGGTCGCGCAGGTGCGCATTTGCTCAAACACATATTCACGGCTGCCCCTGGCCGTGCAGCAGAGCACCGTCACCCGCTGCAGTAATCTACTGACATACAGCGCGGAGAAGCCGATCCTTTGCACGATGCAAGGTTGGAAGGGCGCAACGTTTCTACAGACAATAACTGCCCTGGATTTCGATATTTCTCCCGGTACTTAAGGGAATACAGACTATGGCATAATGGTTCAACATACCAGGTGACCTACTCAAGGTTAACACTGATACTCTCACTGTGGACTACGACGACCATCATCCTTGATGGTAATAGACGGTTAAGCCACGCCCACTCAGGGCGTTTCCCTCCCAATAAATTGAAGTTGGTAAGAGGAAGCTGAGAGCATTGCCTGTTATTTGAATGAATCCCCATGAAGAAGAGGCGGCACGCCTCGAAACGCGTCGGGCACATGAGGAATGGAAAGGAGAAACGAGAGTTCCAGGGCATGAGAGGCATTGAAGCTGGATGGCCAGAAGCGCTGCGAGTGCCTGCTGGTCGCGCAGGTGCGCATTTGCTCAAACACATATTCACGGCTGCCCCTGGCCGTGCAGCAGAGCACCGTCACCCGCTGCAGTAATCTACTGACATACAGCGCGGAGAAGCCGATCCTTTGCACGATGCAAGGTTGGAAGGGCGCAACGTTTCTACAGACAATAACTGCCCTGGATTTCGATATTTCTCCCCCTACTTAAGGGAATACAGACTATGGCATAATGGTTCAACATACCAGGTGACCTACTCAAGGTTAACACTGATACTCTCACTGTGGACTACGACGACCATCATCCTTGATGGTAATAGACGGTTAAGCCACGCCCACTCAGGGCGTTTCCCTCCCAATAAATTGAAGTTGGTAAGAGGAAGCTGAGAGCATTGCCTGTTATTTGAATGAATCCCCATGAAGAAGAGGCGGCACGCCTCGAAACGCGTCGGGCACATGAGGAATGGAAAGGAGAAACGAGAGTTCCAGGGCATGAGAGGCATTGAAGCTGGATGGCCAGAAGCGCTGCGAGTGCCTGCTGGTCGCGCAGGTGCGCATTTGCTCAAACACATATTCACGGCTGCCCCTGGCCGTGCAGCAGAGCACCGTCACCCGCTGCAGTAATCTACTGACATACAGCGCGGAGAAGCCGATCCTTTGCACGATGCAAGGTTGGAAGGGCGCAACGTTTCTACAGACAATAACTGCCCTGGATTTCGATATTTCTCCCGGTACTTAAGGGAATACAGACTATGGCATAATGGTTCAACATACCAGGTGACCTACTCAAGGTTAACACTGATACTCTCACTGTGGACTACGACGACCATCATCCTTGATGGTAATAGACGGTTAAGCCACGCCCACTCAGGGCGTTTCCCTCCCAATAAATTGAAGTTGGTAAGAGGAAGCTGAGAGCATTGCCTGTTATTTGAATGAAGCCCCATGAAGAAGAGGCGGCACGCCTCGAAACGCGTCGGGCACATGAGGAATGGAAAGGAGAAACGAGAGTTCCAGGGCATGAGAGGCATTGAAGCTGGATGGCCAGAAGCGCTGCGAGTGCCTGCTGGTCGCGCAGGTGCACATTTGCTCAAACACATATGCACGGCTGCCCCTGGCCGTGCAGCAGAGCACCGTCACCGGCTGCAGTAATCTACTGACATACAGCGCGGAGAAGCCGATCCTTTGCACGATGCAAGGTTGGAAGGGCGCAACGTTTCTACAGACAATAACTGCCCTGGATTTCGATATTTCTCCCCCTACTTAAGGGAATACAGACTATGGCATAATGGTTCAACATACCAGGTGACCTACTCAAGGTTAACACTGATACTCTCACTGTGGACTACGACGACCTTCATCCTTGATGGTAATAGACGGTTAAGCCACGCCCAATCAGGGCGTTTCCCTCCCAATAAATTGAAGTTGGTAAGAGGAAGCTGAGAGCATTGCCTGTTATTTGAATGAAGCCCCATGAAGAAGAGGCGGCACGCCTCGAAACGCGTCGGGCACATGAGGAATGGAAAGGAGAAACGAGAGTTCCAGGGCATGAGAGGCATTGAAGCAGGATGGCCAGAAGCGCTGCGAGTGCCTGCTGGTCGCGCAGGTGCGCATTTGCTCAAACACATATTCACGGCTGCCCCTGGCCATGCGCAGAGCACCGTCACCCGCTGCAGTAATCTACTGACATACAGCGCGGAGAAGCCGATCCTTTGCACGATGCAAGGTTGGAAGGGCGCAACGTTTCTACAGACAATAACTGCCCTGGATTTCGATATTTCTCCCCCTACTTAAGGGAATACAGACTATGGCATAATGGTTCAACATACCAGGTGACCTACTCAAGGTTAACACTGATACTCTCACTGTGGACTACGACGACCATCATCCTTGATGGTAATAGACGGTTAAGCCACGCCCACTCAGGGCGTTTCCCTCCCAATAAATTGAAGTTGGTAAGAGGAAGCTGAGAGCATTGCCTGTTATTTGAATGAAGCCCCATGAAGAAGAGGCAGCATGCCTAGAAACGCGTCGGGCACATGAGGAATGGAAAGGAGAAACGAGAGTTCCAGGGCATGAGAGGCATTGAAGCTGGATGGCCAGAAGCGCTGCGAGTGCCTGCTGGTCGCGCAGGTGCGTATTTGCTCAGCACACGCCTACTGTTGGGACTTGAATAAATAAAAAAGCCCAGAATACATCGCTGCACGAACGAGTCTCGCTGATGGCAGCCTCTGATGACGGGAGTGATTCCCAGAAACGCGTCGGGCATTTTAATGATTTGCGAAGTGGGGAGACACGCTGAATGAGAAGCTGGGAAAGGCGGAGACCTGTCGTGTGCCTCCTAAATGCTAAAGGGCAATTTGGTGAATAATCTACAGCACGGCAGCCTAGTTGTGGGGAGAGCACCATCAACTGCTGCAACAAGAAACGTCTGACAGCAGTTTGAGGCCGGCGCTTCCAAACTGGTTGGAGGTGTGGCACAGGAATTCTCGATGAAACTCACAGCGCATCGAACCACAACGCAGCCTACTATAGGTTTATATGTGCCTCAATGGTCAGTGACTCTTGTCTTTACTTAAAAGAGAACACTTATAGTGCAGCGTAAAGGACTACAAATCCCAGCTAAACCCAGTATGACGGCGCACTCAGCACACGCCTACTGTTGGGACTTGAATAAATAAAAAAGCCCAGAATACATCGCTGCACGAACGAGTCTCGCTGATGGCCGCCCCTGATGACGGGAGTGATTCCCAGAAACGCGTCGGGCATTTTAATGATTTGCGAAGTGGGGAGACACGCTGAATGAGAAGCCGGGAAAGGCGGAGACCTGTTGTGCGCCTCCTAAATGCTAAAGGGCAATTTGGTGAATAATCTACAGCACGGCAGCCTAGTCGTGGGGAGAGCACCATCAACTGCTGCAACAAGAAACGTCTGACAGCAGTTTGAGGCCGGCGCTTCCAAACTGGTTGGAGGTGTGGCACAGGAATCCTCGATGAAAATCACAGCGCATCGAACCACAACGCATCCTACTATAGGTTTATATGTGCCTCAATGGTCAGTGACTCTTGTCTTTACTTAAAAGAGAACACTTATAGTGCAGCGTAAAGGACTACAAATCCCAGCTAAACCCAGTATGACGGCGCACTCAGCACACGCCTACTGTTGGGACTTGAATAAATAAAAAAGCCCAGAATACATCGCTGCACGAACGAGTCTCGCTGATGGCAGCCCCTGATGACAGGAGTGATTCCCAGAAACGCGTCGGGCATTTTAATGATTTGCGAAGTGGGGAGACACGCTGAATGAGAAGCCGGGAAAGGCTGAGACCTGTCGTGTGCCTCCTAAATGCTAAAGGGCAATTTGGTGAATAATATATATATATATATATATATATATATATATTTATAAATACCCTTCCAGGCATAGAGTGACGAATAAATTATGCAAAATAGAAGCAGAGAACTCTGGGTACTTCTCAAGTTGAGGTGGAAAGCAGTTCCGGTATAGAGCACGCTCAACACCAGTGACACTCTAGATCTGTTCACCTCAAATGTCTGCTTTTCTATCAAAGTTTTTAAGCATAGGATTAGCACAGTGCTATCCACACTTAGATAGAAATGGACAAAGCCTTTTGCCATTTATACAGCAAAGTCTTTAAGAATAGGATTAGCACAGCGATTGAAGTCCCCTTTGATGCTGAAGATCTTTGGGGACAAATAACCCCAAAATAAGAGGTAACCCCTCATGTTACCTCTTATAAGTCGCACACAGTGGGATTGCTGAGAGCTGGTGGGAGGTCCAGCACCCTTTCTCAAACACGCCTCCTGGTGCACTACTGGTTGGGGGGGCATCCTTGGATGCTGAGGGCCTTAGGGGCCAAGAACCCCTCCTGTTACCTTCACTAAGTCCCACATAGCGGGATTACTGTGAGTTCATGGAAGGACCTGTCCCTGTTCTCCACTAGTTAGGAAACAGAACTTTTTTTTAAAAACGTATAAATTCACTGGAAAAAAACAAAGGTTATAGGGACGTTAGGCTTAGATTTCACTCATAAAAAGTCATAGAAATTCAGCAGTTATAGTTACCTGAGCTAACTATAACTTATGCCCCTGGAATGCACTGCTTATGACCTCACATATTACATCCCTCATGACATGGTCAGTGACAACATCCCCTGAACCACTGATACACCCATCCACCCACTCATACACTCACTCGCACACCCACGGAACCCTTCAGATACCTATTCACATATCCATACAACTTGTCACACACCAACTCGCTCATCCATGCAAACACTCACATACCCACCCATTCACTCATACAGCTACTTATACAACCACTTACTATGCCATACAACTTACACAGCCATACAATCACCCATATAGCTACTCACACACTCACCTAATCAATCATACAATCATTCAGGCAGTCAGTCACTCACCCATACTGCATCTCAACATATCTATTGACACACCCATACAACTACTCGAACACACACAACCACTTACATACCCATTCACTCATCTCTACAGGCACTCAGATGACCACTCACTTCCCCATACAGCCACTCACCGACACCTGCTAAGTTAACTAAACACCTAACAGCCACTCACTCACCCATACAGACTCTCACTCAACTATGCAGCCACTCATACAGCCACTAAATCACCCATACAGCCACTCACACACCCACTTACACTCCAATACATCTACTAACACACCCATTCAGCCACTCACACACTGATACAAACAGTCAGACAGCCATTCAGATGATATGTTAGAAATGTGAGAAGGTGGCTTGGTATATGCTGTCCACTAATTAAAGTGGACACTCTGTACCAGAGGTCAAAGATAACCTTATTGAAAGCTATCCTAGTGGTAGCAATGGAAAGCAGACTTCAGGTTTAAACTTGAAGGAATGTAAAGCAGCTTGTTTTTCCAGAATATCACCCCCTGAATGACTAAATGAAGGAGAACCACAAAGTAGTTATATAAAAATATATATTTATTAATATATCACTCTCTACTATCCTCTACACAAGGATAGAACACAAAGCACACAATACGGGATCATCAGAACAGTTATAAGTAGCACAATACACAGCGGGCTCCAGGGGGAGACCGAAACATATACTAAAATAGTGGTATAACAATAATGACTGAATAGGCACAGTGCCTAGTGCACATAGAATCGCTGGGACCCCAAGGAACCACCCAAGGTGATGACACAGGAGACCCACAGAAGACGGGTGCAGTGAGGAAACACGACGTGTGCTCCCTACAACTCTATGGGAAAGTCGCGGTTGGAAAGTTACATTTTAAGGACCCTTCTAGGAGGACTTTGACCAACCCTTTGGAACTTAAGAGTTTAAAGAGCCACCCCACCCATGGAGACCATAGTATTGGAGTTACCTATCCCAGGGAAGCCGGGTGCATAGTTCTGTAGTGGCGTCAGAAACTCTTGTCATTCTCTATGGAAGCTGATGAAGAAGTACTGCTGAATTGAAGGTGAAAAGGGTCAACAGGAATCCAAGCCTGGATTCTGGATGGAAGGAACCTGAAAGCAGAGGGAACAGAGTCTGGGTCACTTCAGAGTGACCAGGAGCTCAGTAGACAAATGCCCACCGATGTTGGTTGCTTGAGGTGCGAAGAAGGGATGCTTGACTCTGCAGCCACGAGGTCCTGAAGGTGTGGAGGATGACCAGGAGCCAGAGGTGAGCTGTCCCACGAAGGATGTCGAGTGCTGAGGGGTCAGTGTCCGGCGGGAGCACCAACAAGCCTTGGCAACAGCAACCCACGCAGGAAGGACAAACAGGTTACGGTGTGGACCAGCAAGGTCAAGTAATGGAGAATCAGGGCACATCTGGACCAACCAGGAAAGCCCAAGAATAATCAAGATGATCCTCAGGGGGACCCACAGGCCAAAGGACCAGGAGTCGCCAGGGGACCTCAAGCAAGATTGCAAAGTGCCAGCCCATGGAACACACGGTGCGAGGAGGCTGGAGTTCTTTGATGCAAATACTGCTCAGGGTCTGGACTACACAGAGTCCAATGTATAAGCTCAGGAATCGCCAACAAGCATATGCACTTGCAAATGGACGTGCTGCACAGGGTTCGGGTTTCGCAGCCCCCACGAGGGATTCTGGCCTCCCACTTGGTGAGATGGCCGATTGACCTCAGGGACCTTCAGGAACCCAACTCCTGTATTGCTGAAAGCTTCAGAGTCCGCAGGAGCTCAGGAGCAGCAGACCGGTCAGTTGCGCTTTAGGTGCCTGCAAAGTAGGGGAATGACACCTTCACTCCAAGGGAGATTCTTCTTTTGTCTTAAGTGCCCCACAGGTCCTGCACAGAGCCTGTATGGAGTCACGGCACAAACTAAGCTTCAGATGGAAAGGGGGGCAAAGTCAAGCCGAGTCGAGGGCCAGCGAAGTCCAAGGTGTCCAGATGGTCGAAGGTCAATGGTTTCTTCTTGCAGAATCTTGTCCACATAAAATCTAATGTCCTGTAGCCAGATAACCCATTTTATACCCATTGGAAAGGCTTTAACAGATTCAGGGGACCCTCTTAGGGGAGGGGCAGGACAGAGGGGTGGCTACACCCATGTCCTTTGTCCAGTTTCACGCCAGAGCAGGAGCCAATGACTCCCAGAACTGGTTTGAGCTGGACTATGCACAGGGATACCAAATGTGTGGCCACTGCAGACTTTCAGGCACTCAGAGTGCACCCACCCAGCCCCAATACACTAAACCTTGTCTGGCAGGTGGTCACACCTCCCTGTGACTGGATGCCTATTGTGCTGCCATTCTCTGCTCGAGCGTGGCTCAGCAGCAGGAGGGAAGAAATGTGTCTCTTGATGGCAGCATCCATTTTGTGCTGTCCGGGTCGAGAAGACTGGTACTGGGTAGACCGTTGACCCCACGAAGCTCGCTTCCGAAGGGTGGAATCATAGTATGATTCCAAAGTATCTTATACCAAACACAATATGTTTCTATGCAGCTGTTTTCGAGATAGCATTTACCGCGAGGTTATAATACACCTCTACATATATGTCCGGCTGAGTCATAGACAACCTGGGAGAATGGTCTCCGAAGGCTGCAGAGGGGCTCTGCTCATGCAGGGGCACTCTCTCACATAAAACCCAGCACCCTGCCTTAAGGATTGATAAGGCCTGCTATAGAGGTGACCGTGGCATCCTGATGCTTGTTGCTAGGAGCCTTAGAATACTCTGTATTAGGATTCAGAATGTTATGTTTAGAGTAAGGGCAGTTGGAGTTTGTGCAGTGTACTAATGACAGCTCACCTGTGGATGGGATACTTAATCTGGAATAAATACCCTTTTCACTTTATATTTTGTTTGGACTCTTTTACACTTGGTGACAGAGGATGGGATACAGATGAAAGGATCTCAACACCATACTATTTCTCGAATTTCTTTTTTCGAACTGTGAGGATTCAATTTGAAAGGTACTGTCTTGTTTTAAACCTTTCTTTTCTATTAAGATTAAAGCCCTTTTATTCTTGAAGAAAGCGGAGTTTCAAATCTATAGACTTTTACCCAAGATGTGTGCAATGTAAATTGTTAAATTTCTCCGGATAATGGAGTTTTAATGTTGAAATTACTTAATTAGGAGAGATACGACTCTACAGGCTTGTATTGCTTTGAGCATTCTTGGGGATTGTATTTTATGCTTTTGGAAAAGTCTTTGAAAAGAGGATCATCGTGAAACGGTGCAAGGGCGCTTAAGCATTTTTTAAAACTTACCGCGCTCTCTACGCTCGAGGATCCCTCGTTCCTTTCAGACATCAGCTACAACTGAGTTTTCCTGTCTGGACGTTCGCAACAGGAAAGTGTCAGCTGAGACAGTATGTTCCATCAGGACGTCCACATCAAAAAAAGCATTGTGGGTAATTTTCAATACATCTTCGCGATGACAACAAGACGCTTGATGACGTCATGGCGCTAACGTGTCAGCCATTTTGAATCCGATGTGCACTTCACTTTACTTCTTTTCGTCGGTGTGTTTTTGGGGATAGAAGATTACGATTACAACTGCAATTGCATTTGTTTTACAACTACGTGGTTGGACATTCGTGTAACCCGGTTTTTCCTCAACAAAGAAGTTTAAAGGTACGTTTTGAGTCAGTACTGCATCACGGACTGAGGAACCGGGAACTGTCAACACTACTTCATTTTTTCATTGCGTGACAACTGTGACACGCACACTAAGGTGTATTTTCAAAGCGAATGGACAAATTAACCACACTTAATGTCTCTTTAAATCAGACAATGATTATTTAAACAGTTACTAGTATACTATAACGAGTGTGAAGCTGTGACAAAACTATTACCTTACAATACTGTCCATTTCTTATATGTTTATGATGTTTAATTTTGTGTAGTAGTAGTAGTATGAGCTTTATTCAATACATAAAATATCATAAAAGCATATACAGTTTAAAAAGTTTGAATATTGAAAAGTTTACAAAGTTTACAGCAAATAAAGTGCATCGTGCTTCATACTATACTTTACAGTGTAATTTACATGTTAAAATCCATTCGTTTAAGAAATACAAAAAGTAAAAGAGGTAATCCATTTCACAGGCTAAAAGTATTATGACAGAAACATGAAGGCTATTAGGCTACACATTGGTCACTCTAAGCCTAAGTCCAGTTCTCACTATTGGCCAAGCGTATCGAAGCTATTGGGATATGTCACCTTTTTTGCCAAGATCTTATTTCGTAACAACCATGCACAACCTAAAAACTTAGCTACTCCGCAAACCAATGTCAATGATGAAATATCAGTGCACAGGATGCGGAGTGCGGCACGGTGGTTCATTGGACCAATCAACTGACAGACTGGCTTGAGCCACTTGGCTCTAGCCGGTCTGTAGGCTGGACAGGCAAATAAAAGGTGTGCAATAGACTCATTATAGTAGGCGCAGCCTGGACAGGGCATAGGTGCTGAGTTTGGCCCTTTCCAGGAAGCTGTCACACTGTTGATGGGAAGAGTCCCTAATCTTAGCTTCACATACAGGGCTCTATCTCTAGGGACCTGTATGAAATCCAGGCAGGGTTCCAATCTACAGATGGATTTGTGTTAAAAAAAAAACCTTGGTAAGTTTCCCTATTTTGGGGTTCAAAAGCTCGTGTGACTGCACCCAATCCCAATAGGCACGCTTCAGATCCTGCTTTGTAGGAGGAACCTGGCTAACCCAGGCCTCCTTAAAACGTATGTCTGTTAAAAGCTGTCGGAGGTCAGTTATCCATTTGATCCTTCTCCCCGTGTCAGCTAATATCAATTCATCCAGGGCAGCCGCATAGTAGGACAGTTCAGCAGTCCTTCTTATGCATGCCCAGAAGAGGAGGGGACGCAATCGTACAATATCCTGAATGGAACGCCTTCCCATATCATAAAATAAAGGTTTCAAAGGGGCCGAGACAGGGAGGGAAATGAGATCTCTCATAAACTTATTCTCAGACTTGGCAAGCTCACTGTCACGGGTCCAACTGATAGAGCGCGCGAGGCCACCCGACCAATAGTTTTCGCCGTTTCCGGCTTCAGGGCCCATATACTTTTCAAATCACCATATACATCGATCGGGTGACTTCACGAGCTCTACCAAGTTGATGTGTGTGTGTTCCCTGCTACCAATTTTCGGTGCACCCGACTTACCATCCACCGATGCGGGTGCCTAATGACCACAATGAATCAGGGAGCTAGCTGTAAAAGAAAGGCAGCAAAATACAAACCCAACCAATAACATTCAAATACTGTTTAAATGACCACGGACAACTGGAAGTTTTAAAATGTTTATCTAAAGTTCATTATTTTCTTGCATGAGGTACAATAAAACAAGGCAATCAATAACCAAGATAACGTAAATTATATAGGCATAAAGAAATAATGACAGAGTAATCATCAAAGTACTAATAAAATGTAACGAGAAAAGATACTATGCAATTCAGTATTATCTGAACAGGGATAGCCTAAGTGTGGGTGACTATAGGAGAGCTTATAATGAATAACACGCTTCACTTAAGGTGAATGGGCCTTTGAACAATCTAGGCAATGAAGTTCTAGACCATATCAGGAAATGACACACTGCTATGCAAAATATAATTTCTAACAAATGAGAAGACATAGGAATAAACTTATGGAAAAATATAAATGACCTTCAATAGTTGCAGAAAGGCATGGAAAATATCACATATGCAATGTTGAACTTTATTAAAGCAAAAGTTAGAAATTCAGAAGGTGCAAGAATTTCAAGAGGTTCAGAGCAATATTTACCTAAAAAGGTGTGGAAACCAAACCCTGGCCACGGGTCAGTTAAGGACAGGAAACCCTCAAGGAAGGATTCCCCTCAAAGGACAGCAGGTGCAGAATGGACACCCAGGACAGGACAGGATACCCTCGGAATAGGAATCAGGACAGGACCCTCAGGACAGGACAGCAAACCCTCAGGACAGGACCCTCTTCAGGACAGGACCGGAACCCACAGTTCGGAAGCAACGCCTGCGCTCCACCCGTTCTGCAGCTATCGATCAAGACCCCGATTGGGTCAGCGAACTCCCAGCTAAGTGCTTTGCCAGCACTTTAAGGTTCAGTAGAACCTTAGCCTATGGTCAAATTCGGACAGAGTGCTTCGCAGCGCTCTGTATCTTCAGTCACCTATTGAGTGCGTTGGGTCAGTGACAGGTCAGCTAAACCAGACAAGTCGGACGGTTCACTAGGTGAACCCAGGGTAGATATACAGTTTGGGGACAGTGTACCACCCCCCAATGTTGCAAAGTGTCAGAATCCCTCAATTTCGATTGGTCCTAAGGTAGGATTTGGGTAACACACCAATCACAATACAAGATTTGAAGCCTTCATTAACATATTTGGGTACCACCTAGCAGGTTTGGGGTTCTCATGAGAACTGTGCAGAAATACGAGTGAAAATTAACATTGTAACACATGAGGAGCAACATTCGCCGTTCTCGTAGCGCAGAGGTGGCTTTCCCAGGCGCATCTTGACTGTGGCTGCCAGCTGGCTGAGTTCCACTGTCCAAAGTGGCCACCTTTCAATGCTCCCTGGTCATGCGCAGAAGAGACCGTCAATATGGCTCCCAATCAGTTTGGACCCCCATTCCCCGCGGTACATGAAAAGTAAGCGAAAACAAGTTAATACATAATAATGTCATTATGAAAATACATCATAGGGTTTGTACTTTTAACTCATCATCAAGAAATAAAACTATTGCATTAAATGTTAGCTACATTGACACAATCACAAGAGCAGTGGCACGAGCAGTACCACATGATAAGCACAGCTATGAATTACGCATGCGCATAACTTTCCCTCCACTTCTGCAGACGCGTCAGGACACGTGAGTGTGGCTGACGCATGCGCAGTAACTAAAATACAAGCGGCGGCCATATTAAAGGACACGGATTAAATTCATTAGAAATACACATAGGCAAGCTTCGGGAACTTTGCCTAAACAAAATAAATGTTAGTAAAACATACGCTTTGTTACCTTATTACACATAAACGAGGTTCTTGACTTCGGCAAGCCGCAAAATATGCGAAGCTTTGCTTCATCAATCCCCTCTTTGATGATATTTACTATCATCACAAATTATAATGGAACCAGATGCCAACTTTCTTTCATACTTTATAAAGTTCTATTTCTTCCAGCAACCGTTCTAACTTTTCTCTCTCAGTTTTAGCAGGGTGAGAAGTCTTCACCTTTTTGTATATCTGATCATTCACTTCCTCTAATTCAATCTCATCCACACTTCGTTTCACTCCTCTTGCATTTACCTCGTGCTTTTTGGTGCGCTTGCGGCATTTACAGCATAAGAAAATGGAAAGTATAATAAGACCTATAATACCAATTGGCATCAGAATTTTGAATAATAAGCTTTTACCTATGCTAGCAAGCCAATGACCTACATTTGAGAGACCATCTACCAGTCTCTTCCAAGCACTATCAACCTCGAGTGGTTTGAGTTCCTTTGCCAAATTAGTAATGTTTTTCACATATCTTTTGATCTGTACACTTTTATCCGGAATATAAGTGCAACAATGTTGCGCCTTCAACATCCGGCAGACTCCGCCCTCTTTCGCTAATAAGGTGTCAAGAGCAAGTCGATTTTGTAAAACCATTGATCTGATCGCAACCATTTCGGTATTGACCAGCAGAAATCCATGAGCTGTTTCAGTAGACAGCACATCTACTATAGTAGACAATTTGCAAATTCTGTGAGTGTTCAGAACCACTCCCACTCCAGGTATCAGTGCACTGAAAATACTACCCATAATTTCACCTATACTTTCTCTTTTACTACGCACTAAGCCATTAGTATCTTCATTGCTTCCAGCTTTTCCATTCACATGGTATATTTTCGGGAAGACAATGCCAAAGTAGCAGCTTCCATACCAGTGATCCGGCAATTTGAAATAAGCCTTGTCCCCACAAATATAATAAATTCCAGGAAACACAGGCTCTGACCCATTTTTGAAACCCCAACCTCCAATTACCTTGTAATTATGTTCGCATTCACTGGAACCAATGAAAACATTATTATAATAGCTAGTCTTCTCGCGGTGAAGACATAGCTTGCCTTTCTTTTCAAAATCCAGCAACAGAGCAGGACCCGCTCCACCAGATGAGGTGCCTTCCATGTTCTCTGCCCACTTTGGCTTTTTCTGACTTTCGTCATTAGCCTTCTTTTGAATTTTAATTCTCCTTTTCTCTGCCATGCTCAGGAACATCTTTTCCTGCTCACGCAAAGAACAAGTCAAGTTATCTCTGTGTGCGTCTGCTATGTCAATGTTACCTATAGTCAGAAAGTAGTCTCCCATATATCTTATGGTGTCAGTTTTGGTATGTACAGGATTCAAGTTCCCACGTATAGGAAGTTCAGAAAAGATCACGTCATTGTTAGAATAATAATACTGTAACGGTCCCCTTTTGTAAAATAAACTAGCTAAAATGCTACAGGAGATTCCATATGTCAATGGCAGGTGATGGTATGTCACGCCTTCAGCCACAGAAGTAGGTAGCTTCATGCAGACATAGCAATCTTCAATTTCCATAGTCTCTACATAGTGTATTAATAAGTTTGCGAAAACGTTTAAGTGTGTCTTGTTCTTAACTCCATGATAATGTAGTTCTCCCTCATCTGATGCTTCTAAGTTCTGTTTTGTTTGTCTCAAAGCTCTTTCATGTCGTGCTACACTCTGTGTTGTTAGCTCCTCATTGTCAGTATTTACAACTTCAGTAGGGACAATGTTAGTATCTTTACTTACAGCAAAGGGAATGAAAATTGTTAATCCTATCCAGATAACTATCAGTACTACTACACTACATATACACACCTTGCAACACGTCTTAAAACGGCTGCAACTAGGTCTACCATTCACCGTTGAATCAGACATTTTGGCTCAGAAGGAGTGTTCTCACCCCTCTTTTTGGCTTTTTACACAACTAGCTTACTTTGTGCAAATTCACGGTGGTTCGTCTTCCTCTTCAGCTGAGTACTCTGGGACGGGTTCTCCGTCGCTCACGTCAGTTATATCAAGATCTTCAAGCTCCTCCAAAACCAGTGTCCATTCAGGAGACTTGTACTTTTTGTTTTGTCTTTTTATTCGTTCACTCCTTCTTTTGGAAGAGTCTTCTTCTTGCTCTGCTATCCGAGCACTTCTTCTTGCTTCTGCACGTTTTTCTTCCACTGTCTTTATCCTTAGTCTCAATCTTTTTACAAACCTAGGCTCAAGGTTGTTTCTTTTCTTTAGTCTCTTAGTCGGTACTTGGACTTCACTTTCTTTTCTTATTCTCTTGTTCTCTTTATCTTGTGGTAATTCTTCTCCACTTTCTTCTCCTACTTCCCTTATCTGGCTAGTTCCAGGGCTAGCATCAAATTCTTCTGCCTGGTTGCTAATCTGGCCTTGTTCAGGAATATTTTGTTTTTGGCTTTCGATTGTCTCTGTTTCTGTTTCTGTTTCCTGAACCCGTTCTTTTAACCCTCTCTGATCCTGTTCAAGCACTTCGATCTCTTGATTTTCTTCTGCTCTAACTATCACTCTATTTCTAGTCTCTCCCTTATCTGCATCAGGTGTTAGCGGTGGTGTATCGAATACCTGCTCTGTCCCTGTCTGACCTTCTCCTTCCTCAGTTTTGATGTGAATCTCAAGCGGCTGAGGTTCTTCGCCTGTGCCTTGCTTTTCCTGACTAGTCCACTCTCTACCTTCACTAAGTCGTTCTCTTGTTCTGATAGGATCTTCGGTCAGATCAATCATCGGTATCCATTCTTCTGGCCATATGCTTGGCAGCTCGTCTTCAGCTACTCCTGGCTCAGTTTCCTGGACCTCTTCCACAGGCTGGTTTCTTGGCAGTTCGTAGTCAACTACTCCTGGGCCAACGTCTGCTGTTCCTGCAACCTGACTGGTGCTGGGCTGCTCGTTGTCAGCTGCTTCTGGACCGGCTCCTGCAGGGTCCTCTGCTGGTTGCCCCTCTTCTGCAAATTCTTTGTCTGGTAATACCTTCTGAGTGTGTCCAGCGTGGATCCACTGGGGAACACCTGCGACCTTCACGGCAGTTGTTGTTACCAGGATTACTTGGCGTTTCTTTCCCCACCTTGGTGCCAGACAATTAGATCGAGTGTGCTTCTTTATTTTGACCCAGTCTCCTGGAACCAAGCTGTGGAGAGGAGTCGTTGGATTGAGGATGCCGTCGTCTCCAATCTGGCGAGAGATAGAACGCACTTGGTCACCCAATCTTCTGCAGTATTCAAGCACTAAATCATCAGTAATACTCAACAGTTTGCTTCCTGGCACCCATGCTTGTCTCATCACTCTTCCCATAATGATTTCATGGGGACTTAGGCCTGTCTTGCGGTCAGGAACACTTCTCAGTCCCATTAGGACCAGAGGCAGGGCCTTCACCCAGGTCATGCCAGTAGCATCTGTCAGCTTTGCTAGTCTGTTTTTGATAGTTCCATTTACTTGTTCCACTATTCCAGAAGCCTCTGGGTGGTATGCACAATGAAGTTTCTGCCTTATTCCAAAGGCCTTACAGAGTTCAGCCAGTATTTCATTCTGGAAATGTCCACCCTTATCTGATTCAATAATGTATGGTATTCCGAATCTAGGTATCAGTTCTTTTAGTAAACACTTCGCTACTGTCAGTGCGTCACTTTGGGGAGTAGGGTAAGCTTCCACCCATTTTGAAAATACGCAAACAATGACAAGGACATATCGCTTCCCTTCACAACGGGGCATGGTGATGAAATCAATCTGTATCCTTACAAAGGGACCCCCTGATCTCCCAATTTTGCTCAGTTCAACCATTGTCCTCTTGCCTGGGTTCATCTGTTGACATGACAGGCACCTCTGGCAGAGGGACTCTGCTACCTTCCTGAACTTCTTA
This sequence comes from Lissotriton helveticus, assembly GCF_964261635.1. NCBI lineage: Eukaryota > Metazoa > Chordata > Amphibia > Caudata > Salamandridae > Lissotriton > Lissotriton helveticus. The sequence continues at coordinate 1,372,016,360 of NC_136059.1, forward strand.
CTGTACCAAGTCTGTTGAAATACCAGAATCATGGCATCCCTACCAATGTGTGATCCTTCATGTATTAATCTTGCCATTGTGCCAAGCAAGTGTCGGGGTAACACAGGCATACCAGTTGGGCCCAAAATCACACCATCCACACGTCTCGGTCTACACCCATCCTCCTTCCATTTCTCTCTTTCTTGCCAGGGAGCCGATTCCTGCCACTCTCTCACTTCATCCCACGTAGGCACTTCTTCAAACACCTGAAGCTGGCAGCTGGTTCCTGGCCCCCCTCGTTTTGGATTTACAATATACCGATCTTTGGCACACCATTGGGCCACTCGATCAGCATAATCGTTTCCCAGTGATACTTTGTCCATGCTCCTTTGATGAGCAGCACATTTTACCACTGCCAGTTCTTTGGGCAACTGGATGGCCTCTAAAAGGTCATGAACAACCTTTGCATTCCGAATGGGAGTACCTGAGGAAGTCATGAATTCCCTCTGTAGCCATAATTGGCCAAAGTCATGCACAACTCCATAACAGTACTGACTGTCAGTATACACTGTTATGCGTAAGTCCTTCCCAATTTTGCAAGCCTTTATCATGGCTATCAATTCGGCTACTTGTGCAGACTTGATGTTATATAGGTAACCTGCTTCTTCAATTTTTGTGAAAGACACTACTGCATAAGCAGCACTCAAGCCTCCTAGTTCATGTCTTAGACAGGAACCATCCACAAATAGTTCTTTATCATGTTCAGGCAATGGCGTTTCTTTTATGTCTGGGCGTGGTTTAGTACTGAACTCTGTCAGGTCAATACAATCATGTTCATCATCATCCCCACCTTCTATTTCCAAGGGGTCGGGGAGTAAGGTGGCAGGGTTCAGAATACCGCACCTAACAATGCTTACATTTGCTGCACCCACAAGAATCCTCTCGTATTTAGTCAGCCGACTAGGGGTGAGATACTGTGTTTTAGTTCTGGTCAATAGAATTACCACTCCATGTGAAACATACACGGTCACAGGATGTCCAATGACAATGGACTCACTCTGTTCCAAACTTGCACAGGTAGCAGCTACTGCTTTCAGACAGCCTGGTAACCCAGCAGCTACTGGGTCCAAAGTGGCAGAGAAATAGGCCACAGGCCTTCTGGTCGTGCCATGTTCTTGAGTCAGGACTGACAATGAGCAATTATCGCGAGTGTCACAGAATAGGACAAACTCTTTGGAATAATCTGGCATTCCCAACGCAGGGGCCGTACACAGACAGTTTTTCAGTCTTGTGAAAGCCATTAGACTTTCATCGTCTCACTCTACAACATCTGGCATTCCTCTCGTGGTCATTTTTATCAAGGGCCTGGCTAAGGCTGCAAATCCCAGAATCCACTGTCTGCAGTACCCTAATACCCCCAGGAACATTCTGACATCTTTTTGAGTACGGGGCAACTGCATCTTTTGAATTATTCTCACTCTTTCTGATGTGACTTTTCTGACACCCTTTTCTATCTGGTGTCCTAGATATTTTACTGATTTCGCACAGAACTGTAGTTTGTCAGGGGCCACTTTATGCCCTTTCTCACACAGATGATTTAGGAGGGCAATGGTGTCAACTACACAGTCCCTGTGACTTTTAGACGCCAGTAGAAGGTCGTCTATGTACTGCACTAACACAGAGTTCCCAGGTAAGATCAAAGTCTCTAGACATTTTTTCAAGATCTGATTAAAGATAGAGGGGCTCTCTGTATACCCTTGAGGGACCCGGTTCCAACAATACACGTGACCTTCGAAGGCAAATGAGAAAAGAAATTTGCTGTCGGGGTGCAGGGGTATCGAAAAAAATGCATGACATAAATCAATCACAGTGAACCATTCAGCATCCCAAGGAATCTGGTACAATATCACTGCAGGGTTCGGGACAATAGGGCAGCAAGGAACTACAATTTTGTTAACCTTTCTCAGGTCCTGCACTACCCTATACTTGCCACTAGGCTTTTTGATGCCCATAATCGGTGAGTTGCATGGGCTGCTCATCACTTCCTGTATGATGTCTCCTTCTAATAATTTTTGTATTTCCAGAGTGACACCTGCTTTCACTTCAGCATTCATTCGGTAGGGCCTAGTGTTAGGATATACTGCATTGTCCTTGATGGCTATCTGTATGGGGTCCACATCTTTCATCAACCCCACATCTTTTCCAGTGAAATCCCACACCTCTGGCTTTACGGCTTCCTGGAGTTCTTGGGGCAAGTCCTGCAGGGTCAATCTTTTAATTTCTGAGTCAGGTCTAAGTAACAATAATTTATAAATGCCATCTTCATCTGGGGTCTGTATTTCAACACCTTTTGGTGTGCAAAAGATGGTACAGTTCATTTTGCACAGCAAATCACGACCCAGTAGATTCACTGGACTGGTGTCACAGACGACAAATCTATGCATCTGTTTAAAATTTCCAATTGAAATCTCCATTGGTTCGGTAACAGGAGTACTAATCAATTGATTAGATACACCCACTACTTGGATATTTTCTCCCGAGAGGGGTAGGTTTGGAACGTCCACTGTTCTTACAGTAGAACGGGTAGCGCCAGTGTCCAACAGAAAGGTGACATCATTTCCGTCAACCTTTCCTTCAATATATGGTCCAGACTGGTCTACCGGCAAGGAAGCGCCAAGTACGCACTCCTCGTCCTCCCCTCTCAGGCCCCGTCAGTCCTGATCATTACAAAGGAAGGTATCATTCAGCAGATACTGCGAAGTTGCTGTATTTCTGTTCTCCCCGCTTTCCCAAACCTCTATCTCTTCATCTTCTGCCTGTCTTCCCCTGTATACCTGCTTGGGTGCTCGAGGCACCTGAACTGTTTTTACCTGGGGTTGAGTCTTTCTTGGTCTTTCTTTCTGCGTCTGTGGAGTTAAATCAGGAGTTTTTTCATTAATATCTACTAATTGGGGACACTCGTTTCGCCAGTGTCCAATTTCGCCGCACTGATGGCAGGGAAATTTTTTCATAGCCTCTTCCCTGCTAAATTTGGGCCGGGGCTTTCCTCCACCCCCTCCCCCAGGACCTTTGTTCTCAGCATTTTTAACCATGTTACTCAATTGGTTTTCCTGCTGTTCTGCGAGCTTCACCTGAGCCCACATCACCTTTTCCTTGAGGGCCTTTTTCTTTTCTGCCATCTCATCCTCGCAGTACTTAGCGTACCGCAGGACCTCATCCATTTTCTTAGTATGCCAACAGATTTTATTATCTTTTATCCACTGACAAATTTCAGGTCTTAAACCATTTACAAACCTGTAAATAAAGTGCGTCATATCCTTCAGGTCGATGTTATCAATACCACTGTATGTTTTAAATACCTGCAATAACCTCTCATAGAAGGAGTGCACTGTCTCGTCCCTTTCCTGTGTTGTTCTATCTATTTTTGTCCAATCAGTTTCCTTTGCGGGCACCTTTTCTTTCAAGTGCTGAATTACCTGCTCATATTTTCGCATGACATCCTTTGATGGCTCCCCTGTTTCTTTATTTCTTGGGTACTCCTCACTCGGCCAGTCTATGTTTATTTTACACTGGGTCCATAAATCTACTGGAACCACAATGTCGAAAAACCCATCCAGGTCTTTCCACAGACATTTCTGTACCTTCACGAACCTTTCCACCTGCCTGTACCAGTCAACTGGTTTCTCTCGTAATTTTGGAAAATCGTTCGTGAAGGACACAATATCCTGCCTAGACCAGGGCACATGCACATATTTCCCTCCTGGAACTTCGCGCATGGGGCATAACTGCTCAGGTTTTTCTACCTCTCTTAAAGCAAACTCAGGAGTCACTTGTCGGGAGCGAACCTCTTCTCTCTTTTTCGCCCACCTGCTTCTCCATCTTTCCACATCTCCCCATTTCTGCAGTACCCCCATTAATTCTTTAATCTGCAACTTCTTCCCTGCCACATTCAGGTGTTCTATATCTTTGTCTGAGAAGTCTGCTCTGTACGGTTTCTGTAAGGGCTTGGATTTTGAGATATCTACCCCCATACTAACTGCTGTTTCGGTCAGTTTTTCGTGGAGCACTCTGGTGTTCCTTGTAAAGCTTTTACATATGAACGACAATTCTTCTTCAGAGTAGGTATTCAATCGATCCAACCCCACATTTCCTGCCATTAATTCTTCTATTTCGACCCTCAGCTTGTAGAGGTCTAAAGGTTTTGTTTGCGGAGTCTGCTTCTCTAATTCACGACTCCAACTCTCAATTTCATCCGGAGTTACCAGAGAGACATTCCTAGTACCTGTTGCTGTCTCTAATTTAATTTCTTTTGTATTAAAAGGGTTATGCCTCTGCTGTATTCCCTTTCCAGTCTGTTTGTTTGGCAATTCCAAGAACGCAACTTCAGACTCGCACTCACTGGACTGATCATCTATGATGATCGGTTCCTGTCTCGGGGTTGCCATGACTGGGGTCATAACTGGAGTAATCGGATTTCCCTGACCATTTCCGTATAACGGGACCACCGGTCCAATAGTTACTGGAATAGTCAATGCCTCAGGACTGGTATTTAACTGGGAAATTTTCTGAATTATTTCTGTCCTTTGTCTAGCTAGAGCCTCTTGCTCCTTTTCCACTAGTACCCTTCTTAAAGTTGTGTCATGTAATATCTGTGGGGTCAACGGAGGAGTAAAACTCGGGGCAGTAGGATGCGTTTCACTTGGTCCTCCCCCATAATTAGGTTTCGGGAATAAAGTTCCAGTATTAAAGGACCTGCGCTCTTCCCCATATGGAGGTTGAACAAAAGGCAGTCCTGAATTCGATGGTTTCTCTTCGCTTTCATACAAGGGTCTGGGAAAAAAGATTTTCGTACGTGAATATTTTTCTTCCTGGCTCGCGGGCACTTTGGGATATATATCCCTTGTTTCCGTCGGTTCGGGTTTTTCAGGATAGGGCAATACTTGACCACCCCCTCCCAGTCCCAGGGACCTGTCTTCTTCCTTTAGGAAGTGGCGTCGGGGAACATCTCCTACACTGGAAGGTCGGGTTCCCTCATTGTAAGGTGGCGGACTTCTGGTACAGATGTCATCTATCAGTTCATCATCTGACTCCCCCGGGGCCCCCCAATGCTTACACTTTTCGGTACTTTTCTCACCCGCTGCAGGGTTATGACATGCCGGCATCATGGGAAACAAACCCTCAACAATCATGCTCTGCCTCCACTGTTTCATCCTTTTATCCCTGGATTCCTGTTTCTGCCTGGGGTACCACTTGGTCAAACCCTTGTCCATTCGGGGTCTTTCTCTTTCAAAAGCCTCAATCTCCCATTCCTCTAATGCCTCATACTGCGTTAGTCTCGGTCTGGGATGTAGTTCATTCATTCGGGTTCTTAAATTAAATAAGATCCTACCATTGAAAGTACCATCTAACGGAAAAGCCAATACTCCGTCATCTTTTGTGTACTTCACCCAATTCTCCAACCACACACAGGTATTGTACCCTCGGTCAAACATCATGAATGAGGCAGGAGTATTAGGTGGTGGGACAAGAACACCTTCCCTAGATTTAATCGGTTTGTCCGTTTTAAAATAATTTTTCACCTTACTTACAAGGGACAATTTTCTCTTGGTTCCGTACATAATATCGTATCTATTAGTCTTCCACTGATCCCTTTCAAACCCTAGGTGCCTTGGATCAGGTCGAGTTCCTGTAGTCTGCGAGTGCCACATACGACTTCTACACTAAACTTTGTTTACAAACTACCTCCAATCGGAACGTGCTTCTGAAATCCGTGCAACCAATGGGTGCGCGATACTAAATAAGCTCCGCCAATGGGTGCGCGGCCCCCTTCGTGAGACAGTTCCCACGCTCCGGCGCTCACCCCTCCTTTACAATTCCAGCTCCACTACCCACCCGCTGCTTTCAACCAATCCCAGCGCGGCACAAAGTGACGTCAGAGGCGCTTCGCGACTGACTCCCTCCCTTCACAAGGTAACGGAAACTTTCTTTCTTTTAAAGTGCTCAGTGCTTGGTTATTTTACAACAAATACACATTCGCCACAGTGTTCAAGTGTCTAGACAAAGAAAGAATCGTTTTACTGCAAGTAAACTACTTCCATTTACTTTTCACTCGCTGCGGGCAGATCTCTTCCGCCTACCCTTCACTCTAGCATCGGTGAACCTGTTATTCCCCTAAACTCATCCACTTCTTTCCGGGATATATTCCGAGCTTAAGGTTTCTCAGCGGACCCCTCTGCTTTCACGCTAGCTCCGAGGAACCTGCTACTCTTCCGATGTGACCCTTACTAGGTTACGCCACTATGGGAATTTTGCCAATGAACCCCGTTACTGTCATTTATTCACACATGTATTCAGAAAACCCTAGTTAGTGCTTCCCGGTTATCCTAACCTGCACCTAACTTTCCTCGAACCTGTGACCTCAGGACAATGGATTCTATTCACCACTTGCCCTTTCAATTCCCCGGGGAGTTCGGACAACACGAAACGATACGGTTTACAAATGCATGGATTAGTACATATAGCAATATAAGAACAAGAATAAAAACAATGCAAAAATTCATGAGTTTCAGCAGCGTATTCACAAGAGAATGATCAGGTCTCTTAGAACAGTCGCTCTTCTAGCAGCATCAATATAATAGCAGCTTCCGACTCAACTAGTCCAACTAATCCCTGCCTTACTCTCAACTAGTCCCTAACCATCCTCTAGCTACCAGAAAACTGATAGAGCGCGCGAGGCCACCCGACCAATAGTTTTCGCCGTTTCCGGCTTCAGGGCCCATATACTTTTCAAATCACCATATACATCGATCGGGTGACTTCACGAGCTCTACCAAGTTGATGTGTGTGTGTTCCCTGCTACCAATTTTCGGTGCACCCGACTTACCATCCACCGATGCGGGTGCCTAATGACCACAATGAATCAGGGAGCTAGCTGTAAAAGAAAGGCAGCAAAATACAAACCCAACCAATAACATTCAAATACTGTTTAAATGACCACGGACAACTGGAAGTTTTAAAATGTTTATCTAAAGTTCATTATTTTCTTGCATGAGGTACAATAAAACAAGGCAATCAATAACCAAGATAACGTAAATTATATAGGCATAAAGAAATAATGACAGAGTAATCATCAAAGTACTAATAAAATGTAACGAGAAAAGATACTATGCAATTCAGTATTATCTGAACAGGGATAGCCTAAGTGTGGGTGACTATAGGAGAGCTTATAATGAATAACACGCTTCACTTAAGGTGAATGGGCCTTTGAACAATCTAGGCAATGAAGTTCTAGACCATATCAGGAAATGACACACTGCTATGCAAAATATAATTTCTAACAAATGAGAAGACATAGGAATAAACTTATGGAAAAATATAAATGACCTTCAATAGTTGCAGAAAGGCATGGAAAATATCACATATGCAATGTTGAACTTTATTAAAGCAAAAGTTAGAAATTCAGAAGGTGCAAGAATTTCAAGAGGTTCAGAGCAATATTTACCTAAAAAGGTGTGGAAACCAAACCCTGGCCACGGGTCAGTTAAGGACAGGAAACCCTCAAGGAAGGATTCCCCTCAAAGGACAGCAGGTGCAGAATGGACACCCAGGACAGGACAGGATACCCTCGGAATAGGAATCAGGACAGGACCCTCAGGACAGGACAGCAAACCCTCAGGACAGGACCCTCTTCAGGACAGGACCGGAACCCACAGTTCGGAAGCAACGCCTGCGCTCCACCCGTTCTGCAGCTATCGATCAAGACCCCGATTGGGTCAGCGAACTCCCAGCTAAGTGCTTTGCCAGCACTTTAAGGTTCAGTAGAACCTTAGCCTATGGTCAAATTCGGACAGAGTGCTTCGCAGCGCTCTGTATCTTCAGTCACCTATTGAGTGCGTTGGGTCAGTGACAGGTCAGCTAAACCAGACAAGTCGGACGGTTCACTAGGTGAACCCAGGGTAGATATACAGTTTGGGGACAGTGTACCACCCCCCAATGTTGCAAAGTGTCAGAATCCCTCAATTTCGATTGGTCCTAAGGTAGGATTTGGGTAACACACCAATCACAATACAAGATTTGAAGCCTTCATTAACATATTTGGGTACCGCCTAGCAGGTTTGGGGTTCTCATGAGAACTGTGCAGAAATACGAGTGAAAATTAACATTGTAACACATGAGGAGCAACATTCGCCGTTCTCGTAGCGCAGAGGTGGCTTTCCCAGGCGCATCTTGACTGTGGCTGCCAGCTGGCTGAGTTCCACTGTCCAAAGTGGCCACCTTTCAATGCTCCCTGGTCATGCGCAGAAGAGACCGTCAATATGGCTCCCAATCAGTTTGGACCCCCATTCCCCGCGGTACATGAAAAGTAAGCGAAAACAAGTTAATACATAATAATGTCATTATGAAAATACATCATAGGGTTTGTACTTTTAACTCATCATCAAGAAATAAAACTATTGCATTAAATGTTAGCTACATTGACACAATCACAAGAGCAGTGGCACGAGCAGTACCACATGATAAGCACAGCTATGAATTACGCATGCGCATAACTTTCCCTCCACTTCTGCAGACGCGTCAGGACACGTGAGTGTGGCTGACGCATGCGCAGTAACTAAAATACAAGCGGCGGCCATATTAAAGGACACGGATTAAATTCATTAGAAATACACATAGGCAAGCTTCGGGAACTTTGCCTAAACAAAATAAATGTTAGTAAAACATACGCTTTGTTACCTTATTACACATAAACGAGGTTCTTGACTTCGGCAAGCCGCAAAATATGCGAAGCTTTGCTTCATCACAACAAGCGAGAGTCTGTTACACCCGAAGACTGGTGGTCCGCCACCCCCCTTTCACCCTGCCCGTTTTCCCCACAGCCCCACACCTGTACGTGGTACGAGGACCCCGAGGACATCAAGAAAGACTGGCCAGATGAGGTTAACGTGTGCCGCTCCTTTAAGTTTGAGTTTGAGTTTGAGTTTAAGGAATTTGTAGAGCGCGCATACACCATGCGGTTTCTTGGCGCTGAGGCGCTTGGCGCTGAGGCAGATGATCGGGGTTACGAGACTCCGCCCATGGTGACGACAAAAGCAGGAAGTGCAAGCAAGACGACGGACGGCGATTCCCCGGCGGTGGACAACGAGGAGGAAGCAGGACGAGAACCAGGACGCGAAGAGAACGGGAACGACAAGCCAGGAGGCCAACGGTTGGACGCTTCGCCCTGCCACGCGCCCACGGGAGGAGCGTGGCTTCGAGAGGTACGGGGCCGGGTCGCGGGTTGGGTTGGGAGGCGGAGGCAGCCACCTACGTAAACCCAGTAAGAGAAGCCCTTCCCTGAGCACAAGCACTCCTAGGCACGTCCGTTTAACTAAGTTTGAGCACTTCACCCTGATTGTGTTCCCTCACTCCCGGCCCTTGTCACCGTGCCTCGAGTACTGGATGTGACTCGTGTTTCCTTTTGTTGTATATGGTCATCGCAAGAACCTCTTTGCAGAGACGCCCCGAGGGAGAAAACTACCAAGACCACAAGGCACCGCGAAGGACCCCCTTAACTGAGACAAAAGACATTGGAGTTACATGAAAAAGACGTATATCCCAATAAAGCCTTCATTGAAACCCTTATTGAAGGCACCTGTGTTTCTATTTGACCCACCAGCCCCGCCTCAGGTGGTCGACACCCCTTCCAACCCGGCAACCCCGGGACAACTGGTGTCAGAAGTGGGATCCCCTACACCATCCATCTGCCAGGACAAGATGGAGACCCTTATCGCCCTGCCCGTTTTCCCCACAGCCCCAAACCTGTACATGGTACGAGGACCCCGAGGACATCGAGAAAGACTGGCCAGATGAGGTTAACGTGTGCCGCTCCTTTAAGGCAGACGATCGGGGTTACGAGACTCCACCCATGGTGACGACAAAAGCAGGAAGTGCAAGCAAGACGACGGACGGCGATTCCACGGCGGTGGACAACGAGGAGGAAGCAGGACGAGAACCAGGATGCGAAGAGAACAGGAACGACAAGCCAGGAGGCCAACGGTTGGACGTTTCGCCCTGCCACGTGCCCACGGGAGGAGCATGGCTTCGAGAGGTACCGGGCCGGGTCGCGGGTTGGGTTGGGAGGCGGAGGCAGCCACCTACGTAAACCCAGTAAGAGAAGCCCTTCCCTGAGCACAAGCACTCCTAGGCACGTCCGTTTAACTAAGTTTGAGCACTTCACCCTGGTTGTGTTCCCTCACTCCCGGCCCTTTTCACCGTCCCTCGAGTACTGGATGTGACTCGTGTTTCCTTTTGTTTTATATGGTCATCGCGAGAACCTCTTTGCAGAGACGCCCCGAGGGAGAAAACTACCAAGACCACAAGGCACCGCGAAGGACCCCCTTAACTGAGACAAAAGACATTGGAGTTACATGAAAAAGACGTATATCCCAATAAAGCCTTCATTGAAACCCTTATTGAAGGCACCTGTGTTTCTATTTGACCCACCAGCCCCGCCTCAGGTGGTCGACACCCCTTCCAACCCGGCAACCCCGGGACACTCACTAACGTTCTCGAAGCCCCAAAGTTCAGACCTGTATAGGGCCGAAGGCAGTGCTTGACTGTCGTAGACTGCAAGCCCAGGGGCTACTGGCCTACTCCCAAATAGATGTTGCTCTCTGACGATAGCCCCAGACCCCCGCTTATGGCCTAAGACCATTTTGGCTAGATGGGAACCCCACCTCATATTCTTAGAGATGCGAATTCCCAAGTAGTCAAAAGACTCAACAGCGTCCAAGGGGGAATCATTCAGACGTTTAGACAGGTTGATAGTCATAAGTTTTGTTTTGGTCATATTAATTATCAACCCCCTAGAACTACAAAAGTGGCCAAACCCGTTTAAAAGTTTTTGAAGACCCCCAGGTGATTTACAGATCAGAAGGGTATCGTCGGCGAACAGGAGGGTAGGTGTCTTCTCCCCCGCCAATGTGGGAGCGTCTGCTGGTTCTTGCCTTAGATCAGTGTTTCCCAAACTGTGGTCCGCGAACCCCCAGGGGTCCGTGACACATTCCCAGGGGGTCCGCAGGCAACAGTTTTAAAAGCACAAAAAAGTTTCTTGTATAATTAGCAGCTTTCCAGCAGCAATAAAAGTGTCAAGATAAAGCCAGTGATTAATGTACCTGCTGGAGCGTGAGGAGAGTTTTGTTTAGTGGCAGCTTTGACTTAACTAATGTAGCACAGAGGGTTAATGTGCATACTGCAAAGAACGTGTTGTGGAAAATTAGTGCGTTTTGGTGAACATTATCTGCGCCATCTTGCCTCTTCCCCTGATGCCACACTTTTGTCGTGCGCGCCCGCCATTTTAAGATGCCCCGATCAGAACAAACCCTTTTGCACGCCGCTGGCCCCTGACATAGCCCTTTGCCTTCACTAAGCCTGCACGCTGACCACCCCCTGCTTGCACCTGCCTTGAGTCATAAACCCCTCTTCGGCGCTGCTCTGCCCCCGGCCCTCATCCTGTTCCCAGCGCGACACCTCCCTGCTTTCCTTTCATGATCTCCGGCCCTTAGATGCAAACCCCCTTTTTCCCCGTGTGCCCGTTTTGTCCTCCCCGTTCCCAAGCCGACACCCAGCTCTGCCGATACCATCCTTGCCCCTCCCCGTACAATAGAAAGCTTCCCCCATCAAAGAATCCCCGGGTTGATCAAAGCCCCCACCCCATGAGACCCGATCAAACCCCCCCCACATTCCGCGAATCGGCGGATTATCCAGCTGCGCGATGCTCATCACCTGTTGTGACTAGGGTGGGGACTTCAACTGTAAATGTGTGTGGGAACGGGCCCCAAAGGGGGATTCCGGGTATGTCTTTCCGTATATCAAAGCTTTGTCACATGTATGTAAACTGTAATAAAAAAACCATAAACACTGTATATAAGGGGCCAGGCCTCAAACGTAAGTTAGAGCACCTCAGAACGATACCTTCTGTCCGTTTCGTTGTGTTCTCCTCCGGAGAGAATAAAAAACCTTGTTTCCTGCTTTCCAGTCTCCAGCGCCTGCCTCTTCATTGATTTAAATAACTAGAGGGTCACAGAGGCAATACCGCCGGGCAAATATCGATTGTCCCCGACCCGATCGAACTTTTTACAATTGGCGTCCCAAGCGTGGGGCCCATCAGCGACTCGTGGATCCAGTGGGAGAGGTCCCGACGACAGAGTGAATGACTGCAACGATCGGGAGAGCTCTTGCCCAATAGACCCTCGTCTGGCAGCCGATCATCCGAACTTCACTAGTTCCGAACAGACCTCTCTCGAGTGATCTACGGTCCTGACTGGGAACCATCAGGAGTGCCGTGAGAAATAAGAGAAAAAGAGGACGATCAGGCGCTGGATTCGGAAGACAAGAAACTGTCCACATGGTCCGGGTAAGGTCGTGTTGCCACGACAAATCGAAATTTGTTTTGATTGCTTGATTGTTCAAAATACTAGTATTGCTTTTGTTTATTTTTATTTAGAGATTCACTGTCTGCAAACGGAGAAGCAACAGGCTCCCTCTCCCTTTGCAAGCAGTGGAGGATAGGTAGGGTAGCAGCCGTGCTTGTTCTTTTTCTCCCCCACTCAATAATTGCTTGAAACTGAACTGTTGTTCACAAACTATTGTTTCCTGGAGATTCCCTGTCTGCAAGCAGGGAAGAGACCACCCTGTTTGCAGATAGTGAAAAGGGTAGGTAACGCAGATCTTTGCGGTCCTACTCATTCTCCCCATTGTTATTTTGTTGGTCTTTTGGTTTTTTTGGATCCATGAGGTATTCACTGCCTGCAAACAACGTAGAATAGAAATATTCTGTCTAGTCTTTGCACCTAGTGATAAGATAGGCAGTGCTGACTTTTTAGTCCCTCGTTACGAGCCGTCATGTCTGTCTTCTCCCCATTGATAAATAGCCTGTTTTGCCCGGACCGGGTGCTAGAGGTGGACCATATAGCTCCACTAGAAGGCACCCCTAACAAGGACATGTTCATAAACTATGGGTTAGTCACCATAGCTTATAATAAATTATGGCACAGGTATACCGAAGATAGCCAAGACAAACAGTGGCCACTAGCAGGATCCTTTGACCTTGATAAAATAGAAACGTTAGAAATAGCCCTTCGAAATAATAAGACGACGCCAATCATGCTCGACAGTCTCGGTATGTGGCGCAGAGAGGCTACGAAACGACAGAGAAAAGACGAGGATAAACCAAGTAGGGAAATATACCGACAGGACAACCCCAGGACACCGCTACCCACAACTTATCCCCCGACACTATACAAAGGACGACCAGACTTAGGGTCAGACCAATGCGCTTTTTGTAGGTATGTCGGACACTGGAAAGCCCAATGCCCGACTCTACTGAGCGTGAGTAAAGGCAAAGGGCCGACAAGAACGACAGACCGACAGTACGAGAAAAGGCGCGAGACAGAGAAGAACCCGACTTACATAGACAGACCAGACAGAACCACCACGTTTGATTATGCCCGATGGCACAGATTTCGCCAGGAAAATCTCAGCGGCATGCTCAAGTTCTCCTAGGTCGGGCAATGTCAAGACGGGAACCCAGCCTCGTTTAAAATTCACAGACGGAAAGAGATAATTATGACCAATAACTGTTTTTATATTTGTCTTGGGTCTTTGTATGTCGTATTTGTACTGTCCCCCGTCTGAGTTTGTGTGTATGTAAATGTACAAATCTGCGTCATCCCTCTACACGTGTTTTCGTGTTACTCAACCCCTGTTAGCAGAAACTTAGCATAAAAGCAACCTGGAAAGAAAGAAATGATAAAACAAAATCCGTAGACCATTAATAAACTTGAACTTTTAATTTAACACAACAAACAAGGAATAATAACGAGAAACTGTAGAAAATGAAAGTCAAACAGAACATTCGCCCCCCCCCATTCTGGAACCTTCCAAAGTAGGGCAGGGTTACGGCTACGCCCAACCAACGGCAACCCATATAAGGCGAGCCCCGCCGCCAACTCTTGGTCAGGAAATCTTAACGTATGGGGGAGCCGGAGGAGAGGCAGGAGCCCGCAGCCTGGGCATTTGCAGGTAGTCCCGCCACATGTCTCCTTGGCCGGCCGCAACGGGCCTGGAAAGACTAAGGTAGTCCCGCCACATGTCAAAAGGAGAACGAGGCACCTCTTCCTTTTCTCTTCCGTCACAGCCGTAGCAGTCCTGGACGGCGGGATGTCCTGCACGTACCTCCACAACAATTTGTCCAAGTTGGGCTGGGAGGGAGAGGCGACGCGGACGAGCCTCTCCCACCTCCACCGGTAGGAGGTTTCCCAGCCCCCAGCCCGACGCCGAACACCCCCAGTCAGGCGATGGTGCCCATACTTCCACAGCACCGAACGTACAATGGTGGCACCCCAGTATTTGCGCAGCACCGAACGTACAATGGTGGCACTTGGGGAACACCGGATGTGGAGAGGCCTTCATGCGGGGCGATGAAAAGGAGCGGCATGGAGTGCACCGGGAGAAGGAGACGATGTGAACGAGTCTCCCTCGCCCCCCCAGGTGGGGGCATCACAGCTGCACCCCAGCAGGACGTCCCGCTCTCACAAAACAGGGACCTCTTCCTTTCACTCCGAAGGGTCTCTTCCATTCCTGCAAACTCGACGAGAGTGGCCCCTGTAGGGCCTCAAAATGGCGTCTGGATCCGCTGGAAGGCGGGCCCCCGGCCACTAGAGTAACTTTGGCCAGCCATACAACTCGAACATTTGTCCCATGGAGCACGAGCCCCCATCGCCGACAGCATCTCCGCAGCCTTGAAGATCATACAAAGGTCCCCGGCGGAACCTTCGGCCTTTGCAGGTTTCCGGTAAGGGACGGCTGCCTTGATCGCCAACGAAACAAACATGACATTGCCACACCTTCTGTTAGCGTGAATTCTAGAACTGCCGAAAAGGACTCTGGTCCAAACTGCCAGTAATGGAAACATTTCCCCCTGATGCTGCTTCCGGACTGTGCCGGCCCCGCCCAAAATGGCGCTGGTATCAATCGGAACTTACGAACACCTCGTGGTGTTCCTTCGCACTAATATAAACTTGATGTTCTGAGATTTTTTGTGATCCTTTGTACACTTGGCTAGAAAAGACAAGGAGAGCTCACTCGACGAACAGTATGAAAGAATCCCCATTACAAATGTTGATTACAAATGTACACTGTATTATATTTTTATAACCGATGTAAACCTCATTTACGATGCACACGTACGGTATGCATATAGGAAATCTGATTACAACTGTTATGATTATGCTTCTAAATTATGAAAATATATGCCCCCGAACCCCCAGCCAATTAATAGACGTTTTTAGTCTCTTACAAATGAATGAGTAAAACTTTCCGATGTTTTTATTGTTGCGAACGACACCCCCCACTGTACGCACTTTAGCCATTGCCACGACCGACCAAATACGACCACACCCTCCTAATCCATATGCTGAAATGAATTTGCAAAATAAAGTCTTTGAAACTATGGACGGGTATTGCATGCTTTATTTTAAAACAATATGGGATGGGTAGGAAAGTTCTTTTTCTGTGCACCCTACTCTGCTCTCTCTTTAAGGTTAAAGGAAGATGGTTGCCCAGCCCTGGAGGACGGATCGGATCGACAACACGACACTCCGTCTTAAAAGTACGCGACTGACTCATGAACCCTCGCGTAGAGGAAGACCGTGACTTCCAAGGATGGGTAAAAACGAACGGTGTAAATGAGGGAATGTAAAAGGAGGGTGAAATGAAATAATGTAAATATTGTAAAGTACAACGTTCCAAAGTAGCAGGGACCCAAGAACCGAAGAACTTTAGAACGCCACGGCGTTGAAAGAGGTTTAAGGATCCCGATAGTGAGATATATCCTTTGACTAGATACCTCGCACTAGGCACCTCTGGTTTCCTTTTTATGTTTCCCCGCACACGCCCTACATGAACACACTACCCCCCCCCCCCTTGACTCCGAAAACCATATCCTCGGGGACCCTGCCCCAAGGAGGAAAGACGAGTAAGAGGTAAGTAAAGGACTCATGAATCCATGTATTTGAATGCGCGCGAATGCTGTCTCCCCCACCCCCCCCACCTTTTTCCCTCCCTCTGCAGGTTACATCAGAGATTACAGCCAAGGTGTGGCGAAGATCTGAGACCTTGCCATGTCTAAATACACGAAACGGACTAGCGCCGCAGGGTGGTGTCTAAGCACGCCTGCAAACTACTCACGTATCGAACAAACCCGAAAAATTAGCACAACCTGATAAAAAGTGATCACCCTTAAACCAGACCGGACGAATGAATCCATGTCACGTATGATGCGAAACTGTGAGGGAATGTGTGTGTGTGACTGAGGCGTTGACCCAACTGGTCAAAGGACCGAGAATGCGAGAAAGTGCGACAAAATGGTACCTCCTTTTTCTTCTTTCCTTTTCTCAAAGCACGTCCCCTCTACCCTGTCTAATGCTCAAACTGCATGATTACAAGATTCTAACGCGGACTCGTGAATACCCTTTACTGTGTAATGCACTAAATAGCCTTTCTTGAATGCACTGCCGCCCTCTCTGCTGCACGTGTACTATTTAGCCTGCCGTTGCACTCTCTCTCTCTCTCTCTCTCTCTCTCTCTCTCTCTCTCTCCCTCTCTCTCTCTCTCTCTCTCACTCTCTCTCTCTCTCTCTCTCTCTCTCTATTTTTGCACTACCACTCTTCCGAGTGGTTAGCCCCGAAATTGGCAGATTGCCACCCCTAGCACACCACCTAATTGGCTTCAAATACCGTCAGTATTTGCACAAACGCTTGTCTTTAATACAATCACCCTGAGGCCGCGTCATTACCTCTCCTTTTCCGCTAGAAGTCAATGAACCCAGGTTGGGCCATAAGGGAAAGGACAGGTAAGACGACAGAGGTTCCCTAATCTGGCCCGAAATAAGGGAACTACATGTCAACGGCTCATATAGTATAAAACAAGGACCTCAGAATACGCGACCCTCCCCTCCCCGAATTGTCGCAATACCCAAACCGGAAAAGTGACCACCCCCGTTACCTCCCCTGTCTATGTCCCTGGTTGTTTCCCATAAAACCCCTGTCCTTCCTAGTTAAGTAACCGGGCTGTAAAAGGTTACGTAGGACCCAGAATGATGTTTTACAAGGTTAACAGACTAGACCAAGGTAAAGAAATCATCAAAATGAACCCCGCAGTAGTTGAAAAACAGGATGCACCGATAGAAAGGAAATGTTTAGCCATGTTCGTCTCTCAGCAAAATACCTGTGTAGTACCACGTTGACGACTCACTGTACCCTTTTGTAAATGTGAAACTCTAGAGAACGGCATATCTTTGCCAGATTTGTCTCCCGAAGGTGGGTTACCATCAGATGAACTGTCATGCCTGTAATAAATGATTATGAAGGAAAGTCATAGTAAATCCAACAGGTCCGCCACCGGTCATTCATATGCCAGTTGTGAACGTTAAATATAACGGACATTTTCATTCTTTGCCTGGAGCTGGGAGAGAAATAGACTTTTTGATTATCTTCATCTGCAAATTTTTCTAAAGACTGTCTTTTCAAACTTGTTTAAGGGTACTGCTGTTGGAGGAGAGAAGGACCGGATGTGGGAGCACGAGGCCCGACTGCAGACTAAGGGACACCTGCGACATTAGCCAAGGCGAGACCACGACTGAAAGGAGCTGCAGGACGAGGCACTGTTTTCGACAGCACGAAAAGAAAGGGTCGACCTGATGCCCCTGCTCGACGTCCAGTGCCTTTCGACAAGTCCCCGCTCTCTGAATTCCGTCGCACGCCCGCCCATTTGAAGTCTCTCGTTCCCCTAGTTTGTTCCCAATTTGGCCTTGCTCCATCCCCCTTTTTTTCCTCTGACCTACCCTATGGACTGTTTTGAACGCTCTTCTTCCATCGGAACTTTCTGACAATCACCTCAAAGGACACAGGGCGAAAAGGACCTTTCCGACCAGAAACGCGAGGAAAGGGTCGTGCCCTGCAACGCAGAACTTAGAACAGAGCTGGACTTGTAGCTCCACCGCCGGTGCTCAACAGCGCCAACGAAAGGCAACAAAGAATGATGAGAACTCGTTAAACTTCGAACATTTGACATCCCCAATCGCCGTTTCTGCTAGACCTCATTTCTCTCCCAGCCGCCATTGTATTGATCCTGCTCCAAACCGAAACTGAAATATGTATTAACCTGCCAGTTCACGTTATGATATGTACTTGCTGCTCGCCGTTTTTGTATTTCATTCCTATGACTTTCCTGCTGAACAAATTTATCAAAGTTTATCAAATAGGTGCACCTCCAAAAAAAAACTAGAAACCTAAAAATGTATTGTTTACAACTCCTTTTTCTAGGGTTCCTACCGTTTTCTTTCTCATGCCCACCACAATAGACCCGAGTAGAAAATGAACCAGCAAGATGTCTTGAATATGTTAAAGGGAGGACTGTGGAAAATTAGTGCGTTTTGGTGAACATTATCTGCGCCATCTTGCCTCTTCCCCTGATGCCACACTTTTGTCGTGCGCGCCCGCCATTTTAAGATGCCCCGATCAGAACAAACCCTTTTGCACGCCGCTGGCCCCTGACATAGCCCTTTGCCTTCACTAAGCCTGCACGCTGACCACCCCCTGCTTGCACCTGCCTTGAGTCATAAACCCCTCTTCGGCGCTGCTCTGCCCCCGGCCCTCATCCTGTTCCCAGCGCGACACCTCCCTGCTTTCCTTTCATGATCTCCGGCCCTTAGATGCAAACCCCCTTTTTCCCCGTGTGCCCGTTTTGTCCTCCCCGTTCCCAAGCCGACACCCAGCTCTGCCGATACCATCCTTGCCCCTCCCCGTACAATAGAAAGCTTCCCCCATCAAAGAATCCCCGGGTTGATCAAAGCCCCCACCCCATGAGACCCGATCAAACCCCCCCCACATTCCGCGAATCGGCGGATTATCCAGCTGCGCGATGCTCATCACCTGTTGTGACTAGGGTGGGGACTTCAACTGTAAATGTGTGTGGGAACGGGCCCCAAAGGGGGATTCCGGGTATGTCTTTCCGTATATCAAAGCTTTGTCACATGTATGTAAACTGTAATAAAAAAACCATAAACACTGTATATAAGGGGCCAGGCCTCAAACGTAAGTTAGAGCACCTCAGAACGATACCTTCTGTCCGTTTCGTTGTGTTCTCCTCCGGAGAGAATAAAAAACCTTGTTTCCTGCTTTCCAGTCTCCAGCGCCTGCCTCTTCATTGATTTAAATAACTAGAGGGTCACAGAGGCAATACCGCCGGGCAAATATCGATTGTCCCCGACCCGATCGAACTTTTTACAGTGTAACATGCATTTTAAAAAGCAGCATTTTATGTGCATATGTTTGTGGTTACTGCTTTTGTCACAGATTCTTTTGTTACTGTGCACTTCATAAGTGACAATCGTAATGTAGCAGAGGGACCTAAAACTGTCTTCAAAGAGCTGCTTGCAAACTGCATGGTACCAGTTAGTAACTTTTGTTTTTTCCCAGTTATTCATTACCCTGATGCTGCTAAAAATATTTATTTGGGTGGAAATGCATTTTTAAAGTTAAAGTCAGTGCTAGCCACTGTGTTATGTTCTGAATCCTGAGTTTGTGCTTTTCCAGACCAAGCACTCTTTAAACATTTTATATACACACTGATTTACATGTACGATTCAATGTCTCTATGTGTGTGATGTAAAGTGCTCTGAAATCCTACAATGGTATGAGAGGTGCTATAAAACAAATGAAATACATGTGACAGAGGGGCTATTACTTCAATATAAAATACTAAGGGCCAGATGTACGATCCGTTTTTATATGCGTGAACGGGTTCGTGAACCCGGTTTCACATGCAAAAACGTATTTGGCCATGTACATTGCCTATTTCGCGAGTCCCAATTTGTTTGCGACTTGCTAAATAGGTTTTGCAACTTGCTATTTGGAAGGGGCATTCCCTTCCAAATAGCGAGTCTTAAAACCATGTACAAATGTTTTGCGTCGCAAAACACTCGCAATTACCACTTACTTCAAGTAGATGGTAATGCATTTGCAAATGGGAAGGGGTCCCAGAATAATTTTTTAAGGTCAGGCAGTGGTCCCAGGGACCTCTGCATGCCCTTAGAAAATGAAACGAAAATGTTTCATTTTCTTTTTTTCAAAAATGCATGGTAAATGGGCTGCATTTTTTTTAACTGCTTTATTTAAAAGCAGTCCCAGACATGGTGGCCTGCAGAGCCCAGCAGGCACCATACCTAGGAGGGCTGGCATTCCTGATAGGCTCGCAAATTGCGAGAGGCTCATTAATATTAATGAACCTCGCAATTTACGACCCCATTGGGAATCCGAAACAGTGTTAAACACACTGTTGTACATTTCATTTAGCGACTCGCAATTTGCCACTCGCAATGTGTCGCCAATTGCGAGGCGCTAAATGAAATGGTCGTACATCTGGCCCCAAACTCCTATGGGGCAGATTTACAAGCCCCTTGCGCCTCTTTTACGCCGCCGTTGCGTCACTTACGTGATGCAGTGGCGACGCAAAAGATGCGCCATGGTGCAGGGTATTTACAACGTGGCGCATCTGGGAGATGCGCCACGTTGTAAAGCCACGTTGTAAAGCCAGAAGGAGGTGTTCCGGCGCAGGAACGCCTCCTAAAAGTGGCTGAGTTAAATCTACAAGATTTCACTCACTCACTTTGGGGCCCATGCTGCATCAAAACCCTGCGCCTGCTTGAAGCAGGCATAAGGATTGACGCAGCATTAACAAGATTCGGCCCCCCAGAGCATTGCTGGAGCTGTGTGGCGCTTGCGACGCAACTCCAGCAATGCGCCACCTTTACGGCACAGATGCGTCATGCATCTGTGCTTTTTTGCCCCATGAGGCGCAGCATTGTAAATGTGGCGCATCAATGGTGGCAGAGGCATGGCGCACAATAAGTGGCGCATCCCTGCTGATATGCATGGATGCGTCACTTATTGTAAATCTGCCCCTAAGTACTTTGAGTAGTTGTTTTGTGTGCACCCGTGTGTATTTTTTTCGAATTACTGTTTTAATATTTGAAATTTAACTCAAATTGCTTGGGAGTCCCCGGCTTCCAGTAGTGACTCAATGGGGGTCCTCAGGAGTCAAAAGTTTGGGAACCACTGCCTTAGATGATTAACCACCCCGTGGATGTATAAAGAAAACAGGGTGGGCGCCAGCACGTATCCCTGGCGGACCTCCCTGTTCACCATGATCCTCTCTGTCAATTGCCCCTGTGATCCCCACCTAATTTTCGCATAGTTGTCGTTATGCAGGCGTTGTATAATATCAAGGACCTGGTGGGAGATACCCAGTTGTTGGAGGACCTGCCAGAGTTTTTCCCGGGGCACCAGGTCGAACGCAGTCTTCAGATCTATGAAGGCCAGATACAAACTGCCTTTCCCTAAGATCACTATTTTCCAGTAGATCATGAAGAATCTGAACACCTGGTCCATTGTTCCCACCTTTTGCCTAAACCCCGCTTGATAATGGGACAGAATATTGCCGACCTCCATCCATGTTACAATCCTCATGAAGAGGACCCTGCCCACCACCTTCTGTATCACATCGATTAAACTAATCGGACGGTAGTTGGCAGCGTCCTCTCTATTCCCCTTTTTGAAAATTGGAACAACCTCTGCTCCTTTCCAACATTCTTGGACAGGTGATCCCCTCGCTATTAGGTTCATCATCAATAAGATGAAGAGGGCCCAAGGCTTGGAATTGTACAAGAGCAGGTCCTTGGGCAGACCATCAGGTCCGGCCGCCTTACCGGGAGCAATGCTATTTATTGCTAGCTCCACCTCAACTCAGCTCCAAGCAATTTTGGTTAGGATGGGGACCGATGGGAAATTGGGGGGACTCGGATACTAGGGGCGGAGAGCATTCATCTCCCGAATAAAGATTGGAGAAATGCTCCTGCCATTGCTGGCACGTAATATGGTTGGGGATTGGGACTGATCTTCTAGTCCTGCTATTAATTAAATCCAAAAAATATTTTGTGTCCCTCTGCATGGAGGCATGCTTTAATTCCTGCCAATGGTTCTCTTCCCAATTTCGTTTGGCTTCCACCTGTGCC
Organism: Lissotriton helveticus; assembly: GCF_964261635.1. Taxonomy (NCBI): domain Eukaryota; kingdom Metazoa; phylum Chordata; class Amphibia; order Caudata; family Salamandridae; genus Lissotriton; species Lissotriton helveticus. Next base: position 1,372,038,450 of record NC_136059.1, read on the forward strand.
CTAGAATACTCCTTTCTTGCTATTCTAATTGCTGGAAGATTTTTTTTCCAGACTGCAAGAGATAGGGCCACCCTCTTTTCCCTGCAGCCCGGGGAGTACCAAGGGTTAGAGGGCCTTGCCTGATCTCGCCTTTGGCCTGATTTCCCCTCAACAATGAAAAATGAGCTCAGTTTGTCAACTGATTCTTGATAAATCAAGTGGAGATTGGACTGCACCCCCATTTCACTAGAGAGCACCGCAAGTTCCTTGGTCTTAGCCTCTAGAACTTCCTTGATGCTTTCCAGTTTATGTTCCTGCTGGGAAACTTTAAGCCATTTAAGGTGTCTATTGCAATTAGAAGGGGTTACCTCTCTAGTGGACAAGAGAGGTGGACTGTACGTCTCTGCACCAAGAGATCCCCAGACATTATTAATTTGTAAACAGAGGGGTTTGTGGTCACTATCTATGAGGATTTAACTACCATGTCCTGAAGGTCTCTCCATAAACGGACATCAATAAGAATGTAATCTATTCTGGACAGGGAGCTTATCCTATTAAAGGTGTTTGCTCCACGTGGATCGGAGCTTGTCCTCCCATTTGCAGCTCTTAAATTAAATTCCAGAGTGAGGGCATTGATTTGAATAGCCCTCTGAGACCACTTCTTAATAGGGTGTAGGTTAAGAAAAGGAATATCCCATTTTGCATCCTCTTCGGCAATACCCAGGAAATCCTCAGCACTCAGCGGTTCGAACGTACAATTAAGGTCCCCCACAAAAATGATGTTAGAGTGTGTCGGGTGCAGGATATCATACTTTCCAAAGTTGTTACAGTCGGGGATAGCTGGGAACCTGCAGAGCCTCTTGCAAAGATGTTAAAAAGTTCTAATGCTGTGCTGTTGGGTGAACCTCTAACAGTTAGATGCAGGTTGTCCCGTGATATACAGTCATGGGCAACGATTGACCAGTTCAAGGTGATGCTGACCCAGATTTGAAGCCCCCCCTTGCCTGAACTAGTTGTCGGAATGAAGTAGGTAATGTAGCCTGATTTGTGAATGGGGGTTAGACTCCACGTCTCCTGGAATAGACATAACTCAAACTTCTCGACAAATCTATTCCATTCAGGGAGCAGTAGTTTCTTCTCTAACCCCGCTACATTCAAGGAAAGGAGGTTGAGTGTGTTTGTGTTAGTCGAGGCCTCTACTACTGTGTCAACTAACTCATCACAAGATGCCCACACTCGTTGAACCTCCTGACCCTGGGCGTTTGAAAGTCCTAAAGAACAAGGATCAGCTGGGACGTTTATCTCACTGCATCTAAATACTGGTGTAAAGATATTACAATTTTCAATAACGCCTGGATTTAGTCAATCTACCCTATTCAGGCCCGCCCCCCCTCCAAATCTCCCCGGCATGTCTTGATCTCTCACCCCAGTTGGTGACCAAAGCGGTGAATGCCTAATCTGAATAGCAGAGTGCTCTGGGGAGGGGGTGCAAAATTCCAGGGCCAATAGGTTCTCAGCAAGAGCAGCATCAGTTAAGTGTAACTCGATGCAGTCTAGCTCAGGGTTAAATGACACAATCCTCCTTGCTCTCACAATGTCTTCCCGGATTATTGATCTGCATCCCCTGACATGGCACAGCCAATGTATTGCCTTGTTATGAAGGGGTTCGCCACTTTCCTACCCCTGACTAGGAGAAGTTTTTGGGGCTTTCACCATATAAACTGTGGCCTGGGTGTTTATCATTGTGCCTATGGGGTGATGTCCATGTAGCCCCCTGGTAATGGGAGTATTATTACGAACCCCAGGGTGGTATCCCTGTGGCCCCATGATGTTAGGAATGGTATCACAAACCCCAGGGGCTTTCAGTGTCTCAACATAAGTCTTCTTAGAGCTAAAGGCAGGGGTCCTACAAGTGGAAAGAATTCCTTGGTCTCGTGACCCAGGAGGGGCCCCGCTATCCCCCTTAGGGGGAGAACCAGTCGGAGGCCTATACCTATGCGGGACATCTGTGGGAAAGGGGGTTTGGACATCAAAACGTGAATAGGAGGGGGACAGTAAGCCCTAAGATTTAAGGCATCAACAATTTTCCTCAGGGAGTCTAGCTCTCTTTGAAGAGCTTCCACTTTCTGCAGTAGCACCTCGTGGAAGTCTCTACATCTACATGGACTCACTGGGGCCACTGCGCTAGTAAGACTGCAATCCCTCCCAGCTGGAGTTACAATTCCCTCTTCCATGCAATCAAGCACTGTGAATCGATTAAAACAGGGGATTGATGCGGAGGGCTCATCAGCGATTCTCTTGTCACTTATACCCTCTATGTTGGTTAGATTTAAAGATGGCGCTGGGGGCATAGATGTGGAAGACACCCCGATACCGTCTAGCAGTGGGCTATGAGAAATAGGATTGGGCTGTTGGGTCAACCTTTTTTTAAACATGAATGGAATTGACCTTTGTGAACTAATACCCAACCCCACCTCCTGCTGTTCGCCACCCACATTAAATGCTGCATTATTACCTCCAAGAATTTCTTCACACTCGTTTACTATGATCTCAATTCTATCCAGAACACAATTGCTGACTGCGTGGCTAACTTTTTAAACCTTTTTGCCTTTTTTATTTCCGGCAGCCCCCCCACCCTCCATTGCCTTCCTCTTTCCCATTAAATAGCCGTATATTTCCGAATAGGGCTTTAATAGCCGTACACAGTCAGTTTATTTTAGTCCCCCGAAGTTCGCCAAAAGGTGGTGGTACAGGATAGCAAGCCCCCAAAGATGTACGAAAAAGGTCATACGGCGATGGAATCCAAAATAGTACCTTGCGTCCCGTGACTTCGGTGAAAAAGGGGGGGACTGCCCTGCCTCTTCCTGGCAATGACGGGCTGGGACGGGCCCGCCCGTGGCCCGGGCTTTGCCCGGTGCGCGCGCATTCCGCGAAGCGGGTGTCGCAAGTAGTTATATCTCCGCCGGTGGTGGGAGGGGCTGATAGGATTCAGCTGTCGTGGCCCCGTTGGTTGCTGGGACCTGGAGTCCTCACCTGTCGAAGAATGCCCCCAACAATACTCCTGGCGCGGCATCACCCGCGAAGCGGATGTCGCAAGTAGTTATATCTCCGCTGGTGGTGGGAGGGGCTGATAGGATTCAGCTAATGTGGCACCTTGGTTGCTGGGACCTGGAGTCCTCGTCTGTCGCAGAATGCCCCCAACAATACTCCTGGTGCGGCGTCACCCGCGAAGCGGATGTCGCAAGTAGTTATATCTCTGACGGTGGTGGGAGGGGCTGATAGGATTCAGCTGTTGTGGCCCCTTTGGTTGCTGGGAACTGGAGTCCTCGCCTGTCGCAGAATGCCCCCAACAATACTCCTGGCGCGGCGTCACCCGCGAAGCGAATGTCGCAAGTAGTTATATCTCTGCCGGTGGTGGGAGGGGCTGATAGGATTCAGCTGTCGTGGCCCCTTTGGTTGCTGGGAACTGGAGTCCTCGCCTGTCGCAGAATGCCCCCAACAATACTCCTGGCGCGGCGTCACCCCAATTTTGTGTAGTCATATTCAAGCTCCTGTTTACTTGCTTCCTGGTACAAGTGATATTTGCAAAATAAGTTTCTCTCCATCCACGCTGATATCATTTAGTTGTATAAAGGGATTAAAAGAATATATAAAGGGATTAAGATTCAAAACGTAACTGCACCTCTGTTTTTTTTGTCTTCTCCTGGGGATCCCCTTCATCAGATCGCTAAAATGGCGGGAAGTTTTCAAAAGGTATGTGAGAGTGTGTGGGTCTAGCTTAAGTGCAGAAAGGAAGACTGCATTATTATTACACTGCCTGGGTTCAGAGGGTCAGGAGGTATTTGATCACCTTCCAGAACCTGACGATGGAAGTCTTAACGAGTATGAAGTGTGTATAGCCAAGCTCGATAAACATTATCTCCCGAAAATTAGTACCATCTTAGAAAGGTATCACTTTGGTCGCAGAACAAAACTTGATGAAGAGAGCATTGAGAATTACAAAACTTCGTAAAGAAAACTGGCATCAACTTGTACGTTTGGCGCATCCATTGATGAAAGAATAGGAGACCAGTTTATGCTGCGATGCACTATTGAACGTGTTAGGGAAGAGTTGTCATCAAACCATTTCAAGCTTATTAATTGCTTTTACTTCAATTATTTTAGAAAAAGAAGTTTATTTGAACACATTACCGAATGTCTAATGCATGTTATTTTTCTCTGTACACCACTACTATATACAATTACATTAAACAAACTCAATTCACTCGCCAAACCACATTTAAGTCAATCACTCTATAAAGAAAAAGAAATAATTCAACACTTTCCATTCATACTCATACTCATCACACCAAACAAAATTGCATTAAATAATACAGCTTATTACATTCTATACAAATTTCCTTTCTACTTCATCCTACTTAACAATTTTGCTTATTTTCATACAACATCACTTAGTTCTTTCAAAGCCAGTTGTTATAAGCAATTGTTTGGTAGTTCCACGGTCTACGCGTTTCAAACCCTTTGAATCCAGGTTCTCATCAGGACCAACCTCACTGAAAAAACCAATGAAAGAACATGGTCAAGACCTCAACCTTATAGCCTGCTTTTACCTCTCACGTCCACCAACTATTGACTCTGCCTGCTTACCTTTATTTCAAACAAGCCTCACGTCATATATTTTCTTTACTCTGTATGCTGGTGACATGAACAATCTGCTCGTCCATAACATGCAAAACAATAATTAAAAAACAGAAATTAGCAAAAGCTGTCCTCTATGTACTCCTATTTAGAAGTGTAAATGTGGCTTGTAGACTTACACTCGAAAGCTTGAGTGTCCTTGATCTCCTGACTTCCCTACATTTCTTGTTGTTGGAGCCTTTGGTGGTGGTTTGTTGAAAACTCACCTAAAAGACATACTAACGTTTTATGTGGCCACCTGCGTTTGTAGCACTATTTGTTTTGCTCGAATCATTGGCGGTGACACAGAAATATTTAGTCAAGATCTACCTCAATATTACCTCCAGACGTGATACGCACGAGAAGTGATGGACTCATTGGAAGGTCATACGTGAGGGTTTTCACAACCTCTTTCTGTCAAACATAAATGAAACCATGTATACGTTCTGATGGCATCTATGCAGTGAAGGAACTCGTCCTTCCATTATCTGCGTGTCTTCATTGTGACGCATGCGAGGAGAAGCGGGAAATGACATGCTCGTCTTTCTGGTTGAGAATCATTTTGGTGAATGTTATTGCACAAGCCTGCCCAATACCACACGATACCATTTGTCTTCTGTCTAACAATGTACACTATTATTATGGAGTACAATTGATCACTTGGGAATCAAAAGTTTATAATTTGTACAATTCCGACAGTTCATTCAGTCCAGACACTGCAGTGTTGAATTTCACGATCAAAAGAGCTTTGCGTTTAGATAGCTTCAAATCATGATCAACGCCGCGGGGATCTCTCTCCACTTTTGATATTATTGTCCAGCGAAGGTCACGCTCAGTATGAGATTGTCTTAGCCAGTGATTGACCAAGGGCGCATTTTCCACTTTTTTTCTGTTGCGTGTATGTATACAACAATAATCCCTTTGCACAATACATCTCCTAAAAAAGAATGAGAGTTTCCCAAAGACCAGAAATGACTGGGTACAGTATAATTAGCAAAAAAGTTTCCTTTCTGTGTTATTAGGCTTTCATAATAGTGACCAACAGGCCTACATATCAATTAAATGGTTTTTGTTTTAGACTGTGACACTAAATGTTATCATAACACCACACTAAGTTTTAAATTAAAATCTCTCAAGATTAATTTTATTAAAACAAGTTCATTGATCATTAAAACATTTTTGAGATATTTCAGAAATATAGACATACAGTGCTCTGGTACAATATTAACACCTTTTTCTAACAATTCCGGGTAACGGTATTCTAGCTCAGAGTCACTGTTGATAACAATTCGAACTTAAATATTAAGTCAGGCAAGCAATTCACAATTTACTCAATCAACATATTCAATATACACATACAGTAAAATAAGTCCCTTGTCGACGCATTTCGGTGCTTAAGGTATAATAACACCTTCTTCAGGACAGACGATTAAAAACCCAATGTGTTCTTCGTTCTAAAAAGAAATGCATGCCATTAGTTTATTGTTCTTAAAGAGAGATTATTCTAGTTGTGGGCTCATCTAGCATATGTCACTGTCTAAGGCGTGTATTAAAAATGTATTGAAAATTTAGGGACCCAACCTACTTCAATTGTTGGAGAGTGATTCTTGTTGTTGATAATCAAGACCTCACTGTCTTCGGATGTAATACGATTGTTTAAATTTTGTGCAACCACTTCTCATGGGTCGCGCAATCTAGAATATAAGGGTGAGGAATAGAAATTCTATTCAGGATTTATTCAGGGATCGAAACCAATTTCTCTTAGTCATAAACAACAGCCTAAAGTATTTTTTAAAACATTAATTAACTTACTTTGAAGCCGGGGGAGACAAATAGTTAAAAGTCTATTCTTCCAATAGTGCTGCGTCTTTCAATCTGCGCAGACACTCTCGACAAAGCCGATGTCTGTATAAATAAACAGTACATCATTGGATAAAACCCAATGTAATAGGACTATAGAGTCACCTATATTCTTATTGGTGCACCTAAATACATACCATTAAACATTTGTCATGATTCTTTGGTCAGGCTGAAAACTTGGGCCTCAATTTCATCTGTTTCTTTTATGCCTGCGTAATATAAACAGAGCGTGAAGTGTGAGGTTTGATACGCTAGGATGGAGTTTAGCGACAATGAAAATCTACCTATGGATGCCCATACCTACCACAGGGTTGTGTGCTTTTCACTGGCAGCTTGACCTTAATCGATGCTGTCCCCAATTTGAACGATAAGTAGGAGGCTAGATATCCTCTTTCTGCACCCTTTTCTCTGTGGGCTCTGCGTGTTGACCTGTATATTGAGGCAATGTTATAAAGAACATTACCTTCCTATAAACATGCAATGTTCACTTCCTTAAACTCGGCGTTTGCCCATATATCTGGCAAATATTATTTGTAAATTTGATAATTAGAAAGAGTCTGCCAGTTTTAATTTCTTGTGGATGCATGCGTCTAGATGTAAACCCGCCCTTTCCAGTATAGCGTAAGACGGCATAGCCGGGGTCTTAATAGTGTGACTCCCTTAAGAACTGTTCGGGAAATGGTACCGCACTATCAAGTGCTAGTTCTAAAAGAACGTGTCCCCTTCCCCGCATTTCTCCTTACCTTAAAAATCGGCAGTGACTATCGTGGTGCTCCCCAGCTTCCGGTGTGGGAGGATTACCCGAGGCCCCTTATATATACCGTTCTTGTTCGTTAAGGGGTAATTAAGTTAAATGATTGGTGGCATTAGTGCCCTCACCTGTGTTGGTAATTTTTAACCGCCATGTTTGTAGTTTTTTCTTGTTCTCTAGAACTACAGCTCCATTTAATACAGGTTCTACGGGTGCGACCCGTACATCTGAGTTATCGGTGGTGTACTAATGCCTGTCCCATCTTGAGTGTGATTGTGTTCTACCCCAAGTAAGGCATCATATCAGGGAGTCTCATTTTAACATTGTTCGATAAAATTATGTTCGGCGGAATTCAATGATGACGCTGGTACCGTCATCTATGTTAGTGTTTTTGGACGCCATGTTGGTAGTTTGGTGTCCATAGTTTCTGAAACTACATCCCACTTTTATTTGTTTCTTAGAACAAGATTTGGGATACCTAAGAGAATTGATGCTCGGGCCTGCATAGCTGTCATTGTGATTAATACAGCGCAATGCATACCCGGAGGGATCTCATCAATCACATATTCGGCATGAGATTCACACGAACGTAATTATGTATATGGGTTCAGATACATCTATTACGACTAATATTAGTATACATTTAACTTAAAAAACGGGGGTATGTGCAACTTTTTAAATCGACCAAAATAACTTCGTGCTCCCCTGTTTTTTTTCTGTAGACAGTCTTTTAAAAGTCCTGAGACAAATATCTTTACATATTCAAATCCTTACATGAGTGGCTGTAAAGTTTACTATAGGTTTGCCATGCCTATTTATAACAAAACTTCCGTTGTAAACAAATAATACATGTTATTAAGTTACTGAACAAGCACAATAATACATCAAGATAAAGCAGAGTCAATTCAGCGAAAAATATTTATATTTGTAACATAACATCATTGCTAGAATATCAAGAGTCATGGATTGTTAGGTGAGTCTGTGGTGTGCATCCATGATATTATCTAATCAATCTGTCCCACTCCTCTCGCCCATTCAGGCCTAGGTAATAGGATTTAAATTTGGACATGTAAAACTGTTCTCTTAATTTACGTTTCTTGTCTAAATCACCTCCTCTGCAGGAGATTTTGATTTTTTCTAGAATGAACCATTTTACATCGTCCAGGTTGTGTTTTTCATTGAGCCAATGCTCAACCAAGGGGGCATTTTTTCTCTGGTTCTTTATGGCTGAGCGATGCTCGGTGAGGCGTAGACGCATTTCGCGTCCAGTCTCCCCTACATAGCATTTATTGCACGGACAAATCAGGAGATACACCACATTTGATGTCCGGCAATTCACATGGTCATTCATCCAATGGATGATTCCATTTACTTCCACCTTTTCTGATTTGATGATATTCTTACAGTGTGTACATGTTCCACATGGCAAATTGCCCCTGATAGGAGTGTTATTTAAAACATTCCTTAAGCCACTAGTTTTGGGTTCTCGGAAGGTCTGCACCAAGTGGTTTCTAATCGTCCTATTTCGCCTATAGGCATAGGTTGGTTTGGCTATAGGTGCTGTCCCTACTTTGTTCAATATGGTCCAGTTTTTGTTTATCAAGTTTTTCACCTTATTGCTGAGGCCATTGAAGTCTGTTACCATGATAATTCCCTCATTGCATTTATTTGTTTTATTTGGGATCTCAAACAAGCTATCCCGGTTATAATACTTTGCACGTTTGTATGCTTGTTTAATAAGACGTTTTGGATAACCTCTTTGTTCCAGCTTAATTTTTCGATTTTCTGCATGTAGTTCAAAGTTCTTCCTATCGCTACAATTACGCCTTATGCGTAAAAACTGGCTAAATGGAATCCCATCTTTTTGACATCTTGGGTGATAGCTCGTATGATGTAACAGGGTGTTCCGATCCGATGGTTTTACGTATAGTTCTACACTCAAACATCCCTCGTTTTCATGGATTCTAATATCTAGAAAGTCTACTGTTGATTGGCTTTTGGTTGAGGTAAACCTTAAGTTGGAATCTCCACAGTTGATCCATTCGAGAAAGTCTGTCAAAACCTCTGCTGAGCCCTCCCTAATGAAAAAGATGTCGTCTATGAATCTAGACCAACATTTCACATTTTCAAAAAATGGACACATTTCATTATAAATGTGTTGGGTTTCAAATTTCCCTACATAGAGACATGCGAGGCTCGGTGCACACGTGGCCCCCATGCTCGTCCCTTTGATTTGATAATAATAGTCATTTTTGAACAAAAAAATATTGTTCTTCAATATTATCTCTATGCAGTCAATGATGAAGGTATTTTGGGCTGTAAGGTCCCCCATTTCATTGCTCAAAATATCCTCCATCATTTTCACAGTATCTTGCTACGGGATATTCGTATATAATGCTTCTATGTCTAGGCATACAAGCCACTGAGATTCCTTGTTAAATGGCATCCCTTCAATTTTAGAGATCATATGTGTGGTGTCTTTTATATAAGATGGTAACTTGATGACTAGAGGCTGAATAAAGTGGTCAACATACTTACTCAGGGGCTCCGTTAATGAGTCAATCCCTGACACTATGGGACGCATCTACAAAGACCGGGAATAGGAAAGGAAAGCCTTAGAGCCCCCATAATAAATCTCTCTAACAAAATATTAACAACATATGAGATTAGCGTCCTGGAGAAAGGATTAGGGTTTGCACCCAGTACAAAGGGATGCAGATTTAATATGGAGAGGGACGTTAGGGACCTGTTCAGAAAAATTAGAATTAAAAAGTTTTTTGCTGGAAAGGAAAGAAGAGTATCTAATAACAAATCAGGTCTTAAACCTCCGTCAACCTGGACACCAAATACCACTATGGTAGGACAGGAGGTAGACACCTTTGAGAAAGCCGTGACTATTGGCCTTGAGAAACTCTTAGACACAGAGGTCTGGACACAGAACAACTTATCAAAACCGGAAAGGGAGGCATTAAAAAATCTGTCTGTTTGTGATAATATCACCATTAAACCAGGTGATAAGGGTGGTAGCATAGTCGTGTTGAACAAAGAAGACTATGAAAGGAGAATGTGCAGTTTGCTGGAAAATCCCACACACTACAAACACTGCAGTGTTAGAGATTGGGCAAATCTTAAAAAGAAGGTGAGAGATGTGGTCACCTTAGCAAAGGAGGACGACATCATCTGTGATGAGGAATACCGATTTCTAATCAATGAGCACCCGAAGGTACCTGACCTTTATGGGCTCCCCAAGGTTCACAAGAGTATGCAGGACCCCCCGATGCGTCCCATAGTGTCAGGGATTGACTCATTAACGGAGCCCCTGAGTAAGTATGTTGACCACTTTATTCAGCCTCTAGTCATCGAGTTACCATCTTATATAAAAGACACCACACATATGATCTCTAAAATTGAAGGGATGCCATTTAACAAGGAATCTCAGTGGCTTGTATGCCTAGACATAGAAGCATTATATACGAATATCCCACAGCAAGATACTGTGAAAATGATGGAGGATATTTTGAGCAATGAAATGGGGGACCTTACAGCCCAAAATACCTTCATCATTGACTGCATAGAGATAATATTGAAGAACAATATTTTTTTGTTCAAAAATGACTATTATTATCAAATCAAAGGGACGAGCATGGGGGCCACGTGTGCACCGAGCCTCGCATGTCTCTATGTAGGGAAATTTGAAACCCAACACATTTATAATGAAATGTGTCCATTTTTTGAAAATGTGAAATGTTGGTCTAGATTCATAGACGACATCTTTTTCATTTGGGAGGGCTCAGCAGAGGTTTTGACAGACTTTCTCGAATGGATCAACTGTGGAGATTCCAACTTAAGGTTTACCTCAACCAAAAGCCAATCAACAGTAGACTTTCTAGATATTAGAATCCATGAAAACGAGGGATGTTTGAGTGTAGAACTATACGTAAAACCATCGGATCGGAACACCCTGTTACATCATACGAGCTATCACCCAAGATGTCAAAAAGATGGGATTCCATTTAGCCAGTTTCTACGCATAAGGCGTAATTGTAGCGATAGGAAGAACTTTGAACTACATGCAGAAAATCGAAAAATTAAGCTGGAACAAAGAGGTTATCCAAAACGTCTTATTAAACAAGCATACAAACGTGCAAAGTATTATAACCGGGATAGCTTGTTTGAGATCCCAAATAAAACAAATAAATGCAATGAGGGAATTATCATGGTAACAGACTTCAATGGCCTCAGCAATAAGGTGAAAAACTTGATAAACAAAAACTGGACCATATTGAACAAAGTAGGGACAGCACCTATAGCCAAACCAACCTATGCCTATAGGCGAAATAGGACGATTAGAAACCACTTGGTGCAGACCTTCCGAGAACCCAAAACTAGTGGCTTAAGGAATGTTTTAAATAACACTCCTATCAGGGGCAATTTGCCATGTGGAACATGTACACACTGTAAGAATATCATCAAATCAGAAAAGGTGGAAGTAAATGGAATCATCCATTGGATGAATGACCATGTGAATTGCCGGACATCAAATGTGGTGTATCTCCTGATTTGTCCGTGCAATAAATGCTATGTAGGGGAGACTGGACGCGAAATGCGTCTACGCCTCACCGAGCATCGCTCAGCCATAAAGAACCAGAGAAAAAATGCCCCCTTGGTTGAGCATTGGCTCAATGAAAAACACAACCTGGACGATGTAAAATGGTTCATTCTAGAAAAAATCAAAATCTCCTGCAGAGGAGGTGATTTAGACAAGAAACGTAAATTAAGAGAACAGTTTTACATGTCCAAATTTAAATCCTATTACCTAGGCCTGAATGGGCGAGAGGAGTGGGACAGATTGATTAGATAATATCATGGATGCACACCACAGACTCACCTAACAATCCATGACTCTTGATATTCTAGCAATGATGTTATGTTACAAATATAAATATTTTTCGCTGAATTGACTCTGCTTTATCTTGATGTATTATTGTGCTTGTTCAGTAACTTAATAACATGTATTATTTGTTTACAACATAAGTTTTGTTATAAATAGGCATGGCAAACCTATAGTAAACTTTACAGCCACTCATGTAAGGATTTGAATATGTAAAGATATTTGTCTCAGGACTTTTAAAAGACTGTCTACAGAAAAAAAACAGGGGAGCACGAAGTTATTTTGGTCGATTTAAAAAGTTGCACATACCCCCGTTTTTTAAGTTAAATGTATACTAATATTAGTCGTAATAGATGTATCTGAACCCATATACATAATTACGTTCGTGTGAATCTCATGCCGAATATGTGATTGATGAGATCCCTCCGGGTATGCATTGCGCTGTATTAATCACAATGACAGCTATGCAGGCCCGAGCATCAATTCTCTTAGGTATCCCAAATCTTGTTCTAAGAAACAAATAAAAGTGGGATGTAGTTTCAGAAACTATGGACACCAAACTACCAACATGGCGTCCAAAAACACTAACATAGATGACGGTACCAGCGTCATCATTGAATTCCGCCGAACATAATTTTATCGAACAATGTTAAAATGAGACTCCCTGATATGATGCCTTACTTGGGGTAGAACACAATCACACTCAAGATGGGACAGGCATTAGTACACCACCGATAACTCAGATGTACGGGTAGCACTCGTAGAACCTGTATTAAATGGAGCTGTAGTTCTAGAGAACAAGAAAAAACTACAAACATGGCGGTTAAAAATTACCAACACAGGTGAGGGCACTAATGCCACCAATCATTTAACTTAATTACCCCTTAACGAACAAGAACGGTATATATAAGGGGCCTCGGGTAATCCTCCCACACCGGAAGCTGGGGAGCACCACGATAGTCACTGCCGATTTTTAAGGTAAGGAGAAACGCGGGGAAGGGGACACGTTCTTTTAGAACTAGCACTTGATAGTGCGGTACCGTTTCCCGAACAGTTCTTAAGGGAGTCACACTATTAACCCCGGCTATGCCGTCTTACGCTATACTGGAAAGGGCGGGTTTACATCTAGACGCATGCATCCACAAGAAATTAAAACTGGCAGTCTCTTTCTAATTATCAAATTTACTAATAATATTTGCCAGATATATGGGCAAACACCGAGTTTAAGGAAGTGAACATTGCATGTTTATAGGAAGGTAATGTTCTTTATAACATTGCCTCAATATACAGGTCAACACGCAGAGCCCACAGAGAAAAGGGTGCAGAAAGAGGATATCTAGCCTCCTGCTTATCGTTCAAATTGGGGACAGCATCGATTAAGGTCAAGCTGCCAGTGAAAAGCACACAACCCTGTGGTAGGTATGGGCATCCATAGGTAGAGTTTCATTGTCGCTAAACTCCATCCTAGCGTATCAAACCTCACACTTCACGCTCTGTTTATATAACGCAGGCATAAAAGAAACAGCTGAAATTGAGGCCCAAGTGTTCAGCCTGACCAAAGAATCATGACAAATGTTTAATGGTATGTATTTAGGTGCACCAATAAGAATATAGGTGACTCTATAGTCCTATTACATTGGGTTTTATCCAATGATGTACTGTTTATTTATACAGACATCAGCTTTGTCGAGAGTGTCTGCGCAGATTGAAAGACGCAGCACTATTGGAAGAATAGACTTTTAACTATTTGTCTCCCCCGGCTTCAAAGTAAGTTAATTAATGTTTTAAAAAATACTTTAGGCTGTTGTTTATGACTAAGAGAAATTGGTTTCGATCCCTGAATAAATCCTGAATAGAATTTCTATTCCTCACCCTTATATTCTAGATTGCGCGACCCATGAGAAGTGGTTGCACAAAATTTAAACAATCGTATTACATCTGAAGACAGTGAGGTCTTGCTTATCAACAACAAGAATCACTCTCCAACAATTGAAGTAGGTTGGGTCCCTAAATTTTCAATACATTTTTAATACACGCCTTAGACAGTGACATATGCTAGATGAGCCCACAACTAGAATAATCTCTCTTTAAGAACAATAAACTAATGGCATGCATTTCGAAAGAAGAACACATTGGGTTTTTAATCGTCTGTCCTGAAGAAGGTGTTATTATACCTTAAGCACCGAAACACGTCGACAAAGGACTTATTTTACTGTATGTGTATATTGAATATGTTGATTGAGTAAATTGTGAATTGCTTGCCTGACTTAATATTTAAGTTCGAATTGTTATCAACAGTGACTCTGAGCTAGAATACCGTAACCCGGAATTGTTAGAAAAAGGTGTTAATATTGTACCAGAGCACTGTATGTCTATATTTCCGAAATATCTCAAAAATGTTTTAATGATCAATGAACTTGTTTTAATAAAATTAATCTTGAGAGATTTTAATTTAAAACTTAGTGTGGTGTTATGATAACATTTAGTGTCACAGTCTAAAACAAAAACCATTTAATTGATATGTAGGCCTGTTGGTCACTATTATGAAAGCCTAATAACACAGAAAGGAAACTTTTTTGCTAATTACACAATACATCTCCACCTGGATGCGATTCATCGACGGCATTTTTTTAGTGTGGACAGGAGGATTCTGTCGTGAGGACCCTTCCCCTGAACTCTCTTGTCTGTGCCCAGGTCCTGACCCTCCCTTCTATCCTCCATTGTCCTTTGTGCATGCCCCTGCACCATCCTTCTTGCCCACCATAGCCATTGTGCTGCCACTAACCCTCCCGCTTGCCATGCATGGTCTTGTGTGCTGCCACGGCCCCTCCCACCTTCCCTGTGTGGTCAGCTAGCTGCCCCTGACCCCCTTTCACCTTCCCTCCATGGTCTGTGTGTAGGCCATTATAGTCTCACTGTTGCTCTCCATGGTGTGTCTTGCTTCTAGTGCCCATACTGCCTGACCTCCAGGGTCATCTTGCTGCCCCTGCTCTGCCCCTTGCCCCCAGCCCTCTGTTTCCATGTGCAGACCCCTATTCCCTCCCTGCTGGTTTGTCTGTTCCATTGTAATGTCCTTGATCCGTCCCTCCTGCCCTTTATAGTCCGTTCTGCTGCAGCTTTCTCTTCTGTCTGTCCATTATGGTCAGCTAGCTACCATTTCATCTTTCTCCTCTATTCTCTGTTGTCCATGTGCACGGTCCCGTCCCCTTCCTGTTGCTTTCTATGGATTATTGTGCTGTACTCCCGTCCTGCATGCCCTGTGTGGGGTATGTGCTGCTGCAAACCCTAATGACTACCCTATAGGGTCAGTTTGGTGCACCTCTCCATGTCTCTCCTGTCCTCTGTTATCCTAGTCCATGTCCCTACCCCAATTCCTCCTAACCTTCCATGATCCAATGTACCATACTTGCTAACATTTTGAACTTGGTAAGAGGGAGATTTTGGAAAAGAAACTGGGGTATTGATTTCCCCTTTGACTTACATTGAAAAAGAGGAGATTGTAGACAGGAGACAGATCAAATAAAGACCATTTGGGCTTAAAAATATTGGATGTTTCCTGGCTGAATCGGGTCTGTTGGCATGTATGGTTGTACTACCACTGCCTCTTCCTTCTGCCCACAATGGTCTATTATATTGCCCCAGTCTCTCTTACCAGTCCTGAATTGTTGGTTTGTTGCCCCTGCCCCCCTTACCACTGCCCTCCGTAGTCTGTTGTGCTACCACTGCCCTACCTGCCTGCCCAGTGTGGTCAAATTGTTGCCTCTGTACCCTCCTACCTGCCTTCAATTTGAGTCCGTGCCCCTGGCCTCTGCCTCTCAACAGTATCCTAATAAACAACTAGATTGCTAACATTCTATATTTATTACAAAAGTGTGGAACGCCAGACGGCATCTTGATGTAATCAAAAGTGTAATACCTAGAGCATTTCCTTTAGAAATTACATATATGAGAGGGTCTTATTTGCATAAAAAATATAGTTAGTGCTCTAAAAAACTAAAATGAGGACATATTTTCAGATTTTTCATATAGCGACAAAGCACTTTTAAATTATTATTATATACCTGACAAGTCTGCACTATATAAAACTGCAAAAACACAAAAAGTAAAAAGTGTTTTGCACACTTCTGTCATTGGGCTACATGTGGACTACATCTGGGTGATATGTGTGCTACATTTTGGCTCTTTTGTCTCTGGTGGCCATCTAGGGAGATTTATTTGTTATGAAGTTTCCTAATTCCCTCATTTACTGCAGTCTCCTCAGTAGGAAATGCTTTCAGTTTTTTACTTTGAGTCCATCAAGAAGGTATTCAGATATGTCACACATTTGCCATAAATTCTGAATTTTAGTTGCTCATTAGATCACTGTAGTAAAGCTACTGCTCACCAGGTAAGTCTGCTGCTGGTATTGAAAGTGCAAGTTTCAGTCTGCATGTCAGAATTTTTTAATGATATAGAAGAGGATTTGAGAAGTCACTCCAAATTTGCCCTACTCTTTCTTTCTGCAGCACTAATCATACTTTCTATGGCAAAATGAACCCCCTCATTTTGTTCCTTTTTAAATGGCTTCAGGTGTGCAATACGTTTGTCATAAGTAGGACTGTTAGCGCTCTAGTTGTTCTTTAGAACGCTCTGGGAAGCTGCAGTAGAACACAAAGGAATCAACTGACAGTCTTGTTGGATGTACATGTTTTACTGAGAATGTCAGACTTCATTCTCACATGACTGAGAAAGATAATGTGAATTTACAGAAAATATGCTCTCAGTTTAGCTTATAGATCACCTTCCAAACCTCTGTGGGAAAAGCATAAGAAAATAGTTTTCTCTCAAACATGATTCATGATATCCCAGCAGAAGACTCTTTCACATGGTAAAATCACCTTTGAACACACCACAATTCCTAAAATGAGTATGGTACCATCAACAAATGATTTATAATGTAACTAAAGTCTTAAAACCTTCTTTTACCTGCAATGCTGACAGCCAATCAGATCTCACGATGAGATGTGTGGTTAGGCCCGGCCAGATATATGTATTTATTTTACCATTAATATTTTAAAAACTACTGAACGGATTTACACTATTTAACAAAAAGGGCTCTTTCTGAACCAAGGGCTACCTTTTTGCCAAATTTGGTGTAATTCCGTTCTGCAGTTCGGGCTGTAGCCATGCCTAAAGTTTTCTATGGAAAACTGCACGGAGAAAACACGTTTTAGGACCTCCCTTTTTTCTCGGACCCCGCTTGCCAAATCCCCCTGGATCTTTCAAGATTGGAGCGGACTGAAGCGTGCCATAAGTTTTGAAAATTTCGCGACAGTTTGTCAATCGGCGCCAAAGTTATTGGGAATAGAATGTTGCAATTTTCTATGGTAACTAGGTCCTAACTATAACTACTGGCGACCGCCAGTAGGTTTTATATATATATATATATATATATATATATATATATATATATATATATATATATATATATATATATATATATATATATATATATATAGAGAGAGAGAGAGAGAGAGAGAGAGAGAGAGAGAGAGAGAGGCAGAGAGACCCACAGGGCGGCCAATAATATCTGCCATTGGTAGTTCAACAGAGAATGTGTCCAAATACATCGACTATTTCCTGCAGGATTGGGTAAAGTCATTGGATTCCTATGTCAAAGACTCTTTTGATTTTTTAAGAAAAGTGGAGCAGGTGTCTTGGGGTCCCAATTTACTTTTAATGACTTTGGACGTCTCTGCGTTATATACATCTATAAGACATTGTGATGGTCTTAAAGCTATTGAATTTTTTTTAACAGGCGGGCCATGAATTTTGCTACCCATAACAGAATGTGATTGAGTATGACACAGATGTGTCTAGAGCAGAATTTTTTCATGTTTAATAACACCATTTATCAGCAGATCAGGGGAGTGGCGATGGAGGCCTGCTTCTCCCCCAGCTACGCGTGCTTGCACATGGGGCTGTGGGAGGAGCAGGTTCTGCATGGTCAACACCAAGCCATTACACAGAATAACATTGTCCTGTATCTGAGATACATAGATGACCTGTTCTTTGTGTGGAAGGGGCCAACATCCAGTGCTGTAGCTTTTGTGGAGGAGTTTAACAACAACAGTTTGAACTTCAGCTTCACGTCTAATATTAGCACGACCTCAGTGTGCTTTTTGGACGTGGAGATTTATGTAAATAACAATACCATAGCAACAAAATGATATAGGAAACCCACTGCGGGTAATACAGTTCTACATGCTGCCAGTCACCATCCCGCTCACTTGATCGGCAGTATCCCCCTACGGGGAGATGCTCAGATCAAAAGGATTTGCAGCACTGACTCCGAATGTGCGGCTGCACAAGACGAGAGCGGAAGGCGTTTCCTAGCTAGGGGCTACTCTAATCAGACCCTTACCAAGGCCATCAAACGCACTCAGATTGTAACCAGAGAAGAGGCCATGGCTCCGAAAATAAGAGATAACACAGTCAGTGGCAGTGACTCTAGTGTTCCATCTCGTATTATTTTAACTTACAATCGTCAACACGGAGCTTTGAGAAAGATTCTGTACAGGAATTGGAATTTAGTCAAGAGTGACCCGCTTATTGGACATAAAATAGCCAATAAACCATTACTCACTTTTAGGAGGTCCCCTTCCATGGCCAAGGCTTTGGTCAGGAATGCATTTGAACCCCTGGTATCCAATACCTGGTTGTCTTTCAGTAATGGATTCAAGACGTGTCCCCAGTGTAAAGCCTGCTGATTTGGCATCAATAAAACACACTACATGAGCCCTTTTATGAAGGAGTTAATTGCCATATCTAAGAGGTTGTCTTTTAAGGCCGACTATGCCGTTTATGTGCTGGAGTGTCCGTGTGGGTTACGGTATGTTGGTAGTACCAGATTACCTGCCCACAAACGGATACTCCAGCACATACGGGCAATTACGGGGCATGATCAGGCATATCCGGTTGCCAGGCACTTTGAACACAAGCATGCAGGCAATCCTAGTTATCTCCAGTACTATGTTATAGATTCCATCTTACCATCTAGAAGAGGAGGGTATCGTGAGGCTAAACTCAGTCTCCTGGAAACAAGATACATACTGGAGTTGGACAAGAAGAGTCCAAATGGATTGAATGACAGGGAAGATCTCTATACCTGTATCTAGTGCTCATATAACACCAGTGTTAGGAAGTTGCCTGTCCGTTAATTGTACTGTTACTACATTTGATGAGTTTGGCTGGTTGTCTTTTTTGATATAGGAATTTTACTAACAGATTTTTTACAACTCTAATGGTAGTATGAATTAAGTGCTCACCTCTGCTATGATTATTTAGATGAAATGAAACATGTGTGTATATATAAATGAAAAATATTTTTTTAGGATTAAGAATAATAAGCACTTTATGTAATTTTGCACATTTTGTTTGCACTTTTTGCACTTCAATATTTAATATACAGCTGACTCTTTCGTTTTTATATGGATTTTAAAGTTAGCAAAAATGCCTACTTCGGGCTTTATGAAAATAGCAGATGCTAAGCAATATGTTTAAGGAGATGATGAATGAGGGCCTACTGTGGGCTGTATGAAAATCAAGTTCACTTAGGAAATATATAAAGTGGATTTAGCAGCTGTGACAATTGGGAAATTAAATTCAGAGGCCATGTGTTAAACTGCCAGCTTTAAAATGAGGAGTATGAAAGGTGTTATTAGGATTGCAAATGTGTTCCACCCTTCATCCCTGCTGGCAGTGCGATATGTATTTATTTATGTATTTATTTAATGAGCCCGATTAATA